>NW_024544772.1:678460-1356920 GCF_018167655.1 Microtus oregoni
TGTGAGCTTTCACCATGGAAGGATGATCCATTGGTATCTCCTAGTAGGTTAAGAGTTACTATAAGTTGGCACTGTGAAGGCAAAGTTTTCTCTGTCCTGTTCATGCTGCTGAAGAAGGTATTTCTGAATCTTGGAGACCGGAGTGTCACGTGCGGCAGTTTACAAAGGGCCAACTATTCTGGCCACATAGCGATGATCAGTATAAATATTGAGTGCCTCCTCCAGGGAGAGCTGCAAAGCTGGGATGAGAGGTATCAATTCAGTGACCTGAGCAGATTTGCTCTCCACTATAGCCTTTTGTACTGTGGGAAGGGACACTACGGCTGCTTGGCCTGGAGGAGGACCCATCTATAAAAACGACCCGTCCTCCTGGTGTAGGTTGAGCCTTAACAATTTTAGTATCAATCACAGGGCGCATTCTGAAAGAGTCAATGTATTTGTTGGGGGGGGGGGATGGTTGTCAGATGACTCTTCGCAGCACTGAGGAATATGGTTTAATCATCACCATTATGCTGAAGCCAGGATAGTCATTGAGCTGTTAAAAGTTGTCACTATTACATCAGGCTCCTTGCCAAACTGCTGGACACTGAGTTTGGTCGCTATAAACAGAAGGAAAATGAGAGCCTTAGGGAAGCCACTACTGTTGGAGGGTGAAGCCTGCGAGTGTACCCAGAGTATGGGCCCCACTCGCCAGAATGCCCTGTGGGTCCGTGGGGAAGGTGAGTAGCCTTAAAGGCTGAGAGTAGTCTACGTAGTTGACAGGTGCTTTCTGCAAGGATTGTTCAGTTACTGCACTGGCGACGAGCTTCAGGAAGAGTCCCTGCTCAACCTAGACGGGTCCACCACCCCACCATGAGATAGGAATGGGTGTAATGGTCGAAGTCTGCTTAGCAATGGCCCCTGCTAAAAATGCCCCAGTCACACATGATTTCCTGACTGGCGAGCCACATGAGTCTTTTCTGTCACAGGTTGAGAATACCCTGTAATCTCCTCCCTAGGCCTTCGTTGTGGCAAAATCACTGGGTTTTTCTAGCATCTTCTCACTAGCTGAGGGGTGAGCATCGCCCCCATGCCTTCCAGCACATTCCTCTTCCATGGGGTAATAGGATGTGAGGCAATACGTACGGCTGAAAGAGGCTGGAATGTGTCCCTCATCCTTCCAGGGGAGCAGATACAAACTTGGCAATGGAGCGTGCTCAGTGCCTACACCTTGGAGAGCTATGCTAGATTCATGAACAGGCCAAGCCTCAACCCAAAATCTTCAGGGTACAACAGAAATACCAGCTTCCTTTTCCAGGCGACCCTGGAATTTTCTGCTTTCTGTTATTGCGGCGAGCTCCCTGACCAGCAGGAAGGAACAGCCACCAGACGAGGATTCTTCTCAAATCACGCTTTATTGGAGCCTCTTGGTTGTAGGGAGAGCAGAAAGCAAGGGACAAGGGGCTCTGCACTATAGCTGCTTATATAGGGAGTCTGCCTAGCAACTTTTGATACTTTGATACTTTAACTATTTTTCTGGAGACCCACCGGCAGGAAAGAAAGCAGGGGAACATCCCTGTCAATTACAGACCAGGATGTTCCCCTGCCTGTCAGGGGAAGTGTGGGCAGCTAGATCACAACAACTCACCCTGTTTTCCCGTGGAAGAACTGCAACCCTAATATGGAGTTATCTATCAAGCAAGGCTGGGGCCAAATGCCATCTTGAAATGGCAGCTATTCAAATCGGTTCCCAGCATGTTATTAAAGGTAATATAGGCAAAGATTTCAGAGTAGAAACCCAGCAAGCCAGGGGTTATTCGATTGATCCAACGCCTCCTTTTCTTTCTGGATTCAGGAAAGGATTATCGTTTGTAATTTGGGCATCAGAGGTAGCTGAGCAGTGCGAATGTCTTGCAGGATGACTGTAATGCCTTTTAGAACCTCTACCATGATATTATTCTCTCCCAGTGTGTCCTCTGTGTATGTTTCCAGGGTTGACTCTTATTTTTTTTTTCAATAAGGCACTGCTGCACCCCATCAAAAGACTCACAGACCCCGAGGGAAGTGGCTCATAGGTCTCACTCCTATTGGCTTATGGTCCGATCTGTGGTGTTGTTATTGCTCAGGTTGGAGTCACAGTGGTCCAGTTCTGCACTGTACCTGGTTCTTCTGAAAAGGTCCTTGACATGATGGGATTTTGTCCCGCGCTATGGTCTCGCCAGCAAGAACGACGCGGCACACTCAGGATCCTTCTGCAGAAAAGCTTTAATGCATCTTGAGAGGGAGAGCATAAGCTTACACAGAGCGGAGACCCCAGGGGAAGAAAACCCAGCCCTTAAATAGGTTAATGGTCCTAGCCTAGGGCGTGTCATTCCTCGACTGGCTGCAGCTCGTCAGCCCTTATGACGCCACGGGAGAGGCAGAGAGCTAGGGATGGAAAATTACCACGCACATGTACACTAACCTGCTTATCGGTTTGGGGCTACCGGGTGCAGGCGCCATCTTGTAATGGAGTATGTGGGGGTGACTCCCCACATCTCCCCCTTTTTATTATTATAAGCGACTAGGCATCCCCAAATCCATGAGGGTAGAAACAGTGGTTGTACTTACCAGGCACAGAACATGTAAGATGTGTACGAAAGCTATCCCTAGATTCAACTGAACCCGGGATGCTTTCGACCTGTCCTCTGCCGTTTTTCTGGGAAAGGGAAAGTAAGGCAGGAAACCCTTATGCAGAACAACATGTCTCTCAGAGAGGGTACCATAACGGCTCTCTATGCGATGCTCTCAGCTCAACACCCCTCCTGGGGGCCAAACCGAACACTCTACTCTGTGCAATGATCCTAAGTTCCGGGTGTGCAAGAGCTATTCAGCCGGCGGCCTATTGCTTGAGCATAGTTAGCCAGATGTCAGTGGAAGCCCCTTGTTCTAGGGCGACCAGGGCCTGTGCGATAACCGCCTTGTCTCTCTAGTTTTGGGTTCTGAGCCTACAGACCAGCCAGAGGAGAAACACCATTTCACAGCAGATGACCACACCAAACAGTCCCACCATCACCCACTCCTTGAAGTAAGAAACAGCAAAGGAAATCCAGGACGACAGCCCGTCCGTGAAGGACAGGTCAAGCCTGGTAGAATTGATCTGGACGATGGCAGCCCTCAATTTGCGAAGCGTCTGTTCAAACTCAAAGGTCCAGTTCTGTAAAATGAACTGTGAAAGGGTTTTAGACAAATTAGCTGCATTAGTAAAATTTTCATATTGAATGGAGGTGACACAAAGGCCAGGGAGCTTTTGCTCCCAGCCTAACTGTGCCATTTGCCACAATATATCCAGCTGTTCCTGCACGAGGTCAATATGCTGATTGACCAGCATAAGACCTCCCTGGACTTGGGTATTTGCAGAAGCTTGCTTGTCCAGGGCCATAGAAACAATAGCTGACAGACTATTTTTTTTTTCTTGCTTCCATAGAGTTTATTTGAAATTTTTTTACATTTTTTTTCCATTTTTTTTATTGAGAAAGGAGAAAAAAAACAAGTTTCCACCTCCTTCCAGCCTCCCATTTCCCTCCCCCTCCTCCCACTCTTCTCCCCCTTCTCCCACCCTTCCCCCCCTCCCCCCACTCCTCTCCCCCTCCCTCTCCAGTCCAAAGAGCAGTCAGGGTTCCCTGCCCTGTGGAAAGTCCTAGGTCCTCCCCGCTCCGTCCATTCCTAGGAAGGTGAACATCCAAACTGGCTAGGCTCCCACAAAGCCAGCACATTACGTAGGTTCAAAACCCCGTGCCATTGTCCTTGGCTTCTCATCAGCCCTCATTGTTCGCCATGCTCAGGAGGAGCAGAAGGAGGGAGAACATGAGCAAAGAAGTCGGGACCACGAGGGGTGCACCCACCCACTGAGACAGTGGAGCTGATATATTGGGAGCTCACCAAGGCCAGCTGTACGGTGACTGAAAAAGCATGGGATAAAGCTGACAGACTATTAATGGTCTGTGCAGTCTGTACTGAATTAGACAGGGCAAGAGCAGAGGCAGTAACAGATGCTGCAACTGCTGTAGCAGCTACGATGCCAACAATAATTGCCGAAATTCCAAAATCTCTCTTTTCTCGAAACAGTGTCATGCTGCTGGATGCCTCTACAGGGACAGGTACAAAACGTGGCATCCGGGTCACCACTGCAAGGGGAAATTTTTGAGCATCCCAACACAGGGTATAATAGCATTTACCGGATCTACAATAGAATTCATTGTCTGTGGCACTCTTATTGCTCACAATCCACATAAAGGGAGGCCAGACACAAACTGGAGTGGCCTCATAATCTACATGTCTAAAAGATTTATATTTTACTCCTTAGGCAGTCCATTGAAATGACCCTGAACTCTTGCCTGATTGGAGTTGACTGCCCAGGGATCCCTTCCAGTCAAATTCCAATTGGCCCTGTTTGCTTCTGCCTCCCTTCAGCATGGCCACGGGTGTAAGATCAGTGCAACTTCCATTAACGCCGCAAAGCAGCCATTGATCAAAAGGATTAGTATCTGCCCGCAAGGGGTCCAAAGATGTAAAGTTAGTTCCCATGCCTATCCTTGGGGAAAAGGAAACCAGGCAGCATCCCTGAATTTGGCATCCTGTCCAAGGCAATGCCATCTCTTCCGTTTGTCTGCCTGTGCAAAAGGGGGCCAATTTTGGTTGCCGTGGCGGGGTAAAAGAACCATTTATAGATTGGAACTGTGGCCCCAGCCATAGATAACAGTAGCATTGGCTACAATGTTACCGCTGGGCCCCCATGCATCCTCTTTCAGCCAAGCGGAAGATAAATTTCCTAATATAATACAGGGGTTGCTATTATCCAGCTTATCTTTGACCAAAAAGCATAAGCTTCCTTTAAGGAAAAGGGTTCTGTTTTCCTTAAGTCCTTCAATTTGCTTATTCTTTGGTAAAAATGTAAGACCTAATTCTTTATTAGTGGCAAAAAATCGAGGGAAAACCTGTGCGTTATACATCACCGGCATCGGCAGTGGAAAAGTCGACATGATCCGCCATCCTGGTTCTCCCTGGGCAATTGGGATCCCCATGATTAACATCATGTGGATTAGCCTGATCATTCTCGTCATGAGGTTGGTCTGTGTCATCCTTTTGCTCCAGGACTGTTCTAGTAAGCCGTTCAGGGACCCAAAAAGGATTTTCTTCATCCTGTGGGAAAACACAGACAGCTCCCCTGGATCTTATTAGAATAGTATCCGGGCCTTTCCATTCATTAGTCAGCACATCTTTCCATTTTACAAGATCCTTAGGTCGCTGTGGATCCGAGCAATGTCGTTCTGCTGCATTGTGATCATTATCATCCAAATTAAAAAAAATTTATAGTAAATAATGCCATAGCAATAGCCACTCTTGGCGTTGGGGGTAAATCCTTCATTATTCCCCCTTTTTGTTTAAGCAAGTAGGATTTGAGCATGTGGTGCGCTCGTTCAACAATGCCTTGACCCTGAGTATTGTAGGGCAGGCCTGTAATATGTGTCACCTGCATTTGCATACAGAATTGATTAAACTTTTGAGAGGTATAGGCGGGCCCATTGTCAGTTTTTAAAAATGTGGGTTTGCCCCAAGCACTCCATGCCTCAAGGCAATGTTGAATAACATGAGAAGCCTTTTCTCCTGTAAGAGGCGTGGCATGGAGAATACCAGAGCATGTATCAATTGACACATGCACATATTGAAGTTTTCCAAAGGCAGAGATATGGGTAACATCCATCTGCCATATTTGTAGAGGCAGAATCCCTCTGGGATTTTATCCCTGTGTGTCTGACAGGGAGAAACTGGCAGCAATTGTGACACTGGGTCACGATATCACGAGCCTCTTTTCTAGTAAGGGAAAAGCGTCTACGCAGGGTTTCGGCTGTGACATGAAAATTATCATGAAAGGTTTTAGCAGCTTGTAATGGGGAGGCAAGAGCCGCTGCGGCTAACCACGTGGCGCCGTCTGCCAAATCATTACCCAGACTCATAGGACCCGGGAGCCCTGAATGTGCCCGGATGTGTGTAATATATAGTGGAGCTCTCCTGTTTAGCAAACATTCCCGCAATTTATGGAAAAGAGATGCCACCGTGCTAGTAGATCTTATGATCCCGGCGGTTTCAAGCAGTTTTACAGCATTAACCACATAGGCAGAATTGGAAAAAATGTTGAGAGGGCAGTGGAATCTTTGAAGAACTTCTAACACCACCATGCATTCCACCATCTGAGGTGAGGTTACAGAGAAGTTTTTTGAAAATACCTTGGAATCCACAACATAGGCTCCCATGCCACTCTTGGAGCCGTCTGTATAAACTACCATTACGCCTTTTAGTGGAACGGAAGATGTTACCTGGGGAAAGACAAGAGGATGACATGCAGCAAACTGTAGCAGAGGGTGTTTGGGATAATGAGTATCAATTTTCCCAGAAAAGGTGGTGACCAAGATGGCCCAATCATTAGAAGTAGCAGCCAGGGTTTGTATCTAAGGGGAAGTATACGGGACAATAATCATAGCTGGATGTTTACCAAAATGGCTAACAGATGGTTTTAGGCCTCTAAGGGCGATCTGAGCTGTGGCTGCAGGATACCTATCAATTTTTTTTTGTCTTTTTTTTATTTTTTAAATTTATTTATTTATTAAGGATTTCTGCCTCGTCCCCACAACCGCTTCCCATTTCCCTCCCCCTCCCCCGATCAAGTCCCCCTCCCTCATCTGCTCGAAGAGCAATCAGGGTTCCCTGACCTGTGGGAAGCCCAAGGACTGCCCACCTCTATCCAGGTCTCGTAAGGTGAGCATTCAAACGGCCTAGGCTCCCCCAAAGCCAGTACATGCAGTAGGATCAAAAACCCATTGCCATTGTTCTTGAATTCTCAGTATTCCTCATTGTCCGCTATGTTCAGCTAGTCCGGATTTATCCCATGCTTTTTCAGACCTAGGCCAGCTGGCCTTGGTGAGTTCCCGATAGAACATTCCCATTGTCTTAGTGTGTGGGTGCACCCCTCGTGGTCCTGAGTTCCTTGCTCGTGCTCCGTCTCCTTCTGCTCCTGATTTGGACCTTGAGATTTCTGTCCGGTGCTCCCGTGTGGGTCTCTGTCTCTGTCTCCTTTCATCGCCTGATGAAGGTTAATATTCCTGAGGATGCCTATGTGTTTGTCTTTGGATTCACCTTATTTAGCTTCTCTAGGAACATGAATTATAAGCTCAATGTCCTTTATTTATGGCTAGAAACCAAATATGAGTGAGTACATCCCATGTTCCTCTTTTTGGGTCTGGCTTACCTCACTCAGGATAGTGTTTTCTATTTCCATCCATTTGTATGCAAAATTCAAGAAGTCCTTGTTTTTTACTGCTGAGTAATACTCTAATATGTATATATTCCATACTTTCTTCATCCATTCTTCCGTTGAAGGGCATCTAGGTTGTTTCCAGGTTCTGGCTATTACAAACAATGCTGCCATGAACATAGTTGAGCATATACTTTTGTTGTATGATAGGGCCTCTCTTGGGTATATTCCCAAGAGTGGTATTGCTGGATCCAGGGGTAGGTTGATCCCGAATTTCCTGAGAAACCGAAACACTGCTTTCCAGAGTGGTTGTACAAGTTTGCATTCCCACCAGCAATGGGTGAGTGTACCCCTTTCTCCACAACCTCTCCAGCAAAGGCTATCATTGGTGTTTTTTATTTTAGCCGTTCTGACAGGTGTAAGGTGGTATCTTAAAGTTGTCTTGATTTGCATTTCCCTGATCGCTAAGGAAGTTGAGCATGACCTTAAGTGTCTTTTGGCCATTTGAACTTCTTCTGTTGAGAATTCTCTGTTCAGATCAGTGCCCCATTTTATAATTGGGTTGATTAGCCTTTTACGGTCTAGTTTCTTGAGTTCTTTATATATTTTGGAGATCAAACCTTTGTCAGTTGCAGGGTTGGTGAAGATCTTCTCCCAGTCAGTGGGTTGTCTTTTTGTCTTAGTGACAGTGTCCTTTGCTTTACAGAAGCTTCTCAGCCTCAGGAAGTCCCATTTATTCAATGATGCCCTTAGTGTCTGTGCTGCTGGGGTTATACATAGGAAGTGGTCTCCTGTGCCCATGTGCTGTAGAGTACTTCCCACTTTCTCTTCTATCAGGTTCAGTGTGTTCTGACTGATATTGAGGTCTTTAATCCATTTGGATTTGAGTTTTGTGCATGGTGATAGATATGGATCTATTTTCATTCTTCTACAGATTGACATCCAGTTTTGCCAGCACCATTTGTTGAAGATGCTCTCTTTTTTCCATTGTATACTTTTAGCTCCTTTATCGAAGATCAGGTGTTCATAGGTTTGTGGGTTAATGTCAGGGTCTTCTATTCGATTCCATTGGTCGACTTCTCTGTTTTTATGCCAATACCAAGCTGTTTTCAATACTGTAGCTCTGTAATAGAGTTTGAAGTCAGGGATGGTAATGCCTCCGGACAATCCTTTATTGTATAAGATTGTTTTGGCTATCCTGAGTTTTTTGTTTTTCCATATAAAGTTGATTATTGTCTTCTCCAGATCTGTGAAGAATTTTGATGGGATTTTGATGGGGATTGCATTGAATCTATAGATTGCTTTTGGTAGAATTGCCATTTTTACTATGTTGATCCTCCCAATCCAAGAGCAAGGGAGGTCTTTCCATTTTCTGGTGTCTTCTTCAATTTCTTTCTTCAAAGACTTATAGTTCTTGTCAAGTAGATCTTTCACTTCCTTGGTCAGGGTTACCCCAAGGTCTTTTATGCTATTTGTGGCTATCGTGAAAGGTGATGCTTCTCTGATTTCCCTCTCTGCTTCCTTATCCTTAGTGTATAGGAAGGCAACTGATTTTTTGGAGTTGATCTTGTATCCTGCCACATTACTAAAGCTGTTTATCAGCTGTAGGAGTTCTTTGGTAGAATTTTTGGGGTCGCTTATGTACACTATCATATCATCTGCAAATAACGAAAGCTTAACTTCTTCCTTTCCAATACGAATCCCCTTGATGTCCTTATGTTGTCTTATTGCTATTGCTAGAATTTCAAGCACTATATTGAAGAGGTATGGAGAGAGTGGACATCCTTGTCGTGTTCCTGATTTTAGTGGGATGGCTTTGAGTTTTTCTCCGTTTAATTTAATGTTAGCTGTTGGCTTGCTGTAAATAGCTTTTATTATATTTAGGTAGGACCCTTGTATCCCTATTCTCTCCAAGACCTTTATCATAAAGGGGTGTTGAATTTTGTCGAATGCTCTTTCAGCATCTAGTGAAATGATCATATGGTTTTTTTCTTTCAGTTTATTTATATGGTGGATTACATTGATAGATTTGCGTATGTTGAACCAGCCCTGCATCTCTGGGATGAAGCCTACTTGATCATACTGGATAATTTTTCTTATGTGTTCTTGTATTCGGTTTGCCAGTATTTTATTGAAAATTTTTGCGTCGATGTTCATAAGTGAGATCGGTCTGTAATTCTCTTTCTTGGTTGGGTCTTTTTGTGGTTTTGGTATCAGGGTAACTGTAGCTTCATAAAAGGAATTTGGCAATGACTCTTCTGATTCTATATTGTGAAATACATTAAGGAGTATAGGTATTAGTTCTTCTTGGAAGTTCTGGTAGAATTCTCTATTGTCAATTTTTTGAGGGGAGGCATGTGGGTGAATCCACAACAACGGTCCATCTTGCCATAACACAGCGGTAGGCAATTTTCTCGTTTTAAATACGCAAAGAGAAAACGACCGGGTAACATCAATGCGGCACAATTGGGCCTCCTCAATGGATTTCTCTACCAACATTAAGGCTGCTTCTGCCGCTGGTGTTAAAGCCCGGGGGGAAGTAATATGAGCATCCCCCTCCAAAATATCAAACAGAGGTTTTAAATCGGCAGAGGGGATCTTTAAAAATGGTCGCAGCCAATTAATATCTCCTAACAATTTTTGAAAATCATTCAATGTTTGTAAATCATCTTTATAAATTTTTAGTTTTTGTGGAAGGATCTTATCTGGAATAATTATAGAACCTAAAAACTGGCCAGCATCAGCAATTTGAACCTTTTATGTGGCAATCTGGAGGCCCCAAAGCTGTAGATTGTCAAGTAGCAATGGATAGGCCTTTTTGAGGATCTTTAGATCCTCATGACACATAAGCACGTCATCCATATAATGGACCACAAGCATCTGTGGAAAACGCTCTCTTATTGGTTTGAGAGCCTCCTGTACATATAGTTGGCACATAGTAGGGCTATTGGCCATACCCTGGGGCAAAATCTTCCATTGAAATCGCTTATCAGGCTCCATATGATTAACCGAAGGAACAGGAAATGCAAAGCGAGGTCTATCAGGAGCATGTAAAGGAATAGAAAAAAAGCAATCTTTAATATCTATAATAACTAAACTCCAGTTTTTGGACAAGGTGGAGAGTATAGGGAGTCCCCGTTGTACTGCCCCGAGGGGGTGCATTTGTTCATTAATTGCTCTTAAATCATGTAGTAGGCACCATTTTCCTGACTTCTTTTTGATAACAAAGATAGGAGTGTTCCAAGGGGAAGTTGATGGCTCTATGTGCCCCAAGGCTAGCTGTTCTGCAATAAGTTTAGTTGCAGCTTCCAATTTTTCAGAGGTCAGGGGCCACTGGGGAACCCATACTGGATTCTCTGTCTTCCATGGTATGGGCCGTGCTGCCCCAATGGCGCCTAGGAAAAACCCAGACCCTGTCTTCCCTGATTGGGGTCAGGGCCCACAGGCCCAATCTGCCCTTGTCCTAGGCGCCCCAGTCCTTTTTCTGTCTCTTACCCCATTTTTCTCATCATGTTAATTGCTTGTGGTGAATATTCATTAGATAAGGTTAGCCCCATTTCCTGCATGACGTCTCGTCCCCATAGGTTAACGGGTAGAGGAAGCACATAAGGGGTGAACCGTCCTTCCTGCCCCTCCATGGTCCTCCAGATAAGGGCCGAGGAGCTAATGGTTGGGTGAGCATTATAACCTAGTCTTTGTAGCGAATGGGAGGCCTCAGTGATTGGCCAAGACTTTGGCCACCAGTGGGAAGAAATTATGCTCTTGTCAGCTCCGGTGTCCAGAATGCCTTCAAAGCGCTTGCCGTTAACCTAGAGAGACAGTTTTGGCCGGTCTTGGAGACTAACAACCAAATAAACTGAATCCTGACCTGAGGATCCCATTTGTTTATCGTCTGGTTTTTGATGGATCTCTCCCGGAAGGAGTAGTAGCTGAGCTATTCTATCTCCTTTGCTGATAGAAAAGACCACATTGGGACTGGAGCACAATGCTTGGATTTCAGGGGTATGTTGATCATCAGTAATACTGGGGTGGACAATCAGTCCCCATAAGGTGAGCGACCCCCGACCCAGGAGAAGGCCCACACTCCCCTGGGGTAAAGGCGCGGGCACTCAAACAGGGACGGGTTGAACCCCCATCTGGGGCATTAGTAAGAAGTTGGAGGAGGCGTGCAAGTCCATTCTTGCTCCGTCCCTGGAGCACCTCGTCGGTCGCCTTGATGAATCTGTTCCCATATTTTTGTGGGCCCTGGGACCGGGGGCCCACTGTCCCGTTTTTTGGATTTTCATTATCAGATGTCTCTAGTGGGGGGAGGATTCTGCCCTTCATATCTCTCACTGAGATACATAGCTCAGCCTTGTGGTAGCCTTTGCCACAATGGGAACAAAGAGTAGGGGGAGCCCTCTCTGTTGACTTGCAGTCCTTTTTTAGGTGTCCCGGCTTTCCACATTTAAAACAGACTCTTTTATTAGGCCCCTTAAAGGGGCGCTTCTGAGATTGTAAAATAGCAGCGGCCAGTCCTGCATTGGTAAGAGGTCCTCCAAGTTCCCTACAAACTCTAAGCCAATCTTGTAGCCCTTTATTTTTTATAGGGGCTATAGCCACGCGACATTCCTGGGTGGCCTGCTCAAAAATAAGTTGCTCAATAAGAGGCGCAGCCGTTTCAGTGTCGCCAAAAATGCACCCTGCCGCCTCTGTCATTCATGCCACAAAATCTGAAAAAGGCTCCTGGGTTCCTTGAATAATCGTAGTGAGTTGGTTATTTACTTCTCCTTTTCTGGGAAGTGCTTTCCACGCCCTAATGGCTGTATCAGCAATTTGCCGATATGCACCCCAATGATAATCTGTTTGATTGGCGGCAAACCGCCCTTGGCCAGTCAAAAGATCGAACATCCATTGTTGCTGTTCTGGAGTCAAGGCCATAGCATTAACCGTGGCCTGCTCCTGAGCTGCCTCATGCCAAAGGGCTTTCCATTCCAAATATTGGCCCATGCTGACAAGTGATGCCTTTGTAACCGTCTGCCATCAGCTGGGGTCATGGCAGTCATAGCCACCCTATCCACTTGAGCTAGAGTGAAATTAGCTGTTACTCCATATTTTCGGACTGACTCTGCCAATTCTTTTATCTGATTGTACTCTACAGGTGCGTGCACCCGTCCTCCCTCTGCTCCTTCAAAGACAGGGTAGGTGAGGTGTAGCTTTCTCTTTACCTTTTCTGGGAGGAAGGAGAAGGCCTTCGGGCGCATCTCGTAAAGGGGGGGGGGGCGCCGAAGGGGCCACCGGTGAAGGGGCCACATGGAACTGCCGTTTTTTGAGCTCCCTGTTACTCGGAGGGTAATCGTCAGGATGATATCTCTCCTCATATCTGGCCGCTTCCTCCTCTACGTCGGCTTCTTCCTCCAGGTCTAAACCTTCATCTCCTGAACTTTCAGAGTTGTCAGAATTATTAGTAGAACTATCAATATTTAAAGCCTCAAGTTCCTGTAAATGGTATATACTAGTACTAGTATCCTCTTTTTTCTTCTTCATAACAGGTGTAGGACCTCTAGGGTCCGATGTAGACACCCCCTTGCCCTTAGGCACACCGGGGGGGGGGCTCTTTTCTTTGACTGGGACTGGTTTTTTCTTGCGCGCGCCCAACCTCAGAAACCTCAGCGCGCCTACGCTCAGTTTCTGACATGCTATCCTGAACTTCTTCTAAGACACCTCATCCTTCGGCTATGAACACCTGACAGGCTTCCTCCTCCAAACAGTTCTTAACAAGTTTCCAGATGGCCTTGGTCCCTTGTCTTAGGTCTCCCTCGGCTAGTTTTTTATCGAGGTCTCTACCCAATTTATTCCACGAGGCGAGAGTCAATGATCCGGAGCAGACATACCAGGGAGCTACCCGATCAATTTCTTTTACAAAATTTTTCAATGTTTGACGAGCCATCTTTATATCTCTTTGCTTCAACACCAACTCTAAGGCCATAATGACAGACTGTGGGGAGTCCATGATGGCGAGCACGCACCTGCGGCTTATCCACATCCACCTTACAAGTGCTAAGAAACCGAAAGTAGAGTCCGCACATGGCTCTTTTATCTACAAGAGGCTGAAGAGCGCACCAAGGTACTGCCGCTTATTTACATCGGACTTAACACACCTAGCAATTATAAGGGTTGAAGCAAAGCATTCCCAAAATGAGGATCAAAAGCGATCCCAGAACAATCACCAAGGCCACGCTACCCTCCCAAGGCGGTGAAAGGTCCAATCCGAAATCCAGAAAAGACATACCTCTCGGAGCGTACCTACCTGCAGTTCTGAATCCTCCTTGAATCCAAGGGGTCTCCGGCGGTGCTGACTATGTTGGATTCCCGGGTTTCGGCACCAGATGTTCCACGCTAACGTCTCGCCAGCAAGAATGACACGGCACACTCAGGATCCTTCTGCAGAAAAGCTTTAATACATCTTAAGAGGGAGAGCATAAGCTTACAGAACGGAGACCCCAGGGGACGAAAACCCAGCCCTTAAATAGGTTAATGGTCCTCGCCTAAGACGTGTCCTTCCCCCGACCGGCTGCAGCTCGTCAGCCCTTATAATGCCACGGGAGAGGCAGAGAGCTAGGGATGGAAATTTACCACACACATGCGCACTAACTTGCTTATCGGTTTGGCGCTACCGGGTGCAGGCGCCATCTTGTAATGGAGGATGTGGGGGTGGCTCCCCACACTTATCCAAAGGTGGATATATCCTTTTCTTTTTTGGGGTAGCGTTACTCTGGAGGTTTTTTTTTTTTTCCCTTTTGAGAGCTATTGTCGCTCTCCTTAGTTTCTTTTCTTTTAAGTCCTCCCTTTTGATTCTGACTCTGACATGCTGTTCTGGTAGGCAGAGAGTGCTCTGTGGCCTTCCTTCAACGCCTCAACACATTTACCTTCCTTCAGACAAGCCCTCACTAATCTCCATAGGGGAAGAAGTGTCCCCGGTCGGAGTGTGCCCTGTTCTTTGGCTGCCTCAAGATCTTTACCCATTTTTTCCCAGCCGGGAAGATTAATGTCCCCCAAACCGGCGAATCAAGGAGCTGCTTGATCCACATCCTCCAAGAACTTCCTGAAAGTCCCATCCGAGACCTTCAGGTCTCGGGTTCTCAGTAGTCGCTGGCGTGGATGCAAAAATGAGCTCACATTCGCTGAACTAGAGGCAGCATTCCCCATGCTGTGTGCTTATCTACGCACAACTTATCCACAGGAAATGCCGACCTATCTACACAGGACTTACTTTTGCTTTGTGACAGCGTAAGAAAAACAGCACAACAGAACAGCGATAAGAAAAAAGGTCCAGAGTATAGATCAGTGGATCGACTCCCCCGACCAGCACGTCAAGAAAATAACTTACGGAGGACTTACCGGCACCGCCGCTCTGCACATCCAAGTTCTGAATCCTCTCACTGACTTGAGGGTCTTTTGCCTGGGGCCTGGATGTCGAGGTCCCGGGGTTCGGCACCACTTGTGGCGCGCAGCTCTGCCAGCAGAGAAGGCTACCACAACAGGATTCTTCTTGGAACGTACTTTATTGGAGTGCAGAAGACTGAAGTTCAGATAGAGGCGAAAAGACCCCGAGCCCGACCGCGCAGGAAATATATACCGCACCTGGCCCACCTATGACGTGTCATTGCTTGATTGGCTCAGACCACACTGAGGCGATCATGTAAACAAGTCGTGTGAGCAAGTGATAGGTGGGAATCAAACCACTCTTGGGCCAGAGGCGAGCTTACAAAAAAGTTGTTTACCAACTAGAGACAACTAACAAATGGTGACCACGGGCTGAGTGCCCAACCCTGAGAACATGGCGGTGCCGCGGTGCGCTACACTGAAGGGCGTTGTTCTGCGCGTGTCTGTCTTCTGTCTTCTTTGGAGGGAACAGAGAGCTGCCGCTAGGAGCCAACCTGTCTCTTTTATTGTTGTGAAAAGTTTTTAATAATTAAATATTTAAAGATCACATTCCCAAGATCTCTGAGCCGTTGAGGGAAAAAACTGCTTGTAATATAGTGACGGTACTGACAATGGTTTTGAAGTCTGAAATGAAAGCTGGGAGTAAAATCGGGAGAGTGTGGTCTTGTGATTTGGCCCTCAGCCAAGATGGCGACCACCACGTGTAGTCTGCTCTGTTGGAGAGCCGCCATGCCCATAACAAAAG
Source organism: Microtus oregoni (assembly GCF_018167655.1). Taxonomy (NCBI): domain Eukaryota; kingdom Metazoa; phylum Chordata; class Mammalia; order Rodentia; family Cricetidae; genus Microtus; species Microtus oregoni. Next base: position 693,901 of record NW_024544772.1, read on the forward strand.
CCGCAGAGGGGAAGGGCAAAAGGCTGGAACCCAAAAACGGCTGTCTATAGTATTAATCCGGACATTTATCTGGACCGAGACAGATAAGTGTGAGGTTGAAGGGCGTCTAAAGGGCATCCCAGCGTGGAGAGGATGGGGGAACTCTTTTTGAAGGCTTAGCACCCATGGCTAGAACCGTGAAAATATCCACAAAAGGCACCCAGAAGATGCCATGAACACTGGCAAACTCTGGACACAGGCGTCCGATTGACCAGAGGGCAGTATTAATAGCCTGACTGAACCGACCCTAGCCTCCGACAGGAGACGAATTCCCGGGAAGGGTGGAAACAGGCTGGAAGGCAGCGCGTTGCAGCCGAGGTGCTCATACCGTAATGAGCCCGTACGTAAAGAGTACAGAAAAAGATCAGAAAGAAGAGGTGAGAACTGGAAGCTCCGAGTTTCCAGGCACTGGTAAAAACACAGGTCTAGCCATGGGTGGAAGGCCGGGGGTCGGGGGTGTTAGCACCCGTACCCAGGACACGCCTGAGAAAGCCGGGAGCTCAACCGGACAATCTCCGGGTGAGAGGGGATGGTAAGCCAACCCAGGTGAACTCACGAATCAGCCACTGTTGGTCGCAGAGGGCCGTGTTCAGATAAGTAGGGGGCGGTCGCAGGTCATCGGTCCTGACCTTGTCCCGGGAGGCGCCAAAACCGGAGCCGCAGCCTCATGTGAAAGAAAAAATACCGAACGAAGAGGTCTCACAAGCACGGCACCAATCTTATTCCTAAGATGCTTGTGGCACAGCTGCTAGCCCGGAAGAGATGGTTGTCGTAACCTGCAAGATCCCTGGGCGGGCTGCCAGAGCCCGCCATGTGACAGGCAGCTACAGTTTCTCACCAGCGGGCGCCTCGCGGGCGGTGGTGGCAGGTAACAGACACATAGACACAAAAGATAGCCATAAGTATTTATTAAGGGAGGGGAGGAGAGAGAGAGAGAAGGAGGAGAGAGGCAAAGCCCCGTGGGTACACCAGTTGAGAACAGGAGAGAGAGAGAGAGAGAGAGAGAGAGAGAGAGAGAGAGAGAGAGAGAGAGAGAGAGAGAGGGGTTGGTGGTGGAAATCAGAGGTAAAAGAGTGGGCGTGGCTTGTCCCTTAAAGCTACGGGAAAGCACAACAGCTTGTACTTACAGCTTTAATAGAAAGAGGCTTGGATATAGGGAAATTCCTTTCATTTGCCTGTGCACTGACAATAGTTAGCAAACTCCTTTTAAATATCATGATTAAAGGAGCCACTTTACATTACCACCTGAATTGTAATGAGGCCATTTTTTTTTGAACAAAGGTGGACAAGTGTGGGAATCTGCAGGTAGGTCATTAAGGCCTGAGGTTTTAGAGTCTTTAAAAGGCACCCCTGGGGGGAGGCTGGATTGATAGGTTTGGAAGGTTTGGTTCCCATTGTCCAAGCTGTGTAAACACACAAAACAGAGACACTGCAAGGCTCACACAGTAAGATGGCTGTTTACTGTTGATGGGGTGTGAATTAGCGTGAACACCGAGGTGACCCGTGGCCAGGCATCCCCTGACCCCAGGGCCTGGCTTGATCTGGTCGGGGTGACTCAGAAGTCAGAGAGGTCAGAGGCTTCTCTGAGCTCCCTTCCATGGCAAAGGAAAGAAGGAAAAGAAATGGGGGGGGGGATCTGTTGAATGCATCACACAGAATTTGCTGTGCTAGTGCAGGCTGACTGACCCTGGGTCAGTCTAAACACGATGTTAGCCAAGGGAAGCAAACCGCAGATGATTTTCAACAAATGGAACAACCGTGACCTTGAAGATCATGGTTGGGTGCCCTTCCCCCATTTCTAGGAATTCCAGAGGGTTGCTGGGAGCTCAATGATCAGTTCCTTAGGTTCAGAGAAACAGTTAATTTGACCAGAATGGGAAGACTCGCCAATCGAAGCAAGGGTTGTTGGGAGAAGTTAGGCTCAGGCATATGGAACATGTGTTTTTTTTTTTTTTTTTTTTTTTTTTTTGAGAAGGTCCCCGGTTTTGATTCTAACCCTAGGAGAGGGGTTTGGAATGGATTCTGTTTTCAGGAGAGAGGTTTGGAGCAGAAGAGTCTCTCGAGTCACGGCACCAAAATGTTTTTTCCGCGGGGTTGGAGAGGAAACACTAAAAGCACGGCAGTCCTACGTGGGTAAGCTTTAATGGGGGGGCGTGGTGACAGTGAGGGACGGGGTGAAGAGAAAAAGGGGTGCGAGTTACGACGTTCTCTATTTTTAAGTGGGAGCTAGGTGCGTCTGAGAAATATGCCCTGCCCATGCGTGGCTTTTTCGTCGAACACTGAATGCTTTTGGGAATTGTAGTCCGGCGGGACACTGTAGCCTCTGCTGTATCCTCTGCGCATGTGCGGTCTTTTCATCACACCGGCAGGAGTCTTTTGGGGGATGCGAATCCTCCCAAAAGAACAACAGTTCTGACCCTAGGAGAGGCGTCTGGAATGGATTCTGTTTTCAGGATAGAGGTTTGGAGCGGAAGAGTCTCTCGAGTCACGGCACCAATCAAATGATCTGGCTGGAGTGAGAAGAGAACATGAGGCCAACAAACCCACTTAGTTTATTAGAAGGGATCGTGCACACAGGCCTGGGAATGGTGCACTGAGAGAGCAAAGATGGCATGTCCAGATTTAAAGGGCTGCCTAGCACATACGCACAGGGGGAAGATGTGACACATGCTTATGATGGGCGACCCAGAAGTGCAGCCTTATGGGTAGCTGGATAATTTACAAAGGCAGCTTTAGCAGGTTGTGTCGATGGCTCAAGTAATGACAGCTGACCCTGGAAGTCAGGGTTGCGGGATGGGAGCCTACCATTTAGTGAACATCTTCTCAGTTTCTCCTTTGAAGTCTTAATCTCCCGAGTGAGCCTTTTTTCATCGCTGTCTGTCTCCTTAGAGCTGTCTGAGCTAGAAACCTCAAATGAGCTAGAAACCTCAAATGAGCTAGAAACCTCAGGGTCTTTTTTTTAATTTAATTGTATTTTATGTACATTTGTGTTTTGTCTGAATGTATGTATTGTGTGCGGGTGTCGGATACCATGGAACAGGAGTTATAAACAGCTATGAATTGCCATGTGGGTTCTAGGAATTGACCCCAGGTTTTCTGACAGAGCAGTTAGTGCTTTTATCCCCCGAACCAGTACCAGTTACCAGCCAGTAGGTGTCACGACACAGCTGAAGCCACGTGGCTGGCTCAAACTTGGTTTTAGCAGTAAATATTGAAAGATGCTCAGACTAAAAACAGTTATTCAGTGTTAGTCACTGAGAATGCGCTCTGCGGAGGTCCCTGACTGGTCAGCAGGCATACAAGGACAGAAAGGCAGCAATGCTGACAGGTAAGCTGGTGGGCCGGGAAACCTGGACCCAGAAGCCAGCCGCTCAGTTGCTGGTGGCATAGGTTGTAGATGTGTCCGCGTCTAGCGTTATTCAGGGCCGCCACACAGCAATTCTGTCTTTAAATGCACCATGCTGAGCCTCACGTCAGCTGGAGACCCAAGCCCCACATTGCTGTTGAATTATCTTGGTCCTTGCAATAACCAGGCTAGCTAAAAGATAAAACAATTGTATTTTTATTCCTTATGAGGGGGAAACTCATGAAACAGGAGCAAGAAGTCCAAGCTCAGCTGTGTGGCGAGGGAACCACACAGAGAGATGGTACATAGTGCTGGTTTTTTTTCTCCGCGTTTCAAAAAGCCACACCCTTAGTCCCACCTCTTTTTTTGTGTATGTGGTTTTTCAACACAAGGTTTCTCTGTAGCTTTAGATCCTGTCTTACGGCCAGCTGCTGTAGGCCAAGTTGGCCTCGAATTCACAGAGATTCGACTACATCTGCCTACCGAGTGCTGGGATTAAAGGCGTGCACCACCGCCACCAGGCTTGGTCCCACCTGTTAGAGATAATTGGTTGACAAAGATTCCCCATCAGTAGATCAGGTGAATGTTGGGATGAGCCAAGTAAAATTAGGTTTTGGAGGTCTTTGTTTAAGAAGAGCTTAACATTTGCAATAGGTGTCTTGAAGGTAACATGGTTATCCTGAGCATGCAAGGATGTTTGTACAGTAGTGCATCAGCTCTTTGTCTCGTGACCTTTTTTTTTCATGATCAGCAGAGGCAGATAAATTTTTTTGCAACAGTAGACACTTTGAAGAATAGCCCCAATGTTCCAGGAAGGAACATTCATTCCATCTTAGTCAAATTAGCTGACGGTATATTTCCATAAACTGGAGGCTCACAAGCAAAAGATGGTTTTTGCTGTCATTCAGTAATTCAAGGACTTAAAACAATGTTAACCACCAGAAAATATTATACAGCTGGCTCATAGGGTGTGGTACGATCAGGACGTGTGCCCTTGTTGGAGGAAGTGTGTCTCTGTGGGTGTGGGCTTTGAGGTCTTACATGCTCACACTCGGTCCAGTTTTTCTCCTCTTCCGGTGTCTGTGGATCTCTGCTCTTTCTCCAGCATCTCATGCCTGCACACTTACCATGCTTCGTAATGGACTGAACCTCCAGACTGTAAGACAGTCCCACTTAGTTTTTCTGTGTAAGTCACTGTGGTCATGGTTTCTCTTCACAGCAATAGAAAACCTAAGACACGGACATTCAGAGTTACCAAGGTCATTCTGCATGCCCAGAAACCACTAGATGGTAGCCTTCTATTAATGAAGATAAAATGCAGTTTGGTGGTTGGAGTAGAGAAAAATTGCTTAGGAGCTCTTGTACTAAAAAGTGCCCTTCTGATCACTCGGTTTGTAGTTTTGTGTTTTTTTTTTTTTCCAGTGGTCCTCTCCCTTACCCTGGGCATACAGGGTCGCAGCCAGTGTTTCAGAAGAAATAACCACAAACACCCCCCCCCCATTCTGAACAGTAGAAGAACACAGACACTGTGTCCAAACCAGGAAAGAAGGAAGGTGGAGGTGCTTCTTCCTCTGATTTTCCTGCCTTTGCGTGTGAGCTAATGTTTTCCTCTTAGAACATTTGCTATTGTTTCTCCAGTTCGTATTTCCACGTCTTTGCCTGTGGTATGTCCAGCAGAGGATCTTCTGTTGTCCTGTTAGCTGAGGTATGCATGGGCTTGTGTCTTAGGTTGTCATTGTTCGTTACCCTGCCTGGGCTGCTTCCTCCATAATAATGGTGTCCACCAGTTAAATGTACTATCTTGTAAGAGATGAGGGGGGAAACAATAAAGAAACTTTTGAATATTTTTCATTCATTGACAATTTCATGTATGCAAATTATTTAGATTATATCCAACCCCAGATCGTCCTCCCTTCTCTAACATTTCATTTGTATTTGTGTATATGTAGCCTGTTGAGTCTAGTTAGTGGTGCCTACATGTGCATGGGTCAGGGAAAGTGAAAACTCGCTATGATGGCTATGTTACCCCAAGTCAGTGTGAATGTGAGTGGACTCTTCTGGACAGGCTGTTTCCAAAACGTTATATTTAACATCCTGTTATACAAAGGTCATTTATAGTTGTATGTATGTATGTTTATATATGTATGTGTATGTATTTAATTTTTGATGTGTTTATACAACTTGAAGATTTTCAATGCACAAGAATAAAATTATAAGGGCATAGTACTAAATTGTTATCACGTTTAAATAACAATTGAGAACACCCCCCCCCATATAAGTCTGAAATCAGAAAGGAAAAAAAGTAAAACTTCACAGAAGGAGACTTCAAAAGTCTAGAAAACCCTGGGTACACGTTCGAAACTTGAAAATGTGAAGGTCCACATTACTCGATGATGTATCAGACATCAGTGGAAACAGGAACTTGGACATGAAAGCCAGATCCTGCGTCCTGGAGATCGGGGAGCATTAGTTTGCAGTGAGTCCAGGGCTTTCTGTGTCGTCAGCTCAAAAGCTGTTTGCATTTCTTACGGACTTGGTAGAAGAGACTGGCTCATTCTCCCCCAGTCCATCCTGTATTAGTTACTGCCCAAAGTGCTTTCACTGTGCATGTGTACAAACCCTTCTTCAGTTATTAATTTCATATTTGGGTATATTACTGTATGGTGGTTGTTGCACTGCTTTTTGAACTGTTCTGTGGTCTGTGGAAAGGGAGTTAGAAAACAGCATGTCAATGACTTTTGTACCGAATTGTCATGTTCAATTGTTAATTTAATTGTGTAACCAGACCGCATATTGTGTGTATTGCTGTATTGGAGTGTACCCTGTGTGTCCACTGCTGTTATGAGGCCCTCTCTGTGTCTCCCAGTGTCTGGTACAGAGGCTTTATTTGGAATATATCGTGTCAATAAACTCTTCTTTCAATTTTGTGTCAATAAATTACTTGAGCTTAAACATTGGTTCATTTCCTGACTCTCAGTTCTGAAGAAAACAACGCATTGCTAGGAGACTCTCATCTTTGGATTCGCCTCCATCTTGTCACAGAGCCTTCATGTCCATTAGTGTCAGAACAGGGTGTGTGAGATGAACCTTCCAAGCAGGAAGTGCAGGGATACTGTAGTGTCTTAGGGTCTTTCCTGGAACTGTCTAAGAGGTGGCAGGGAGACCCAGCAGGTGACGGAGGGAGGGAGGGAGGGAGGGAGAGGAGGGCAAGTCAAACGTTGCTGCCTCGAGTGGCCCTGCACAGGACGGCCTGCTGCTCTGACTCCCGGCCTGGCAGTGGGTTGCGTTTCCTCACTGTCCCTGCCGGCAGTTTTTCCACATTTAACGTGAGCCATGAGGCCTTGGCATCACTATGCCATGAACACAAACTCTGACCCAATTCCAGCCCAGCCGCTCCACTGTTGCCAGCGATCAGCTGGGATCTGTTCCCCTGTAGAGGTACTGTAAGAACTTAGGGTCTCTAGGCATGGTGTATAGAGCAGCACTCGGTAAAAGCCGAGTTGTTGCGTCCTGTGTGATGAATATTACAGAACAGCAGCAGATGTCTTGGGAAACACGGTCATTGTGTATTTGACCCAAGACTTGCCTTCTTAGGAAATTTCCTCGTCAGTGTAACTTTGGCCACGAGTTTTTATTTGTGTATTTGTGGCATTACGTGTTTTTTAGTGGCCTTGAACTCAAGACCTTTGTCCCTCTGTCTCTCCAGTCCTAAGGACACAAATTATTTAAAAAATCATATTTCTTAGCCAGGTTGTGGTGGCGCATACCTTTAGTCCCAGCATTCAGGAGGCGGAGGCAGGAGGATCTCTGAGAGTTCAAGGCCAGCCTTGTCTACAGAGTGAGTTTCAGGACAGCTAGAAACCCTTCTAGAAAAACAAAGCACAAAACAAAACAACATTATTTCTTCATTGTGCGTGTAGATACAAAGCGCAGGGCAGAGGTCAAAGGAAGGTCAACATGTAGTAGTCAGTTCTCTTTCTCAATCCTGTGGACTCCAGGGCTGGAACTTAGGATGTTAAGTTTGACACCAAGAGCTTTTGTCTCTAGAGCCATATCATTGGCTCCTAAAGCAAGTTACTCAGTAGGCTGTGTTGTGACATTCATCACACAAACAATTTTACAATGAGTCGACACCTTGGATTACAGTCACCAAACCGTACAAAGACGTGTTTATTGACATGAGTGATTATGGCCTCGCTGATTGAAAGTGGATGTGATCAGTTAACATTCAATTGACCAGTGTATCAGTGATCACAGCAGTCTCAGGTGTGTGTTCATTTCTGTGAAAAGGAACTGATGTTGAGTGAGCTTCATGTGGTTTTCACATGATTATATACTATTGAAGGTTCACTTGAGTATTTATGTCAGGATGAAAATCCCTCACAATCACTATGCCCCCCCCCTTTTTTTAAATTGTCTTTGAGTCAGGGTCCCACTATGTAGTCTTGGCTGACCTTGCAGCCCCTACTAGCCCAGGCCTACCCCTGCCTCCTAAAGGGCTGGGATTAAAGGCATGAGCCACCTTATCTATCTTCTCAGTCACTCTTAGCTCCTTTTGTGTTTTTGGAACCTGATTGGGAAGAAAATTGCGTCTTTTCTAAAAAAACATCATTTGATACGGAAGTGAATTTTTAGAGTGTCCTCGCAAGAGCAGTAATAGTGCCCTTCCCATGAGCCATTCTCACCTGCCTTCCACTGCTCCGTGAACCCTGGGCTTCCCCCGTCTCCCACTCTCATGGGACATTAGTATGGAGCAGCAGGTTCGGCTCATTCCCCCTCATCCTAACCACTTCTGGAAAAGCTCTTGTGTTTTTTTTTTTTAGTTTGTGAAGTCATTATTTGTATTCCTCTCTCCAGTCTCCATGCCCTATTGCAGGCATTGGGAGTAAAAATCCCATGGTTAAGACCATGAGGTCACTGCACAAATACTCAACAGCTGTGTGTTTTAGGCAGGTCACCTGACCCCTCAGCTGGAAAGCTGATGTTTCTTGAGCTCCCCAACCTCTTAGGCACAGGAGATACAGCACTGAACAAAGCCGGCACTTGTTCTCGGAGGTTGTCTGCACTGAGCTGGTTGGTACAGACCGGGTTATGCCGAGCGCTTTAGAAAGAACACAGGGAAGCACAGGGTGACAGAGCGGTAAGAGCTGTCATGGAACACGATTCTTGTCCAAACCTCAGTCTGAGGCAGCAGGGAGCTATGACCAGCCAGAAGAGTTCCACAGGAGGCAGAGGTGTGCTGCTGTAGGCCTGACTTTTCAATTGCTTTTCTTCCCAGCTCCACGTTCATTGAAGCAACCTGGTAAGTCAAAGTCAGCTCTAAGAGGATATTTATACGTCGAGGGCCATGTGCTCAACCCCCAACAAAACTAATACCATCGGGGCTGGAGAGATGGCTCAGCGGTTAAGAGCACTGCCTGCTCTTCCAAAGGTCCTGAGTTCCATTCCCAGCAAATGGTGGCTCACAACCATCTGTAATGAGGTCTGGTACCCTCTTCTGGCCTGCAAGCATACACACAGACAGAATATTGTATGCATAATAAATAAACAAATATTTAAAAAAAAACTATTACCATCACCGTGGTAGCATAAGGAAGCAATGTCTTCAGCAGCCCTGACGTGGGCAGGTTTGGTGTGTCAGGAACATCAGAGCATCCAGGACAGACAGAACATAGAGAAGTCAGCAGAGGTGAAGTCAGAGGACTGAGATGCATGGATGTAGTAAGTACACTGAGTTTTATTTTAAACAAACTTTTAGGTTCTGAGGAGAGATTCAAGGCTGACAGACTTTGAAAAGGATCACATGTGGGAGGGAGCAGAGATGATGTCGTGCATGGGCGCAGGTAAAGAACGGCTTCGTTCACCATCATCTGGCAAGATTGAATGGGTTAACTGCTATAATGGAATGTAGTGTAATAAAATGTGCTGGAAGGCAGTATTTGCTGCGTTGGTCAAGCTAGGGTCTTTCCTTGGGAACGTTTTCTGCCTCTCGTGTTATTCGTACACACCTCTGTATAGTCTTCTAAGGAGCGAGCACTTCTCAGGAGTGTCTGCCATGCCAGAGAAGGAGTGTTCATTGAAGTTGCATTTCAAAAGAAAGATGTAATTGAAGCTAACTGATGTGGCCACCTTCTGTGACCAGGAAGTCTCCATCATCTGGTTACATGTCAGAAGCAGTAGTTTAACCCGTGTCACAGCGGGATACTATGTGAGCACCACACAGGAGCAGCGGCCAGCTCTTAAATGATGTCATACAAATGCTGGGCAAATGCAGTCCTTCACTATCCAAATAAGTCATGGCGTTCGTTCATCACCGTCTTTCATACACCAAATGAAGCCATAGAGACTTGAGGTCGCCAACCTGCCTGACATCCCACAGCCAGCGAGCAGCAGAGCCAGCAGGTAGAAGAGTGGGACTCGAGTGTCCTGTGCGGGGGTGAGTAGGCAGCTAGGAGGAAAGCCACGGAGAGGGTGATGCTTTCCCTGGTGCCATTGACATTTTAAAGACTGGCTTTTGTTACTGTTTTTGATACCCAGACTGGCCTCGAGCTTTCTGCATAGTCCAGATGACCTCAAGTGACAGCGGTCATCCTGTCCTGGCCTCCTGAGTCTGGCGTTACAGACGTGGACTATTGCAAATGAGCATCGTTTTTTACGGCACGACAGTTGTCACATTGTGCTGTGTGTGACGTGTTGTACTGTATGTGGCATGTACTGTCGCATGCCATAGGTGAGGAGAATGGGCGGGAAGAGGAGTCCAAGCACTGATGACTGAGAAGTGTAGGTAGTTCATTTACCCACCAGTTAGCTTCACTGATTAGTGAGCCTTCTAAGAAGTTCCCTCATGCTGCCAGTTAACTTACTACTTCTAAAATAGTGACAGAAAGAAAGACTTCAATTGAGTATTTCAAGTGAAGCACCGTGGTGGGGCGTTGCTTTTTGCACGGAGTCCTTGTAGGCAGAGCTGTGAGAAGGCACTGTGATCCCCTCTTTACAAGGAAGACATAGAAAGCTAAGAGAAGGTGGGTCATTTTTTCCAAGCCAGACAGTAAGGCAGTCTATTACGAGTAAGATTGGCTGTCTCACGCTGTTCACCTCCCAAAATTCGCTTAGAAAGATGTTTACTGGGGTTTAAATTATAGGACCAAAGACAATGTCAGTAATTTTGGTGTCCTCAGAACTTAACTTTGTACCAGGCTGGTAGTTCTGGAGGACGTTTTCCTGGGTGCTCATCTGTCATGTCATGATGGGCAACAGAATAGTCAAAGGCACCAAAATCACTTTACTATGGGAATGAAAAGGACAGCCATCACTTTCTATGGGGATAGCCTGTTCTTTGATAGCAAAAGTAAAGAAATAATTGTCGGTATCCCGTATGTATGGCTCAGAGATTAGAGACCCAGAAGTCCTATATATTATCGCTGAGTGAGGAAGGAAGGCCTTGAAGAGAATAGTTCTTCCCGAGAGATAGCAGACTCCCACACTTAGAAATACCAACAATAACCAACGTTGTTAAAACCTGACAGAGGTAAGACACTCTGTGATAAGAAAGATGCGTACTGGAATTTACTGAGGTCCTTGTGCAAATGCTCCCCAAGAGACCCAACACTCAGGCAAATGGCCGCACAAGTGGTGCAATCTACTTTTTGGTTTTCTTTGGTCCTTCTGTATATTTTTGTGGCTCCCAGATCGTTCCTTGTTCATCAGCGACTGTTGGTCAATGGCTTCCTGATGCTAGCATTGCTCTAATACTCCAGTGTCACTGTTTTGGTTTTGAGGTATTCATTCAGGGCTTCCTCACCTGGGGGAAGAGATTAGGCAGTAGAACACACACAAGGATGGGTAAGAACTTGTGGCCTCAGGTTCACACGAGATGTTCGAGAGCTTTGAAGTAAGTTAGGGGAAGACCCTGACATTAGGCATCACTAACAGTCCTCACAGTGTGGATGCTAGCAGATCATAGACTGTTATGAGTAGTGAGGGCTAGAGTAGCCTACCAGGCCCTTCAGGGATTGGCACGTTGGTGAGCTTCAGCCCTAACCTTCCTCCTGTTCCCTGCTTTATGAACTGTTTCTTTGTTTTGTGGTCCTGTGACCAGGGTGCTGTCTGTTCAGTTGCATTAAATAAAGCAGAGTTAAGTACAGGGACGGAAGCTTGGGGGCAGTCACTGAGAGGGGAATGGAAGTGCAGCTTCCTTTGCTTATTGGAGAGAGAGCTGTCAAACTTGTTCCCTCATTAGAGCAAACTTGTTCCCAGCCTTCTCCAGAGCAATCAGATCAGATATTTTACAGCCCCTAGGTAAGTATAACCCACGATTGCCGAGATTGAGACTACACTGAGCCAAGGAGCCTTCAGTCGTGTTGGTACCATGAGGAATTTTGTTTTGTTTTATAGTCAAACAAGCCTTTAGCTGTAGGTTACAGTGTCAGAGAACAAACAGAATTGGCTTCTTCTGTGACAAAAACTTTCCAAGAAAACCTGAAACTGTCTTAGACCCAAACCACTTTTTATTCCTATAAATACATTGTCAAAAATCTCTAGGAAAAAGAATCTAATGCCTTAATTGAGCCAAATTTGCAGGGAAGTTTCAGCAAATCAAGTATTTTTATTTCAGAGTGTTTTGAGATTCACAAAGCATAGGCTGCTTTCATATTTGCTATTTGGCCAACAATGCTCTTGAACTGGTCCTCCTGTCTCCTGTGCTCCTAAGTGCTGGATTGTCGGCACGAACCACCATACCATGCTCTCCCTTCCTAAGGTGTATTTTTACACTTGATATTTTTAAGCCATGGAGGACTACAGAGTAGGAGGTGAGATCTGCAGGCGGACTGGCTGACTTTTACTTCTCTGTCTGCACCTGTGGGTGTGGAACTTTGCACCTCATCCCCCTGTTCTGGGCCTGGTTCCCCTGATCGGAACAATGGCATCCTAGCAGCTTCCTGCTGGGTTTCCTCAGTTGTGCTCATCAGGTAATGTCTTCCATGAGGGCCCAGCACAACCTCAGCATCCAGAGTGAGCTGTGTCTTGAGAGATGGCAGGAAAACCGCTCACCATGAACTGAGTCCAGCATCGTGTGTTCTCTGTGCCTAGAAGCCCTACGTGCCCAGGAGACCCTGCTTATCTCCGTGACTCTGCAAGACTCACAGAGAGGACCAACTCCAGAGCTACTTTGACCCCCCCAGACTGTCGTCTTGGTTCCACTGAGTTCCACAAAACCAACTTCATACTGAAAGTCAGATTTAAAAACATGTTTTAGCTAAAACAATTGACCCAAGAGATTTCTGAGTAGGGAAAGGCCCTTCTCAAGCAAGCCCCATGGCCTGTGTTAAATCTCCAGGATCCATGGGGTGAAAGGAGAGAACCAACATGGACAGTTTTCCTCCGAGCACATGTGCGACATGACACACATACCCATGCATGGAAACAAACAGTTGTGGTTGTCTTACAATGTACTTAATGGTTTTTAGAATTCCAGTGTCCTTTGTAAACTGCTGTGTAGGAGATCCCGTTTAAAATAATAAGGGAGTGCAGTGGCCTGGAAATAATGTTTCTGTGTGGTGCAGTGTGAATGTCCAGGAGCAAAATAAGCCACACTCACCTAAGTCCTTCCCAAAGCCAGACTGCTTCACTCCGCCGAAAGGGGCGGCCACATCTGTCTTGTTGTAGGTGTTGCTGAAAACTGTTCCCGCCTCTAGCTTGTCACTCACGTACATGGCCTTGTTGATGTCTCTGGTGAAAACCCCAGAGGCCAAACCATATTCGGTGTTATTTGCTCGGCGCAGAACTCCATCGATGTCCCTGTGAGATGTTTCCAGAAGCAGAAAACACCATTAAATGTGCAGGGAGAGTATTCCACTCTCCACACAGGTCAGGGAGTATCTCTTCCCATTTCACCAGCATCATCTTTTTTATTCTGCAGGGATCATGTGTGTGCTTCCTCTGCCAGTTTTCGGAGCATTTTTTCTTGTGTTCACCCCTCTTCAGAACTGTCAGCCTCAAAGCTCTCCTTTCTTCCCCAAACGCAGCTACTCTGTCTCCTTAGCTTTTGAGACAGGGTCTCTCATTAAACCTGTAGCTCACCAGTCAGGCTGGATTGGCTTGTGGGATGATGTTCCTCTCTCTGCTCAGTTCTGAGTTTGCATCTGCCATGATGCCACACCTCCCTTGTAAGTGGGTGCTAGGATCTGCACTCCGGCCCTCCCCTTTGCCCAGGAAGCCCTTCATCCAGTGAGCTATTTCCAAGCCACCAGGTGCTTCTAACTTATTAACCCGTTGGTTTACTCTTAGGGTGGAGAATTGCACATCCATTGATTGCATGCTCTAGGGACAGCACCAGGCAGAGGAGTCATCTCGCTGAAACCCATGTTACACAGTATGCGTAGGGAACACACCCATTTGGAAACTTAGATTCCTCCTTGGCGAGGTACATGTGGTCCTCGACGTCTGTGAACACAGTTGGTTCCATGAAGAAGCCTGGGAGGAAGAATAGAAGCATCAGCCACAGAAGATGTTGTTTTCATCCCCAGTTTACTGAGGTAGTCCAGCCCCCACCCCAGGCTTATCTAAAGAAGATGAGAACCGTCTTCTGTGTAGCAGGGGCCTTTCTGGATGCTCATTTTTTTACATGACTATTGTGGAAAGTATAAGGATGTAAAAGAGTATGTATTTAATATATATTCATAGTTCAGCTCCTTTGAGTTGTTGTTTTTCCCCACTGACGTGTTTTGAACCTCCATCCTGCCTCAGGTTCTCGAGTGCTGGAGTTAAGGTGTATGCTGCCCTACCTAGCTGTACCATTGAATATCTTAGAATTTTTAATTTGCCATTGCTTTTTTAGGTGATATTTGTTTTTCTATATTGTCTATTCCTTTAAAAAAATAACTGGGGCCTGGTGAGATGGCTCAGTGCTGAAGAGCACTTGCTCTTCCAGAAGACCCGGGTTTGATTCCCAGCTCTACATGGCAACTCACAGTCACCTGGAACTGCAGACCCTGGAGATTGAGACCCTCTCTTGACTGTCACAGACCCCAAGCAAGCATGTGATACACAGGTCCACATACAAGCTCAACACACACATAACCAAGTGAGCATGTGATACACAGACCCACATACAGGTTCAACACACATACATATAAAATAAAAACAGTAAGTTTTTTAAAAAATAATTATATGTTCGCCTGCATGCGTGCCCACTGTGCTCTCGCTCAATGCCCACTGTGCTCTCGCTCGGTGCCCACGGATACCAGAAGTCCTCTGGAACTGGAGTCACAGCTGTGAGCTCCCATGTAGGTGCTGGGAATCAACCCAGGTCTTCTGCAGGAGCAGCAGTGATGTAGATGCCTTATCCCTCTCCAGCTCCCAGTTCCTTGGTCTAAGGACTCCAGTCTCCATGGACCACCATTTTCTCCCTGAATCAGTGATTTTCATCTAGAGAATTGCAGAGCAGTGATTTTTCTACTCTGTCTTTTTTTTTCCTTCTCCCAAGACGAGGTTTTTTTCTATGTAGCCCTGACTGTCCTAGAACTCACTCTGTTGACCAGGCTGGCCTACAACTCAGAGATCTGCCTGCCTCTGCCTGCCTGGTGCTAGGATTAAAGGCGTGCGCCACCATCACCCGGCTTTTTTATTCTTTTGATTTACATCAGCTCTTTTCTGGAAATGTCCCTGTACCACCTATTCAGACTTCTGGAAACTCAGCTCATCCAGGGAACACAGGATATATACTTTGATTTTCCTTGCTTTCACCATTATTTAAAATAAAGAGCCTGTGTACAGTAACCATCCAATCAGTACTTGTCTGGTTTTGAAGATCAACATATCAAGCCCCATCTTGTCAGCAGGTGAAACCTGCATGCACACACTGCACCTACACGCATATGCACCCATGTGCACAAACACGTACACACACACGTAAATACATACGCTGCACAGATACATATTCACACACATAAGTACACACACACACACTGCACCTACACGCATATGCACCCATGTGCACAAACACATGTACACACACACATGTATATCCATACGCTGCACATATACACACACATAGGCGCACACACATGCCGCACCTACACGCATATGCACCCATATGCACACACACATACACATGTATATACATACACTGCACATATACATATTCACCCATATAGGCACACATGGATGTGCACACACACATACACACACTGCACATACACACACATACATACACACATTGGCGCATATGCCACACCTGTATCCATAAGCATACATGCACACACGTGTGTGCACACACACACATGCACACACTGCACATATACACATATAAGCACACATGCACACGTGTGTGTGTGCACACAGACACACCACTCTTCTGCAGGGGAGGCACTGAAGCATAGTTCATTACCATCCATTCTGGGTTTTGGGGGTGGGGCAGGCACCAGGCACTTCCCCAGAGACGTTCTTACCTGACCACTGCACCTGTCGTCCTCCGTATACCAGGGTGGCCCCTTCCTTCACCCCAGTTTCACAGTACTGCAGTAGCTTTTCTAGATGGGCTTTGTGGTTTTGGGGCCCGTGGTCTGTAGATCTGTCCAGCGGATCACCAATCTTCATCTTCTTAATCTCTTCCACCTGTATTTTACCCAATCCACAAAACACCATCGCCATTAGTAGTAGCAGTGTTACCAGTAACGTGTTCTATGTGTATATTTGTGTCGTGGTGTCATGAGCGGTTGACAGATGTGTGGTTGGCTCTTTCCAGCTGCACTGGAAGCAAGTCTTCAATGTTTCCATGTTACAGAAGGAGAAACCGAGGCCCCGAAGGGGTTAAATGGGTTTGTCTTCTCACACACAGTCAGTTTACACTGTGACTTTAAAGGTCAAGTCCCCAAGTACTATATTCTCACAATACAAGCCCGGTGCTGTGTATCCAAGTCCTGAAGGTTAACCCATGAAGAGCAAAGTGACATTCTGGAGTTTTCATTAACGTCTTAGACTCTTGATGGGAAAAGAATTTCTAGTGTTTTTTCTTCTTTAAGTGTGGTAGAGTGGCCTTGTGAGATTCTCATGAGATTGCCAGGTTGGAAGAATTGCTAGTAATTTTTTGTTGTTGTTTTGGGTTTTTTTGTTTTGTTTTGTTTTTTGGGTTTTGTATTTTTGAGACAGACCCCATGTAGCCCAGGCTGTCTTAGAATCCCCTGTGTAACCAGGGCCGACCTGACCCGTAACCGGGATGGAATGTTCTGGTGAGAAGTGTTGCACTACTCCTCCCTGGCACACCTGTGTGTGCTGCTTCTCATCCTGGTCGTCCTCTGTGTCGTTTTCTGGCTGTAACTCCAGCTCAATGAGGAGAAAGGACAGAAGCCCCCATGGCCCCGTCAGTTTGAATATAGATCTGCTACTGATTTCTTGGTGTCTTGCAAACCCTGTGCTGGAGAGATACTCTGCATGATGATGACCCTGGCTGCCTGCCTGTTCTGTATTGTCAACGCCCAGAAGATGGTGACCCTGGCTGCCTGCCTGTTCTGTATTGTCAATGCCCAGCAAATGACATTGCTGGGTGCTCAGCACTTAGCTGTTGAGGGGCTGGAGAGATGGATCAGAGGATAGGAATGCATATTGTCTTTTCAAAAGACCTGTTTGGTTTTTAGTATTTACATCAGGTGTTCACAACCACCTCTGACCCACAGGGTGCACGCATGCACATGCACACACAGTTGCAAATAAATCTCATCTAGTTTTGGTGGTGCGTGTCTTTAATCCCAGCATTTAGGACTCAGAAGCAGGAAGATCTCTTGAGTTTGAGGGCAGCCTGGTCTACCTAGCAAGCTTCCAGTTATGCAAGTTGCACAGTGAAAGCCTGCTCATCCAAGTCTTAAAAAAGGAAACAGGATAAATGAATACAAAAATTGCCCATTTAGAAAACAGGCCTGTGCTGGACTATTACAGCAAGTGCTTGACATTTCTGGTCTCTGCTTTGGAAATGTCTCATGTGTCAGATCCTATGAGCCTCTCTATGGCTATACTGTGGACTGGATTCTAATGAGACACAAAGTAAATTACTCTGTAAGCCTGAGGAGTCAGTGACTACTGCCTGCTGATTCCCCACGACCTGCCTTTGAAAAACTGTCGTGCTCTCTGTGAAGAAAGGATGCCTCTGCTTTTGTGTGTTTGTTTATGTGTCTGTATTGGTGCAGGTGAATGTGTGTGAGTGCGCACACAGGCGGAGGCCAGAGAACAACATGGCTGTTTTCCCCCACGTGTTCTCCACCTGTGTTTTGAGGCTGAGTTTCTCCTTTGCCCGAAGCCTGCTGGTCAGTCTATGGTGTTTGGTCAGCCAGTCCCTGGCCTCTGTTTGTGTTTACTGCCTGTCCAGCACTGGGATTACAGGTATGTGCCAGTGCACGGTGTGTGTGTGTGTGTGTGTGTGTATGTATTCATGTGCATGTATGTGTGTGTATTGTGTGTGTATGTATGTGTGTATTAAGTGTGTATGTATGTGTGTATTAAGTGTGTGTGTATGTATGTGTGTGTATTAAGTGTGTGTGTGTGTGTCTTGGAACACAAGGCCATGTGTGTGTTAAGTAGTCACTGAACCATCTGCACCCCTGGCCACCTCAACTATCACAACTCTGCCATTGCTATCTCACATCTGAAATTCAGGAATAATCCCAGAAGTGCTTTTCCAGAGAACTATTCGTGTACAACCTGCAGCAGATCTAAGATGCCTTACCACCCTGGTGACGAATTCGTCGTGGATGGACTCTTCCACAAACAGCCGTCCTGCTGCAATGCAGTTCTCTCCTTTATTGAAAAACACTGCACCCATGCCCTTCAGCAACAGAGGAGAAAGCCACGTTAGTATTGCTCAGGTCAGCCGGTCATCCCATCACACAGAGAGGGCGGCACTCCGTGTAAGAACATGTTCATGTGTGTGTGCACATGGAGATGAGGTCAACACCACATGTGTTTCTCAGTTGCTCTCCACGTTTTAATTTTTTTTCTTGTCAGAGTCTCTTGTTTAGCTGGACTGACTGGCTAGTGAACTCCAGGGATGCTCCCCTCTCCCAGTGCCGGGACTCCAGGTGCACACTGCCTTATGTTATATGGGTGCTACGAATCCAGATGCTGGTCCTTGCACTTGCTGTACTGACTGAACCCTCTGCCCTGGCCTCACCTGTTTTTATGCAAGTGTCATGGTAACAAGAGACTGGAGACAGTCCTGTAGATTGTTAGTGACTCTTAGCGACTGCTGGGAGATCGTTGTTTTGACTTTTCCCAGTTGCAGCTCGTGAGCACTTATTTAAAATGTGTGACAATGAGGATACACCTAAGATGATCCTGTGCAGGGTTTATAGATGAGTACCGCCATGCCCGGTTATGATGTGCTGGGAGTCAAACCCTGACTTCCATTGCAGGCAAAGGCAAGCCCTGCTAACTATTTTTCTCCTTATTTTAGAAATATTTTACGTGTTAAATTTTGGAGGCAGGTGCATAAATATTCTAACATGTGTATGGAGGTCAGAGGTCAACTTGCAGGAAGTGTTTTTTTTCTTCCACTTCGTGAGTCTGCGGATGGAACTTGGGTGTCAGGCATGGAGGCAAACCCTTTGCTGAGTTTCTTTAAAGAGTTTAGCCAGAGCCTGGTTTCTAGACCAGAAGAGAGATGAAGGAGACAAGGTGCTAGCAGACAGGAGGGAGCTATTATAAAAAGCCATTTAAAGCAATTAAGCATCCTTAGGATAAACACAAAGATGGCATTTGCTTCTGAGTAGCTCAACTAGATCCCATCTGAAGTCCTCCAATAAAGGAAGGGAAGCGTGTTGTAGATCTAGGCGCCTTCTGCCTGGTCTGGGCCCCCTTACCATCCTCACAGCCTTGTCAAGTTCACAGTCATTGAATATTATAAGTGGGGATTTGCCGCCCAGCTCAAGGGAGACTTTCTTCAGGTTGCTCACAGCGCAGCTAGAGGAGAACAAATAGGAACAAGCAGTTATTCTGTCCGTCCGTCCGTCCATCCATCTGTCTGTCTGTGTCTCTCTCTCTCCTAACCATGTTTGTACTTGACATGCAAAATACAATTGAGCGTCAGAAACATTAAGAACCTCGTTTATGAGGGCATGGAGTGCATGCCTGTAGCTCCCACATTCAGAGCGTGGAGGCAGGAGGATGGTGAGTGCAAGGCCTGCCCTGCTGCACAGAGAAACCATGTCTCAGAGAGGAGAGAGGAAGAGAAAAGAAACCCGATATGGTGGCTGGGCGGTAAATGTGGGAGGTTCACGTGGTTTTTCCCATGGTTTGCATACTTCAGAGGTGTTCTGTAATGTTTGAGAAATCCGGTGGTCTAATAATGAAATAATGAAATAAGGGAAATTCACCTTTAGGGATTTTGTATATCAAGGTCTGCAGGCAAATCCGCTTCTAGACAGCCTGCGAGACCGCCACAGGCGGGATAGCAATGGTTCAGGTACACTTAGTTCTTCACTCCTTATTACGTAGCTTTTTGTTGGTTTGCTTTTTGAATGGTGATGGAGACAACCCACGAGAAAGCCTTCCCAGCCTTCCTAAGCACTCTTATGCTGAGTGGATAGAATTATTGATAGGAAAAAAAATAGCCCACAGAATTCTCCCATGTCTCGGTGCAGCTCTGTCTCCAGCCCAGGGCCCTGGTTTCAACTGTGGAGAGCTTTGTCTTACATTTGTGTTTCTCAGTATTTGTCAGTGATAAAGGCAGTTTCTCCATTTGTTACTGTTTCTCTTATTTCTTGTTTTATTGTTGTTGCTTATTTTGTTTCCTGAGACAGCATCTCACACACCCCAGCTAACCTTTCCCTTCTGACCCCCCACCTCCACCTCCAGAGTGCTGGCATTGCAGTGTGGACCATCACATCCTCTCTCTGCAGCCATAGGAATCAAATCCAGGGCGTTGTGCAACCTCGGCAATCAATCTGCCAGCTGAGCCTTATCCCCAGCCTTTTCTTTGTTCCAACACACTCTGTTAGATGTCAGGTCGAAGCCTGATTGAGTGGGCTTCCCACAGAAAGCCAGTACCTGCTCATGATCTGTTTGCCCACAGACGTGGAGCTGGTGAAGCCAAGCTTGCGGGTGTCCAGATGCTGAGACAGCCGCTGTCCTGCGACTCCGCCTGCAGAATTCAGTGAGGGGAAGACACGACTCAGATCGTGCAGGGAGTGTGGGTTTGCGTTTGCTCAAGTAGGTTTCTAAGCTTAGATTCGAACCCGCAGTTACATTTTCTGTGTTAATTACAAATGGATTTAAACAGTGTCCTCCATGCAGCGGTGCCCATTGATGGAGAAGCCCCAGTTGTTACCTTCCAAAGTCAATATGGCCCCCTTAGGGCGGTTTTACAATGCCATTCCTCCCCACACTCCACACACATTAGATTTCAACTCTATATTTCCATTGCACCATAAATGTATTACGCTTCATGAACTGTATTCAGTTGTATCACAGTTCATTCAGGCCAAGACTGCAGTGGAAAACAGCATTCAGCTTCCTGAGGTACCCGTTGGTCCCCTGCTGACTTACCTGAGCCTGGCACGATGTTGATTACCCCCTTTGGAAACCCAGCTCTCACTGTCAGCTCTGCAAACTTCAGGGCTGTCAAGGGCGTGACCTGGAAGTGAAGACAGTCGTTGCCTTCCTCAGACCTGTCCTGTCCTTACCAGGGCCCTGATTCCCTCGTTTGTGGGTGTGGTGCACACTTGAGGTATGTGCACAGGAGTGTGGGTATGCACACTTATGGAAACCAGGGCTGGATGTTGGTGTCGTCCACCTTATTGCCCTGAGACGCGGCCTGTCACTGAATCAGAAGCATGGCGTTTCAGCCAAGCTGGTTATAATCAATCTGGCTGCATCCACGTGTTCCCCATCACTGCACGGGCTACAGACACATCCATCTGTGTCCAGCTCACCACACAGCTTCTGAGAATCCAGACACAGGTGTACATGCTGGCAAAGCTTGTCCTCCCGCCCAGTGAGCCATTTCCCTGCCCCTGGGAGTTCATTCTCTTTGTATCTTACATTTCTCTATTGTTATGTTTTTAATTTGAAGATAACTTCAGACTTATGGTAAAGTTTCTAAAATAGTCCAGAGAATTCCTTGTTCACCCTGGCCACCCAAATATGAAGTCTTCACTGCGTTTCTTTCTTGTTCTCTCTATCCTTTTATTTTTCTCTATGCTAACGCTGATTAACTAAACGAGTGCTTCTTTTTCTCGTTTGACCTCTAACAGTGGGGTAGGCGGAAGATCCCAGGGAGGTATGGAGAATATCTGAGCTTCTGTTTCCACCGGCAGGTACACAGTAAACCATCTGTGACTCACGTTTAGGGCTGGACAGTAGTGTTCAGTGTAATGGAAGTGGGGTGGGAGATCACAGAGGGTGTCAGTGTCCTGTGAATGAAGCACACGCAGAATCAAGGGGGACCTGCCCTCCCTCCATCTGTCCGTCTCTCCCTCTCCCTCTCTCCCTGTGGGAGGGTGGGGAAGGAGTGGGAGATCACCATAGTCCCCGCATTCGCTTTGTGTGTCTGTGCCACTGGCCCACTCAGTTGTTCCTCTGCCCTGAAAGTTGCCCTGTGTGCAGTCAACAGGCCTGGCTACATGGAATCACAGATCGTATTATTATTTTAAATTAAGCAACCTTCACAGAATGGACAAGTAGCCAAAAGACCCGGCGTGGAACCTGCATGACAAATACCGCAGCCCACGTGGAGAAAGGGCACCTGCTCCCTCTTCTAGTGACAGGTTCCTTAGCTACACAGAGAGGCTTAGACAGGGCCGCCTGGAGAAACTCTTGAGAAGCCGGCCGCAGTTGCTGCAGTGCCAAGAAGCCTACTGTGCCAGCCTGTTGTTTAGTCTACCACAGCACTGTCGTTGAAGAGGGGACTGATCCACGGTGTGTTATTATGCCCTGGAATGAAGCCACCATGGGTAGAATAACGCTTATACCCACTCCCAAAGCTGGGTATGGCCTCTGCCTGTGATCATAGCCCTGGGGTGGTGGAGGCAGAAGGACCAGATGTTTTGGTTTCAGGCCAGCTTCAGGTGCAGGGAAGTTCAAGATCAGCCTGAGTCACATGAGGTGTTCTTAACACATACAGAAACTATTGCAGCATCAGTAGGCTTCTCGGAGAAGTGCCTGAGGTGTGTTCTTAAGCATTCCCTTGTTGTCCATGCGTGTACATGATTTCAGGCGTGTTCAACCTGTGGCCCTTCCGTCATTTGTCTCACTGGATGACTGTGCATATGACCGAGTTACATCACAGAGTCGAAGTTTGTACACCCCCGGACCTTACACAGTTGCCCAATTTCTACGTTAATCTTATGTACTTTCCCCCATCTTCCATCCATTTGTGAGATTTTTGGTAATTAAATGTGAATGGGGTCAGTAAGATGGTGCATAGACAATGCCCTTGGCACCAAACCCTGTGACCCAAGTTCGATTCCCAGATCTTACAGGGAGAGAACAAATTCCTCAGACTCGTCCCCTGAGCTCTGCGCCCACGCACGCACACGCTCCTCCCCAACCTGCGATTTCTAAAAATGAGAATTTACAAATAACATATGAAGCGTTGTCTGTGAACCGTGGGAAGCTTGGAGGTGTGCTGTTCACAGATGTGTGTCTGTGTTAAGTTTACAGGCAAGCGGAGCCCTGTGCCCGCTGGTGAGGCTCACCTGTGCCGGCTTGAGGACCAGGGTGTTGCCCGCCGCCAGGCATGCTGCACTCTTCCAGGCCAGCATCATCAGTGGGTAGTTCCAGGGGATGATGATGGCGCAGGCGCTCCGGGGAGACGACCAACGCCCTTAGTGCCCCCCCCCCACGCTGACATAACGTCCATGTCATCCCGAGGCTCGAAGCTCCACACCCTTAGACCCCCCATGCTGGCGCAGCGTCCACGCCACCCAGAGGCTCGAAGGCCCACGCCATTAGTGCCCCCCGCCACACTGGCACAGTGTCCACGTCACCCCAGGCTCAAAGGCCCACGCCCTTAGTGCCCCCCCGCCATGCTGGCGCAGCGTCCACGTCACCCAGAGGTTCTCCTCTTACCCAAGTGGCTCCTTCTTGGTGAAGGTTAGGTTGTGATTTGGACGGGCCTGGTTTATTAGGATTGTAGAGCCCTAAAGGAAACGGAGGTTGATATTTTATTAACTTAAATTACTAACCTTAATCGCAGATAATATGCTTTTATGCTCTCTCCTGTTCAACGTCTAGGAAATAAATTCCTGTGTTAGAATGAATTGCTGTTTCTTTTTCAAATGAACTATGATAGGACTGGGGAGATGACCCTGCTCGGGAAAGTGAATGCTGTCAGCTTGATGACCTGAGTTCAGATCCCCAGCATCTACGTATAAAACATGAAATGGCACATGTCTATAATCCCAGAACTGGAGAGGCAGGACAGGCAGACTTCTGGAGATCTCGGATCAGACAGTCTAACCGAATCCACAAGCTCCAGGTTCAATGAGAGACCCTGTCTCAAAAAATAGGTGGAGAGCAATTGAGGAAGAGACACCCAACATCCACCAAACACACACACACGCATGCATGCATGCACACTGCACGCATGAACACATGTATACACACAGATCAAGAAAGAAAAATTCTTAAAGGAGGCTCCTAGTGGGTTTGCCTGCTTTTCTGCAGCACGGGGATCCAACACTGCTCCCCCCCCCCAGAGGACGGGAAATGAAGTGATGCCACAGAGCTAGAGGCCAGCCCTGCCACAAACCAGTGCTCTTGAGGCCACCTCCCTCTAGGGATGAGGAGCGTGTGTGCCTACCTGAATTTTGTCACACCAGCCTGCGAAGTATCTGAATGTCTGCACAGACATTCCGATGTGAGTCTTCAGAGCCAGGGTGTAGACAGCCCTGGAATCCAGTGCTTCTATGGTCGCCAGCTCCTCTTGGTTTTCTTCCATCAGATCAGCGAGTCTGTGTGCACAGTGGGAGGAATCCACTCAGCACTTACATGCTAGCACTAGTTGTACATGCTAGCGCTAGTTGTACATGCTAGTCTAGTTGTACATGCTATCACTACTTGTACATGCTAGCATTAGTTGTACATGCTAGCGCTAGTTGTACATGCTAGTCTAGTTGTACATGCTATCACTACTTGTACATGCTAGCATTAGTTGTACACGCCAGCGCTAGTTGTACATGCTAGGACTAGTTGTATGTGCTAGTCTAGTTGTACATGCTAGAACTAGTTGTATGTGCTAGTCTAGTTGTCCATGCTAGGACTAGTTGGACATGCTAGCGCTAGTTGTACATGCTAGGACTAGTTGTACATGCTAACACTAGTTGGACATGCTAGCACTAGCTGGATATGCTAGCACTAGTCAGTTGTACATGCTAGCGCTAGTTGTACATGCTAGCGCTAGTTGTACATGCTAGCGCTAGTTATACATGCTATCTCTGCAATTCCAGAGACTGATCCAGAGCAACATACCTCCCCCTATGGAGAGCATAGTCTAGGAAGGCAGCAATTAAATAAATCATTGTATAAATGGTGTAATTCAGCAGGTTATTAATACAAATTTTGCAGTGCTATGGATCAAACCCCAGACCTCACATGCTAGGTAAGTGCTTTACCACTAAGCTGCAGGGAAAAGCCAACCTGGCCTCCTAGGTATAAGCAGTGGCGTGGTGGCGGAGCCAGAGCAGCCACAGATAGGAGGTGGCGGGTCAAAGGAACCAGCAGCAAGTGAGTAGTTCATTATCACACAGGGAGGGGTCAGAACACAAACCGCACCCCACTCAGGACCGTGAACACTTGTGGCTTTTTGGTTGGTACAGAAATGTTTCAAAACTAACTGCAGAGGACAAAGCAGGCATGTGGAGTGGATCCCAAACCCCACAGCAGATTCTTCAAGCTGCCAGTTTCCTCAGAAACATGAATGGGGCCTGTGGGATTGTTGGGAATAGTCAAAAGAGCCATTTGTACTCATGCCCTGTAGTAATAAGGGCGGCGGGGCTGCGTCCCCAGCACCCCAGCCGCCCGCACGGCTAGCTTAGCTTATGCCCCGAAATAACAACACATAAACTGTATTCATTTAATTACTGCTTGGCCCATTCTCTTCTAGGCTAATTCTCACATAGTAATTTAGCCCATTTCTAATCATCTGTGTATGGCCCCCCAAGGTGCGCTTACCAGGAAGATTCTAGCCTGTGTCCATCCTGGGTCGGAGCTTCATCCCGGGAGCGGGGCATGGCGTCTCTCTCAGGCGTCTGCTCCCGAGAGGAGAGCTGTCGAGTCTGACCTCACTTCCTCTTCCTCCCAGCGTTCTGTTCTGTCTACTCCTCCCACCTATCTTCTAACCAATAAAATGGGCCAAGGCAGTTCCTTTATTAGCCAATGACCTTCCTCCATCATTTCCCCATTTTTGATTTAAACAAAAAAAAAGGCTTTAACTTTAACATAGCAAAATTACATATAACAAAACAGTTATCAAGTAAAAGTTACAATAATCTGTATCATAACTAAGGAAAACTATAACTAGCTATTCTTAACTCCATCAAAGACTCCAGAAAGATATAATATTACCTAAGTAAACAAGAATTAAGAAACTTCAAACTCTAGAAATGACAAAGACATCTCGCTGCCTGGACAGTCATCCAAAGTTTCTCTGTACCGTTGGGGCATTCATCTTCAGCCTTCAGGCCCATGGTATCCAGCAGACATTTCCATAAAGCAGGAAAATTCAAAGTCAGTTCAGTCACTATCTGTTGTGTCCTGCAGAATGTCTTGCAGACTCTTTCAAAATGAATCAGGAACCCCGAAAGATCATCTCACCTTAGGCAAGTTCAGTAGTCCTCTCTCTGCAGGTTCTCTGTGTCCAGTTTATGCAATAGTCCAGGCAAGAGCAGTTTCTTGCCCAAATGGCTATCAAACTCCATAAGGTGCCTCTTTGATGCCCATCTTCCTCTTGAAGTACATTGGTGCTGCCAGGAGCAGAGTGTCTCATTGTCATGAAAAGTCCTCAGTTATTAAAACATTAAATGTCCTATTCTGTAATCTTTGAAAGACATGAAGAATGTCTATCTAAAATATATCTATGCACATCTAGAAAATATTAACTAACATGACTACAAACTTGACTATTATTTATGATTATCTATTAACAACTTATATTTCCTAATTATACATTACATTTTTTAATGAACTACACAATCACAATACCTTAATCAATATCAGAAATACATATACATATAACAAAATTGACCGTAAATCTCTATCAATAAAGCAAAATCTATACTAATGCAAATTATTCATACCTATATCATATCCCCCTTTAAATGTAAAAGAACATTTATAAACATTTTTGGGGAATATGGGCGCAGTTATTTCTCTCCAAACTGCTTCCTGCTGAATGGGGGCATCATTAATTAGGTCTTTCATGGTATAACCTGTGTGCTAGTTTCATCTGAGTTGGCAGTTGAGCAAAGCAATTTTCTGAAGGTGTTCACACCAATCCTTCAGGAGGGCGTGGTCCATCATACCAAATCGGAATAGAAGAAATGAACAGCGTCTCATCCTCTGTGAAAACAAAATAAGAAACTCCTTTCCAAAGTATCATATCCTTAGATCCAAATTCAAAATATCTATGTTGGATTAGTTCAGCAGCATTTATAAATAAATATCTTTTAGTAGCTTTTGCTCTTTCCTCAGCATTCAAACAATTCAAAGAGAGCATAATAGCATACAGTATCAAAATTCTCTGTGTATTTTCCATCTTTGTGCAGCTTTGTTTTAACCTCTATTTTGTTTATTTTTACTTTTAACTCTTTGCTTTTTGAGACAGGTTCTCTGTATCTTTGACCTGAAGTAACTCTGTAGACCAGGCTGTCTTTGAACTCTCAGAGATCTGCCTGTCTCTGCCTCCCAGGCATTGGGATTAAAGGCGTGTGCTACCACACCTTGAAGTCACAGAGGTCTATCTCCCTCTGCTTACCAAGTGTTGGGATTAAAGGTGTGTACCTCACACAACAACTCTCTTCCTTTTTTTTGTTACTTTAAGAACTTTAAATTTTAGTCTGCATATATTTTTAACACACCTCAAACCATTTAGAAATTTTCTTTGTCTTTGAATCTCTCTTTACTGTATATCTCTCTTTTTCTGACCACACGAGTCTTTAATTTACCAAGCAATATCAGTAGGATTAAAGGCGTGGCTTTGCCGGCTAGATCCAGCCCATTCCTTAGCTTTCCAGCCTCGTGGCTGAGGTACTGGCTGTAACCAGCAAGCGAGCTTCAGCAGCCTGTGCTTGCAAACCGCACAAACCGCCTGCATAAAAGAGTCAGAGTTTGTCCTGGCAGGATAGCCCAGAAAGCTGGCATTTTTAAACAGCGCAGCTTTTTTCCTGCTACGGCTGAAAACCGAAAAGCATGCGTTCAGCTTTTCGTCAACACCGTTTAAGTGTTTCGTGGCAGGACCTCTTAATGAGCTGCAGGCTTTGCAGCTAAAGCTGAGTCAGGAAGCTTCTCTTAGAAGAAAGCGCATGCTTGCCTCTAACAAGCAGAGCAGACCCGAGAACACAGCGAGTCTAGTTGCCATCAAACAAATTGTAGCACTTTACTCCAAATGCTCTATTCAAAAGCTCTGCCTCCCGCAGGAGCCAGACAGAGATCGCAATGGCGGCACAGCCCCAGGAAGTCGCACTTTAAAATGACACAGCATTTTTTCTGCTACTGTTGCCGAATCAGGAAATCTCTCTACAGCATGCCACCAACAAACAGCAAACATCTGTGTTAAACTCTCTTTCCCTTATTTTTAAGCCTTCTCAGGTTTTTTAAGTGGGTTTAGTCCATCACGTGGAGCGCCAATCTGTAGTAATATGAGCTGGTGGCGGGGCTGCTTCCCCAACACCCAGCCACCTGCTCGGCTAGCTTAGCTTATGCCCCGAAACAACAACACACAAACTGTATTCATTTAATTACTGCTTGGCCCATTCTCTTCTAGGCTAATTCTCACATAGTAATTTAGACCATTTCTAATCATCTGTGTATGGCACCCCAAGGTGCGCTTACCAGGAAGATTCTAGCCTATGTCCATCCTGGGTCGGAGCTTCATCCCGGGAGTGGGGCATGGCGTCTCTCTCAGGCGTCTGCTCCC
This sequence comes from Microtus oregoni, assembly GCF_018167655.1. Taxonomy (NCBI): domain Eukaryota; kingdom Metazoa; phylum Chordata; class Mammalia; order Rodentia; family Cricetidae; genus Microtus; species Microtus oregoni. Next base: position 722,406 of record NW_024544772.1, read on the forward strand.
GAGAGGAGAGCTGTCGAGTCTGACCTCACTTCCTCTTCCTCCCAGCGTTCTGTTCTGTCTACTCCTCCCACCTATCTTCTAACCAATAAAATGAGCCAAGGCAGTTCCTTTATTAGCCAATGACCTTCCTCCATCAATGCCCCACCCTGATTCCCCCATTCCTCTCCCACTCTCCATCCTTCCCTCCCTGGGGTGGTTCTGGACATTCAGGAGTCTGGCTGCACAGGAGCCTCCATGCTTCTACTAAATCCAGATCTAAGAGGTCTGTCAATTCAGGCCAAACGTTTAGCTGTGTGTAAGCAAAAATCAGGATAAATTATTGGAACTACTTCTAGAATACTCTCTCATTTTTAATATTCTTCCAGAGTGTTGGTATTTTTCCTCCTTCCTTTTTTTTTGAGACAGTGTTTCTTTGTGTAATAGTCCTAGCTGTCCTGGAACTAGCTTTTATAGACCAGGCTGTCCTCGAACTCACAGAGATCCATCTTCCTCTGCCTGTCTTGGGATTAAAGGCATGTGTCACCACCACCCGGCTATCCTCCTTACTTCTTTGTCTTAAAAAACAAGGCGTATCATGTCCCCATGTGCACTTTTGTCCATTTTCTCTACTCTTGTCCATGACCTTGGAGAATGACCTGTGTATCCTATTTATTACCTGGTGACTAGGACACCTCAGGACATTTGTAACGTGAAGTGTGTGCAGCTACAGAGACTCTAGAGTGCTATTATGCAGCTACAGAGGACTCTAGAACACTCTTCTGCAGCTAAAGAAGGTACTAGAGCCCTATTCTGCAACTATAGACCTTGCCAGGTTCTAGCCACAATCTACTCCTCTATCTCTTCAGACCTCGGGGAAGCACCAACTTTCTTTGCCACCAGCCCTATCTTCCCCTGGTCTTTGTGGGGGTTCCATGATGTTCTCCACATCTTACTTAATCCTTGATGAGCTCTGACTGATACGAGCAGTAATGCAAACATCAGGAACATGTGTGGCATTTTATATGACTCAAGTAACAAGAGACACATTACATCTTCCGCAGGTGTATTCAACATAGAATGTTTGTTTTGTGAGAATTTTTAAAGTCTTAACAATATCAATCAATACCCAGACATCACACAGTTGTTTTTACAGAAAGTGTACCTGTACATCAGCCTTCCTCTTTCTCCAATACCCAGATACCAGAGATCACACAGTTGTTTTTATAGAAAGTGTACCTGTACATCAGCCTTCCTCTTTCTCCAATACCCAGATACCCAGAGATCACACAGTTGTTTTTACAGAAAGTGTTCCTGTACATCAGCCTTCCTCTTTCTCTGGCATTCATTCTTCCCATTCACCATTTTCAAAGGCGTCCTTGGCTGCAGCCACCGCTTTGTCCACATCCGCTAAAGAGGCGTAGGACACTCTGCAGATCGTCTATTTCAGGGCAAGCGAAAAATAGGTCTCCTAAGGGATCTATCGGTATGGCTCTTGGAATTAATATTCTATTACTAGGAAAAGTAGAGTGTGACTTATCACACAGGGGGTGGGCAGGAGAAATCCATGACAGGAAACCAATCCACGTGAGGCAAAGAAAAGGGCAAAGTTAGGACAGTGAAACTGAACCTGATCATGGTCCATCCTATGCCTCATCTTATTCCAGAAGAACCCATTCAGGACAGCTGTTCCGTTTTTCCTCAGGGAAGTGGGATTGTTTGCCCTGAGTTCTCAGAGTCTGAAGTATCCCCCTCCCTCATGGTGCTCGATACAGAGAGATCTTCTGTGTGCAGGCACAACAGTCTAAGTTCATCATAAATACTCAGTCTCCTTAAAACGAGGTTTCTGTGGGTCACAGTAGCCAGTGTTAGAGCTGAAGGGGTAAGAAATGCACGAAATGTATTTGAGGAGCTTGGGGGCAGAGCTAGAGTTGAGTGACCTCAGCCTGCCTGGTGACCAGCCTTGTGAGCCCAAAGCTCATGGCTGGTGGTCCCTGCGGCTGTCATTACTCACAGATCCATCTGTGGGGTTCACAGTGTCATAAGTCTCCCCGTCCTCGGCATCCACAAACTGCCCGTTTATGAAACATTGATATGGCATGTTCACGGTCATTTTGTGTACCTCCTAGGAGACCTGAGAATAAAACAAATGTGTTTCTGGGCTTATCAGCTTGATAGTAGATGGTGATGGAGAAGTATTTCCAGGGCTGGACAGACTGCATGTGGTTAAGAGCACTTGTTCTTGCAGAGGAGCCAGGCTGGGTTCCCAGCACCTGCATAGCTCACAGATTTTCTGTAATGCAAGTTCCAGGGCATCTGGTTCCCTCTCTTCATCTGTAAGGGGGCCAAGTATACACATGGTCCACAGGCATACATGCAGGCAAAACACGCACACACATAAACAAGTTTAAAAAGGAAGTTTAAAACCCATAAAATGAGAGAGAGAGGGAAGGACAGAAGAGAGAGAGGGAGAAGGAGGAAGAGAGAGAAAGAAATTTTCACTGATGTGGAAAAAAGGCCAAGTCACAGGGATGTCACGGGACAGAGACAGGCATGGTGTGATGCACTCAGGTGGCAGTTCTGCCCTGGGCTTAGCTCAGATGTTCTTTATTACAGACAGAAGAAATTCCTCAAACACCCACAGACAGCGCCCTGTAGCAGCAGACGCAACAGCGCCCCTGTGGCACCACTTCCATCCTTGGAAAGTTTTCTCTTATCTGGGACCATCTCCAGTTCTCCTCCTTACGCTCTGTCTGTTACACATGAGCTACCGCATGGTTCTCTCTGCTGCCAGGTGGTGAGCAGAGACTGAAACCACTCTACTTGCTTCCGTCAAGCTCAGAACCCGAGTTATAAAAACAGTCGCTATCAGCCTGTGAGGAGATGGTGCAGTAGTTAAGAGCACTTGGTACTCTTGCAGAGAACCGTGTTCAATTCCAAGCAACCACATGAGGCAGCTCAGCTGCCTGTAACTTTAGCTCCAGCAGGATCTGACACATTCTTGTGGTTTCCATGGATACCTACATTCATGTACACACACACACACACACACACACACACAAAAGCCAAATAGATACACATGCATACACATAATTAAAAACAGAAAAAAGACATTTATATAAAGCAATAATTGAAAACCTGTGGTCTGTTTTATAGCAAATCCAGAAAGAATTCATATGAAAAATAATAGCCCACATTGCGGAGTATATAACAGAGATGTGTGGCAGTGGGGGTTTCCTGTACAATTGGTATTAAGTTGGTATTAATCTGACCTAGATTGCTTTTAAGCAAAAAATGCTTATTGAAAGAAAATAACTAAAAAAGTAGTAAGACAAACAAAGCAGGATGGTAAAGGCTCACACATCAAGGAAGACAGGCGAAGAGAAATAGACACCAGACTAGACAGATAGAAGGCGCAGTGACGAAGAGTTTCACAAAAATAAACATCTGCACTGAATGGAGTTCCTCTTAGGAAGCAGAAGCAGGTGGATCTCTGTGATTTTGATGCTAGCCTGGTTTACAGAGCGAGTTATAGGACAGCCAGAGCTACATAGTGAGATCCTGTCTTGGAAGAAAAGTTTGTTTTGTGTCAAAGGATGTTACCGAGAAAGGGAAAAAACAAATCAGCGTGCACGCACACACACACACACACACACACAGAGAGAGAGAGAGAGAGAGAGAGAGAGAGAGAGAGAGAGAGAGAGAGAGAGAGAACCCATTCATAGGGTAAAAGAAAATATTCACAAATTCCTATGTGATAAGAATTGAGTGTCCAGAATTGACAGAGGACTTTGACTCTAAAAAATCAAAAAAGCCAATTTTTTAAATGGACAAAGATTTGAATAAGCATTTTCACAAAGAAAAATAAACAAATGCACAGCAAATACTTGAAAAGATGCTTAATATTACTGTCCATTAGCGAGTGTAAAATCCAAATTATACTGGGGTGCTTTCTCACACACCTGTGGAGAAAGTAAAGAGAGAGAGGCAAGCGATGGAGCTTGAGAAAGGGCTCGGAGAAGTGAGATCTCTCCATTACACTGATGGCGGGATTCCTAGATGATATGACTGCTGTTGGCAATTCCTCAAAAGATTAAACACAGGGTTACAGTCTGAGTCCCCTGCTCCACTCTCAGCACGGCACCCAAAAGAACTGAAGATGTGTGTTCACGTCAAAGCATACGCCTTGAAGTTTTATATCAGTATAATAATAACGGCTGCCCAAGGGAAATGGTCTAAACACATGTAGTCTGACGAATAGATTTATAAAAAGAGAGCATGGATTTTAAAAAGGAAGTGTACCTGCACACAGTGAGATAATATTGGCCAGAAAGAAAGTTGAAGTGATGATAACTGCTACCGGGTGCACCTTGAGCAGGTGTCAGGTGGAAGAGAACAGATACAAAAGGCCACATGCTGCCCACATATACCTATATAAAATATTTACTTTATGGCAAATCCATAGACACAGAGAAGAAACTGTGGTTTCTGAGGGCCTGGATACAGAGTAGGTGAGCAGAGAAGCATAAGATGGTCACCAATGGGTCCAGTCTTTCCTTGTGGAGTGATAAAAATATTCCAAAATAAGATAGCAGTGTTGATGATGATTGCAAAATGTGTGAATGTTCTAAAAATCACCAAATGGCTAATTTAACTGGGTAAATTGTGTGACACCTGAATAGAATCTCAATACAACTAGTCCTAAAGGCCATCAGTATAAATGCAGATATGCATGCTCTCTGTAGCAGTGGATTGGAAGTGTTTGGAGTTGAGCATCAACGAGACACTTACATAATCCACCACCAGCTCCACCTCTTCGTCCTCTCCTCTCAGTTTCCGCACGACCTTCTAGATGAAATCTTCGAACTTGGTGGCCATGTAGACGTCTTCGTTCTGCAGTTGAAGGCCACCACACTTCTGTCTGATCTCTTCCACCAGCCTTAAAGTGAGAACCAGCTCACGTTAGAGTCTCACAGCCTTTTCGCTAATTTTGGTCAAATGATTTAAGAATGAGTCCTGTTTGCATCATACAAGATTGTCCACGTGGCAGGTACAGATGCCATGATGATAAGATGGGGGACATCCTGGAGAGACACACTTTCTGCTCTCACAGAGGACCTGGGTGCAATGCCCGTCACCCTCATAGGGCAGTTCACAACCATCTGTAACTCAGTCCCTTTCAGGCCTCTGTGGGCTGCTTGCATGTGATGCATGTAAGACAAACATGCACACATGCACGCACAGAGACATAAGATAAACATAAATTTAAAATATAATGTGGCATGAGAAAATCACAAATCAGTCTGGAGAACAGTTCTGTTGCTTTTAAGTTTACCCGCAGCTGTAAGTTAGGAAGTTAAGGAAAGATGTTTTAGCTACAGCGGATAGTTAGGAGCACAGAAGTCTGAACCTTTCAAATGAACTCAGAAAATGAGAAAAAAAAAAGAGGCAACTTTCTAATTGGAAAGATCGTGATACCTGAATGAAGTAGAGAATATTTTCTGTAGACTATCTATAAGAATAATTTGTTTGTCTTACATGTCTAACTTAAGTACGAGATAGCACCCCTAGAAGACCAGTGTCATTCACAAGTCCTTGCAGATAGCACCCCTGAAGGCCAGTGTCATTCACAAGTACTTCTCTGTCACTTCCGCTTCTCCATGGAACTGCTGTTGTTCATCAGTCTTTCTTAAGTGGGAAAGGTCCACCAAGTCCAGTGTGGAAAGCCTGCTATTTAGAGTCCTCTAATAATTTATTCCCTGAAGAAGCTGACATACCTTGTAAATTGTTCATAACAGAGCTAGCAAGATAAAGTAGACAGAAGCTCTTACCAATAAACCAAGAGTTTGACCCCAAAACCCCAAATGGTAGAGGGCAAGAACAGACTCCCACTGGTTTTCTCCTACTTCCACATGGCATGTGGTTGCCCAGTGCACCAACACAAATACATACATGATTTTTATAAAGATAATAATGAATGATCAAGTTAGACCAACAGGAGATGGGCAATTCCTGCAGGCATCTTGTCAGCAGTAGACAACAATAACTACAGTACGGTCTTGGAATCCTTACCAAGCTAATCAGAATTTCCTCAGAACTCACGAAATTATAGTTTATAGGCCCAATCCTCTTGACTTTGATGATGTCACATGCTCATGAAATGAATACTTTTTTGGTTACTCTGTGAATAAGAGAGAGGTGTCGGGAGTGGAGAGAGTGGGAAACGGTCATATTGGGACACGGGCAGGTAAGGTGTAAGAATTAGTGTCCTGGGGCTGCAGTGAGACTCAGCAGTGAAGGGCACATCCTCCTGCAGAGGACCTGTTTGGTTTCCGCACCATTTGAACAGTTCATAACTGCCTGTAACTCCAGCTTCAGAGGACCAATGCCTTCTTCTGGACTCTCTGGGTACCTGCACACACTGACACTGGCATTCACTCTCTCCCTCTCTCTTTCTCTCTCTCACTCTCACACATGTACACATACACATAAACAAAAAATAATATATTTTTTTAAAATAGCAAACAATTCGAATCATGAAAGAAACGTGAAAACAGTCTGGTTAGCAACCAATAAATAACCAGACCTGTGAGTGTGGCCATGGAAACAACAACAAAAATCACAAAGAAGAGGGAAGTATGATGGACACGTTCCCAGGGAAATGTATGTGTGTGCACGCATGCGTGCGTACTCACAGAGGTAGTGCCTTTACCTCACAACATCCATTGAGCTGGCTCCAGATTTAAAGAAGTCTGTGGAGTCTTCAATCACAGGGACGTTGCTTAGAATCCGAGCCCAGATAACCTGCACAGAAAGGGCCACTTTCATGAAGAAGGACCGTATGGAATGCCGGGGCAGAGACCTCTTTGACCTTTACATGAAGATGCAACGTGGAGGTATTGTTCGCCCCAGATGCCCAGTAAACATGACAGAACGGGAGCATTCTACCCCACCAGTCTCGTCCCGTGAAAAACGACATGCAATTATAGGTGAGGTTTTGTCCTCGTTAGCGTAAAATGACCTCCAGCCTGGGTTTCTGAATGGTTCGACCTTTGTCCTCCATATCCCAGGAGAAAAAGTCACGCTTCTACTGCACTAAGGATAATTACACCAGCTACAAACAGGTCTCTTTTTTCCCCAGGTAAGAGTCTCATTATGGACAATGCACGTTCACCTTGATGGTCTCTGCCACCTTCATCTCCTCGGCTGTGAGTTCTACCACTGAGGTCTCACCCGACGAGAAGTACTGGGAGGCAGGGATCATCTTCCCATCCTCAAACTGCAGATTTCTCACTACCAGCTACGAGACAGCAGGAGAAAGAGCTGAGCATCTGGACCTTCTGAGAGGGAGGCTTTTGGGAGGCGGAGTCTAATGTGTTAGATGGGTGTGGAAACCAGCTTGTTTGGATAATACAAACATATGGTTGAACTACTTCCCTGTGTCTAAGAGGACTCAAATGACATCTTAATGGAGGCAGGAAAAAAGGATAGAGTCAATTCTAGGGCCAGATGCATCTCAAAATGGATAAATGGTACACCTATGGAAAACTCGCATTGCGGTTACAGATGCCTGGACCAAAGACTCCTACAGGATGCTACACTCCACTGCTCCCAGCACGCAGTCATTGTGGTGCACTGTGGACACATGTGCTGGGATCTGACGGAGATGAATGCTGTTGTGCCTGCTTTGCTATTGCGGAAGTGGAGGCTTAGTGAAATTCATTCTCTAGTGTCACCCGGGTAGTAAATAGCAGAGCTGGTTTAAGATCTACCAGTGACCAGGTGGTGGCACACGCCTTTAATCCCGGCATTCAGGAAGCAGAGGCAGGTGAATCTCTGTGAATCTGAGGACAGCCTGGTCTACAGAGCTAGTTCTAGGACAGCCAGGGCCACACAAAGAAACCCTGTCTTGAAAGACAAAAGCAAAACAAAACAAAAACCAAACAAACAAATAAAAAAGACCCAGCAGTAGCTGGCACTAAAATGTTGTAACATTAACAATCCATTTATCCTTAATGATAACTAATGATATTTATGGTTAAGCGGGGACAGCTCTGTAAACTACAAATATCCTTTTATACTTTTAATGGGAACTTGTCCAGAAGGCCCAGAGATAGCCACATGGGTGGGGCTGGCTTGGGGAGGGGACAGTAGTGGACAATGGAAGAGGCCACTTGTGTTTCACTGGATCATCTCAATCTCTGACAGGGGGAGATAAATATGGATCTCTCCTTGCTTTATAGATAGGGAATCTGAGAACCAGCAGGGGAAACTATCCTTCCCAAGCCATCAGGTGGAAGAGCAGAGGTGAGGGTCCATGGGGTCTTCCTGAGGAACCTTGTCCTTAGGCATGCAAAGGTCTCTCATCTCGGGAGGCAGGGCACACACCGTGACCCTCCCACCTCCCAGTGAAAGCTGGAGGAGTTATCCCCTGTGAGCTATGATTATAGAAGGAAGGCAGAAAAAGTGACTTTGTACACTCACTGCTTTTCCATCGTTACCAAAAAGAACAAGTCCATTTTTGGTAACAAGGCCAGGCTTCTCGGATCCTCTAATGTCCAATGGCTCTCCAGCAGGCACAGAGCTAGTTAATAACGATGAACCGTAGAATGTCACCATCTGAGGAAGACATCAAACCCTGTGAACTCGGGAGGTAAAGCCACTGCCCAGTGTGTGTGTGTGTGTGTGTGTGTGTGTGTGTGTGTGTGTGTGTGTGCAAACACCGAAGTTCAGATTTGTGTAGTAACGTTGAGACATGGTTTTGTCGTGTGTGTTTATGAACCAAGCATCGGTAGAAAGGGGACAAATGAGAATCTCTGCAAATGTGTGGTCAAAGTCTCAGAGATGCCTGGAGAGAAGCTCAAGGGTCAAGAGTGCCTGTTAGCACCCATGTGACCCCTTAACAACCACCGTAACTCCAGTTCTAGGGCATCCAATGCCTTCTGGCTCTGAGGGCTGCTACACGCAAGTGGTATACACACACACACACTCAGGCATGCACATATGTACAAGTAAAATGAATAAATAATTTTTTAAAGTCTTAAAGATGGGGGCTGGGGAAATTCTCAGCTGCTCAAGTGTGATGTGGGATTCCCCTCTGTATGCTATGAATATGTTTTATTACCCTTGGTTAATAAAGAAGCTGCTTTGGCCTATGGTGGGGCAGAATATAGCCAGGCAGGAAATCCAAAGAGAGAGAGAAAGAGTAGGCAGAGTTAGGGAGATGCTGTGTAGCTACCCAAGAAGCAAGAAGTAACAACCACAAGCCTTGCGGTAAAATATAAAATAATAGAAATAGGTTAATTTAAGATGTAAAAGCTAGCTAGGAATATGCCTAAGCTATTGGTCAAACAGTGTTGTAATTAATACAGTTTCTGGGTTATTATTTGGTTCTGGGCGGCTGGAAAACGTAAAAGCAGTCTCTGTTTATACAAGCACTTGCTGCATAAGCTTGAGGACCTGAGTTTGACACCCAGGTAAAAAGCGGGGTGTGATCGTGCTGGCCTGCAATCCCAGTGCTGGGGAGGCAGAGACTGGAGGATCCCAGAGGCTCAGTGGCCAGCCGGTCTAGCCCGTTGCTGAGTTCCAGGCTCAGTGAGAAAATATCTCAAAACCAAAGCAGAGAGGAAATCAACACCAGTCTCTGCCCTCCAGACACACTTATGCACATGTATGCACATGTTCCCACACATATATGGCCTCACATGCTATACTCCCTCACACATGCACACACACACACAGGAGCACATATATACACATACAAGGAAAAGGTTCAAACAGTTGCACAACCAGGTGATATGGTGTGTCATTCAAACTGACTGAGATTAAAAGAGAAAAAGTGGAGCCTTTTTATCATAAAGATGTGTGTGTATGTGTATGTGTGTGTGCACGCATGGTGTTGGCCCTGGGGGTGGCCTGTAGTCCTGGGGACTGTCCTGGTTCTCTTTTGTTTATTTGTTTGTTAACTTGGCACAAGCTAGAGTTATTTGAGAAGAGGAACCTCAATTGAGGAAATGTCTCCATCAGATTGGCCTACAGGTATATCTGTGGGGAAATTTTTATTTTTATTTTTTTGTTTTTATTGAGCTATATATTTTTCTCTGGTCCCCTCCCTTCTCCCCTCTCCCATGGTCATGGGGCATTTTCTTAATTGATGATGCCATGGGAGGGACCACGCCACCCCTGGGTGTGTGGTCCTGGGTTCTATAAGAAATCAGGCTGAGTAATCCATGAGGAACAAGCCGGTCAGCAGCACTCCTCCATGGCCTCTGCTTCAACTCCTGCCTCCAGGTTCCTGCCCTGGCCCTCAGTGATGGACCGGTTCCTGGAGGTGTAAGATGAAATAAACCCTTTCCTCCCCAGGTTCCTTTTGCTCGATGTTTTATCACAGCAATATCTCCCTAACTAAGACAGGGCTGAACTCAAGGGCTTCATATATGCTAGGCAGTCACTCTACAACTAAGCCCTCAGGAACATGGGGACCCTTCCAGTGCAGGGTGATGAGAGGTGAGCTGTGCAGGATGTTCTGGGGATCAGTTCAAGAAAACAAGACTAGAAAAGGATGGTGACCAAGAGCAAAGGACACTGATTTTTTTTTTAAATTATCATTCTAGCCAGGCGGTGGTGGCACACACCTTTAATCCCAGCCTTCGGGAGGCAGAGGCAGGTGGATCTCTGTGAGTTCGAGACCAGCCTGGTCTACAAGAGCTAGTTCCAGGACAGGCTCCAAAACCACAGAGAAACCCTGTCTCAAAAAACTAAAAAAAAAAAATCATTCTATAAATTTCGTTATTTATTAAGCTCTAATGATTATATGTATTGAGTATTTCCTGCATATCAGGAAATGGACATGTATTAACTCATTTAACCTTCGTCACAGAGCGAGGCTTGGGTTTAAATGCCAGTAGTACAGACGAGAGAGAGAGAGAGAGAGAGAGAGAGAGAGAGAGAGAGAGAGAGAGAGAGAGAGCGAGCTTGTATGGGGGAAATGTATCCCATGAACGCATACCTGTCCATTTATCTCTGCCCAGGCTCCAGGGACCTTATCATGACCTAGAATCCAGTTATGCAAAACTTCAGCCGGCTGGTCCCAAGAAATCTAGGTGGGCACAATAAAGACTGTAAGGGCTAGCTAACCTTTTTCTCCATCAGGGACAGGCATGGGGACACATAGGGTCAGCTGGCTTGGAGGCCAGGAAATGGTATACTGGGAACTTCTCAAAGGCAGAGGGCTGTGACCTGGCTGTGCGTTATTGATGTAGGTACCTTGGCATTTTCCTTCCTCTGGATCCCTTCGTATGTCGCCCCCTCTTCCGGCTGGGGAACATGAGGAGCTTTTCCATCAGCTATGAGTTGCACGGCTTCTACCTAAAGCCGAGAGCATCACTGGTGTTACATCCCCGTCATCCACAAAGGCATGGAAATCTGTGTCCAACAGACTGACTGCATAGAACTGCTCAGAAGTCAGCCAGGCTGTGATGACAGCTGCCCTCCATGGCACACATATGGCTACTTATGTAAGTTACCCCCTGGAGACATCACAGGTATCTGACAGGTGTGTACCACTTTCCTGATTTGCAAATGAGGAAGCTGTGGAGTTTCAGGAAGAGCCAGAGAACTAACTCTAGGTCCAGCCACATTTGGCTAGGGATAGTTATGAATGCCACCAAACACGACTTCATACATAAACTAGCTTAAAGCATCAAAAGTTTTGGGGTTTTTTGTGTGTTTGTTTGTTTTTGAGAAAGGTTTTTCTGTGTGGTTCTGACTGTCCTGGAACCCTCTCTGTAACCAGGCTGGCTTTGATCTCAGAGATCCTCTTGCCTCAGCCTCCCCGGTGCTGGCAGTAAAGGCATGCGTCACCCTATCTGGCTGATTTCTTTTTTCTTTTTTGCTAATACAACTGCACATCTTTTGAGTGTGAACTTTGTAGATCTCAGTGTCATTTCACAACAGCGAAAGGTTCGACATGCCTGGAAGGATGTCGTGCCCACTAGGCGTGCCCACTCTCAAGATCAACCTGCATTGAAGCATGGACTCTTGTTGGAGCTGGAGGTGGAGCTCAGGGGCAAAGCTCATGCTTAGCATCTGCAAGGCCTCAAGTTCCACCCAGAAAGACGGGAGGGCAAGGGCGGGAGGAAATGGGCTGTTGTGTTGTCATGGTGATGCTCGCCACCGTGACTTCACTTCTTTGGGGTGTGTCTATATTCTCTTTCCTGACACTTCACTGGGACGTCCCCGTGTGCCTGTGTGCTGTTTGGATTATTATGTTCTGTTTTGAGCACCTGCCGTGAGCTAGGTTCTTTACATGAATGATGTTGTTTAACTTTGAGAATACTTCTACAAGCCAGATAGTGTTTTCCACAATCTACATAGGAAGGAACCAAGGCCATAGAGGCTGAGGCGCTGGCTGTCTGTTCAAAGCATCATGTGTAAGTGGTAGAACAGGAATTGCAGATGAGTCTCTGTAACACCAAGGACCGTCTGAATTGATCACTAAGTGACATAAACAAAGGTCTCAATTATCCCTCACATCAGTGGTGACTTAGTAGAACCTGGCTGCTTTCCCTACCAAATTCTGGTTGGGGGGGGGGGGGAGAGGATGACCAAATGACTTGCTGAATCTCTGGATATGTTTATGGACAAAATATTTTACTTCATGGGCAATATGTATGCTCGGAGTTTTTCTCCTCCATCCTGAGCACATCTGAATGATTAAATCAATCATTATATTTCACTCTGTTATGTAGACTAAGTAAAACACCTTTACAGTAAGTCTGTTACTCAGATAAAAAAAAAAACTGAAAGATTCTTTATACTTCCTTATAATCAGCCATTATCTACAGGGTTGACGATTCAGGTATTTAACAAAAAGGATGGGACACTTTGGCTGTCGTCCCGTCTGTCCCCTTTCTTTCTTGTCAGCATCACAGAGTGAGTTTCAAGCTCACACTGACACTACAGGCGTGAGCCACCAAGGGTCACAAGCGTGTGCCTGCATGCCCGGCTTAGCAAACTCTCGACGAAAAAAAAAACAGCCCTCTAGCCTTAGAGGTTTCCTATGTTGGTGTTGGTGGTGTAATTATACTGACCATGGCCTTGATTCCCTCGGGAAAAAGGAACCGGTTATAAAGGGCATCCACTGTGTCATTGGGTTTGACGTCACATGCTCTCTGAAGAAGGATAGGTCCTGTATCTAAACCATCATCTGCCCAGAAAACAGAAAACCCAGCTTGCTTATCTCCCGAGATCAGAGTCCTGTGAAAAGAAGAGGTTTCAACTTAAAATGGTGGTTGCTTGTGTCAAGTCAAGAATTAATACGTCATGTTAAAGGAAAGGGGAATTGCAATGAAAAAAACAGGTAGTGAGTGAGTGGCCCGAGAAGTTGATAACAGAGCTCACAGCAGGCAATCCCCCCACGGTTGCTGTCCATGCATCCGCATTGTGTATTGCAGTAATGGCTGGTACAGCAGGCGACCCCCCACGGTCGCTGTCCATGCATTCGCATTATGTCTTGCAGTAATGGCTGGTGGTGCCTCTTAAAAGGCTTCAGAATCCGGCCTTACTGCCACCCCTGGCAGTTTTCCTCTTCTTTGGGACTGAGTAATTTCCATCCCTGCCTGTCCTTCCTACGTCCTGCTTGGTCATGTGTTAGAACAGAGTGGAGACTAAAACAGAGGGCACCCAGCACAACGTGCAAAGGAAAACCGGTGGTTGATTTAGGCTGCATCGTAGAGTAAAATGTCACTCAAGGTTAGAATTAGCTCTAGGCTGGCTGCATAAACTGTAGTAAAAGTCAGTTGATAAAATCAGCTGTTCATACTGCGTGCTGTATACAGCCTAGACTGAGAGAAATACTTATCTCTATAGTGGCTTATAATGCAAACAATATGCAGTATATGTGGGAAACGCCTAATGCTGATATCAGAGCACAGGCACACACAGAGAGGTTGCAAACTGTCTGTTCAGCAGTGCCCTAAATCGTCTTTTTAGATTTATTCTAATTTTTATGCATATGTCTCTGAGTGCATGCCATGTCTGTGCAGATGACCACAGAGGCCAGAGGAGGACATCAGATCCCCTGGGATTGAAGCCACAGGCTGCTGAGAGCTACCTGATGTGGGTGCTGGAACCAAACTCTGGACATCTGTAACAGCTGCAAGTGATCTTAACTTCTGAGCTGTCTCCCCAGCCTTAACCCCTTCTCTGAATCATCTGTATTTCTCTGAGTGATCGAGTAAGCAAGCGCTAAATGTTTTCAGAAATATTGAGGAATTAGCATTACACTGCCAGGCGCCTTGAAAATACTTATATGCTCTTTCCCAATGATTCTGCATATAGAAATAATTCAAAATGAAAAAGAAAAGATTCAAATGCAAAGGTATCTACTACTATTATTTATAAGACCAAAAGAAAATGAATTCCTGGCATCAACTTTTAAACAAGTATTTTCCTTTTTTTTTCCAGCCATTTAATCCACACGTCGATGTTTTTATATACTCGATAGCTAATGCCAAGCTTATCAGGAAGGTGGCAGATATGAGAATGAAGGTGGACATGGTGGGGAGACCCAGTTCAGCCTCAGCATGGGGTGCTGTGGTGTTAGGAGCTTAGGGAGTGCCAGGAGCTGTGCTCGACACAGATATGAGGATGTTGGACCATCTCTTTGAGGAACTTTGAGTCAAAGGAAGGGGATGGATGATAAAGAAGGCAGATTAAAGTGACACACATCTTCCTAAATGTACTTGAGATCCTTTGTGTAAAAAGGGAAAAATTTTCCGAGAGCATCACACACTGTGAAGACCGTTAAAGTAGATGTCAAAAGTGCAAAGAAGTCCTGCCGTAAGCCAGCATGATCAAACTGATCTCATTCATCTGACCACAGAAGCATAATGCCTCGCTGAGAAAACGTACCAAGTCACACGGCTGAACATGGGTTAATTTAAGTCGTAAGAAGTAGTTAGAAATAAGCTTGAACAATAGGCCAAATAGTTTATAATTGGTATAAGCCTCTGTGTGTTTATTTGGGACTGAATGATTTCAGGACGGGTGGGATAGAAACGTCTGTCTACACAGCGCTTTGCTGACTAAGCCATCTTTCCAGCCCCAAGCTCCCCCAGTGTCTGCATCATGTAGGAAATACATAACACAGCGTGTGGGAACAGCCACCATTCCTGCTATTCCAAGTCTCACCAGTTGATGGCAGAAGTGCCCCTGTGCCTGGGAAGGAGGGAAGGGTGGTAGATGATGGAGCCATGCTTTGGGCTGTCAATGACATCCATGGGGATGAACTGTGTGCAGAAGGGGAGCACGTTGAACTCGGCGCCCACTAACTGGTAGGCTTTCACCACCTCCTTGATGGTTTTACCCTTGACTCTCCATCTAGGGAACTTGAACACAGGGATCCCATCTTTCTCTGCAGCCAAAGCTGAGCACAAAATAAATAAATAAATAAAAATAAATAAATAAATAAATAAATAAATAAATAAATGAAAAGTTTTTTTTTTCAGGTCATGTTCTTCTATTCCCACACGGTAATATCACAGTTTCACAAAACTTTGACAGGTTAAGCGTCACAGAGGGGAACTTGGACCGTGACTAGAGTTGGATGTTGTTTGTATCAGGCTCGTCTGTCTTTCTAGAGGGGCGTGCATCATCTATGTGTTGGCGTGCATCTATGTTAAAAGCATAATGCAGCCAGGCGGTGGTGGCGCACGCCTTTAATCCCAGCACTTGGGAGGCAGAGGCAGGTGGATCTCTGTGAGTTCGAGACCAGCCTGGTCTACAAGAGCTAGTTCCAGGACAGGCTCCAAAACCACAGAGAAACCCTGTCTTGAAAAAAAACAAAACAAAACAAAAAAAGCATAATGCGTTCAGAGGCTGATGAGTAGATCATATTTTCAGATACTGACTTTCATTACTTTTTTTTGGGGGGGGGGATTTTCAAGACAGGGTTTCTCTGTAGCTTTTTGGTTCCTGTCCTGGAACTAGCTCTTGTAGACCAGGCTGGCCTTGAACTCACAAAGATCCGCCTGCCTCTGCCTCCCAAGTGCTGGGATTAAAGGCGTGCGCCACTACCGCCTGGCTCTTTCATTACATTTTTATTCATTCATTTGGTGTGTGTATATGTTGTGTGTGTGTGTGTGTGTGTGTGTGTGTGTGTGTGTGTATGTGTGTATCTGTGTATGTATGTCAGCCCTCTATATATCCATACTAGGTCATTTCCAGGAGCCACGGCAGGAGGGTTTGACCCAGTGTTCCCAGGTGTACTAGAGGGTCAGCCTTCCCATCCTTGTCTGGAACTGTGAACACCCCCACTACTCGGTGGCCCTCTTTCTGGAGGTGGCTGTAGACTTCCTTTCCGAGGAGGCTCTGGCCAATAAGTGCCAACTTCAGCTTGTTTTTGAAATAGACCTGTGAAAGAATGTGGTAATGGTGGCAGCTGACATCGTGGGCAGAAAACACTGGATGACAGATAGCGGGAAACGTCGTAAGATGACTCAAGGACCAGAAGTTCCAAGACCTCCAACACAAAACGATTAGTCTGGTGGCTATGGTGACTGGAGGGTTGCTAGTACAAGACCAGCCTGGGTTACTTAGTGACTTGCAGTCCTGCTGGCCAATTGGGGTAATAATGCTCTCGAAAACTAGACTCTAACAAAAACTACCATTTCAGACATGAGAAACCTTCTGTCAAGTTGTTGCTCCGGGGAGTCCAAAAAACTCCCAAAACAACACTGTTACTGTGCCCTTGATTGCCTCTCAGAAGCTGAAGGCCAGACCTTATTGCTGAAAATGCCATGTACTTCAGATATAGGATTCAGAAAAATCAAGCTGGATTTGGCTGCAACGCCTCTTGATACAGGATACCTTTCTGTATGCTGTGAATATGTGTTGCTTTTATTGGCTGATGAATAAAGCTACTTCAGCCTATGGCAGGGCAGAATATAGCCAGGTGGGAAAGACAATCCAAATATAGGGAGAAAGAAGGTAGAGTCAAGAGAGACGCTAGCAGCCACCGGAGGATTAAGATGCCAGAACATTACCGGTAAGTCACAGAGCACATGGATTATTAGAAATGTGTTCATTTAAATATGTAGAGCTAGCCAGTAAGAAGCCTAAGCCATTGGCTAAACGGTTTGTAATTAATATTAATCCTCAGAGTGTTTATTTGGGAACTGGCGGGTGGGAGAGAAACCTCCAGGTACAGCCCCTTCCCTGAGTACTAACTTTTATAGCACTAGAGGGGGCATTGCCAGCAGCCAGGGGAGAAAATCAACAATAGCTGTGACATTTGCATACACAACAATCATTATGGCAGGATATCCCAAAAGGTGCAATGGTTGTGCTCACATCTTGGTGCAACCAACAACTTGATTGGGCAAGGACTTAAGACCCTCTAAATAGGGAATTTATGGTTGGTAAGATAAACCTAGCCAACTCCCCATGGCTAGTGAGGTGGTCGACCTTAGAAGACCCTACAGCACTGCCTCTTTACTAAACTAGTCTGAGTCCCAACTGCATCCTAAATACTCATCCTTGTATCCACAGATAAGTGTAGCTCTCGCCCCTCATCAAAGGAGCTTTTTATTCATAGTGGATGGAGATAACTATAGAAAACCACATGATTGGTTAAAATGCAGAACTGGCCATGGGATGCTTAGCCCCAACTATAATACAGTGCCTGCACCTCAAATCCCAAGTGACCAGCCCTAAGCATGTATGTTAAATGGACTCAGAAGGTTTTCACACACACACAAACACACACACACACACACACACAAACACGACACACATGCACACACTTATTAAGAAATAAAACCAGCCAGGTGGTGGTGGCACATACCGTTAATCCTAGCACTTGGGAGGCAGAGGCAGGTGGTTCTAGTGAGTTTGAGGTCAGCCTGGTCTACTAAGTGAGTTCCTGGACAACCAGGACTGTTACACAGAGAAATCCTATCTCGAAAAAGAAAGAAAAAGAAAAGAAAGCAAGAAAGAAAGACAGACAGACAGACCAGAGTAAAGAGTACCCAAGGAACAAACCAGAGTTGACCTCTGGCAAACACACACACACACACACACACACACACACACACACACACCAAGAAAAATTAAAAATGCTCCATAACTATTTGAACTCTGTATCCTATAATTAGGGCAGAAACAGAATCTTCCCATTGGCCACCTTACAAAAATTTCAACTTCGCCCCACACAATTGTTAATGCCAGATATTTTAAGGCATCTGAAACTCTGCTTTCAAAATGCATAGAGGGGCCAGGCCGTAGCTCTTTGGGGGAGCATCTGTTCGCCATGTGCAAGACCCTTGGCCCGACAACCAACATTACCAACCAAAGTGGGGTGGGCGTGGACAACTTCAAAGCACACAGAAGTCAAGAGTCCTCGTCCTTCAATGCAGTGTGCTTCTACATTTGACTGGACTGTCATCTGGCTAGCTGGAGTTCAGTTCCAGATCAGCTGAGAAAGTCTCTAAAGCAACCATGTTGCATTCACTGACCGCTTTCTGAGCGTGGTGGGTGACTCCGCACCCCATCCCTCTCTCTGATGCTGTGAACAACAGCGCAGCCTTCAACCTGAAGCTTGCATTTTACTACAGAGCCACCTCCACACACCCAAGCCCAACGTGAGTTTTTAATGCCGGGAAACGCTCAGATTCCAGGACTGTAAGTCTATTTGTGAATTCGCAGGATTCCAGAAGACTAAACTTAAGATATTTCTTGCTTCTGTGTCTCCAAGTACAGTCTGAGTGCTGACTTGTCCGTGCTGGCGGAATCCACCAAGAAGATGCTCTCGTTTGTTCTCGGTGCTCGTTTCCCTTTCGGACCCCCTACCCCATACTACAAGATTCATAGAAAGAGTGGTCCCTGTCCTCGGAGACTTCATCAGTTGGGAGGGAGGATTACTTGAGACCCCCGGGGAGTTCCCGGGAGAAGGAAATGAAGAAATGGTAGCGTCCAGAATGGGGAGCCATGGAGTACTGACAAGCGGCAATCGAGACAGGAGCGGCAGAGAGCTTTATCGATTCCAGTTATTTGTACCATATTATGAAGACAGTGGGAATCCCTGAGTGACTGTGGGCAGGAGGGTGCTGTGGATTCCTCCCCGGGTTAGCCCATCTCTGGGGCAGCTCTGTCGAGGCATGAGCCGGCTCCGAGGCGTGCCTCTCGTGCTTGAAAATGGAGCAGAGAGGGAAAATAACAGCTGCTTTTCAGTGTGCTCCCAGGATGCATTTGGAGTGTGCAAAGGCTCTGGCTAGTGTGACAAGCTCTCACCTGAGCAGGAGCAGCGTGTCATGCTTCAGATAGAGATGAACCTACGCAAGATCTAAGACATCAGCGACAAGCTTGTGCAACTCGATTTCCTTATTGCATCATAACATAAAGAAGGCATTCATATCCATTGTCATTCTGATTTTTTTTTCTCAGTGCTGGGGGGTCAAAGCTGAGTTGCTGTACATGGCAGGCCAGTGCCTCTAGCTACACCCCCAGCCCTCATCACTTTTTAAAATCCTTTTCAAAGGGTTGTTATTTTCACGTTATTAATGTGTATGTGACTGCATGGGTTTATGCCATGAGTGTTGTGATGGTCTCAGAGTTACAGGTGGTGGCGAGCTGCTGAACAGGGTTACTTGCAGAGGGTAAAAAAAAAATCCTTGTGTACACAGAAAAGCACTGGAGAGGCCAAGAAAGTTAAACACATAACTTATCTCTTCCATGGAACAAAGTACATAGTTGTTTTCCTGGAATGGTGTTAAGAGGGGATGTGGTTTACAACCTGGTAATCCTGTGCTACATGTTGGGAGAGGCTACCCATGTATCCCCCAGAATATTGTTCGTTTATCCCGGACTCCCCGCTGCCCTGCTTCCCCAAAAAACCCTTGAACATTACTTCTAGGCCATAAAACTCATCTTTGTGAGCAATGTCACTGTACTTTACAACCTAAGTAATTTCTATGCCATCTTAGATCCAGGGCAGTCCTGAGGCCCACGGCCGTTATGTTTACCTCGGTCGTCTCCCAGACCTCATCTTGAGCATTGTTTCTAAGTCAACAATTTCACTCACAGGGCTGAGCTAATTGTTATCTGAATGCTTTCCTCCAAAACTGGGCCGTGGTTACGCATGGCTGAAGTCAAACGATCTGTGTCAGACCCTAGAAGCCCTAGATTTGGTCAGGTTACCAAATCAGACTGATGAGAATTTTGTTCTTCACCCTACTGGCTGTGAAGTCTGCATGGACCCTCACAGAGATGCTGGGAATCAACTCCCATCCTCTGTGAAAGCAGCAAGTGTTCTGATCCTCTGAGCCAGCTCCCAAGCACCCCGCAACACGTTTGTGTCTCCCCCTTCTCCCCTCCCTCCTCCCAGTCACCCCAGACAGAGTTTCTCTGTGTAGTCCTGGCCCCTGTTGTCCTGGCCCCTGGCTGTCCTGGAACTCTCTCTGTAGACCAGGCTGGCCTCGAACTCACAGAGATCCACCTGCCCCTGCCTCCTGAGTGCTGGGATTAAAGGCATGCTTTACTACTGTCACACCCCCCCACCACGCCCGCCGCAAAAAAAAAAAAAATCATAGTTTTTTTTTCAACTCAATATGTCAATGTCAACACAGAGGCCTGTCAGGAGGTGATACCTGAAGAGGGATGCTTAGCATGTGGGACGGAAGAGAGAGAGAGAGAGAGAGAGAGAGAGAGAGAGAGAGAGAGAGAGAGAGAGAGCGCTAACATTTCTGACTTTCAGGAAAGGGGAATGCATCATCTCCACTCTCCAGTGTGTCCCCATCGTTGTAATGTCATCTCTCTGAGGCCTCTCCAGAGCCCAACTGATACTGGTACCATGCTCCTGGGCTTCTAGAACTGAGAGCTAGAGAAATCTCTTTTTATACAGTTCCTAGCCTCCTGCATTTTGTAATAGCCACAGCAAACAGACTAACACAAACTCATTAAATGCAACCAGACATACCCTTTCTTATGTACTCGTGTTCATGCCTATGAATTCGGAACACATAGGCACTGCCACACCAGCGGACGTTCCAGCACTCGCTACCATTTCCCTATGCCACCAATACTTGCTCCTTCCTACTAGTGATCCTGAGATCTAGTGACTTCTTCTGTCTCTAGATCCTCTTTCAAAAACGTCAGATCTGTGACTATCCAGACCTTTGGGGGGGGGGTTCATATGCTTAACATACATATTTGAGTTTCATTCCCAGTGTGGACTCCTGTGGTTCTTTTCTCCCCATGCAAGGTAAAATCCATTATATCCGTGGTTTTGTTACATTTTGTTTATCCTATCACCCGATGAGAACGATCTTTCCAATTAGGGATGGTTATAGAAACACCCTATAAATATCTGCACACAGGTTTTATTTCCTGTGGGTAAACAGGTACCTAGAAGTGTGGAGCTTAGCCTATAACTCAGGGGTGCAGGGTGTGCTTTGCCCGTGGGAGGCTCCGGCCCCATCCCTAACACCATGAAAACAAACAAAGACCTGATAGAGCGGAGGCAGCATCCTGTGGTGGAGATACCATTTAGCACTATACAAAATGGCTCAGCAAGAAGGCTCGTCTGGTAGGGACACTTGCTGCCAAGCCTGGGGACCAACAAGAGGGAAGGAAAGAACAAGTCACTGACTTCTCCATGTGTGCTACGGCATGTCACCGCCTCAAGTAAAAATGTGATTGAAAAATTTTGCAAAAGGAACTGGCAAGCTTCCAAAGTGGTCGTACCATTTTGTATTCTTATTAGCTGTGTGTGTTTATTTTAAAATAATTCTTAGGGAGCAGATCACAGTCCAAAGGAGGTGATCTATATTATCTTTAGAGTAAAATGTCCCTAGTTCTTCACCATCTTCCTTTTGACCATGCAGAACTCTGCCTGATTCTAAGCTCTCTCCGTGGCCACCTTCCCACATGTACCCCTGGGGACAGTGGTCCCCTGGGACAGCCTGCTGCTTCCCCCAGCCTTGTTTCTATTTCTGCTGTCACCTGGTCTGTTCAGTTTTTATTACTGAAAACTTCTGTAACTCTACGTGGAAATCCTCATCCTTCGAAACTCCTTCCCTTCAGCTTTCCAACAGCTCACTGACAGGTGGTGACAATGGCCGGTGAGGTGACAGCCCCTTGCTGTCTTGTGAGTGGTTGAAGAAGCTAAGGAAGGGTCCAAGGGCAGCCCAGCTGAGCAATGAAAAGCCCCGGGCAGGCAGGTAACTGTGACTCTTCCCCGAAATCACTAGAGTTCATTCTAAGGAGCAAGATGAATTCTGACCATTTGAGTTTATCTAGGAGACAGAAAACTTTGAAATGAATGAAAACCAGGGACAAATTCTTAGCACGATTCAAGATTCTGCCTTATACTTGTTTTACATATGGCACTGTCAGAGAAAAACAAATGGGGCAAAATCCTTTATAACACAGCTAGGACGTACTGCTTACAAAAGAGATTATGTACACAGGATAACCGCTTTCCTTGGCCTGAACAGCCTGAACCGTCTAGGCTCAGAAAGGCTCTTCTCCCAAGGCCCACCCAAGTGCTGAAGGCTGAGCCATTTGCAACGTGTCGGCTCCCGTTCAGTTTCTAGAAGCGCTGATGCAATCTCAAGCCTGAGGGCTGGGCCATGGCCGGTAATTCTTACTCCCACAGTTTAACAGCATTCCAGCGTGGCTACTCCAGCAGTGCTGGGTGATCCTGGAAATCTGGCTGCTGCGACTCGGTGGGAAGCACCAGGCAGTCCCTGCTTTCAGTGCTGAGCTTGCCTGAGTCACGGTCGCATCTGACAGACCGTGCAAGGCTGGTGCCTAGTGCTCACTCTAATTCATCATCCCGATCTTATACCGTTCACATCGGGGCCAGGGAACCTCTCGGTTGAAATGCAAAACGGAAGAAAACAGATGCTAGCTCCTGTTCCTTTACTCATTGTCATTCCCCAGCTCGTCATCCCAGCCAGACCTGACACATTCAGTAACCTCGTCTGCAACTCATTCCCCGCAAGAGACAAAGGCTCACTTGACAATCCCCATCCCGGATACCGCAGCAGTCTTCTCTGAAGTCGCCCAGTATGAAAAATGATGCGGTCCCATCTTGTAAGATCTGGGCATCACTGCCCACCCCAGCGTCTGCCATGCTGACCCTGCAGCCCCTGAGGTCTGGAAAGCAAGACCAGGACGTGGATGCTCGCTTTGGTTGAACTCACCTGACCGGTGGAGAAGTGCCGAAGCGCCTGGCTGCCTGGCCACCGCATGATAAACAGCAGCGCGCGATTGCACGGGCTCGGGAGGCAGGCGCTGGGAGTGGGCACCAGGGCTGCAGAATGTTCAATCCAAGCTCTGCTCAAGGCCCTGCCCCTCAACTGACAGGTCCCGCCCCTCAGCTGGCAGAGCTCCTGCTCTCCCGCCCTCCCACGTGACCCGGAGCAGTCTGGAAACGAATTGGTGCCCAGCTGCCCGGGCATCTCTTGGAAGCTACCTGGACTCCGCCTCTGTTCCATGAATAACCAAGGTGTTCACCAGCGGTGGGACCTTCAGATCTCTCGGAGTCAGGAAGAGAGATGCACCTCAAAATGATCCATTGGACACCCTGCGAGGGTTACTCTTCTTTAACAACTTGGCACAAGGTAAACTAGCCTGGAAAAGGGATTGCCTAGATGGAATATTTCTTGTGTTAAAAGTGAGAAGATGCATCCTAATTGTGGGTGGCAGTCTTTCATGGGCTGGGTCCTACAGTAAGCTTGCACGCGTTCTCTCTCTCTCTCTCCCTCCCTTCCTCCCTCCCTCCCTCCCTTCTTTCCTCCCCCCCCCCATTCTCTGCCTCAGGTTCCTCCCCTTGCCTTCCAGACCATGATGGATAATAACCTAGACTCCCAAGTTAAATAAATCCTTTCTCTGCTAAGTTTTTTCTGGGGGGGGGGGGGGATTCGAGACAGGTTACTCTCTGTAGCTCTGGCTGTACTGGAACTCGCTCTGTAGACCAGGCTGGCCTTGAACCCACAGAGATCAGTGTGCCCCTGCCTCCTTAGTGCTGGGATTAAAGGCATGAGCTAACACAACCTAGCTCCCTAAACCACTTTTTGTCAGAGTATTTTGTAACAGAAATTAAATTAGAACACTTCCCAAGTCACCCAGGAAATAGTCTCAGGAAATCGACCGGCTTGAGCTGGGAAGCTAAGGGGCTGTCTGGGCAGCCTTGCTTCAGAAACAGCCTGGTACCTCGATCATCGGAGGATGAAGGTCGGTGAGATATGGTTCCCTGGGCTTGTCGTCTAGATCTGGTCCCCAGTAGATAATCCATACCTGTCTTTGTCCCTTGCCCCTCTGAAGACATCTCACACGTGCTGTAGTGGAACCTTCGTCCCAAAAAGACGTCTTAGCCCGGAGCTCGGGGCTGCTCGGGACTGCTCGGGGCTTGGCATCCATCCTTGTTTCTTCATGTTCTTCACATGTGATCATTTCTTCGCAGCTGTTTGTTACGAGCTCATTGAACAGAGCAATAGCTTTCTCTGCCGTTTCCATACTTAAGTGTTGCTCTTTGATGGACTCCACAGTCCCTAATACCTTTCAACAATCCACGTGGTTTATTTAGACAGCCCTGCCTGGACAGCAAACAGCACTGAATGCCATAGACTTTAAAACAGCCAGATGTGAAAGACATTAGGTTTTCTTCCCCTCCCCACCTCTAATTTTGTGAATATTTTTTTTCTTTTTTTTTTCTATTTTCTCTGATCCAAACATGTAGCCAACACTCTGGTCTTTTCATTGTAATTATGTGAAGACATTGTTACTGAATTCTTGCTTCGATCTGTTTCACTTTTGAGCCTTCAGAGTTCAGGTACGCTGTTTAGGGAGCTTCCTTCCTTTTTAAATTTTTACTTCATTTTGAATTATGTGCACTGTGTTGTTTATATGTGGGTATCTGAAGGCGACTGCTGGTGCCCTCAGAGGGGACTTGCAGGAGGTTGTAGGTCACTTGAAGTGGGTGGTGGGGACTGAACTCTGATCCTCTGTAAGAGCAGTCCGAGCACTAAACCATTGACCTTTCTCTCCAGCCCCCAGCCAGGACATTGCTTATAATCCTACCAATATTTTGAGACTAGATTTTTGTTCCAGTTGTACTGATATGTCTGTCAGCAACTGTGTGGAACTGTGCGGTCTGAACTGAACCTTTCTGGTAGCAAATGGTTGGACGGATATCCAGCCCAGATCATTTTACAGAGTCTGCCTTCTGGTCAGGGGGTAGTGGTGCACGCCTTTAATCCCAGGCAGGTGGATCTCTGTAAATTTGAAGCCAGCCTGGTGTACAGAGTGAGTTCCAGGACAGGCTCCAAAGCTACACAGACAAACCCCGTCTCAAAACACCAAAACCAAAACAAAAATAAAAAAGAGTCTGCTGGGCGGTGGTGGCGCACGCCTTTAATCCCAGCACTTGGGAGGCAGAGGCAGGAGGATCTCTGTGAGTTCGAGACCAGCCTGGTCTACAAGAGCTAGTTCCAGGATAGGCACCAAAACCACAGAGAAACCCTGTCTCAAAAAAAAAGCAAAAAAAAAAAAAAAACAGCTTTGCGCAGTGGCAGTATCGTAGCCAATGAGGTTTATCCGAGGCGTGATTATTGCTAATTGAAAAAAAAAAAGAGTCTGCCTTCAGTATCGAAGGAATAAAATGGACTGAGCAATTTCTAAGCTTTTAACTTACTTTTATTTCATTTATTTGGTGTGTGTGTGTACATAGGTGTGTGGCTGTGCCTGTCCATGCATACACCAAGAGATCGGTGAAGGATGCCAGGTATCCTGCTTTATCCCTCCCCATCTTATTCTCCTGAATTAGGTTTTTCTCATTGAATCTGGAGCTGTATTGGTGACTTGTCGGGGACATGCCTTGGCAAAAATACCACTTGCCAGGATAGAGGCTTGGGGATCAGAAAAATAGTAAAGAGATCAAAGATATGAATGAAAACAATAAAGCAGAAACATAGGATAGAGGGAGGGAGTTCCAGCGAATACTAAAAATGTCCTCATTTAATTTCCAATTGCTTAAAATACCCAGACCCCAAGGGGTAGGAGTAAGAAAAAAAAACTGCATTAACATGATATAAGAAAATGAATAAACCAGCTGAAGGTCATGGGTTACATTCTTAGGTAAACATTTTGTTGCTAGAACAAGACAAGTAAAACTGGCACCCTAGACCAAAGCATTCTGTAGGCAAACTACTCCCTGGGTAGAATCCATAGTTATCTCCTTAAGGGAGTAGAAACTTAGTTGGATCCTTAGATTTTGTTTAGAGTAGAAACAAAATGTCTACTTCTCTATTCCTGAAATTCAAGGTCTGGCTATTAGCCACACCTGTTGACAATAACCTTGAGAGAGGAGAACTCTCTGACCTGAATCTAGGTGGGACCTTTGTTTGAGGTAGAAGCACAATAACCTTGAAGGAATCGAGGTAAGTTCCCACTCTCTGACCTTTGGTCAATGTGGAAATAGGCTCACATTTTTGGGCCTCCACAGAGACTGCTTAGCCCCAGCAATCCACCCGTCTACACCCTGTCACTAGCACTGGTGTTATAGGTATACAACTTTTTGCTGTGGGATAATGTACACTGTAAAGATTTGCCACTTGTATTGGTTTAATAAAACACAGATTGGCCAGTAGCCAGGCAGGAAGTATATTTGGGGCAACCAGACTAGGAGAATTCTGAGAAGAGGAAAGAGAGAGAGATGCAGTCACAAGTCAGATGCAGAAGAAGCAAGATGAGAAGGCCTTACTGAGAAAAGGTACTAAGCCACATGTGCTAAACATGGACAAGATTTATGGGTTATTTAAGGTGTAAGAGTTAGTTAATAATAAGCCTGAGCCAATAGGCCAAACAGTTTATAATTAATATAAGCCTCTGTGCATTTCTTTGGAACTGAACGACTGTGGGACCAGGTGTGACAGAAACTTTTGCCTACAAGCTTTTTATGCGGGTGCTGGAAATTTGAGCTTGGGTTCTCACCCCTGCACAGCAAATTCTTCAGCTAATTGAGCCATCTACCTGCCTGGATAAGTCTGTTCTTTTGCAGTTGGTGAGATGCTCACACCTGTGATCATAGTGCTTTGGAAATAGAGATAGGAGCATAGCTGTAAGGCTGAGGACAGTCAGCCACAGCTGCAAGCCAAGGTGAGCATGTCGGGGTCAGAGGACAACTTGCAAGAGTCAGCTCTTGTTCTGTGTGGTCCCAGGCGCTCTAACTCAGGTTGTTAGTGGTGGCAGACATTTTTCCTCACTGAGCCATCGTGAAGGTCCAATTACAAACTTTCTGAAGTGTAGAAAGTATTTACTCCTACAGTAACTAGCAATTTTAGGGTAAAGTTCCATGTGTCTCCACACTGTCTGCATTTGGTGGCTTGTTTTGACTGAGTGACTTTTGACCACTTTGCCTATGCAGGAATGCTGCTGTTTGACTCTCTGTTTTTATAAATTGCTATACTGAATATTAATTTTATTGCACGTGAGAATGACATAAAACTTATGAATCCCATTTTTATTAACTGTAGCGAGCTGCATGGTGTCACACCTGATGGAGATGTATAATCAACTCCTATGGCTAAAGTCTGACCTATGCTATGATCACACAATGATTATCAGCTGCTTGCATATGCGTGGGCCTATGGGCAGTGCCCACCTGGCAATCCGGGATTGGCAGCCCATGCCTACTTAAGGGCTGGGAGAGAGGTCAAAGAGAAAGAAAAAGAGAGGTCAAGGAGAGAAAAGAAAAAAGGAGAGAGGAGAGAGGTCAAGGAAAGAGAGGAAGAGAGAGAGAGAGTGAATAAAGATCCTGGAATAAACTGCAGTGAGAAGAGCTCCAGTGGTCGCGTCATCCTTGCGGGACGAGGGTGGCCGTGACAGTTGGTGGCCCATATGGGGACAAGCATATAAGGAACCTCCAAACCTCTCTCCGTGGAGCCCAGAACTTGCTGCAGTCAGGGGGTGCACCAAATAATCCTCAAGGTAAAGATTGGGGATCCGCAACAAAAAGCAGGTTTTCCGCTCTCGCTGGTAGAAGGGAGAGTGGGGGTAATAGGGCTGTGACCAAAGCAGACGGTTTAAAGTCAGAGCCACGATCAAAATGGAGGGTTTAAAGTATAGCCACAGCAATAGTGGACGGTTTAAAATGAAAATAAAAGGAAGAATAGGAGTTTAGAATGGACGTTTCAACATCACACCTGATTTTTCTGGCTCTTAACGAGCTGTTACAGAGCACTTTGGAGAGGTTTTTGGCTGAAGGTGACACAATTGCTCTTTGGTTTGCCGTCTCTGGCAATCTTAATGTGTCATCCTGGGATAAGCCTGGTAGAGATCTGGATTTTGCTGCTGAACAAGGTATGCTAAGGAAGGAAATTATATTCATGTGGTTTGAGTTACCGAGACCTCTGGAGTTTGTAGTGGAGTGTGAGCAGCTGTGGCTCCAAGGCCAAGCAGCACTGAGGGTCTGCAAAACTGCAAACACCGGGACCTGCCTCAGGGCATAGAAGCACAACTGTGGTTAAGATCTGTTGGCCTGAACCTCTGTCCTAGCCCTGGGCAACTGGCAAGGACTGGGTGGGGCTGGCGGCTCAACCCCCTCAGGCCTCCTCCTTTCAGTTCCACGGGGAAGTCTCCGCCTCTCTCCTGCTGTCTCTGCGACCTGAGTCCAAGCACGACTGGAAAATGGCTGTAGATTGTAGTAAATACCCGAAAGAATGCAACGTCCCCGCTCAGCAGCAAGTAGCCAGAGAGATTGACAACGCCCAAATTCCCTAAAACACAGTTTAAGCGGGGCCCTTTCAGAGCAGAAGCAGGATCAGCTGGGTTGCTAGGGAAGCCAAAGAGGTGCACGAGGGAGAAGGTGTCTTCCATGCACTCAGCTGACAAGAATGAATGTGCCACAGGGGTATGGCAGCTGGGGTATGTTAAGTCTATACCTTAGTCTGTCAGACATTTCTATCCATCCGGGGCTGTGTGTGTGATATGAAAAATCTAAAGAATTGTCTAGCTATCTTTTAGGTAATTGGTCTGGTGAATTCGAACAACAACTGGAAAAGTTGCGGGTGACGATGGTGACTGTGAACTCCACACGCATGGATACCAGCCTGGCAGAAGAACTATCTTCCTGGATCACTCCATGGATCATCTGAGGGAGTGGGCAGGAATAAGAGCCTTGGCAAGCTTAATGGTGCTTGCCTCCCTGGTATGCCTATGGTGCATTTGTCACATAAGCGTTTCACAGCATCGCAGTGCAGTTATGATCATTCAAGCCTTCACAGCCATTGAAACAGGACAGTCTCCCCAAGTTTGGCTAGAGATGTAAGAGCAAGTCTGATTGCATGTGTGTTGGTGTCTAGCTCCCACCTCTGTAAAAAGGCACCAGACAGGTCTAGTGTTCTCTGAGTGGATGACACCTGGACAGACACTAGTACATGTTTCATTTTTAACAGAGATCGGACCTATACTCTTACCTGTTGTTTTACAAAACAAAAGGGGGAACTATAGCGAGCTGCATGGTGTCACACCTGATGGAGATGTATAATCAACTCCTATGGCTAAAGTCTGACCTATGCTATGATCACACAATGATTATCAGCTGCTTGCATATGCGTGGGCCTATGGGAAGTGCCCACCTGGCAGTTCGGGATTGGCAGCCCGTGCCTACTTAAGGACTGGGAGTGAGGTCAAAGAGAAAGAAAAAGAGAGGTCAAGGAGAGAAAAGAAAAAAGGAGAGAGGTCAACGGAAAGAGAGGTCAAAAGGAGAGAGGAGAGAGGTCAAGGAAAGAGAGGAAGAGAGAGAGAGAGTGAATAAAGATCCTGGAATAAACTGCAGTGAGAAGAGCTCCGGTGGTCGCGTCATCCCTGTGGGACGAGGGTGGCCGTGACAATTAACTGCTTTTTAACTTGTACTGTTATTACTGCTCAAAATTCCTCCATAGAAATAATAATAATGTTATAATGATAAAATATGGTGAAGAAATAGCTCAAGCAGTTAAGAAGCACTTGTTCTTCCAGAGGACCTGGATTCTATTTCCAGAACCCATGTGGTGGCTCAAAACCATCTGTAACTCCAGATTCAGGGGATCCAATGCCTTCTTCTGGCTTCTGTGGGCACCAGGCACACATTGTTACACGTACATACATAGAGGCAACAAAACACATATGCATAAAATCACAAAATGTTAAAAAAAAATGATGTTATGATAAAAACACAGCCCTAGAGGATGCCAGTCTAAGCTCCTGTAAATGGGAGAACTGAACTCTAATAAGTAAGTTTAATATTGATTAAAAACAAAAAATCTTAGAGCTGGGCATGGGTATACTGCCATAATCCCAACACTACAGAAATGGAGGGATAGAAAACTTCCGGCAGGGCTGGACTAGATAGTGAGATCTGTCTTGAAAACTGAGGTACTGGGTGAGGCGCTCTCATGGCATGTACCAGGCCTTGGGTTTGGCCCCAGCACACACGGAGTTGGGGAGAGAAGGTAAAGAATGAGAATGAAGCTTATGTTAATCAGACCAGTCAATATTAATGCGGCATAGGCTTTCCTCCTAGTAAATAATGTAAGTCTTTGTACTTGCTTTTTAAAACATTTTATTTTTAAAACTTATGTCTCTGTGTGTGTGTGTGTGTGTGCACACCTGTACATTTAGGTGCCTGTGGAGGTCAGGAGAGGGCATTGCATCCTTTGAGCTGGAGTTAGGCTTTTGTGAGTTGCTGTTCACAGATCCTGGTAACTGAACCCTGGTCCTCTGGAAGAGCAGCAAACATTTTTAACCACAGGGTCATCTCTGTAGCTCTGGGTCTTCTATAAATGTCACTTTGCTGTGGTGTGTTGTCACCGAGTTCACGAAGAGACATCATCTGGCAAGGGAGCAGAGGTGCTGGGCTCTGGGAAAGAGGCAGAGCCCAGTGGGGAACAGTGAGATCCAGGAGTGAGTTGGGATTCCTGCAGTTGGGTTAGTTTTGAAGGGTCACTTTGTGTGCTTGGCCCTCCCTGCAGAAAAGAGGCTCCCTTTCTGCCCATCTGCCATGTTGGCACACAGTTAGAGTCCTCATAGATGTCAGTGCCATCCTGTTTAGATTCCACAGACAGTGGAACTGTGACTCCGGAATAAACCTCTTTATATATTCTTCAGAGTCACTTGTTCTGTTTACAGAATAAACCTAGGGACACTGTAAGATTCAAAGTCATTCTTTTTTGCCTGCTATTGATCTCATTGCAAATAAACATTTCAATAAAGGTCTTTAGGGACAAACCTACAATGATCACCAGTGACCTAAAATACTTCCCTCCCTCCAATTTTCCTCTTCATTTTGACTAGCAGAGAGCTCATAGGCCAGGCATTTCTGTTGGCTCTTATTTCTCTGGGTGCAATGGCTCTCCTGTGGCCAGTGGTTGGAAATGGCATGCTAGAGCATTATCTACTGGCAGATTGCCAGCAGTGGGGAGTGCCACCGTGGCTTCAGCTGCTGTGTCCTCAACTTCTCTGCACACACAAGGGTCAATGCCTCTCATGAACTCTGCCCATGGAGCTAAATATATTTCTTAAAAGATACATTACAAACAGACCTGATACCTTATTATTATTTAAAATTTAAAAGCAAGACTGTCTGCACTCTTTGAACAGAGGATGGTTTTTGGTCATTCCTGGCAGCCTCCAGAGCAGTTCCTGGAAGAGATGTCTCTGAGTACATTTTAAGCCAATCACTACAACAGTGCTTTCACTGAAGCTGGGGGGAGGTTTGCAGAAGGGAGAGGCAGGGAGAGACTGCAGCCAGCCAGCCAGCCATAGGTCAATGAAGCTGAGAAGGTGATGGAAATCTTTCTCTGTTATTTGCTGTTGAATAATACAAAATAATGAAATGAATAAAGACATAAAAACAAGTCAATAATAATAATAATCCCACAACCCAAGGATAACAACTATTTCGTCAAGCCAAACTAAAACCAAAATGAGAGATTTTTCGAAGAGAAAAAATAAGGAATAGCTATATGGGAAACAGTCAGTAAACTCCTGGCATGTTCAAGAGGCAGAGGAAAAAGGGAGATTTTAATGGAAGAGGGTTACATCAGTTTGTGAAACCATTTTTGTTGGCCACAGTGATTATAACAGGGGGCCGTATCAGCTCATGATTGGACAGTCACCCATCAGGTTCTTTCGAGATTCTTCTCCTGAAGGTTGCCTAGCCCTCCTTGCAAACATTGAGATATGACGGAATATTTTGTGATGATGATTATTAGGCAGTCATGGGTACAGGACCCTTTCTGCACAACCTCCTGGCTTCATTCATTTTGCTTTTTTTTTTTTGTAGGGTTGACAAGAGACCTCATTTTATTTTAACGTTTTACTTATCTATGTACAACACAGGGCGGGCATGTGGAGGTCCATGGACAAACATCAGAAGTCAGTTGTCTTCTCCTTTCACTGCGCGGGTCCCAGCAGTTGAACTCAGGTGTGGTGACAAGCACCTGTACCTCCTGGGCCATCTTTACCCGCATGAGACTCCATTTTGATCCTGGCGATGTTTGCATCTCATTTGAAAAAATAAGATTCCTTTAACCTTTCACTGATTTCTAGAAAGATGAGAAACAGAAAGCCTTGTGGTTGTACCCAGACTGCTGGCTGAGTCACACAGCTATTAACTAAGTAAGCCGTGGATCTCACACAGGGTGGGAAGCAGGTCTGGGAGTGGAATACCCAGAATTCCGTTGTGGGTTCAATGACGTTGATCAGATGCCCACGTAAAGTTCCTGTGGAAATGTCTAGTTGATATAGCATGAAATTATAGTATATTTAAAGACCTTATCAAACTTTGGTGATATATGTGTTCTTAGACTCGTGACTTTCCTCCAAACATATTTCTGCCAGACCCTTTTCTTTATTTTTTTATTTTTTTAGGTCCTTTTCTTTCTATAGATCAACAAGCCCTGGTTGCCCATTCTTCAACTCTTTTCCAGATTTCTGTTTCTGTTTGGGTTTGTTAGAAAAAAATCATTGATTTTTTAAAAAAAAATTCCTTGCAAAGTCAGGCATAGTGTCACATGCTTGTAATCCCACCACTTAGCAAGTGGAGGCAGGAAGATTTGGAATTCAAGGCCAGCGTCAAAGAGTTCAAGGTTAGTCTGAGTTCCCTGGGCTTAACAATAACAACAGCAATAAGCACAAAATAAATGTTATCTGCGTTAGTAAAGTCCTAGAAGTTCTTTTATCTAAAATTCTAAATGTAAGCATCTAAATAATAAAATTATTACAAAATAGTCTTTTTTTAAAAACAATCTTCTTACAAAGATTTTATTTATTATGTGTACAGTGTTCTGTCTGCATGTATGGCGGTAGGCCAGAAGATGGCACCATATCTCATTATAGGACGGTTGTGAGTCACCATGTGATTGCTGGGAATTGAAGTCAGGACCACTGGAAGAGCAGCAAGTGCTCTTAATTGCTGAGACATCTCTCCAGCTGAAATAATGGTATTTTAAAAAAGCCGTCCTGCTGTAATAGTTAATTGCTAACTCCAATACCTACACCATAGTCACCGTGAGATGCTTGGCTGCTAAGACCAAGTGGCTCAGTGGTAAAATCACTATCATAGCTCTCCCCCGGCCATATACACCCTCTCCTTGTGCTAATAATACCCACTGGTTTCCATATAGGCTAGTCTCTTCCACTCCCAGGCCAAACGATTCCTGCAGTGTTGCTTTTTCCTTTGCTCTCTGCATCCGCAGAGCACGTGACCTACACTCAGCCAATCTGTCCACCCCTCCCGTTCTTCCTGTTTCCAAGACAGGCTGGAAGGTGTGCGCCAGTACCAAGAAAGGCAATCACTACTGGCAAGACTTGATTCCGTGACTTTTGTTCGAGTTATTCGTTAAGCGTGCTCTTTTTCTCCCGTAGGCTGGATTTAGTTTTGTGATGATTTGAGTCAGAAGCTGCCAACAGGGAAGCTAAACAAGGCTGCCAGAACCCTGCACGCTACAGAAAGACACCAAACATTCCAACGGGACATCCTGAAGGCAGAGGCGCAGGAAGTCCTCTCGGGTGTGACAGGTGTCACTGTAACACGTTCTTGAGATCGGTATCTTACAAAGAAGATGGTCATTTTTTGGCTCAGATCTTCGGAGGTTTCGGTCTAACACCCTGCTGCAGACCCAGTAGCAACAGGGCCACTCAGCTATGGTATTGGGATCTTGTCTCAAAACCATGTCCAAACCTCAACATCTCAGAACATGCTTTTCAAGAGAATATTCTTTATTGATTTTTTGGTACTCTATGATGCAAATAACTTAAAAACTATACTTGCAAAAGAGTCAGCTAATAGACAAGAAAAATATAAGAGCCACTTTGTATATATCAGCATCTACTCATTCCCAAGTAAACCATTGTCTTAACGAGATTTGAATTCTCCTATGTATTTGCAACCACATGGGCATGTTTACATAGATTGTAATTTAACGGCAAATATGTGATGTTCTAAAATTGCCTCCTGTCCTTTTATTTTTCACGCCATTTGAGACCTATTTCATTACATAGCTCTCTAGGAATTCAGAGTATGAATGATTAAGTTTTACTTTTTGATGGCTCTTTAGACTGTTTCGTATTAGCACTTCTTAAAAACCGGGCTGATAGGAAGCTTTTTGTGTAAATTTTAGGGTAAATGTAGAACTCTGGGTAACAAATTCCAATCCCACTGTCTTCCAAACAAGGGAGGAAGAGCAGTAATCGGTGTAAAGCAAATCCAGTAGTGAGGTTGTTTGATAGCCTTCTTAAAGTCACTACTCTTCTATACACAGAGGTCTTTTGTCAAAAAACAAAACAAACAAAAACAAATGGGGCAGGACATGCACGGGGTGGGAACTGCGAGGGTAAAGTCAGAAAAGAGCTGGTGGGGCAAGCATCTTGGTCGGAGGGCCAGGGCAGTGTCCTGGTGAAGGACCCTGTCTTTGCGTTGGTCCCCACCCCGTTATTTCCGCTCTTTCCCCGTTAGACTGATAGAGTAGCTCCCTCAGGTGTTTAAACAGCCTGGACGCAGCATAGGAGAAACTGAATGTGGCTTGAGAACAGATGCAAACGGCAGCGAGGACAGGGAAAGGGTGCAGGATGCCAACAGCCATCGTCACTAATAGCGGCCCCGCTGGGCGCAGGCGGACGGACTCGCTTTCCCAGAGGCCCCCGCGGTCCGTAGGGCCGAGCGTCCACTGGCTGTGGCGCGCGGGGGCGGGGCCGGGGCCGGGTCCCGGAAGTCACGTGCCGTGACAGCAGCTGGGGTGAGGCCCGTGTCGCGGCGGTGGCAGCTAGGTGCTGTGTCTGTGGGAGGCGCCGCCGCGGCGATGGCCGTGGACACTCTGTCGCCGGACTGGGAGTTCGACCGCGTGGACGACGGCTCTCAGAGTGAGTCTCCGGGTGTCGGGCGAGGCCGGCCGGGTGGCGCGGCCGAGGGACTTCGGACGGCGCGGGGAGGCGCGGCCGCCCGCTGGGGACTGTCCCCTGGGGTGGGACGCGGCGCTGCGTGACTGCCGGGGTCGCGTCGAGCCGCTCGGGTGCCCGGTGTCCCTCGCGGAGGCGGGGGACCGGCCAGCGGCGCTCGCTCCCTGGGGGCCCGCCACGACAGGCCAGCCTCCCCGGGATGCCCATCCCATCCCAGGGCTGGCGCCAGATGCTCTGAGCCTTCAGTTTTAGAAGAGTCTGGGTTCCCATTTCGGTTTCCTGTTTTCTTTTTTTTTACTTCTCAAATCAACTTTATTGAAGTTTGGGTTCGCGTTCCTAGAACCATGGAAGATAGCGGAAAAATAACTCTTCCTGGCATTAAAAAAAAAAAAAAGCCAAAACAAAAACATCAGTCAACACGGGAATGTCATCTCATCAATCCTAGGCCTTTTATTGATTTTATATGGTTAAAAAAAAAACATTCTATAATTGTCATTGCAGCTGAATTTTCTTTTAAAATTTAATTTATTTTAATTATTTTTACAAGATCTGCTTCGCAGTTGCTTAATGAAATCGAGTCGTCCGGTTTTATTTTTAAAATCAGAGGTACAACCCTAAAAGCCTCGCAGTTTGTGTCAGTGAAATGTACAAGCCAACCTAATAATTATATGAGAAACTCTTGTGATTGATTTGTTTCTTATCTTCTGAGTCATAGAAGAGAAATTGGGGTAGTTGTTTGAGAATTTTTAAAATGTGTATCTTTCCCCAAAGTAGGAATGCCATTTCAAAAAAAATTACAGCTGAATTGCGGATTATTTTAGAGATTTAGCATGTACAGATTTATATATACTGAGGTTTTAGTTGCCTTTACATCCGGGTCCTGTTCCGTGCAGTATTTCAGTAAACATTTCTTAATTGTATGCGGCATAAAGATCTGGGCGAAAGGATAATAACCACTTTTGGGTTTTGTATTTTCGGTTTTAAAGTGAACTGTACCTTGTCAGGTGTTCTTTTTTGTTTTGCATCTGACCGAAGTTGGAATGAAGGTATATAGGGCTTGAAGTAGAATGATCAGCTGGTTAATCATAATACCATGTGAGCATTGTTTTAGACCCTAGAGGGTTGGGGAAAACAGGACTGGGGAAAGGAGGGGAGAGAGAGCTTGAGTGAGGACACAAGGTAAGCACACCTGTGTGTACACGTGTGTGTGGATGCGCTGTGATAAAGCCCTTAACGCTCTATCCTAAGTTGAAAAGGAATAAGAAAAATAAACCAAGAAATGCAGTTCGTTGGGAGGGAAGTGTGGTGTGCACTTTAACTTTTATGAGCTCAGAGCTGTTAGATATCTTATCAGCAAAGAGCTTAAAATGCTTCTGCAGGTTTTCAGGTGTTTCTAACCTTGGTCTCACCAGCTGATCTAAGAGCGTGTTTTTCTAGTGCGGTCTTTAAGAACCCATTTGCTGGTCAAGTGATACTTTGGCCATTTCCCATACAATAGAGTAAGACATTAACACAGGATTGTTAGCTGTAGGTAAGAGATTTCTCTTTGCCTGGTTTCCATTAGTTTTTGGACTTTGATTCATATCTAGACTAATTGTTTTCCAAAATTAACTGAGTGCTATATTGAGACAGCAGTCTTAGTGAACTGAATTGATGCCCCTGATTCAGGGCCTCAGTAGCAAAATAGAAGAAAGGTGTCTTTATTTCCTCACAGTGTGAGTCAGGACTTTATTTCATAATGGCTCCACATTTCAAATTTGAAGGGAAAAAAAAAAACCTTTTTTTAAGTCCTTGATTAAAGAACTGAATTTAAGTTGAATTTTTGGAATCAGTAATCAATTCTTAGGTATAAGATGGAATGTTTATTAATTTTGGTGAGTAGGCTTCTGAAAAATCCAACTTATTTCAGTGGCTCTAAGCTTAAGGTCATGTACTAATATATAAATTTTGTGGGTCCCAGCTGTTTTTTTGTTATGTTTTATTATGTGTGTGCAATACCTGCAGAGGCCAGAAGCTGATATTGGATCTCCTGGGTCTAGAGTTACAGAATCGACACATGGGTGCTGGGAACTGAACCGCAGTCCTCTGAACCCCAGTAATAAGAGCAGCCAGTGCTCTCAGTGGCTAGGCCATCTCTCCAGCCCCTACCTCAGCCAGTATGTTTTATCTGGCTTATACATGTTGATTATAATAACTAAAAAATTGAACAAGTAAAGCATTTTGGTAAGTTGGGAATTAGAGAAATAATAATACAGTGTAGCAGGTCTAAAACCTACATGTAAAATAGATTTGATTGTATTCTTAAACATTTTACTATGTATAAAATTAACCAACCTTTTTGCAGTTTGCTCTATTACAACACAGAATTTTGTACCTGCTTCCCGTCAGGTAGCTGATAAGCTTTGCAGCAGAGTTGTGTGTGACCAAAATAACATAGGATAGCTTCTGGACCCTGGGTTGTCTGAGGCATGACTCGGGCTGGTTGGTAGCCCCAGATCCTAGGGTAAGGACTGCAGGTTTTGAGTACTTTGACATATTTGGAGAAAATTCAAAGCCGAATGACTCTTTAACTTTGGAGCCTATTTCCATGAAGTGAGGCACTCCAAGGTAGTCATTGACCGTGTTTTGCTGCTTTACTGAGATCATTTGAAGCTAGTGTTCTGCCATTCAGTAGTTGTAATTGTAACTTTCTGTTTTACAATTTAGAAATTCATGCTGAAGTCCAGCTTAAGAACTATGGGAAATTCCTTGAGGAGTATACATCTCAGTTGAGAAGAATTGAGGACGCACTGGATGATTTGATTGGAGATGTTTGGGATTTCAATCTTGATCCTATAGCATTAAAGGTCTGAATTAATTTCATTAATATATATATATATATATATATATATATTTCTGAAAGAATGACAATCTTACAGTATCATAACACAAAGTCCAATTATTCCACCTAGTCATTGTTTTGATCTTCAACAAAGAGCTAGATGGACACACTGGCTTTGTTTCTTTCATTGTAGCTATTTTACACATAGTCAAATATACAGATTTTTTTTAAAATATACAGATTTTTAAGGATTTCTCACTGAGTTTTCCTGAGCACAGAGCTCATCCACCACATATTCGAATGAAGATAGAAAACATTGCTGTCATTTCTCAAAAGGAATGAAATCGGGGATCTTAATGTGGGAATGCCTTTTTAAAAACAATTACTTATTTTGTGTGCATTGTGTTGTGTCTTCATGTGTATCTGAGTGAGGGTGCTGGATCCTTGGCAGTTGGAATTACAGAGAGTTGTGAGCTGCCATGTGAGTGCTGGGAACTGAACGCGGGTCCTTCCAAAGAGCAGCCAGTGCTCTTAACCTCTGAGCCATCTCTCCAGCCCGAGCTGTCCATTCTTTAGGGATAGACATTTAGGTTTTCCAGTTTTGGCTGTTGGAACTAATGCTAATTATGTGTCCTGGGGTTTTATGTACACATGTTTTCATGTCATGCATTATACTAGAAGCAGAATTACTGAGTCGTTTGGTAGCTATGCTTAGTTTTCTGAGGATTTTACTGTACACATATTTGTGTGTGTTTGTGTGCATGTGCTGTGCCATGGTGTGTGTGGAAAGAGTACAACTTGTAGGAGCCAATTCTTTTCTTCCATATGTCTTCTGGGCACCAAACTTAGATCACCCGGCTTGGTAACAAGTGCCTTTACCTGTTGAGCCATTTTGCTGACCCCCTTCTCATCTTTTTCCTGTGGCCACACTGTTTTTCGTCCCTATCAGTAATATATGGGGGTTTCAGTTTCTCTACATTGTTGCCAAAGTTTGTTATTGTTTGTCTTTTAAAATCAACCCTATCTTAATGGATGTGAAATGAAGCCTCATGGCTTTGTGAAACAATGAAATTGTCTCAGCTTTAGTCTTCGGACAACAGAAACTTTAAAATCTCTTTATACATTTATCCTCTTGTACAGTACAGCCCTTTTTCTCCCAGCTTACCCTGGGACCTTTCTTTAGTCCCTTTATTGGGAAATTATTTTATGTTCCTGCTCTGCAAGGGTTATAGATTCTGATAAGATCCTTATAAATAGAAATTGCAAACTAAATGAGAGAAGTTATTTTTAATTTACGTATGTACTTTATTGTTAGTATGTAACTCAAAGAAAGGTCCAGTTTTCACTTAATAGAAAACTCGTTTTAGTTACTAATCAGGAAAGCTTTAGAGCCAGAAGGAAATGAAGCTGCATCAGATGTAATGACTTAAATTTGGCCCGTTTAGTTACGACATCTTACTAAGTGTATGCTTGCATAACAGTTTCTGAAAGGACAAAGCTCACTGTTAGTCTTTTCTTAGTGTCCTCCCACTTTCAGCCACTTTCTGTTGGGCACAGCTGGAGCTGTTTGGGTGCCTCGTGTTGTGTGCAGGCTGTTTCTCGAGTGATTGTACCTTTCGTCCTTTGTTAAAATTATCTTAAACATAGTAGTTGAGTTGATGCTAATGCTGACTGACTATAGGGTCTAACACAAGTTTAACTGTAATCCATTTAATCTCATTTTATATATTTAAAATTTCAGTGTTTTTTTTCTTCCCTTCAAATTAAAAGATGTTCTTTCCCTTTGTTTCCGTAGCTTCTGCCCTATGAGCAGTCCTCCCTCTTGGAGCTCATAAAGACTGAGAACAAGGTAATTGTCCTAACCTAAAGAGCATTCAGAGAACGCTCTTGGTGCTTACCACTCACTTTTTCTGTCTTTATTTTTGAAACCAGGTCCTAAACAAAGTCATCACTGTGTATGCTGCACTTTGTTGTGAAATCAAGAAATTAAAGTATGAGGTAATTGTTTCTCTTCTTTAAGATCAATTAAAAGCAGTGTGCAATAAATACTGACCCACTTACAATAATAGCAGTCCTGAAGGACTTAGAATAATCTGGCACTCATTGAGTGGTTACTGTGTTATGTGTAGGGTGAGGACTCAGCAGGTGAGGAACAGGTGAGAAATTGGGGCTTACAGTGGGTATTGCTAAAAGTAGCAGTGTGAATCTAGGCCTGCCTGCCTCCAGAGTAGTATATGTGGTGTGTGTGCTGGCTGTCCAGAGGTACACCCCCTCCCTACCTTCCACTCCCCAAGACAGGGTTTCTCTGTGTAACATCCCTGGCTGTCCTGGAACTCGCTCTGTAGACCTTGGCCTGGAACTCACTGAGATCCCCCCTGCCTCTGCTTCCTGAGTGTGCGCCACCACTTCCAGCTTTTTGTTGTTGTTTTTCCTTTTAAGTTTAAACTTTTTATATGGATTTGGATTTGGAGCCATTGTAGACATTGGTGAACTTCTGTTATTTTCCCTCCCTTTCTTTATGTTCTGTGAGTGCAACTGAACCGGTGGGGAGATGAGTGGTCTTGAGGGTGGGCAGATGATGGAGTACAGGCTAGAGGACCAAGCTCAGCTTGGGTGTCAGTGGTTATCTTCGTCCCTGTAAAGAGAAGTTGATCATCTGAGAGCAGATTCTGAGATTTATGTGTAAGCCATGTCATATGTCATTAGAGAGTTAAGAAAGTTTAGGATTTGAAAGCAACCTTTTAAATTATTTTGATTTTCTTTTAAACAGGCGGAAACTAAGTTTTACAATGGCCTTTTGTTTTATGGTGAAGGAGGTAAGTTCAAATTTTAGAATTGCATTTGTTGCTGCCTTTTATGAAACTGAAGTGAGCCAAAAGCTAACAGATTAGAAAAAACAAACATTCAGAAATTTTTAAAGATATATTTTGTGTATGTGGGTGCCCATAGGGGCCTCTCTTTGTGGGTGCTGGAAATGTAAACTGTGGTCCTCTGGAGGAGCAGCAAGTGTTTTGAGCTGCTGAGCCGCCCTCCAGCCCTGACATTGAGTTGTCTCGTTGGTGCATGGATGGGTTAACAAGTGAGAAGTGGAGTATGGCAGCAGACCCTCTAGAGCCGGCATGTGTTGTGTCAGCACGGTCCTGTGATGGGACCAGTGTGGGGGTTCGCGTGGCAGTCAGGCGTGGCTGCTGGATGTTGT
Source organism: Microtus oregoni (assembly GCF_018167655.1). Lineage (NCBI taxonomy): Eukaryota > Metazoa > Chordata > Mammalia > Rodentia > Cricetidae > Microtus > Microtus oregoni. The sequence goes on from NW_024544772.1 coordinate 763,841, forward strand.
ATATAGTTTATGACTTTGCCATTTTTCTCTTCAGTGTTAAAAGTCCAGTGTTTCGGTACTGGGCACTAGTGAAAGAATTGTTTGTCTTTGTTGCTGGATTTAAATAAAAATAGAAATAAAATTCATGCTGCTTTTTAAAGCTACAGATTCCAGTATGGTGGAAGGTGACTGCCAAATTCAAATGGGGAGATTCGTTTCATTCTTACAGGTAACTATTTTTTTTAAGGTAGCTGATTTTTTTTTACTTTCTCTTGAGCCATTTATTTATTTATTCAAGATAGGGTCTTACTAGGTAGCCTTGACTCTTCTGGAGCTTACTGTCTAGACTACGCTGGCCTCAGACTTATAAGAGGGTCACTGCCTCAGGCACTTCACATTCTGAGATTAAAGGTGTGCCTCATTATGTCTTGCTGAGTCTTCTCTTTGTAATTTTGCATAAAAATTGCACATGATTGAAAAGTTGTGAAACATTCAATGCCGAGGACTTGTGCACTCAGAGAGTAAAGCAGTTAGTGTAGTTATAGTGTAGGCCATTGTGACTCCTGAACTGTTTCTAAGGGAATTTTGGAGAATAAGGTATCAAGAGATGTGAACAATTGTTTAAAATTGTTTTGATAGATTATATAATTTGTATAATTTGATTTGTATAGTTTCATTTGTGAATAATATTGTTTTTAACTTTAAAAATTTTGGGGGGGGGGTGCTGGAGTGATGGCTCAGCCATGAAGAGCACTGGCTGCTTGTTGAAATATGAGCGGCAGGCTGTGTCCCACCACCTGGCTAGCTTTACCTGAAATAATTACACGGAAACTGTATTCTTTTAAACACCGCTTGGTCTAGTAAGTTGAGCATCCGGGGGTTCCTTGGACTTCCCACAGGACAGGAAACCCTGATTGCTTTTCGGGCTGGGTGGGGGGGACTTAATTGGGGGAGGGGGAGGGAAATGGGAGGCAGTGACGGGGAAGAGACAGAAATCTTTAATAAATAAATAAATTAAAAAATAAAAAAAATAAAAATAAAAAAAATTAAAAAAAAACCTGAAAAAAAATAAACACCGCTTGGCCCATTATATCTAGCCTTTTCTCAGCTAACTCTCGCACCTGGACTAGCCCATTTCTAATAATGTGTGTAGCCCATGAGGTGGCTTACCAGAGAAGATCTTAACTTGCGTCTGTCTGGAGTGGGAGAATCATGGCGACTCACTGACTCAGCTTTCTTTCTCCCAGCATTCTGTTCTGTTTACTCCACCCACCTAAGGGTTGGCCTATCAAATGGGCCTAGGCAGTTTCTTTATTAATTAACCAATGAAAGCAACAGATAGAAAGAAATCACTCCCACATCAGCTGCTCTTCCCTGCAATTCTGAGGTTTGATTCCCAGGTCCCAGCACCTGCTCACATGGTAGCTTACAGCTGTCTATAACTCTGGTTTGGAGGGACCCTTTACCCTCTTTTGGCATAGACACACATGTAGACAAGACCATAAACAAAAAAAGTAAGATTAAAAAAAAAATGTGTGCTGGAGAGCTCATTTTGGTTCACTGGTTAACAGCATGTACTGTTTCCAGAGAACCCTAGTTGAGTATCGGGGCTCACAGCTACATGTAACTTCACTCGGGATCCAGTGCCTCTGTGTGGATACCTGTGCATAGGTGCTCACACACTCAGCAGGAGCCTTGTTAGCTGCGCTCCAGCATACTGATTGTCCGGGAGCGCTCTAGTGTCTGAAACATCCAAGTGAGCTAGCAGTGCTTCTCAGTATTGGAGGGAAAACAGCAAATGGATGGATTCCAGTTTTGTTTTGTTTTTTTATACCATCTGACAGTCTTTTAATTGACTCCATCTATTTCTGTCTTACAGAATCCGAACTTATTTTGCTGTGCTTTGTATTTTTTATTCTCCTGCTATCATTTAACCTTCAGAAGTTTAATAACATGTAAAATGAGCTGTTTGAAATTAAAATCTATTACTTAGCACATTGATAATGCCTGTATCCTAGGACTCCAAGCACTGAGAAGGCTGAGCTGGGATTATGAGTTGAAGGCTAGTCTGGCCTATGTAGCAAAAAGCTGTTTTTTTTTTTTAAAAAAAAAAAACAACATTATTTTTACTTTGAAAGACTTCAAATTCTGTTTATGTGTCAGTAAAAGCTGTTTACTGTCCCAGAGTTCATCTGAGGTGTTCAGTGGCTGTGTGTGCGTGCTTGTGTGTGTGTATGTGTGCACGCGCGCGCGTGCGCGCGCTGCCAAGCTACTCTTGGTGACGGAGGAAACCAGCACATAAAAGCAATGAAAACTCTTGCTCAGGACTTATAGTTTAGAGTGGGTGAGGTCTGGGCCCAGCAGAGTGAATTAATATCTTTGGGGTAAGTGATATTGCACTTGGTGTGTGCCAAGGTACATATTTGTGACCAAAGGTAACACATGAAGTGACCTAGTGACTAGTGGACCTTGCTCTGTCTTGGTCACACTTCTGGAAGCCATTGTCATTCATTTACAGGGCAGGGGTGGGCTGTCCCCTTCATCTCGGAGCTGCGAGTAACTGAAACAGAGACTCAGACTGCGAGAGTGAAGCAGGGGCAGCAGAGACAGGGATGACCAGCTGTGCAGGAGCTGAGGGAAGTGTTGCTTGAGGGCTTCCTCTGTCTGGCTGCTGGGTATCTGGGGATTCGACCCGAAACTGTTGGGGTTGTGTTAGAACGTTCAGCCCAAATGTCGTGACGTTCCTGAAGCAACCCTGTGATGTATACTCTCCTTGTCCTTTCAGGAGCTGTCCTGTTTTGTCACGAGGTGCTATGAAGTGCTGGTGAATGTTATCCACCAGCTGGCTGCCCTCTACATCAGCAACAAGTAATGCACTTTAGCATTGTTTGACTTTCATGAAGTAGAGGGAGTACTTCTTAGAAAAGTAATTATTTGAAATAGCTTTGTATTCATTTATTTACTCAGTATGTACACTTAGGATATTTAGGTACTGCTGGACGTGTGTGTGTGTGTGTGTGTGTGTGTGTGTGTGTGTGTGTGTGTGTGTGTGTGTGTGTGTGTTTATAGACTAATGAGCTGCAGTTTTCACCAAGTTACGAACTTGATTTCTGTCAGCATGAGAATGTTGAACAAAAAATTTTAAAGATATTTCACGATAGAAAAAAACTGATACAGAATTAGTTCACACAGAGGGTTTTATTTTTTTTTTCCTGCGTACATTTAGTGGTCATATGACTTTTCTTAAACTACAGAGTCTTGGGGATGGAGCGAGTGTAGGCAGTCTACACTGAAAAAGTACTTAAAATTCTAATGATCTTCCAGATCGACCCTAAATTAAGAACTGATCAAATTTCCATAGTGCCCTTGCTGTTCTTATCACCATAAATTACATCTAACCTTTGGTCAGTTCTTTGTATTTTTTTCTACATCTATTGTACTGCTGTTGAGGGATGTGACTCATACTTTAATGAGAGCCAAGACCCAGAGGTGGCATTACCATGATCTCACAGCAGCTTTGGTACTGTTCCTTGTGGTCAGCAGTCCATTTGTTGTTCCTGCTGTACCACGCTGTGAGGGGGTAGAGGACATTTATCACCTCACTCTCGGGGACTTCTGGTCAGTTTGCTGTCTTTATGTATTCTGGCTCTTCACCAAAGCGATCTTTATACCAGGAGCAAAGGAGTGGCAGTCCCCTCCCCCACTCAGTGCAAAGGATGGTAGTCCCAGATCTCCACACTCCCCCCCGCACTACCTGAGGTGGAATCCTGGGGACTCTTCCTCGTTCCTGCTATAGAAAGATAATATTTAAAGATTTTGTTCAACTTTAGATGTGCGTCCTGTATTCTGGAATACTTCATATGTAGTTTGATATGTAAGAACTATATTGATTAAGTTCAGAAGGAAGTAAGTGGTGTAACCCTAGAGGGTGTGGTTCATTGCTTCTTAGCAGGAGTGAGAACTGAAGGAGTTTGGTTTGTTCTTAGGACTCTCCAGGTGCCAGTTTTGGTAGAGTGAACAGATTATAGTTGCTAACTGAGAGACTCATAATTCATCAGTGTGCTTCCTCTACTTCTATGCCAAGGCTCATCCTTTAGGGTTAAGAAACTCAGGTCATTGGTCAGTTGTCAGGTCTTTACCTGTGAGTGCCACATAGCAGGGGTAGCCCAGACAAGTCAGAGTTTCTGCTTCTGTATTGGTTTCTTGAATTTAGAATGAACTGTAACCATAAAGGTGTTTTTTGTTTTTTTTTTTTTAAACTTTGGTATTGTTTTATTATAGGATAGGACCCAAAATTATAGAGACAACTGGAGTTCATTTTCAGGTAAAAGTTAATTTTTCTACTTTATTTTGGAATTTGTATAATTAAGAAGTGTAACACATCTCCACCCCTGTTCTTGTGTTCCCTCCGTCCATGCGGTTGTCAAGGCATCTCTTACTCTGCACTGCCTCTTGTAGTTTTTCCCGGTAGTGTTCCGTGCAGATTTTCTGTTGCCAGTGAACAAATCTGCAGCATCACAATTAAGGAAGAAATATTAGGTAAAATATATTGTATTTAGGCTAGTACCATTTGAACTCAGAACTGTAGTTAATAAGCCAGTTGGTCCCTCCTTTCACCAATTTAATAATGAGCCCACATGTGTTTTTCTTTAAAAGTTCACATGAGACTTCTAACGAGTGACTAAATGATAATCATTAAAGGTTTTTTGACAGACTATGTATGAGCACTTGGGAGAACTGCTAACAGTTTTACTTACCCTGGATGAAATTGTTGACAATCATGTCACACTGAAAGACCATTGGACCATGTACAAAAGGTACGCCACCTAAAATACTTACTTTGTACAGTTGATGTGTTAGTTTGGTAAAACTAAACAGTTACAAATTATTCAGATTCTTAACAAGACCTAGCAACTCTAATGGAAAGAAATTCATGTCCAATATTTATTTTTTTTGTGTGTATGTGTTTATGTCTGCCTGTCTCCATGTGTTCCCGCACATGGGTCAATGCCTAGGGAGGCCAGAAGAGGGAGCTGGATTCCCTGGAGCCACAGTCCCATGTTGTGAGCCACCTGATGGGAGCGCTGGGAACTGGGCTCAGGTTTCCTCTGCAGGGCTCAGCTCTTGAGTCACTGAACTGTTTCTCCAGCCCTGTGGTGTCCAGTAGTTTCATGAAGGCAGTCAGCCCTGCTGTTAGATGGGCTTTTGTGAGAGAGATGTGTGTGAGCATGCTCAGTGCTGCAGAAGCTTACTGGTTCCCCTTGGGGTTCTGTGCAAGTGAAAGTTTCTGCCTTGCTTTTCATTTATTTGATTACATACGCTGGAACACTCTTAAATTTTTATTCAGTTTACAAGTTGTCATTGAATATTTGGTTAGTGCAGAGCAATAGGCAGCTGAATAAAGGCAATAAAAAGCGTAAGAATTTCATTAACATTGCTCCATCCATGTTTTCCAATGTGGAGAGCCGAGGAAGGAATAGTAAATACAAAATTTTATTTCCTGGAATATTTTTAGCTTTTAAGAATTTATTAGATAGATTTAAGCTCTTTCTTTAAATCTAGAAGGTTACTGAAGTCTGTCCATCACAACCCTTCGAAATTTGGGATTCAGGAAGAAAAATTAAAGCCATTTGAAAAGTTCTTGCTGAAGTTGGAAGGGCAGTTACTTGATGGAATGATATTTCAGGTAAGTAGAGATTGGTGCAGCTCCAAATTACGGGGGGACACTTTTGTAGAATACTTTGAATTTCTTTACTTTTCTTTTCTTTTTTTTTTTTTTTTTTTTTGAGACAGGGTTTCTCTGTGTAACAGCCCTGGCTGCCTGGAACTCACACTGTAGACCAGGCTGGCCTTGACAGAGATCCACCTGCCTCTGCCTCCTGAGTGCTGGGATTAAAGGAGTGTGCCACCACTGCCTGACTACTGACATTTCTTTTCTTTAGAAAGTGGTTTGTCTTAAAAAAAATTAATTATTAGTATATTAAAGTATAACTCAGTGTCTAATAGTAAACAAAATAAAAAGTTACTTATAATGAGGGTTTTAAAATTTAAACTATGCAAAAATATAAAATTGAATCTGGCATGGTGATACACTTCTATAGTTCCAGCACACAGGAAACTGTTCAAGACTTCAAGGCTAGCCTGGTGTGCAAAGTGAATTCTAGGTCATCTTGAGATACATAATGATATCCCATTTCAAAAACAAAGACAAAAACCTAAGACTTAATTATTTGCATTATGTTTGTTACTAGCTTCTAGATTGTTTTTTTTTTTTTTAAGATTAAAATAAATTTGAAGGGCTGGAGATGCAGTTGAGTGGTGGGGCGTTCACTTTGGTATGCTCAGGGTCCTGGATTTAATCCCCAGATCTACAAAGAACAAATCAAAACCCTTAGCAAAGCCAAATAAAAGCTTAGTTAATTCCTCTACACTCAGTACATGTGCACAAATGCATGCCTTCTAAATTGAAACCAGCTAACATTAGTTAGAAACATCACTTCTATGTTCTCCCTATGTGGACAGTACAGAAGCAGCATGTTGTCTTCCTCCCAGAAGGACCTTTGAAGTGCCGAGGGGTGGTGTCTACTCTGTCTGCTTCAGAGTTGTGTGTCTAGTTCTATATTATTACAGTTTTAACAGATGGACCCAGCTCTTGGTTTTTAAAGTGGGTTTATCAGTTTCTTAGATGCTTTGTTTTCCCTCTTGGGGACATTTCTGCAGAGTATGCTAGGAGCTGGGTATTGTAACTCTGGCTACATTTCTGCACAGAGTATGCTAGGAGCTGGGTATTGTAACTCTGGCTACATTTTTGCACAGAGTATGCTAGGAGCTGGGTATTGTGGCTCATGCCCATTATCTCCTAGTACTTGGGAAATTCAAGCAGGATTATCATAATCTGAGGACAACTTGGGCTACAGAGTGAGACACTCCCCAAAGGGGGCGGGGAGGAGAATGCTAAGAAAGGAATTGTAATAACTAAATGAACAGAAGCTCCTTAAGGTGCTCTTCACAAAACGATGTAGCAGCTGGAGAGGTGACTCAGCAGTACTGCCTTGAAGAGGACGTGGGCTTGATTCCCAGCTCCCATGTGGTGGCTCACAGCCATCAGTAACTCTAGTTGCAGGGTATCTGATACCCTCTTCTGGCCTCCATAGGCAGTTCATGCATGTAGTGCAGAGACATATGTGTAAGCATAACACTTATACCTGCAAATTTTTAAAAATGCTTTCTGCTGGGTGTGGTGGAACACACTGTTAATCCCACCGTTTGGGAGGCAGACGCAGACAGATCCTTGAGTTCGAGGCCAGCCTGGCCTACATAATGGGTTCTAGGACAGCCAGGGTTACATAGACACTTTCTCAAACAAACAGAAACCCCACCACTTTGCAGTACATCAGCAGTGATCCCTTCCGTTCATTTCTGCTTCACTCGGATCTCCTCAGTTGGGGTTTAAGTGCTGTGTGATGGCGCTCACTGTCATTACATACACATACCTTGTCAAAGGATTTAAATATTAAAGAGCATGAGACCCAGTGTAGTTAAAATGAGTACCGAGTGTTTCATCTTACCTAGGTGTTTGCTCATTTGTTCTCTAGAGACTGAATTTCTCTCCAAATGTTTCCTGTCTAGGCCTGTATTGAACAGCAGTTTGACTCCCTCAATGGAGGAATATCTGTGTCGAAAAACAGCACTTTTGCGGAAGAATTTGCACATAGCATTCGCTCAATTTTTGCAAACGTGGAAGCCAAACTTGGTAATGTAAATTTTGCGTTTGAGTGTTTATCAAGTTTACATGTCCTTAAAAGCCCACTTTATCTATGGTTGGTTCTGTTTGTCTGGTGTCCCTTTATAAGGTGAGCCTTCTGAAATTGACCAGAGAGACAAGTATGTTGGAGTTTGTGGGCTCTTTGTACTGCATTTTCAAATTTTTCGAACTGTTGATAAAAAGTTTTATAAGTCTTTATTGGACATTTGTAAGAAGGTAAGAACTTGAAACTTTTAATTTTCAATTTGTGATATAAGTTTGGATAAAATTAGATATCTTATAAAAGTGCTAATAAAAAGTTATTGAAAAAAGAATGTTATCTTTTATGAAATATAAAACTGTGTTAAAATAATAGAGCTGGGGAGCTGTCATCATGGATTAGTGATTGTAGTACACTGTGACGATTGGAGTGGAGGTTACCAGAACTCATGGAAGTGAGGCAGAGACCATATCTCACAAGCTAGTGATAATACTGACATGTGTCCTAGAACTCTGGATGACTAAAGTGGAGAGCAATGAAGAGAGACCCTCAGTGTCACGTGGGCTTCAATATATACATGTGCTCACATGTGTGTACCCACACACATGAAAAGGCATGCATGCACACCACACGTACATGCAGAAATAAAACCATAGAGTTGAGCGTGTACACATTCTTGAAGTGAGCAATATGATAAATGAAAATAACTGCATTTCATGAATGTATGTGTGGTGAGTGGTGTGTGTGTGTGCGCGCGCGCACATTAACTTGTTTGCTTTAATTCTGAGACAAGGTCTTGCTATGTAGTGCAGGCTGGCCTCAGTCGCAGAAGACTAGTGCTTCATGTGGAACAGAGTTGCCACCCCCAACCACAGCTTTGTGACATCTCCAAGGCTCTACTTATGTCATAAAACCCCTCATAGGCAGGTTTCTTCCCTACTAACCCACAGAAATATCCAGCATACAGGTCCTATAATGCTGCCCCCTGGAGACCCAAAATAAAAACCCCACTCATCTTCCCAAATACATGAGTCATATTTTGCCAAGTAACTCAATCCCTTTATGTGTTTTTTTCTGTAAAAAAAGTCTTTGGTGTCTGAGTCAACAACTCACATGAATGTTTTTTTTTTTTTTTTCCTAGCTCCAGTCTCTTCATTGTTTGTGACTTATGCCTTCATATGTGATACAAGCAACCTGGGTGTGGAGGGTGTTCTCTCTGTTCATGTAGCATGGCAGCAGGAGTAGATGGCTGCTCATTCTCTGTAAGGAAATCAGTAAACAGTGGAAACTAAGGATAAGGATGTCCTGAAATATCATTGCTTGTCCTTTCAGGCCCCAAAGCCTCCAGCTAGGTTCACGGTCACCACAATCTCCAAAACCCACTGAGCTGAAGTTTTCAGAACCAGAAGCCTGTGTGTGCCAAATCACATGAAATAATCGTGAGTACACCAATCTGTTTTTTAATGCTACATTCTTTTGTCCCATCAGAACCATGTTTATGACCAATAAACATAACTTGCTGCATCTTTGGTGTCCTAGAATTGCTTTAAATTGTTGCTGGGATAGTCTTACAAACCTTCCTGTGTTGTTATGAGACCTTAAGGTGACAGCACTTATTTCAGAAATCAAAGGCTGTGGCATGCAAAAGACCTATGAGAGTCAAGGCATAACAAATCCAGGCATGACAAAGTAGGTGGCAGAGAGAATTCTGGCAAAAGGAAGTAGGTAGCTTGACGTCCATCCCACTGCAGAAGAGCAACTGGGAGGAGACACTTTTCACTAAGCAGGAGTCTCCTGGTCACTCAACATGCTCCAGTGGAGATCAAACATCCAGTGATTTACAGCCAGTACGAATTAAACCATTCATCAAATGAAACCTAATTTTCTCTGATTTTGAGTATACATTTGTGTCCCTTCCTGATTAATCTACTCTTTATCCTCTTAAGTCCCAATACCTCACTCTGATATCTGTCACATCTTTCCATTTGACATGTTTTTCCCTCAAGCTTTATCCCGCCCCAAGATCCTCCAACTTTTTGTCCCCTCTCCACTACTTCCTAGACAGCCATCTTGTCCTTTACCATACCAAGCATCCACAGTCCATCCTCTCCAAGGGGAAAAGATCATAAATCCTGCTTTGTTTGGAGGCATGTATTTCTGTGATGTCCCATCCACCAAACACAATCCATCATTGACCAAAGAACAGAACATGTTCACAAATTTTTATTTTTCGAGCAAGAATATTCCATTGTAAAAATATACCAGGATTAATAGAAGACCTGAGGTATCTCTGAAAAAAACACATTCCCCAAACACAGTTTCAAGTCTGCCCCTCAAAATTTGAGAATTTCACTTGAACAGATCTTCACCAAATCATAGACATAGATATGGAAGTCATTATCAAACTTGATGAAATACACAGAAGGTTTGGTGGGAACTTGGCAAATAATTTAACCTATCTCTTGGGTTCCATCTTTTTTGTTGTACTGCACACTTTCGCCTGCCAAGGAATCCATGCTTTATTCCCAAGTCAACTCTACTGGAGGACATTCAGGCATGATGTGGAGGTTGCCCTCAATGGAGTCATCAAGATGGTGGTAAAGATACAGGACTGGATCATTCTCATTGACAATGTAGAAACAGGTCATCATGGTCTGCACCTCATCTGGGACCACGCCACTCCACTCCTCCTTAGAGCCTGGCATGATGTGGAGGTTGCCTTCAAGGTAGACATCCAGGAGGTGGTAAATGTACAAGACCGGATCTTTCTTGTAGGTAATATAGAACCAGGTCTTCATGATTGGCACCTCCTCTAGGACCATCCCATTCCAGTCTTCCTTAGAGCCATTTGTGCCCGTGAATGTATGTTTCACTGCTCTGCCAACTATGGTGTTTGACAGATGAGTGTCTGTCACCTGAGGAAATGGCACTTAACTCAGGAACACGGCAAGGCTGTCCACTCTCGCCATACCTCTTCAATATAGTGCTTGAAGTTCTAGCAATAGCAATAAGACAACATAATGGGATCAAGGGGATTCGAATTGGAAAGGAAGAAGTTAAACTTTCGTTATTTGCAGATGATATGATAGTGTACATAAGCGACCCCCAAAACTCCACCAAAGAACTTATACAGCTGATAAACAGCTTTAGTAATGTGGCAGGATACTCCACAAAGATCAACTCCAAAAAATCAGTCGCCCTCTTATACACAAAGGATATGGAAGCAGAGAGGGAAATCAGAGAAGCTTCACCTTTCAAGATAGCCACAAACAGCATAAAATATCTTGGGGTAAATCTAACCAAGGAAGTGAAAGATCTACTTGACAAGAACTTTAAGGCATTGAAGAAAGAAATTGAAGAGGATACCAAAAAATGGATGGACCTCCCTTGCTCTTGGATTGGGAGGATCAACATAGTAAAAATGGCAATTCTACCAAAGGCTAGACCAAATTGAACCAAAGAAGGAGGAGACCTAGAAGGATAAAATATGGTGCATTCCCTCTGAGAGTCAGGCCAAATGAAGGATTGACAATGTTTCCCACTGAGGAGGAGGCTTATTCCATTTTGCCTTCTTTGTGCTCCAAGCCCTCCCACAAGAGTGATGATGAGGACTGGGAGAAGAAGAGGTGAGGGTGTACCATAATGCCCTGGTACAAGTTCTCACCCAAATTGTAGCCAAATCACCTGACCTGGGACAGCTGATCTACATGCTGGACCCTAACTGGCAGTTTGACAACTCTAACATTTTAACCAAGTTTGTGAAGATGAAGGAACCAAAAATCACCCCGTTACAGGATGTCAGGATCCTTACATGATGGGCGTCAGACATCAATATCATACTGGTATTTGGGGGTCTGATGGGTTTATGGGGTCTTTGCCACACTCCACCTAGCATCATGGACTCCCTAGTTTACTGATTTGATGGAGCTCGGTGCATTCATCATATGTGTGCATGTCACACAGTGGGCATCAATGTGTACATGTTTATTCTGTTTGTGGGTGAGTCTGTTGATGAGTTTTATAGCCCAAGTCCTACAGAACATGATTAATGAAAGGGAACACCATTTTCCAGATATGGCAGGGCAATGATTTAAATGAACTCATAAGGGTTGGATGGCATGCATAAGACCTATGAGAGTTCAAGGCATACCGAATCCAGGCATGACAAAGTAGGTGGCAGACAGAATTCTGGCAAAAGGAAGTAGGTAGCTTGACATCCGTCCCACTGCCTAAGAGCAACTGGGAGTAGACACTTTTCTCTAAGCAGGAGGCTCTTGGTCACTCAACATGCTCCAGTGGAGATCAAAATCCAGTGACTTACAGCCAGTACGAATTAAACCATTCATCAAATGAAACCTAATTTTCTCTGAATTTGCGTATACATTTGTGTCCCTTCCTGATTAATCTACTCTTTATCCTCTTAAGTCCCAATACCTCACTCTGATATCTGTCACATCTTTCCATTTTACATGTTTTTCCCTCAAGCTTTATCCTGCCCCGAGATCCTCCAATTTTTTGTCCCCTCTCCACTCCTCCCTGGACAGCCATCTTGTCCTTTACCACACCAAGCATCCCCAGTCCATCCTCTCCAAGATGAAAAGACCATAAATCCTGCTTTGTTTGGAGGCATGTATTTCTGTGATATCCCATCCACCAAACACAATCCATCATTGACCAAAGAACACAATATGTTCACAAATTTTTGTTTTTCGAGCAAGAATATTTCATTGGAAAAGATACCAGGATTAATAGAAGACCTGAGGTATCTCTGAAAAAAACACATTCCCCAAACACAGTATTAAGTCTGCCCCTCAAAATTGGAGAATTTCACTTTAACAGATCTTCACCAAATCATAGACATAGAAATGAAAGTCATTATCAAACTTGATGAAATACACAGAAGGTTTGGTGGGAACTTGGCAAATAATTTAACCTATCTCTTGGGTTCCATCTTTTTTGTTGTACTGCACACTTTCGCCTGCCAAGGAATCCATGCTTTATTCCCAAGTCAACTCTACTGGAGGACATTCAGGCATGATGTGGAGGTTGCCTTCAATGGAGTCATCAAGATGGTGGTAAATGTACAGGACTGGATCTCGTTGACAGTGTAGAAACAGGTCGTCATGGTCTGCACCTCATCTGGGACCACGCCACTCCACTCCTCCTTAGAGCCTGGCATGATGTGGAGGTTGTAAATGTACAAGACCGGATCTTTCTTGTAGGTAATATAGAACCAGGTCTTCATGATTGGCACCTCCTCTAGAACCATCTCCTTCCAGTCATCCTTACAGAGATTTTTTCCAGCGATGATATGATTCACTGCTCTGCCAACTATGGTGTTTGACAGATGAGTGTCTGTCACCAAAGGAAATGGCACATGATTAGGCAGGATCTTAAGGTTTAAAATCCTTTCATTGCTGTGAAGCTCCAAGCCATAGACACAATCAATCCCATCATATTTCTACAAATAGACAGAGGGATATGTTGGCAGTTGATCTAGAATGATGTCTTTCCACTGGGTGACTGGTTCATTGGCTTCCTTCCAGCCATGAGAAATTCTGCGGCCAACAATATTCTCCAGGGCCTCAAAAGGCTTACTCAGTTTTTGCTTCTGGAGAGATGGCCCATTCTTCTTCTGAAGAGGTGGCATGCATCTCATACTAAGAGGCATCTTCATCATGGCGGTAGACTTACTGAGATAGGCCACAACACTCCTGTTCCACTGTCTCTTGGCTCTCTTTCTGTGCTTGGGCTTCATAGCTGCCAATCTCTGCATTGGAAGCATTCTTCAGTTTCAATCAGACACAAAGTGGTTTCCTCCACCATAAGTGCCTGCAAGGATAAGAAGGTGAGGATGTGAGGTCACGGCTCCTTTCAGGAATAGCTTTGGGGCAAGTTAAAAAGGCAGTGCTGAATAGATTTGGATACCTAAATGTAATTTGGTCTTAAAAAATTAATAGGAAAATTATCAAACTATTGTCTACAGCTCAGTATATGTGTATAAGCGACACATTCCTGCTGCACAAAGCAATTGACCTCGACTGAGAAAGCTAATTCCTGACTGACTACGTCAATGAGAAGGGAAGGTATGCCTATCCCCAAAGTGAGAAAGAAAAATCTGAACAGATGCCAAAGAATTCGAAGGACAGCCACTTCTCTCCTTCCCACTCAAACTATTGGTTAGGTCAGTGATCCAAAACCACCTGCCCAAGGTCATGGCACTCCAGTCCACTGGCTCTCTGTATTGTGTCTCCTGATCCAGACCCAGGTTTATTACATAAAGCCATTCTGTGTTTTCATTAGAGAAGTGACTACTGTGAGACAAACTGCCAATAGAAAGACACATTAATCTGGGCAACAGCACCATTTAGAAGTAATTATCTTTTCAAACACATATGGACAAAGAGGATCTTTGCCATTGAAGTGGACTGATGAATTGGACTTTTTTTTAGCAAAGATAGAGTGGGGAGAATACCGGGCATTCACCGACCCCAGCTATCAAATATAGGAGCTGTTAACAACATAAATTTGGGACCCAGAGGAAATTTGAAAGAAATCTTTCTGGGACTACAGAAGTCCTAGTTGCTTCCTAAACATATTTACCAAAAGAAAATGTCTTGGCTCTCTAGATTCTATCTTCTGGAAATGTTCTGTGGCCTAATCCTGTTGAACAGTTGTGGAACCCAAGAGCTGATCTCACCTCCTCAGCCACCTTGAAGATAGTAAACTCACCGTCACAGAAGACTAGTGATTCATGTGGAATAGATTTTCCACCCCCAACCACAGCTTTGTGACATCACCAAGGCTCTACTTATGTCATAAAACCCCTCATAGGCAGGTTTCTTCCCTACTAACCCACAGAAATATCCAGCGTAAAAGTCCTAAAATGCTGCTCATGCAACCCCCTAAAGACCCAAATAAAAACCCCATTCTTCTTTCCAATTACTTGAGTCATATTTTGCCAAGTAACTCAATCCCTTTATGTGTTTTTTTTTCTGTAAAAATTCTTTGGTGTCTGAGTCAACAACTCACATGAATGTTTTTTTTTTTCCTAGCTCAAACCTCTTCATTGGTTATCTTCTATTGATTTTTATATTACTTCATAATACTAAATATCAAAATATCCACTTCCTTTTCTCCTCCCACTTTCTTCTCACTCCCCCACTAAACCTCTCCACTCCAACTCCAGTCCAAATAGAAGACAGGGTACTTTAACATGTGGGAAGTCCAAACCCACACTTCATCCATCCAGATTTAGGAAGGTATGCATCCAAAAAAAAATATGATCACAAAAAAAAAGCCTGTAATGAAGTGCAGAAAAATGCCAGTGCCATTATCATTGGTTCTCATTCTGCCCCAATTGTCAGCCACATTCAGAACTTCCAGTTTGATCCCATGTTCTTTCATTCCAAGGTCACTGGTTTAGTTGAAATCCCCTAAGTTCAGGCACAGTGTCTCAGTGTGTGGACCAAGCCATTTTATTCCTGATATCCTTGCTCTTATTCTCCATCTGTCTGCTCTTCCTCTGGAGCTTGGAAGCTCCATCTAGTTTTCTGATTTTTACCCTGACTTTATCTCCATCATTGGGCAAACAAAAGTGCCATGGTGATATTCAAGATAGTCATCAGTCTGACTATGGGACAAGCACCCATAGTGCCTATGGACATGGCACAGTGTAGTCAACATCACCTCACCTTCCTAATTTCCTAGAGGGGGTCACCCCAAGGTTTTCTAAGAACCCCTCGAGAGATAATGATCTTGACATCTCCAAAATGGCCCCCTAAATTGAGATATCATCACTGTATGTGTATTAACTTGTGTGTGTTTGTGTGTGTGTATTTAAATCACAATCAAAACAAATGGATTGTAATATTGAAATTTCTTTTCATCTTGAGAAGAATATTTGCTACAAAAACACTGTAACAGTAGTACTGAGAGTGTAAGCTGTCTCAGCAAGGAGTAGTAACTGGAGGAATCCTCCAGGAGGTAGTCTCAGGTCCCAGGAATTACGTCCAAGAAAAGTCAATGAACTCATGGATGGAAGATAAAACTCAGCCTAAATAACACTCCAAATCATTTACGTGGAACACGAGATACTCTTGCAACAGTTACAGGATGTCTAAAATGCCTGGACTAGATCATAAGGGGAACACAATGATGTGGAGTTGAGAGTGCATGGCAAAACCTATTGGATCTGGCAAAAATTATGGAAGCATACCAAGAAAACCACCAGTGGGACAAACCCTAAAAAATCTGTATGACAACATATCATGTTGACAATTCTGAGATTTAAAGACAAAGGAAAGATCTTAAATATATCACTGTCACACCTGTGAGCATTAACCAGTTCCATCATAGTGTGACTTCCTGATGTTTTTAAGATAACCTGTCACTCTCGGCGCCAGGGGAGACAGCATTGGGGTGAGTTTCTGGCCCCGGGGCGCCAGCCTAGGAAAGGGAGCTCAGAGGTTCCTTGGCCCCCTATCCTTCTTGGGCTCTCTGCAGGGCCTCCACTCCCTGCATACCGCCTCTTTCTTCGTAGCCCACCCAGCTCTCATCCAGAACCCTCCCCACTTCGGGCCCACTGCCCTCTTTCTGAACATAACATCACCCAGCCCAGCCTGTCTGGGCACTGGGTCCGAATCCTTGGGGCACTCAAGCGGGCGGGACTCCCTTTGTTTCTATCGCCTGCCTGCACCAAGCAGGGTAGGTGCTTTGTTTGCGACCTGCCCACCAGCACGGAGGCCTGAGCTCTGGGCACCAGGAGAGACAGTATTGGGGAGAGCCAACGTTGGGGAGAGCCAGCATTGGGTAGGCAAGGAGACCTGATCCGGTAAAAGAAGATTCATAAGGGAGCATTTGGAAGAAGAGATGGGCAGACGCCAAGGCAAGAATTCGCCCAACAAGCTGAAAAGCAACATGAAGCCACCAGAAACCAGCGACCTCACAACGGGAGGACATGAACACCATAATCAAGATGAAGTAGAAAAGACTGACTTCATGAAAGTGATTGATGCCCTTAAACAGCATGTAAAAAACGCCCTTATAGAAATGGATGAGAAATATAACAGAAAGTTTGAAGAATTGAATAAATCAGTGAATGATACCCTAGAAAACCAAGGAAAAACAATCAAACAGATAATGGAAACAGTTCAAGACTTGAAAACTGAACTGGAGGCAAAGAAGAAAACACAAACAGAGGGCTGGCTGGACATGGAAAATTTACGTAAACAAACAGAGTCTACAGAAACAAGCATAACCAAAAGAATACAAGAGTTAGAAGAAAGAATCTCAGATTCTGAAGATACCATAGAGAAAATAAACACACTGATCAAAGAAAACAGCAAGTCCAACAAACTCTCATCACAAAATATTCAGGAAATATGGGACACAATAAAAAGACCAAACCTAAGAATAATAGGAGTAGAAGAAGGAGCAGCTCAATGGTCCAGAAAATATATTTAATAAAATTATAGAAGAAAACTTTCCCAACCTAAAGAAAGATATACCTATGAAGGTGCAAGAAGCATACAGAACACCGAATAGGCTGGATCAAAAAAAAAAAAATCCCCTCGCCATATAATTATCAAAACACAAAGCATACAGAATAAGGAAAGAATATTAAGAGCTGCAAAGGAAAAAGGCCAAATTACTTATAAAGGTAAACCTATCAGACTTACACCTGACTTCTCCATGGAAACCATGAAAGCCAGAAGGTCCTGGATAGATGTACTGCAGAAACTAAGAGACCATGGATGCAAGCCCAGATTACTATACCCAGCCAAGATTTTGTTCACTATAAATGGAAAAAATAAAATTTTCCACGATAAAAACAAATTTAAACAATGCGCAGCCACAAATCCAGCCTTACAGAAAGTAATAGAAGGAAAATCACTAACCAAGGAGTCCAACAATGACCACAATAACTCAGACATCTAGAGACCCTTCACAAACACAAATCAAAGAAGGGAAACACACAAACTCTACTACTAAAAAAACGACCGGAGTTAACAACCACTGGTCATTAATATCACTTAATGTCAATGGACTTAACTCACCTATTAAAAGGCACAGGCTAAGAGATTGGATACGAAAACAGGATCCAACATTCTGCTGTTTACAAGAAACACACCTCACCCACAAAGACAGGCACCTACTCAGAGTAAAGGGCTGGGAAAAGGCTTATCAAGCAAATGGACTTAAGAAACAAGCAGGTGTGGCCATACTAATCTCTAACAAAGTTGACTTCAAACTTAAATCAATCAGAAGAGATGGAGAGGGGCATTTTTATACTCATAACAGGAACAGTTCATCAGGATGAAGTCTCAATCCTGAACATCTATGCCCCTAATATAAAAGCACCCACGTACATAAAAGAAACATTGCTAAAACTTAAGGCAGCCATCAAACCGCACACACTAATAGTAGGAGACTTCAACACTCCTCTCTCACCAATGGAGAGGTCAATCAGACAGAAACCTAACAGAGAAATAAGAGAATTAATGGAGGTAATGAATCAAATGGACTTAACAGACATCTATAGAACAATCCATCCAAATAGGAAAGAATATACCTTCTTCTCTGCAGCTCATGGAACTTTCTCAAAAATCGACCACATAGTCGGTACAAAGCAAACATCCACATTCACAAAAAATATTAGTAACCACCTGTGTCTTGTCAGATCACCATGGATAAAAGTTAGAATTCAACAACAATGCTACCCCCAGGAAGCCTACAAACTCATGGAAACTGAACAGTCAACTACTGAACCATACCTGGATTAAGGAAGAAATTAAGAAAGAAATTAAAGTCTTCCTGGAATTCAATGAAAATAAAGAAACAACATACTTAAACTTATGGGACACTATGAAAGCAGTCCTAAGAGGAATGTTAATAGCACTAAGTGCCCACTTAAAGAAAACAGAAAGCTCACATTGGAGACTTGACAGCCCACCTGAAAGCTCTAGAAAAAAAAGAAGCAGACTCACCTAGGAGGAGTAGAAGACTGGAAATAATCAAACTGAGGGCTGAAATCATCAAAATAGAAACACAGAAAACAATCCAAAGAATCAATGAAACAAAAAGCTGGTTCCTGGAGAAAATCAACAAGATTGACAAACCCCTATCCAAACTAATCAAACAGCAGAGAGAGAATTTGCAAATTAATAAGATCAGAAATGAAAAGGGGGACATAACCACAGACACAGAGGAAATTCAGAGAATCATTAGATCTTACTACAAAAGCTTATATGCCACAAAACTGGAAAATATAAAGGAAATGGACACTTTTTTAGATAAATACCATATACCAAAGTTAAACCAGGACCAGGTGAACAATCTAAATAGACCTGTTAGTCACGAAGAATTAGAAGAGGTTATCAAAAACCTCCCGACCAAAAAAAGCCCAGGACCAGATGGTTTCAATGCGGAATTCTACCAGAACTTCCAAGAAGAACTAATACCTATACTCCTTAATGTATTGCACAATATAGAAACAGAAGAGTCATTGCCAAATTCCTTTTATGAAGCTACAGTCACTCTGATACCAAAACCACACAAGGCTCAACCAAGAAAGAGAATTACAGGCCAATCTCACTCATGAACATCGACACAAAAATCCTCAACAAAATACTAGCAAACCGTATCCAAGAACACATTAGAAAAATTAACCATTATGATCAAGTAGGCTTCATCCCAGGGATGCAGGACTGGTTCAACATACGAAAATATATCAATGTAATCCAGCATATAAATAAACTGAAAGAAAAAAACCATATGATCATTTCATTAGATGCTGAAAAAGCATTTGACAAAATTCAACATCCCTTCATGAAAAAAGTATTGGAGAGATTAGGGATACAAGGGTCATACCTAAATATAACAAAAGCTATATACAGCAAGCCGACAGCTAACATCAAATTAAATGGAGAGAAACTCAAAGCCATCCCATTAAACTCAGGAACACGACAAGGCTGTCCACTCTCGCCATACCTCTTCAATATAGTGCTTGAAGTTCTAGCAATAGCAATAAGACAACATAAGGGGATCAAGGGGATTCGAATTGGAAAGGAAGAAGTGAAACTTTCGTTATTTGCAGATGATATGATAGTGTACATAAGCGACCCCAAAACTCCACCAAAAACTTTTACAGCTGATAAACACCTTTAGTAATGTGGCAGGATACAAGATCTTTAAGGTATTGAAGAAAGAAACTGAGGAGTATACCAGAAAATGGAAGGACCTCCTTTGCTCTTGGATTGGGAGGATCAACATAGTAAAAATGGCAATTCTACCAAAGGCAATTTATACATTCAATGCAATCCTCATCAAGGTCCCATCAAAATTCTTCACAGATCTTGAGAGGACAATAATCAACTTTATATGGAAAAACAAAAAACCCAGGATAGCCAAAACAATCCTATACAATAAAGGATTGTCTGGAGGCATTACCATCCCTGACTTCAAACTCTATTACAGAGCTACAGTGATGAAAACAGTGTGGTACTGGCATAAAAACAGAGAAGTCGACCAATGGAATCATATAGAAGACCCGGATTTTAACCCACAAACCTATGAACACCTCATTTTTGATAAAGGAGACAAAAGTATACAATGGAAGAAAGAAAGCATCTTCAACAAATGGTGCTGGCATAACTGGAGGTCAACCTGTAGAAGAATGAAAATAGACCCATATCTATCACCATGAACAAAACTCAAGTCCAAATGTATTAAAGACCTTACTATCAGTCAGAACACATTGAACCTGATAGAAGAGAAAGTGGGAAGTACCCTATAGCAGATGGGCACAGGAGATCGCTTCCTATGTGTAACCCCAACAGCACAGACATTAAGGGCAGCATTGAATAAATGGGGCCTACTAAAACTGAGAAGCTTCTGTAAAGCAAAGGACACTGTCACCAAGACAAAAAGGCAACCTACTGACTGGGAGAAGATCTTCACCAACCCCGCAACAGACAAACGTCTGATCTCCAAAATATATAGAGAACTCAGGAAACTAGACTTTAAAATGCTAATTAACCCAATTAAAAAATGGGGCACTGATCTGAACAGAGAATTCTCAGCCGAGGAAGTTCAAATGGCCAAAAGACACTTAAGGTCATGCTCAACCTCCTTAGCGATCAGGGAAATGCAAATCAAAACAACTTTGAGATATCATCTTACACCTGTCAGAATGGCTAAAATAAAAAATTCCAATGATAGCCTATGCTGGAGAGGCTGTGGAGGAAGGGGTACCCTCATCCATTGCTGGTGGGAATGCAATCTTGTGCAACCACTCTGGAAATCGGTGTTTCGGTTTCTCAGGAAATTCGGGATCAACCTACCCCTGGACCCAGCAATACCACTCCTGGGAATATACCCAAGAGATGCCCGATCATATGACAAGAGCATTTGTTCAACTATGTTCATAGCAGTTTTATTTGTAATTGCCAGAACCTGGAAACAACCTAGATGCCCTTCAATGGAAGAATGGATGAAGAAAGTGTGGAATATATACACATTAGAGTACTACGCTGCGGTAAAAAACAATGACTTCTCGAATTTTGCATGCAAATGGATGGAAATAGAAAACACTATCCTGAGTGAGTTAACCCAGACCCAAAAAGATGAATATGGGATGTACTCACTCATAATTGGTTTCTAGCCATAAAAAAAGTGTCACGGAGTCTACAATAGGTGAATCTAAAGAAGCTAAGTAAGAAGGGGAACCCAAGGAAAAACAAGTAAACATTCTTAAAGACTCCATTGAAAAGAAAGTTATCACTCCTTCTTGGGTAGATGGTATCGGTTCTAGAAGTCTTGGAATGGTTTGGGATTTCCAAATGTATCATCAAGAGGTCTTGGGGGCTCCATATTCTTGTGGTTATATACTGAAGTTCCTCGAGTACATTTTTCAGCATTACAATGTCTCAGAGCCTCTACAAAGGATGGTAAAATTTCTAGAGCACCTGACACAGGTTCTGAGGTCTTACAAACCTCTTTTGCTGTTGGCAAAGTTTCTTAGGTCTCTGGTGTAAGGGAAGGTTGCAGAGTCTACATTGAAGGAGGTTGATATTCTAAAGAAGTTTTCAGGGATTTCTCCAAGGATACTGATGGTCCTAAGTTTCTTTCTCAGATATAGATGGTCCCACAGTACTTTGTCAGAGAATGAAATTTCCAGAGATCGTGAGGTAAATGGAAAAGTTTCTGAAGTTCTTCAGGAAGCATCTGATATATTACAAGCCTCTTTGTTAGATGAAAAAGTTCTGATGTCTCTCATACTGGGAGCCTGTTTTAGAATTTGCACTGAAAGAAGGAGATATGCTAGAGAATTTTGGGCAGGTAGTTTAGTTTCTATATTCCTTTCATTTGAAGATGCTATTTCTAGAGTGCTATGGGTAGATTGTGGTGTTTCTAAGTGTCCCCTGTGAATATACTGATAGCCCAAAATCTCCTAGATCAGATAATGCTAATGATAAGGACTTCCCTGCATACCCTTGTTCCAAACAGGTTCCTGAAGCCTCTTCAAGTGACAAGGAACTATCTGAAGATCCATGAAAAGATGGCAAGTGTTGAAGAGATACTTGTGATGATATGGACAATCCTAGAGCCCCTTGTGTAGACAGTGCATTTCGTGGACAGTTTTGCTGAAGTGGTTTCATAAAGTCACCTGTTTGCATGAAAGACATTTGTTTTAAATCTTTGTCCATTAATGAAATTCTATCAGGCCCCATTTGAGATGAGGCAGTATTCACAAAGTGTTGGTTAGATGGAGAAAATCCCAGAGATCTGTAGGAAATTGTTGGTGATCTCAGTGTCACTTGTTCAGTTAAAGAGGGACTGTGCACCTTTGGCAATTGTTGAAAATCTCATTGTCTCTAAAATAGATGTCGGAGTGTCTATAGACCTTGAAAGAGATTTCAAAATACCACAAATCTCTATATAAAATGGCAAAGGATCTGTTGTCTCTTAAGCAATATTGGGAAGAACACAGAGGCCACTCCAAAGAAGCCTGAATTTCTAGAACACATTGAGGTAATAATGGTGCTGTTACTACAGAATTTGGAGAGCACCTTGTGTAGATATTGATGTTCCTAAAGGATCTTTTGAAGATTGAGAAATTCCACAATCTTGTGGAATAGATGATGAATGTACACCAGCCTCTTGGGCTAAAGAAGGTTCTAGGTCCGCTTGAGAAGAAATGAACATTTCTAGAGGTTCTTCATCGATTTTGAATGTCCTACAAATGCTTTTGCTGATATGTAAGTTCCAAGAGCCCTTTGCATGCATAATCAATCTCCTAAACACCCTTACTGAAGTGGTGATGATCTGATAATCCCTTTGCAGCTCTAGACGATTTTGAGTAGCTGATAATACATATTGGGAGGTCCCTAGTACAGATGGAGTAGGTCTCGGTGAACATTTAGAAGATGGAGAAAATTGAACAGATTTTTAGAGAGATGATGATTCCTGAATTTATTAGTCAGAAACAGAAAGGAACACAGCAGAGCACTTCAGGCAGATATTGAATGTACCAGAATTTCTGGGAGAGGTGTCAAAGTTTCTAGACTCACAGATGAAGACTCTGAACATTTAAAAACCATTAGGCGAGATGTTATAGTTTCTGATGACTTTGGAATCAATTGGGAATTTCCCAACTACTCTGTGAATCAGGTTGAAGTTGCCAAGCACCATGCACATCTAAAGAACCTTCTACTTTGTGGAGAGAAGATGATGTTTCTAGAATAACTTGAGAAGCTGAAAAATATTACAATATTCCCTGGACAGGGAAAAATGTGTTTCTTGTGGGACAGATGGGAACTTTGCCACAGACCCTTGATTATAAGAAGAATCTTGTACTTTGTGGGAAGATCTGGATGATTCTGGAGACCCTTGGACAAATGAGCAATGTCCTATAGACTCTTGTCGTGATATAGACAATCACAAAGTTCCCTGTAGAAATAATGAAGTCCTTCATATGCCTTCTGATGTGTTGTTTATCTTAGAATCACTTTTGTGGATAAAGAAATTTTCAATGACACTTGATCTACTGGGGAATGTTCCAGAGTACCTGGTTTAAGTGGGATAGGTCTCAGAGACTCTTGGGAAGATAGAGAATGTTTGAGAGAAGTTTGTATGTTTGGTGAATATTCTAGATGCTTCTAGAAAGATGTGCACAATTCTGATTTATTTCAGGAAAAGAGAGAAAAGCTCCCAGTATTTTGGAGTGTAGAACTGAAAAGCCATTATGTCCTTGAGGCAGATAGAAATTTTTCTACAGGCCCTGAAATAGACAGAGCAGTTTTAAACACCCCTTGGGCAGATGACCAGTCTTCTAATTTCCCCTTTGAAAATTAAGAATTTCCCTCAGTTCCTTGGGAATGAGATCATCATTGGCATATGGCAAAGATTCTGTTCTCCTCTGATTAACGATGGATTCCTATACCTCTTGGGAAGATGGAGGTGTTCCTGGAACACCCTGAGTAGACACAGGAGGTCTGAGCATCCATGAAACAGATGGAGACATTCCTTAATCCACTTTGTTAGGTGGAAAAAAAATCCTAGAGTCTGGGGAGTAGATAATGAAGATCTCAAATGCACTCTTGAGTAATTGGATAACACTAGATTGCCATGTGCACAGGTAGAATCTTCCAGAGTCTTTTTCCCACATGAATAAAGGCAAGATTTCACAGCTTCTAGTAAAGATAATGAATGTCTGGAACTCACTTGAAAAGATAAGGAAATTTCCAAAGACTCTAGGGAAGAGGATAGAGTGCATTGCCCAGATAAAGAAATAATCATTTGCCCTTTTCAAGAAGTCAAAGTTCCTAAAGTGTCTGGAGCAGATGGATCTCTTTGGTGAACCCTTCCAATATCCAAGAGGTCCTATAAAATGAAAGAGAGGGTCCTAGATGGCCTTGCTTAGGTTTAGAGTAACCAAAAGTTCCCTCTTCCGACAGTTTAGATATAAAAGGCACTGGAAAGAATGGAAATAACTCAAGTTTTCTGGGGCATATTCGGAATATTCCCATTGCCCGTCAGATACCACATGTCATCTGGTAGTTGTAGAACTTTTGCATACACATGGTGATGATGATGAATATCTTGGGGAGTTCCAGGGTGTTAGCAAAGGTTCTACAGAATTTTTGGAGACCCTGGAACAGATTTCAAAGTTTCTACCATTTTTTGGCATGCTGGCTATATCCCTGAGACACTGGGGTAGATGATGAATATGCTAATGTACTTTGTGCAGAAGTTTACTCTGATAATGTATGTTGTGTATTTGGGGAAGTTCCTAAGAGTCCTTGAGCATGTAGGATGTCCTAGACTCCTTTGTGCAGATGTGGACAGACCCTTGTGTAAATACACAGGAACCTAAGTTTTTTGAGCACATTGAGAAGTTGCTTAACTCACGTGGCAAAAGTAGTAAAGTCCCCGAGTCTCTTGAGGACAAGGATCATTTACTGAACTTCCTTGATGTGATGGAGAATTTGCCAATGTCTCTCTTTTATGTGACATTGCCCATGATAACTATGTGTATTTTGGACTTTTCCTTGGATGTCTGCAGAAGATAACAAAGGCCCCAGAGTTCCTTTTGAAGATGCTGATGGACTCAGTGATCAGATACATTAACTTCTTGAGGCAGATGAGTAGAGATTAGAAATGCTGGATCACTTGGGACATGTGATGAAAATCTTCTAGGCACTTTATTAAATGGAGAAGACTATGTAGGACCTGGGCTAGATGGAGAGATGACCACAGGCTCTCTGACAGAAGACAAATGGTTGAGATTCATTTGGACAAGTTGAGATGATTCTAGATTACCAGAAATAAATGTAAAGGATAAAGTTCTCCTTGAGGAAATGAAAAAATCACAGAGTTCCTTGTGCACAAAGGAAATTTCCAGAGGTGATCCAAAATATAGAAAATGTTCAGGATATCCTGAACTCGCAGAAATTTGTAACATTTCCTGAGAACCATGGCTCAAGGAGAGGACAAATATCCTCGTGTGCTCTTTTCAGATTGAGAAGGTTTCAGAGATCCTGGGACAGATGGTGGATACTGTAAAGAATTTTGCACAGAATGAGACATTTTCTGAGGGATTTGGGATGAAGCAGGATGCTTCCTAGTTCCTTGATTACACAGCAATGTCGCTAGAGTTCCTTGTGCAGATACAGATAAGTATAATGAACGTTGGGGAAATAAAGAAGGGTCCAATAAAGCCCTTCTGCACCCTGATACTCACAAAGATATCTGACTAGATTGCAAAGATTCTAACAGTGTCTGGGTATTTTGAATAAGCGTCAGAGGTTCTGTCCTTGATGCAAAATGTCCTACTGTATGTTTTACAGATGTCAAATCCAATTGTGCCTTTGGCAGGTATGAGAATCTCCACAGTGTCCTGGGAAGCAGAGGAAGACTCTAAGAGTCCCTTATGCAGATTTGGACATTTTCAGAGTTCCTTGTGATGGTGGGCATGTTCCCACAATCATTTCATCAGAACAAGAAGATGCTGGAGTTGTTTATCTTGATGACAAAACACCCAGATGCCCTGGGACACATGGAATGTTCCCCTGGTCACTTGGGTAAATGGAGAATTTGTATATGGCACTGGAACTGCTTTTAAAAGTTTAGAAACTTGTAGAGTCTCTTGAGAAAATTATGCTAATTTCAGCATTTCCTCAGATGACATAACATGTTCCAGAGGCCCATTTGCAGGTTTCAAAGCTCTTATATTCCCTTGGCCAAAAGGGAAAAAAATCTGCAGATCTTTGGCAGAACTTAAAATCATCTAGGCACTAGTGTTTGTTACAAATCTTCTATTATGCTTTTAGCAGACCAAGTTTCCACACTCTCTCTCACACCAGAAAAATGCCCCAAGGTATTCTGGGAATATTGCTATTGTCTCAAAATTTTTGAAGAATATACTGAATGTTTTGAAGACCTTTGCATAAATGACAAAGAACTTGGGCAAGCAAAGTTACCTCTGTAGCTGTCGAGATTACTTTAAGAAATTTCAAAATAGCAAATTTCCTAGAGACCATGGATTATATAAAAGATTTTCCAGAGCACCTAAAGAAAATGATAAATGCTCTATGTGCTCTAGTTAAGACAAAATTTCCCTGAGGTTTCTGGCTAGATTTGTTATGTCCCGTAATCCTTGTAATCCTTGTAGTATGTTGAATACATGGAATAATTTTAGACTATTGGGAAGAAATTAGATGTTTCCAAGCCCTATTAGAAGGTACCAGAGTCCCTACAATTCATTGTGTTGATATAGATAGTTTTAGAGACACTTGTTTAGATAGTGAAGATCCTAGATTCTTGGGCAGATGCCCAAAATTCTACAGTTCCTTTTGTAGGTAAAGCAATTACCAGCAGCGTTTGAGCAGGTGGTGAAACACTGAGTTCCTTATGGGCACATTGATTAGTCTCTAACTTAGAAGGTGGATGTCTTTCTGTGCTTTGTGCCTGTGTGTGCTTTACCAAAGTGGGTTCTGTATAAGGAACAGTTTTTTCAGAAATTTGAGTAGTAGGTGAAGTTTTCAGCATCACCTGCCCTTATGTTTTCACTTTCAGTTTCTTGTGAAGTTGGTCAAAATTCATCATCTTTTTTCAAAGATGTAGAAGGAGGCTCTTTGGGCTACCAGCCGTCCCTGTTTAGGTGCTGAGGAGATCCATCTGTAGTGGTGAGTGTGTGTGATACAGGGGCGGATTGTCCCGGAAGAGAGCACAAACCCTTCTCCCCAAGCCTCTTCTGCAGTGCTGTCTTTTTAACACTCCCCCAAAGCCTGTGTGGTCTGCAAGTCCTTTGCTAAGAACAGGTTTCTTCTCCTACACTAAGGCTACACACCCAGAGAGGTGAGTGCCTGCCTACCGGGCAGGCCTCTATGACCCCCAAAGATAGCACGGGCACCTTCAGCTTGGTGGCAGGGTCTCCTGTGCTCTACTGGACCCTGCCCTGCCCCCCAAGTTTGCCCATTTGTCTGCGGGTCATTGGATTACCAGGTGTTCATGTTTTGGTGCTGAGGAGTTTCATCTGGTAGGGAATGGTTTCTGCTTCTACACTGAGAAGATACACCCAGAGAGTCAGTCACAGCAAAGTCTCTACCAAGACACCAGGCCTCTCCTGACTTCATTTGAAGGAAGAGATTGGAAAGCGCCAATGCAAGCATTCCTCCAACAACCTGAATGACAACATGATATCACCAGAATCCAGGGATTCTGAAATAAGAATTGTACAGCCTACTCCCAAAGAATTATAAGAAATCGACTCAAAGGTAAATTATATGAAAATAATAGAGGACCTTAAAGAGGAGGTGAAAAACTGCCATAAACAATTAGAGATTACAAACAAAAAGGTAGAGGAAATATATAAGTCGCTCAAAGATACCCAAGAAAACCAAGAGAAACAAGAAATAGCAATAAAAAATGTAAGGGAAGCAGTTCAAGACTATAAGAATGAAATGGAAGTAATGAAGAAAACACAAACCAAGGAAAGAAGGGAGATGGAAAATCTGGGTAAACAAACAGGAACTACTGAGACAAGTACTACCAACAGATTACAAGAGATAAAAGAAAGAATGTCAGACACTGAAGATAACATAGAGAAAATAAAAACACTGATCAAAGAAAACAGCAAAACCAACAAACAAAACATTCAGGAAATATGGACACAATAAAAAGACCAAACCAAAGAATTATAGGGGTAGAGTAGGAGAAGAAGTACAGTTCAACTGTCCAGAAAGTATATTTAATAAAATTATAGAAGAAAAATTTCCCAACCTAAAGAAAGATATTCCTTTGAAGGTTCAAGAAGCACAGAAAACCGAATAGGCTGGACCAAATATATATATATATATATATATATATATATATATATATATATATCTTCTTGCCATATAATAATCAAAACACAAAACATACAGAATAAAGAAAGAATATAAAGATCTGCAAAGAAATAAGGCCAAGTTACTTATGAAGGTAAACTTATCAGACCTACAACTGACTTCTCTATTGAAAGGAGGAAAGCCAGAAGGTTTGGATAGATGTACTGCAGAAAAAAAGAGAACATGGATGTAAGCCCAGATTACTATACCCAGTCCAGCTTTAATTTAGTATAAATGGAGAAAACAAAACTTTCCAGGATAAAAATAAATTTAAACAACATGTAGCCACAAATCCATCCTTACAGAAAGTAATAGAAGGAAAATCACCACACAAGGAGTGCAACAATGCCCACAATAACTCAGACATCTAGTGACCCTTCACCAGCACAACTAGAAAAAGGGAAAAACACAAACTCTATTACCAAAAAAATAAAAAAGTGACCAGAGTAATCAACCACTGTTCTTTAATATCACTTAATATCAATGGACTCAACTCACCTATAAAAATGCACAGGCTAAGTGATTGGATATGAAAACAGGATCCAACATTCTGCTGTTTACAAGAAACACACCCCAACCACAAAGACAGAGTAAAGGACTGGGAAAAGGTTTATCAAGCAAATGTACCTAAGAAAGAAGCAGGTGTAGCCATACTAATTTCTAACAAAGTTGACTTAAAACTAAAATCAATCAGAGTAGATGGAGATGGACATTTTTACTCATAACAGAAACAATTCATGAGGACAAAGTCTCAATCCTGAATATCTATGCCCCTAATATAAAAACACCCACTTATGTAAAAGAAACATTACTAAAACACAAGGCAGTCATCAATCCACAACCAATAATTGTAGGAGATTTCAACACTCCTCTCTCACCAATGGACAGGTCAATCCGACAAAAAACTAACAGAGAAATAAGAGGATTAAGGGAGGTAATGAATCAAATGGAATTAACAGACATCTATAGATCATTCCACCAAAATAGGAAAGAAAATACCTTCTTCTCTGCAGCTCATGGAACCTTCTCGATAATTGACCACATAATCGTTAACAAAGCAAACTTACACAGTTACAAAATATTAGGAACAACCTGAATCTTATTGGATCACCATGGATTAAATTTAGAATTCATCAACAGTGGTACCCCAAGAAAGCCTACGAAGTCATGGTAACTGACAGTCAACTACTGAACCACACCTGGATCCAGGAAGAAATAAGGAAAGAATTTAAAGTCTTTCTTGAAATCAATGAAAATAAAGACTCAACATACTAAAAACTATGAGACACTATGAAAGCTGTGCAAAGAGGAAAGTTCACAGCACTAAGTGCCCACTTAAAGAAAACAGAGAAAGCACATGTTGGAGACTTAACAGCCCACCTGAAAGCTCTGGGAAAAAAAAGGAAGCAGACTCACATAGGAGGAGTAGAAGACTGGAAATAATTAAACTGAGGGCTGAAATCAACAAAATAGAATCACAAAAAAACAATTCAAAGAATCAATGAAAGAAAAAGCTGGTTCCTGGAGAAAATCAACAAGATTGATAAACCCCTATCCAAACTAATCAAACAGCAGAGAGGGAATATGCAAATTAATAAGATCAGAAATGAAAAGGGGGACATAAAAACAGACAAGAGGAAATTCAGAGAATCATTAGATCTTACTACAAAAGCCTATATGCCATAAAATTGGAAAATTTTAAAGAAACAGACACTTTGTTAGATAAGTTCCATATACCAAAGTTTGACCAGAACCAGGTGAACAATCTGAATAGACCTGTTAGTCACGAAGAATTAGAATTTGTTATAAAAATCTCCCTACCAAAAAAAGCCCAGGTCCAGACAGTTTCAATGCAGAATTCTACCAGAACATCCAAGAAGACCTAATACCTATACTCCTTAATGTATTTCACAGTAAAGAAACAGAAAAGTCATTGCCTTGTATGAAGCTACAGTTACCTGACACCAAAATCACACAAAGACTCAACCAAGAACGAGAATTACAGGCCAATCTCACTCATGAACATCGACACGAAAATCCTCAATAAAATAGTGGCAAACTGAATCCAAGAACACATTAGAAAAATTATCCATTATTATCAGGTAGGCTTCATTCTAGGGATGCAGGGCTGGTTCAACATATGCAAATATGTCAATGTTATCCATCATATAAATAAACTGAAAAAAAATGATCATTTCATTAGATGCTGAAAAAACATTTGACAAAATTCAACATCCCTTCATGATAAAGGTCTTAGAGAGACTAAAGATACAAGGGTCATACCTAACTATAATAAAAGCCATTTATAGCAAGCCGACAACTTACATCAAATTAAATGCAGAGAAACTCAAAGCTATCCCAACAAAATCAAGAGCATGACAAGGCTGTCCACTCTCTCCATACATCTTCAATATACTGCTTGAAGTTCTCGCCATAGCAATAAGAAAACATAAGGGGATCCAAAGGATTTGAATTGGAAAGGAAGAAGTTAAACTTTCATTATTTGTAGATGATATGATAGTGTACAGGAGCGAGCCTAAAAACTCCAGCAAAGAACTCCTACAGCTGATAAACACCTTTAGTAGCATGGCAGGATACAAGACCAATTCCAAAAAATCAGTTGCCCTCCTATACACAAAGGATAAGGAAGCAGAGAGAGAAATCAGAGAAGCATCATCTTTCATGATAGCCACAAATAGCATAAAATATCTTGGGGTAACTCTAACCAAGGATCTGAAGGACCTATTTGAAAAGAACTTTAAGTCTTTGAAGAAAGAAATTGAGAAGGATACCAGAAAATGGAAGGACCTCCCTTGATCATGGATTGGGAGGATCAACATAGTAAAAATGGCAATTCTACCAAGGGTAATTTATAAATTCAATGCTATTCCCATTTATGTCCCATCAAAATTCTTCAAGATCTTGAGAGGATATTAATCAACTTTATATGAAAAACAGAGAACCCAGGATTGTCAAAACAGTCTTATACAATAAAAGATCTTCTGAAGACATTACCATCCCTGACTTCAAATCTATTACAGAACTTCAGTAATGAAAACACCTTGGTATTGGCACAAAAACAGAGAAGTTGATCAATGGAATAGAGTAGAAAACCTGGATGTTATCCCACAAATCTATGAACATCTGATATTTGATAAAGGAGCTAAAATTATTCAATGGAAGAAAGAAAGCGTCTTCAACAAGTGGTGCTGGCAGATCTGGTCATCAACCTGTAGAATAACGAAAATAAATCTACATCTATCGCCATGGACAAAAATCAAGTCCAAGTGGATTAAAGAGCTCAATATCAGGCTGAACACACTGAACCTGATAGAAGAGAAAGTGGGAAGTGCTCTACCACATATGGGCACAGGAGATCACTTCCTAGGCCTATCCCCGGCAGCACAGACATTAAGGACAACATTGAATAAATGGGACCTCCTAAAAGTGAGAAGCTTCTGTAAAGCAAAGGACACTGTCACTAAGAAAAGAAGGCAACCCACTTACTGGGAGAAGATCTTCACCAACCCGCAAGAGACAAATGTCTGATCTCCAAAATATATAAAGAACTCAAGAAACTAGACTTTAAAATGCTAATAAACACAATTCAAAAATGGGGCACTGAACTGAAAGGAGAATTCCAAACAAAAAAAGTTCAGATGGCGAAAATACACTCAAGGTCATGTTCATCCTCCTTGGTGATCAGGGAAATGCAAATTACAACAAATTTGAGGTATCATCTTACACTGTCAGAATGGCTAAAATCAAAAACACAAATGATAGCCTTTACTGGAGAGGTTGAGGAGTAAGGGGCACACTCGTCCATTGCTGGTGGGAATGCAAACTTGTGCAACCACTTTAGAAATCTGTGTTGTGATTTCTAAGGAAATTTGGGATCAACCTACCCCCAAGATCCAGTAATACCACTCTTGGGAATATACCCAAGACAAGCCCTATCATATGTCAAAAGCATTTCTTCAACTATGTTCATAGCAGTATTATTTGTAATTGCCAGAACCTGGAAACAACCTAGATGCCCTTCAATGTAAGAATGGATTAAGAAAGTGTGGAATATATACATACTAGAGTACTACTCAGCGGTAAAAAAAAATGACTTCACAAATTTTGCATGAGAATGGATGGAAATAGAAAACACTATACTGAGTGAGGTATCCCAGACGCAAAAAGATGAACATGGGATGTACTCACTCATAATTGGTTTCTAGCCATAAATTAAGGACATTGAGCATATAATTTATGATTTTAGAGAAGCTAAATAAGAACGTGAACCCACCCCCCAAAAAAAGACATATAGTCATCCGCCTGGATATGTGAAGTAGACAAGATTGCAGGGCAAAACCTGGGATCTTGTGGGTGAGGTGGCATGGGGCTAAGGGGATATGGAGTAAGAAATGTGAGAAGGGGAGAATTGCGGGAGCATGGGGGAATGGGATGTTTGGGATAAAGGAAGGGTGGACACCGGAGCATAGAAATTTATATCCTAATTAAGGAAGCCATCTTAGGGTTGGCCAAAGACTTGACTCTAGAGGGGTTCGCAGGTTTCAAAGGAGATGTTCCTAGCTAGTAGCTTTAGCAACTGAGGAGAGGGAACCTGAAATGACACTATTCTATAGCCATACTGATGACTATCTTGCATATCACCTTAGAACCTTCATCTGGCGATGGATCGAGATATAGACAGAGACCCAAATTGGAGCACCGGACTGAGCTTAAGATCACAAGGCCAGCTGAACTGTGACTGAAAAAGCATGGGATAAAAGTGGACTCTCTGAATATGGTGGACAATAGGGCTGCTGAGAAGCCAAGGACAATGGTACTAGGTTTTGATCCTACTTCATGTTCTGGCTTTGTGGGAGCCTAGCCAGGTTGGATGTTCATCATCCTAGGCCAGGATTGATGGGGGAGATCTTTGGACTTTCCACAGAGCAGGAACCCTGACTGCTCTTCAGTCTGGAGAAGGAAGGGAGAGCAGTGGGGGGAGGGGAAGAAGAGTGGGATGAGGAGGAGGGAAATGGGAGGCTGGAAGAAGGCAGAATTTTTTTTTCAATTAAAAAATTAGATCCAAATGAGGAGCAGAAAGAGGAAGAACATGAGCAAGGAAGTCAGGAAAATGAGGGATGCACCCACCCACTATGATAGTGGAACTGATCTATTGGGAGCTCACCATAGCCAGCGGGACTGGGACTGAATAGCATGGAATGAAACCGTAC
This sequence comes from Microtus oregoni, assembly GCF_018167655.1. Taxonomy (NCBI): domain Eukaryota; kingdom Metazoa; phylum Chordata; class Mammalia; order Rodentia; family Cricetidae; genus Microtus; species Microtus oregoni. The sequence continues at coordinate 797,684 of NW_024544772.1, forward strand.
TTCCTGAAACTGGCAGAGAAAGAAGGCTGATGAGAAGCCAAGGAAAATGGCACTAGGCTTCGATCCTAATACATGAACTGGCTTTGTGGGAGCCTACCCTGTTTGGATTCTCACCTTCCTGGTCCTGGATAGAAGTGGGAGAACCTTGGACTTCGGGGAGGGCAGAGAATCTGGACTGCTCTTCAGTCTTGAGAGAGAGGGGGAATGGAGTTGGGGGAGGGGAAAGGGTTACAGAAGTGACGGAATGGGACAATGTGTGTGAGGATGGGGAGGGTAATGAGAAATGGGAAGGAGGTGGAAATTTTTTTGCAATAACTATAAAATAAAATAAACAAAAAAAAGATGGAGAAGGAACTAGACTTGCTTCTGTTAGAGAGGAAAGTCCTTGAGTTATTGGTGTTGGTGGCAATGTGTCTGTAATCATTGGGACAAATGGAGACATTCCCAAATAATCTGGTATAGAAGACAGATGGCTATGTGTGCACTGGTCAATCTTATATAGTCCCAACTATATATATATAAGCTGTCTCTTGTAGTGATTGTTGATTATATGGTGAATAAGGTAGAGATCCCTGAGTAGATATGTAAAGTTGGTCATATAGAAAATGTGCTAGATCTTTGGATGTTGATAAAAAATATTCATGGGATCTGGTGCCATGCTGTAAATGTCCTGTAGTTCCAGAAGGAAATCACCAAGGCCCTGTAGGCCCTTTGAAAAAATGGTGATGAATCTGTGAAAACAGATGTCCTAACTTATTTTGGAAAGATTCTGGTGGACCCAGAATTAATGTGGAAGATGCTCAATATTCTACATTCCCTGATCTTGATGAAAAAGAACTCAGTGTATTTTGGAGAGACATACAATTTTCCCAATGCCTTTGGTAACACATGCAAGTTGGTTGATTCCTTAGAGTTGTTTGAAGAGGTATATGAGCATCTGGTGAGTTCATTTAAATATCTGCCCTACCATATCTTGAAAACAGTGTTCCCTTTCATTGATCATGTTCTGTGGGACTTGGGCTATAAACTCATGAACAGTCTCACCGGCACACAGGATAAATGTGTACACATTGATGCACACTGCTGTGTGATATGAACACTTATGGTGAATGTACCGATCTCCATAAAAATACATAACTAGGGAATGTGTGATGTTAGGTGGAGTGTGGGAAAGTCACTACAAACCCATCATACCCCCAAATACCAGTGTTATATTGATGCCTGCCTCCTATCATGCAAGGATCCCGCCCTGTTGTCATGGGGCAATTTTTGGTTCCTTCATCTTCACAAATTGATTAAAAAGTTGGAGGTATCAAACTGCCAGTCAGCATTCAGCATGTAGATCAGCTGTCCCTGGACAAGTGATTTGACTACAATGTGGGTGAGAACCTGTACCAGGCAACACTGGTACATCCTCACCCCTTATCCTCGTCCTCATCGTCACTCTCCTGGGTGGGCCTGGAGCACAAAGAAGGAAAAATGGAATAAGTGTCCTCCTTAGTAGAAAACCTTGTAAATTCTCAATTTAGCTTGACTGTCAGAGGGAATGCAGCATGTTTTATCCTACAAGGCATACTCATCCATTGGTTCACTCACTTATCCAATAAAATTCAACCATTCTTCCGTGTCTCTCTCTCTTTTCTTCAATCCCTCTTCTATTTCCCCTGTATCCTGTACACAGCTTGCCTAGATAAATCTTCTATGTCTCTTCTGTTCTAGAACCTTTCATTTGTAAAGAAATTATCCTCTCAGGGAATATTTTTTTTTGCTTCTGTATGGATGGAGACCATATGAGGAAGATCAGATGAGCAACCATGACAACTCTTGTGCTATAAAGTTAAGCAGACCACATAATGATGGCTGGCATTCCTGTACAATGAGTCAGAGGTCCATGAGCTCTGCCCCTGGTGACAGACTGGCAGACATCACTGTGTTCATACATACTTAACTCATTTAGTGTTCACAGATCCTGGAGAGTGAGGTTTAATTCTTGTCCTAATCTGATGAAGAAACCAAGATGAATAGAACATAGTTGTCTGAAGTAAGGCCTCAAAATGGGTCATTTGCAAAGTAAGGCAACCTGCCTCCACAGGTGCTGCCTCCCTATCTTAGTTAAATCCATCCTTCCATAGAGTCACTATAGAGTACTTCCATAGAGTACCAATGTCCAGCCAACTGCTAACCTCATGTTTGAACCCAACTGCCTTTGATTTCTGAAACAATTGCTGTCCCCTTAAGGTCTCATAACAACACAAAAAGGTACATAAGAACTCTCCAGCACCACATTAGACCAATTCTAAGACCCAAAAAATGCAGCAAGTTATGTTTATTGGTAAGAAAGATGGTTCTGGTGGGACAAAATGATGTAGCATTAAAAAACAGATTGGTGTAATCGATATGATTGCATATGATATGGCCCACACAGGTTTCTGGTCCTGAAAACTTAGCCCGCAGCAGGTTTTGGATGTCTGGAGACCCAGAATTTAGCTGTAGGCATTGGGGTATGAAAGACAAGCCTAGATGTTTCAGGGCATCCTTTCACTTGGTCTCCACTGTTTACTGATTCCCTTACAGGGACCGAGCAGCCTCCTATTACTGGTGCCATGCCTTCCCCAACAAGAACAGAGAGAACCCCCTCCACACCCTAGTTGCTTTCATCACATATGAAAGCATAAGTCACAGTCTCCCACACCAGTTTAGATTTGTGATTAATAGAATGGTTATTTCATTAAAGGGAAAATTTAAAGATCAGCATTCCAAACAACAGCCTTCTGCAGGATCAGGAAAGGAGCCTCGTAGCTGAAAGTGAAGCTTGAAGAAAGAAATCAAGCTGAAGGCTAATCCTGCTTTTTGAAAGAGAGAGAGAGAGCACACCCCAATGGGCTGGTATCTCATCGGACATAAACTGAAGGAAAGAAAAAAGCTCCTGCAACACACATACTTGGTCATAGCAAAAAAAAAAATTACCAGTATGTGAGAAAAACCTATTTTAGTTTATATTTTTATTTCATTCCTACAGGATATATCACAGAGACAGATTCTGCTTAATACATGAGTTTCACCGATGATTTCCTTTTAAAGCAATTATAAGACCCAAAAGATGCAGCAAGTTATGTTTATTGGTAATAAACATGGTTCTGATGGGACAAAAGAATGTAGCATTAAAAAACAGATTGGTGTACTCACGATGATATCATATGAATGATATGGCACACACAGGTTCCTGGTTCTGAATACTTCATGCTCAGTGGGTTTTGGAGATTGTGGTAAACCTGAACCTAGCTGGAAGCTTTGGGGCTGATAGGACATGCCTTGATATTTCAGGACATCTTTGTACTTGGTCCCCACTGTTTACTGATTTCCTTAAAGAGAACGTGCAACCTCCTACTCCTGCTGCCATGCCTTTCCCACATGAACAGAGAGAACACCCTCCACACCCAGGTTGCTTGTATCACATATGAAGGCATAAGTCACAAACAATCTCCCACACCAGTTTAGAATTGTGATTAATAGAATGATTATTTCTTTAAAGGGCAAAAACTTACAGATGACCATCACTGACAAGAGCCCTCTGTGGGATCAGGAAAGGAGCCTAGTAGCCGAAGAGAAGCTGGAAGCAAGAGATCAAGCTGAAGGTAGATGTTGCTTTTTGAAAGAGAGAGAGAGACCACACCTCAATGGGCTGGTATCTCAGTGGCTATTAGATGAAGGAGCAGAAGCAGAACACATATTTGGATATAGCAACAAAAATGTTACTAGTATGTGAGAAAAAAAACTATTTTAGTTTATTTATTTCAATACTTCAGGAGACATCTAATAAACAGATCTGTTTCAGGCATGAGAGTCAACAATGATTTCCCTTTCAGAAAAACCCCACAAAACTCTGAATAACATCATCAGCATTCAACAACATGTCTATGATTGCTTTGCCTTGCCTTTGATTGTGCAGTAAATGATGCTGCTAGTTAATCTGTGCAAGCAAAGCAAATTTCCCTGTAACTAAATAGACAGAATTGACAGATTAACTTTTTTTTTGTTTTTTTGGTTTTTTTGGTTTTTTTAGGTGTTAAGTATGAATGCTTTTCTTTTTTTCCATTTTTTTATTGAGAAATGGAGAAAAAAAAACAAGTTTCTACCTCCTCCCAGCCTCCCATTTCCCTCCCCCTCCTCCCACCCTTCTCCCCCTCCTCCCACCCTTCTCCCCCTCCTCCCACCCTTCTCCCCCTCCCTCCACTCCTCCCCCCTCCCTCTCCAGTCCAAAGAGCAGTCAGGGTTCCCTGCCCTGTGGTAAGTCCTAGATCCTCCCCTCTCCGTCCATTTCTAGGAAAGTGAACATCCAAACTGGCTAGGCTCCCACAGAGCCAGCACATTACGTAGGTTCAAAACCCCGTGCCATTGTCCTTGGCTTCTCATCAGCCCTGATTGTTTGCCATGCTCAGAGAGTCCAGTTTTATCCCATGCTTTTTCAGTCACAGTCCAGCTGGCCTTGGTGAGCTCTCAATAGATCAGCTCCACTGTCTCAGTGGGTGGGTGCACCCCTCGTGGTCCCGACTTCTTTGCTCATGTTCTCCCTCCCTCTGCTCCTCATTGGGACCTTGGGAGCTCAGTCCAGTGCTCCAGTGTGGGTCTCTGTCTCTATCTCCATCCATCACCAGATGAAGGTTCTATGATGATATGCAAGATATTCGTCAGTATTGCTCTAGGATAGGGTCATTTCAGGTTCCCTATCCTCAGCTGCCAAAGGAACTAACTGGGGACCTTGGCTTGGGCATCTGGGAGCCACTCGAGGTTCAAGTCTCTTGCCAACACTAAGGTGGCTCCCTTAACTAAGAATTGTGCTTCCGTGCTCCCCTATCCAACCTTCCTTTATCCCAATCCTCCTTTTTCCCCAAGTTCCCCCCATTCTCCCCTTCTCCCTTTTCTCTCCCCATCTCCCCTTTACCCCCATCCCACCCCACCCCCAAGATCTCAATTTTCTCCCCGGCCATTTTGTCTACTTCCCATAGCCAAGAGGACAACTATATGTTTTTCCTTTGGTTCACCTTCTTACTTAGCTTCTTTGGGATCACCAATTGTAGACTCCGTGACCCTTTTTTTATGGCTAGAAACCAATTATGAGTGAGTACATCCCATATTCATCTTTTTGGGTCTGGGTTAACTCACTCAGGATAGTGTTTTCTATTTCCATCCATTTGCATGCAAAATTCGAGAAGTCATTGTTTTTTACCGCAGCGTAGTACTCTAATGTGTATATATTCCACACTTTCTTCATCCATTCTTCCATTGAAGGGCATCTAGGTTGTTTCCAGGTTCTGGCAATTACAAATAAAACTGCTATGAACATAGTTGAACAAATGCTCTTGTCATATGATCGGGCATCTCTTGGGTATATTCCCAGGAGTGGTATTGCTGGGTCCAGGGGTAGGTTGATCCCGAATTTCCTGAGAAACCGAAACACCGATTTCCAGAGTGGTTGCACAAGATTGCATTCCCACCAGCAATGGATGAGGGTACCCCTTCCTTCACAGCCTCTCCAGCATAGGCTATCATTGGAATTTTTTATTTTAGCCATTCTGACAGGTGTAAGATGATATCTCAAAGTTGTTTTGATTTGCATTTCCCTGATCGCTAAGGAGGTTGAGCATGACCTTAAGTGTCTTTTGGCCATTTGAACTTCCTCGGCTGAGAATTCTCTGTTCAGATCAGTGCCCCATTTTTTAATTGGGTTAATTAGCATTTTAAAGTCTAGTTTCCTGAGTTCTCTATATATTTTGGAGATCAGACGTTTGTCTGTTGCGGGGTTGGTGAAGATCTTCTCCCAGTCAGTAGGTTGCCTTTTTGTCTTGGTGACAGTGTCCTTTGCTTTACAGAAGCTTCTCAGTTTTAGTAGGCCCCATTTATTCAATGCTGCCCTTAATGTCTGTGCTGTTGGGGTTACACATAGGAAGCGATCTCCTGTGCCCATCTGCTATAGGGTACTTCCCACTTTCTCTTCTATCAGGTTCAATGTGTTCTGACTGATAGTAAGGTCTTTAATACATTTGGACTTGAGTTTTGTTCATGGTGATAGATATGGGTCTATTTTCATTCTTCTACAGGTTGACCTCCAGTTATGCCAGCACCATTTGTTGAAGATGCTTTCTTTCTTCCATTGTATACTTTTGTCTCCTTTATCAAAAATGAGGTGTTCATAGGTTTGTGGGTTAAAATCCGGGTCTTCTATATGATTCCATTGGTCGACTTCTCTGTTTTTATGCCAGTACCACACTGTTTTCATCACTGTAGCTCTGTAATAGAGTTTGAAGTCAGGGATGGTAATGCCTCCAGACAATCCTTTATTGTATAGGATTGTTTTGGCTATCCTGGGTTTTTTGTTTTTCCATATAAAGTTGATTATTGTCCTCTCAAGATCTGTGAAGAATTTTGATGGGACCTTGATGAGGATTGCATTGAATGTATAAATTGCCTTTGGTAGAATTGCCATTTTTACTATGTTGATCCTCCCAATCCAAGAGCAAAGGAGGTCCTTCCATTTTCTGGTATACTCCTCAGTTTCTTTCTTCAATACCTTAAAGATCTTGTATCCTGCCACATTACTAAAGGTGTTTATCAGCTGTAAAAGTTTTTGGTGGAGTTTTGGGGTCGCTTATGTACACTATCATATCATCTGCAAATAACGAAAGTTTCACTTCTTCCTTTCCAATTCGAATCCCCTTGATCCCCTTATGTTGTCTTATTGCTATTGCTAGAACTTCAAGCACTATATTGAAGAGGTATGGCGAGAGTGGACAGCCTTGTCGTGTTCCTGAGTTTAATGGGATGGCTTTGAGTTTCTCTCCATTTAATTTGATGTTAGCTGTCGGCTTGCTGTATATAGCTTTTGTTATATTTAGGTATGACCCTTGTATCCCTAATCTCTCCAATACTTTTTTCATGAAGGGATGTTGAATTTTGTCAAATGCTTTTTCAGCATCTAATGAAATGATCATATGGTTTTTTTCTTTCAGTTTATTTATATGCTGGATTACATTGATATATTTTCGTATGTTGAACCAGTCCTGCATCCCTGGGATGAAGCCTACTTGATCATAATGGTTAATTTTTCTAATGTGTTCTTGGATACGGTTTGCTAGTATTTTGTTGAGGATTTTTGTGTCGATGTTCATGAGTGAGATTGGCCTGTAATTCTCTTTCTTGGTTGAGCCTTGTGTGGTTTTGGTATCAGAGTGACTGTAGCTTCATAAAAGGAATTTGGCAATGACTCTTCTGTTTCTATATTGTGCAATACATTAAGGAGTATAGGTATTAGTTCTTCTTGGAAGTTCTGGTAGAATTCCGCATTGAAACCATCTGGTCCTGGGCTTTTTTTGGTCGGGAGGTTTTTGATAACCTCTTCTAATTCTTCGTGACTAACAGGTCTATTTAGATTGTTCACCTGGTCCTGGTTTAACTTTGGTATATGGTATTTATCTAAAAAAGTGTCCATTTCCTTTATATTTTCCAGTTTTGTGGCATATAAGCTTTTGTAGTAAGATCTAATGATTCTCTGAATTTCCTCTGTGTCTGTGGTTATGTCCCCCTTTTCATTTCTGATCTTATTAATTTGCAAATTCTCTCTCTGCTGTTTGATTAGTTTGGATAGGGGTTTGTCAATCTTGTTGATTTTCTCCAGGAACCAGCTTTTTGTTTCATTGATTCTTTGGATTGTTTTCTGTGTTTCTATTTTGATGATTTCAGCCCTCAGTTTGATTATTTCCAGTCTTCTACTCCTCCTAGGTGAGTCTGCTTCTTTTTTTTCTAGAGCTTTCAGGTGGGCTGTCAAGTCTCCAATGTGAGCTTTCTGTTTTCTTTAAGTGGGCACTTAGTGCTATTAACATTCCTCTTAGGACTGCTTTCATAGTGTCCCATAAGTTTAAGTATGTTGTTTCTTTATTTTCATTGAATTCCAGGAAGACTTTAATTTCTTTCTTAATTTCTTCCTTAATCCAGGTATGGTTCAGTAGTTGACTGTTCAGTTTCCATGAGTTTGTAGGCTTCCTGGGGGTAGCATTGTTGTTGAATTCTAACTTTTATCCATGGTGATCTGACAAGACACAGGTGGTTACTAATATTTTTTGTGAATGTGGATGTTTGCTTTGTACCGACTATGTGGTCGATTTTTGAGAAAGTTCCATGAGCTGCAGAGAAGAAGGTATATTCTTTCCTATTTGGATGGATTGTTCTATAGATGTCTGTTAAGTCCATTTGATTCATTACCTCCATTAATTCTCTTATTTCTCTGTTAGGTTTCTGTCTGATTGACCTCTCCATTGGTGAGAGAGGAGTGTTGAAGTCTCCTACTATTAGTGTGTGCGGTTTGATGGCTGCCTTAAGTTTTAGCAATGTTTCTTTTATGTACGTGGGTGCTTTTATATTAGGGGCATAGATGTTCAGGATTGAGACTTCATCCTGATGAACTGTTCCTGTTATGAGTATAAAAATGCCCCTCTCCATCTCTTCTGATTGATTTAAGTTTGAAGTCAACTTTGTTAGAGATTAGTATGGCCACACCTGCTTGTTTCTTAAGTCCATTTGCTTGATAAGCCTTTTCCCAGCCCTTTACTCTGAGTAGGTGCCTGTCTTTGTGGGTGAGGTGTGTTTCTTGTAAACAGCAGAATGTTGGATCCTGTTTTCGTATCCAATCTCTTAGCCTGTGCCTTTTAATAGGTGAGTTAAGTCCATTGACATTAAGTGATATTAATGACCAGTGGTTGTTAACTCCGGTCGTTTTTTTAGTAGTAGAGTTTGTGTGTTTCCCTTCTTTGATTTGTGTTTGTGAAGGGTCTCTAGATGTCTGAGTTATTGTGGTCATTGTTGGACTCCTTGGTTAGTGATTTTCCTTCTATTACTTTCTGTAAGGCTGGATTTGTGGCTGCGCATTGTTTAAATTTGTTTTTATCGTGGAAAATTTTATTTTTTCCATTTATAGTGAACAAAATCTTGGCTGGGTATAGTAATCTGGGCTTGCATCCATGGTCTCTTAGTTTCTGCAGTACATCTATCCAGGACCTTCTGGCTTTCATGGTTTCCATGGAGAAGTCAGGTGTAAGTCTGATAGGTTTACCTTTATAAGTAATTTGGCCTTTTTCCTTTGCAGCTCTTAATATTCTTTCCTTATTCTGTATGCTTTGTGTTTTGATAATTATATGGCGAGGGGATTTTTTTTTTTTTGATCCAGCCTATTCGGTGTTCTGTATGCTTCTTGCACCTTCATAGGTATATCTTTCTTTAGGTTGGGAAAGTTTTCTTCTATAATTTTATTAAATATATTTTCTGGACCATTGAGCTGCTCCTTCTTCTACTCCTATTATTCTTAGGTTTGGTCTTTTTATTGTGTCCCATATTTCCTGAATATTTTGTGATGAGAGTTTGTTGGACTTGCTGTTTTCTTTGATCAGTGTGTTTATTTTCTCTATGGTATCTTCAGAATCTGAGATTCTTTCTTCTAACTCTTGTATTCTTTTGGTTATGCTTGTTTCTGTAGACTCTGTTTGTTTACGTAAATTTTCCATGTCCAGCCAGCCCTCTGTTTGTGTTTTCTTCTTTGCCTCCAGTTCAGTTTTCAAGTCTTGAACTGTTTCCATTATCTGTTTGATTGTTTTTCCTTGGTTTTCTAGGGTATCATTCACTGATTTATTCAATTCTTCAAACTTTCTGTTATATTTCTCATCCATTTCTATAAGGGCGTTTTTTACATGCTGTTTAAGGGCATCAATCACTTTCATGAAGTCAGTCTTTTCTACTTCATCTTGATTATGGTGTTCATGTCCTCCCGTTGTGAGGTCGCTGGTTTCTGGTGGCTTCATGTTGCTTTTCAGCTTGTTGGGCGAATTCTTGCCTTGGCGTCTGCCCATCTCTTCTTCCAAATGCTCCCTTATGAATCTTCTTTTACCGGATCAGGTCTCCTTGCCTACCCAATGCTGGCTCTCCCCAACGTTGGCTCTCCCCAATACTGTCTCTCCTGGTGCCCAGAGCTCAGGCCTCCGTGCTGGTGGGCAGGTCGCAAACAAAGCACCTACCCTGCTTGGTGCAGGCAGGCGATAGAAACAAAGGGAGTCCCGCCCGCTTGAGTGCCCCAAGGATTCGGACCCAGTGCCCAGACAGGCTGGGCTGGGTGATGTTATGTTCAGAAAGAGGGCAGTGGGCCCGAAGTGGGGAGGGTTCTGGATGAGAGCTGGGTGGGCTACGAAGAAAGAGGCGGTATGCAGGGAGTGGAGGCCCTGCAGAGAGCCCAAGAAGGATAGGGGGCCAAGGAACCTCTGAGCTCCCTTTCCTAGGCTGGCGCCCCGGGGCCAGAAACTCACCCCAATGCTGTCTCCCCTGGCGCCGAGAGTGACAGGTTATCTTAAAAACATCAGGAAGTCACACTATGATGGAACTGGTTAATGCTCACAGGTGTGACAGTGATATATTTAAGATCTTTCCTTTGTCTTTAAATCTCAGAATTGTCAACATGATATGTTGTCATACAGATTTTTTAGGGTTTGTCCCACTGGTGGTTTTCTTGGTATGCTTCCATAATTTTTGCCAGATCCAATAGGTTTTGCCATGCACTCTCAACTCCACATCATTGTGTTCCCCTTATGATCTAGTCCAGGCATTTTAGACATCCTGTAACTGTTGCAAGAGTATCTCGTGTTCCACGTAAATGATTTGGAGTGTTATTTAGGCTGAGTTTTATCTTCCATCCATGAGTTCATTGACTTTTCTTGGACGTAATTCCTGGGACCTGAGACTACCTCCTGGAGGATTCCTCCAGTTACTACTCCTTGCTGAGACAGCTTACACTCTCAGTACTACTGTTACAGTGTTTTTGTAGCAAATATTCTTCTCAAGATGAAAAGAAATTTCAATATTACAATCCATTTGTTTTGATTGTGATTTAAATACACACACACAAACACACACAAGTTAATACACATACAGTGATGATATCTCAATTTAGGGGGCCATTTTGGAGATGTCAAGATCATTATCTCTCGAGGGGTTCTTAGAAAACCTTGGGGTGACCCCCTCTAGGAAATTAGGAAGGTGAGGTGATGTTGACTACACTGTGCCATGTCCATAGGCACTATGGGTGCTTGTCCCATAGTCAGACTGATGACTATCTTGAATATCACCATGGCACTTTTGTTTGCCCAATGATGGAGATAAAGTCAGGGTAAAAATCAGAAAACTAGATGGAGCTTCCAAGCTCCAGAGGAAGAGCAGACAGATGGAGAATAAGAGCAAGGATATCAGGAATAAAATGGCTTGGTCCACACACTGAGACACTGTGCCTGAACTTAGGGGATTTCAACTAAACCAGTGACCTTGGAATGAAAGAACATGGGATCAAACTGGAAGTTCTGAATGTGGCTGACAATTGGGGCAGAATGAGAACCAATGATAATGGCACTGGCATTTTTCTGCACTTCATTACAGGCTTTTTTTTTGTGATCATATTTTTTTTTGGATGCATACCTTCCTAAATCTGGATGGATGAAGTGTGGGTTTGGACTTCCCACATGTTAAAGTACCCTGTCTTCTATTTGGACTGGAGTTGGAGTGGAGAGGTTTAGTGGGGGAGTGAGAAGAAAGTGGGAGGAGAAAAGGAAGTGGATATTTTGATATTTAGTATTATGAAGTAATATAAAAATCAATAGAAGATAACCAATGAAGAGGTTTGAGCTAGGAAAAAAAAAAACATTCATGTGAGTTGTTGACTCAGACACCAAAGAATTTTTACAGAAAAAAAAACACATAAAGGGATTGAGTTACTTGGCAAAATATGACTCAAGTAATTGGAAAGAAGAATGGGGTTTTTATTTGGGTCTTTAGGGGGTTGCATGAGCAGCATTTTAGGACTTTTACGCTGGATATTTCTGTGGGTTAGTAGGGAAGAAACCTGCCTATGAGGGGTTTTATGACATAAGTAGAGCCTTGGTGATGTCACAAAGCTGTGGTTGGGGGTGGAAAATCTATTCCACATGAATCACTAGTCTTCTGTGACGGTGAGTTTACTATCTTCAAGGTGGCTGAGGAGGTGAGATCAGCTCTTGGGTTCCACAACTGTTCAACAGGATTAGGCCACAGAACATTTCCAGAAGATAGAATCTAGAGAGCCAAGACATTTTCTTTTGGTAAATATGTTTAGGAAGCAACTAGGACTTCTGTAGTCCCAGAAAGATTTCTTTCAAATTTCCTCTGGGTCCCAAATTTATGTTGTTAACAGCTCCTATATTTGATAGCTGGGGTCGGTGAATGCCCGGTATTCTCCCCACTCTATCTTTGCTAAAAAAAAGTCCAATTCATCAGTCCACTTCAATGGCAAAGATCCTCTTTGTCCATATGTGTTTGAAAAGATAATTACTTCTAAATGGTGCTGTTGCCCAGATTAATGTGTCTTTCTATTGGCAGTTTGTCTCACAGTAGTCACTTCTCTAATGAAAACACAGAATGGCTTTATGTAATAAACCTGGGTCTGGATCAGGAGACACAATACAGAGAGCCAGTGGACTGGAGTGCCATGACCTTGGGCAGGTGGTTTTGGATCACTGACCTAACCAATAGTTTGAGTGGGAAGGAGAGAAGTGGCTGTCCTTCGAATTCTTTGGCATCTGTTCAGATTTTTCTTTCTCACTTTGGGGATAGGCATACCTTCCCTTCTCATTGACGTAGTCAGTCAGGAATTAGCTTTCTCAGTCGAGGTCAATTGCTTTGTGCAGCAGGAATGTGTCGCTTATACACATATACTGAGCTGTAGACAATAGTTTGATAATTTTCCTATTAATTTTTTAAGACCAAATTACATTTAGGTATCCAAATCTATTCAGCACTGCCTTTTTAACTTGCCCCAAAGCTATTCCTGAAAGGAGCCGTGACCTCACATCCTCACCTTCTTATCCTTGCAGGCACTTATGGTGGAGGAAACCACTTTGTGTCTGATTGAAACTGAAGAATGCTTCCAATGCAGAGATTGGCAGCTATGAAGCCCAAGCACAGAAAGAGAGCCAAGAGACAGTGGAACAGGAGTGTTGTGGCCTATCTCAGTAAGTCTACCGCCATGATGAAGATGCCTCTTAGTATGAGATGCATGCCACCTCTTCAGAAGAAGAATGGGCCATCTCTCCAGAAGCAAAAACTGAGTAAGCCTTTTGAGGCCCTGGAGAATATTGTTGGCCGCAGAATTTCTCATGGCTGGAAGGAAGCCAATGAACCAGTCACCCAGTGGAAAGACATCATTCTAGATCAACTGCCAACATATCCCTCTGTCTATTTGTAGAAATATGATGGGATTGATTGTGTCTATGGCTTGGAGCTTCACAGCAATGAAAGGATTTTAAACCTTAAGATCCTGCCTAATCATGTGCCATTTCCTTTGGTGACAGACACTCATCTGTCAAACACCATAGTTGGCAGAGCAGTGAATCATATCATCGCTGGAAAAAATCTCTGTAAGGATGACTGGAAGGAGATGGTTCTAGAGGAGGTGCCAATCATGAAGACCTGGTTCTATATTACCTACAAGAAAGATCCGGTCTTGTACATTTACAACCTCCACATCATGCCAGGCTCTAAGGAGGAGTGGAGTGGCGTGGTCCCAGATGAGGTGCAGACCATGACGACCTGTTTCTACACTGTCAACGAGATCCAGTCCTGTACATTTACCACCATCTTGATGACTCCATTGAAGGCAACCTCCACATCATGCCTGAATGTCCTCCAGTAGAGTTGACTTGGGAATAAAGCATGGATTCCTTGGCAGGCGAAAGTGTGCAGTACAACAAAAAAGATGGAACCCAAGAGATAGGTTAAATTATTTGCCAAGTTCCCACCAAACCTTCTGTGTATTTCATCAAGTTTGATAATGACTTTCATTTCTATGTCTATGATTTGGTGAAGATCTGTTAAAGTGAAATTCTCCAATTTTGAGGGGCAGACTTAATACTGTGTTTGGGGAATGTGTTTTTTTCAGAGATACCTCAGGTCTTCTATTAATCCTGGTATCTTTTCCAATGAAATATTCTTGCTCGAAAAACAAAAATTTGTGAACATATTGTGTTCTTTGGTCAATGATGGATTGTGTTTGGTGGATGGGATATCACAGAAATACATGCCTCCAAACAAAGCAGGATTTATGGTCTTTTCATCTTGGAGAGGATGGACTGGGGATGCTTGGTGTGGTAAAGGACAAGATGGCTGTCCAGGGAGGAGTGGAGAGGGGACAAAAAATTGGAGGATCTCGGGGCAGGATAAAGCTTGAGGGAAAAACATGTAAAATGGAAAGATGTGACAGATATCAGAGTGAGGTATTGGGACTTAAGAGGATAAAGAGTAGATTAATCAGGAAGGGACACAAATGTATACGCAAATTCAGAGAAAATTAGGTTTCATTTGATGAATGGTTTAATTCGTACTGGCTGTAAGTCACTGGATTTTGATCTCCACTGGAGCATGTTGAGTGACCAAGAGCCTCCTGCTTAGAGAAAAGTGTCTACTCCCAGTTGCTCTTAGGCAGTGGGACGGATGTCAAGCTACCTACTTCCTTTTGCCAGAATTCTGTCTGCCACCTACTTTGTCATGCCTGGATTCGGTATGCCTTGAACTCTCATAGGTCTTATGCATGCCATCCAACCCTTATGAGTTCATTTAAATCATTGCCCTGCCATATCTGGAAAATGGTGTTCCCTTTCATTAATCATGTTCTGTAGGACTTGGGCTATAAAACTCATCAACAGACTCACCCACAAACAGAATAAACATGTACACATTGATGCCCACTGTGTGACATGCACACATATGATGAATGCACCGAGCTCCATCAAATCAGTAAACTAGGGAGTCCATGATGCTAGGTGGAGTGTGGCAAAGACCCCATAAACCCATCAGACCCCCAAATACCAGTATGATATTGATGTCTGACGCCCATCATGTAAGGATCCTGACATCCTGTAACGGGGTGATTTTTGGTTCCTTCATCTTCACAAACTTGGTTAAAATGTTAGAGTTGTCAAACTGCCAGTTAGGGTCCAGCATGTAGATCAGCTGTCCCAGGTCAGGTGATTTGGCTACAATTTGGGTGAGAACTTGTACCAGGGCATTATGGTACACCCTCACCTCTTCTTCTCCCAGTCCTCATCATCACTCTTGTGGGAGGGCTTGGAGCACAAAGAAGGCAAAATGGAATAAGCCTCCTCCTCAGTGGGAAACATTGTCAATCCTTCATTTGGCCTGACTCTCAGAGGGAATGCACCATATTTTATCCTTCTAGGTCTCCTCCTTCTTTGGTTCAATTTGGTCTAGCCTTTGGTAGAATTGCCATTTTTACTATGTTGATCCTCCCAATCCAAGAGCAAGGGAGGTCCATCCATTTTTTGGTATCCTCTTCAATTTCTTTCTTCAATGCCTTAAAGTTCTTGTCAAGTAGATCTTTCACTTCCTTGGTTAGATTTACCCCAAGATATTTTATGCTGTTTGTGGCTATCTTGAAAGGTGAAGCTTCTCTGATTTCCCTCTCTGCTTCCATATCCTTTGTGTATAAGAGGGCGACTGATTTTTTGGAGTTGATCTTTGTGGAGTATCCTGCCACATTACTAAAGCTGTTTATCAGCTGTATAAGTTCTTTGGTGGAGTTTTGGGGGTCGCTTATGTACACTATCATATCATCTGCAAATAACGAAAGTTTAACTTCTTCCTTTCCAATTCGAATCCCCTTGATCCCATTATGTTGTCTTATTGCTATTGCTAGAACTTCAAGCACTATATTGAAGAGGTATGGCGAGAGTGGACAGCCTTGCCGTGTTCCTGAGTTAAGTGCCATTTCCTCAGGTGACAGACACTCATCTGTCAAACACCATAGTTGGCAGAGCAGTGAAACATACATTCACGGGCACAAATGGCTCTAAGGAAGACTGGAATGGGATGGTCCTAGAGGAGGTGCCAATCATGAAGACCTGGTTCTATATTACCTACAAGAAAGATCCGGTCTTGTACATTTACCACCTCCTGGATGTCTACCTTGAAGGCAACCTCCACATCATGCCAGGCTCTAAGGAGGAGTGGAGTGGCGTGGTCCCAGATGAGGTGCAGACCATGATGACCTGTTTCTACATTGTCAATGAGAATGATCCAGTCCTGTATCTTTACCACCATCTTGATGACTCCATTGAGGGCAACCTCCACATCATGCCTGAATGTCCTCCAGTAGAGTTGACTTGGGAATAAAGCATGGATTCCTTGGCAGGCGAAAGTGTGCAGTACAACAAAAAAGATGGAACCCAAGAGATAGGTTAAATTATTTGCCAAGTTCCCACCAAACCTTCTGTGTATTTCATCAAGTTTGATAATGACTTCCATATCTATGTCTATGATTTGGTGAAGATCTGTTCAAGTGAAATTCTCAAATTTTGAGGGGCAGACTTGAAACTGTGTTTGGGGAATGTGTTTTTTTCAGAGATACCTCAGGTCTTCTATTAATCCTGGTATATTTTTACAATGGAATATTCTTGCTCGAAAAATAAAAATTTGTGAACATGTTCTGTTCTTTGGTCAATGATGGATTGTGTTTGGTGGATGGGACATCACAGAAATACATGCCTCCAAACAAAGCAGGATTTATGATCTTTTCCCCTTGGAGAGGATGGACTGTGGATGCTTGGTATGGTAAAGGACAAGATGGCTGTCTAGGAAGTAGTGGAGAGGGGACAAAAAGTTGGAGGATCTTGGGGCGGGATAAAGCTTGAGGGAAAAACATGTCAAATGGAAAGATGTGACAGATATCAGAGTGAGGTATTGGGACTTAAGAGGATAAAGAGTAGATTAATCAGGAAGGGACACAAATGTATACTCAAAATCAGAGAAAATTAGGTTTCATTTGATGAATGGTTTAATTCGTACTGGCTGTAAATCACTGGATGTTTGATCTCCACTGGAGCATGTTGAGTGACCAGGAGACTCCTGCTTAGTGAAAAGTGTCTCCTCCCAGTTGCTCTTCTGCAGTGGGATGGACGTCAAGCTACCTACTTCCTTTTGCCAGAATTCTCTCTGCCACCTACTTTGTCATGCCTGGATTTGTTATGCCTTGACTCTCATAGGTCTTTTGCATGCCACAGCCTTTGATTTCTGAAATAAGTGCTGTCACCTTAAGGTCTCATAACAACACAGGAAGGTTTGTAAGACTATCCCAGCAACAATTTAAAGCAATTCTAGGACACCAAAGATGCAGCAAGTTATGTTTATTGGTCATAAACATGGTTCTGATGGGACAAAAGAATGTAGCATTAAAAAACAGATTGGTGTACTCACGATTATTTCATGTGATTTGGCACACACAGGCTTCTGGTTCTGAAAACTTCAGCTCAGTGGGTTTTGGAGATTGTGGTGACCGTGAACCTAGCTGGAGGCTTTGGGGCCTGAAAGGACAAGCAATGATATTTCAGGACATCCTTATCCTTAGTTTCCACTGTTTACTGATTTCCTTACAGAGAATGAGCAGCCATCTACTCCTGCTGCCATGCTACATGAACAGAGAGAACACCCTCCACACCCAGGTTGCTTGTATCACATATGAAGGCATAAGTCACAAACAATGAAGAGACTGGAGCTAGGAAAAAAAAAAAAAAACATTCATGTGAGTTGTTGACTCAGACACCAAAGACTTTTTTTACAGAAAAAAACACATAAAGGGATTGAGTTACTTGGCAAAATATGACTCATGTATTTGGGAAGATGAGTGGGGTTTTTATTTTGGGTCTCCAGGGGGCAGCATTATAGGACCTGTATGCTGGATATTTCTGTGGGTTAGTAGGGAAGAAACCTGCCTATGAGGGGTTTTATGACATAAGTAGAGCCTTGGAGATGTCACAAAGCTGTGGTTGGGGGTGGCAACTCTGTTCCACATGAAGCACTAGTCTTCTGCGACTGAGGCCAGCCTGCACTACATAGCAAGACCTTGTCTCAGAATTAAAGCAAACAAGTTAATGTGCGCGCGCGCACACACACACACCACTCACCACACATACATTCATGAAATGCAGTTATTTTCATTTATCATATTGCTCACTTCAAGAATGTGTACACGCTCAACTCTATGGTTTTATTTCTGCATGTACGTGTGGTGTGCATGCATGCCTTTTCATGTGTGTGGGTACACACATGTGAGCACATGTATATATTGAAGCCCACGTGACACTGAGGGTCTCTCTTCATTGCTCTCCACTTTAGTCATCCAGAGTTCTAGGACACATGTCAGTATTATCACTAGCTTGCGAGATATGGTCTCTGCCTCACTTCCATGAGTTCTGGTAACCTCCACTCCAATCGTCACAGTGTACTACAATCACTAATCCATGATGACAGCTCCCCAGCTCTATTATTTTAACACAGTTTTATATTTCATAAAAGATAACATTCTTTTTTCAATAACTTTTTATTAGCACTTTTATAAGATATCTAATTTTATCCAAACTTATATCACAAATTGAAAATTAAAAGTTTCAAGTTCTTACCTTCTTACAAATGTCCAATAAAGACTTATAAAACTTTTTATCAACAGTTCGAAAAATTTGAAAATGCAGTACAAAGAGCCCACAAACTCCAACATACTTGTCTCTCTGGTCAATTTCAGAAGGCTCACCTTATAAAGGGACACCAGACAAACAGAACCAACCATAGATAAAGTGGGCTTTTAAGGACATGTAAACTTGATAAACACTCAAACGCAAAATTTACATTACCAAGTTTGGCTTCCACGTTTGCAAAAATTGAGCGAATGCTATGTGCAAATTCTTCCGCAAAAGTGCTGTTTTTCGACACAGATATTCCTCCATTGAGGGAGTCAAACTGCTGTTCAATACAGGCCTAGACAGGAAACATTTGGAGAGAAATTCAGTCTCTAGAGAACAAATGAGCAAACACCTAGGTAAGATGAAACACTCGGTACTCATTTTAACTACACTGGGTCTCATGCTCTTTAATATTTAAATCCTTTGACAAGGTATGTGTATGTAATGACAGTGAGCGCCATCACACAGCACTTAAACCCCAACTGAGGAGATCCGAGTGAAGCAGAAATGAACGGAAGGGATCACTGCTGATGTACTGCAAAGTGGTGGGGTTTCTGTTTATTTGAGAAAGTGTCTATGTAACCCTGGCTGTCCTAGAACCCATTATGTAGGCCAGGCTGGCCTCGAACTCAAGGATCTGTCTGCGTCTGCCTCCCAAACGGTGGGATTAACAGTGTGTTCCACCACACCCAGCAGAAAGCATTTTTAAAAATTTGCAGGTATAAGTGTTATGCTTACACATATGTCTCTGCACTACATGCATGAACTGCCTATGGAGGCCAGAAGAGGGTATCAGATACCCTGCAACTAGAGTTACTGATGGCTGTGAGCCACCACATGGGAGCTGGGAATCAAGCCCACGTCCTCTTCAAGGCAGTACTGCTGAGTCACCTCTCCAGCTGCTACATCGTTTTGTGAAGAGCACCTTAAGGAGCTTCTGTTCATTTAGTTATTACAATTCCTTTCTTAGCATTCTCCTCCCCGCCCCCTTTGGGGAGTGTCTCACTCTGTAGCCCAAGTTGTCCTCAGATTATGATAATCCTGCTTGAATTTCCCAAGTACTAGGAGATAATGGGCATGAGCCACAATACCCAGCTCCTAGCATACTCTGTGCAAAAATGTAGCCAGAGTTACAATACCCAGCTCCTAGCATACTCTGTGCAGAAATGTAGCCAGAGTTACAATACCCAGCTCCTAGCATACTCTGCAGAAATGTCCCCAAGAGGGAAAACAAAGCATCTAAGAAACTGATAAACCCACTTTAAAAACCAAGAGCTGGGTCCATCTGTTAAAACTGTAATAATATAGAACTAGACACACAACTCTGAAGCAGACAGAGTAGACACCACCCCTCGGCACTTCAAAGGTCCTTCTGGGAGGAAGACAACATGCTGCTTCTGTACTGTCCACATAGGGAGAACATAGAAGTGATGTTTCTAACTAATGTTAGCTGGTTTCAATTTAGAAGGCATGCATTTGTGCACATGTACTGAGTGTAGAGGAATTAACTAAGCTTTTATTTGGCTTTGCTAAGGGTTTTGATTTGTTCTTTGTAGATCTGGGGATTAAATCCAGGACCCTGAGCATACCAAAGTGAACGCCCCACCACTCAACTGCATCTCCAGCCCTTCAAATTTATTTTAATCTTAAAAAAAAAAAAACAATCTAGAAGCTAGTAACAAACATAATGCAAATAATTAAGTCTTAGGTTTTTGTCTTTGTTTTTGAAATGGGATATCATTATGTATCTCAAGATGACCTAGAATTCACTTTGCACACCAGGCTAGCCTTGAAGTCTTGAACAGTTTCCTGTGTGCTGGAACTATAGAAGTGTATCACCATGCCAGATTCAATTTTATATTTTTGCATAGTTTAAATTTTAAAACCCTCATTATAAGTAACTTTTTATTTTGTTTACTATTAGACACTGAGTTATACTTTAATATACTAATAATTAATTTTTTTTAAGACAAACCACTTTCTAAAGAAAAGAAATGTCAGTAGTCAGGCAGTGGTGGCACACTCCTTTAATCCCAGCACTCAGGAGGCAGAGGCAGGTGGATCTCTGTCAAGGCCAGCCTGGTCTACAGTGTGAGTTCCAGGCAGCCAGGGCTGTTACACAGAGAAACCCTGTCTCAAAAAAAAAAAAAAAAAAAAAAAGAAAAGAAAAGTAAAGAAATTCAAAGTATTCTACAAAAGTGTCCCCCCGTAATTTGGAGCTGCACCAATCTCTACTTACCTGAAATATCATTCCATCAAGTAACTGCCCTTCCAACTTCAGCAAGAACTTTTCAAATGGCTTTAATTTTTCTTCCTGAATCCCAAATTTCGAAGGGTTGTGATGGACAGACTTCAGTAACCTTCTAGATTTAAAGAAAGAGCTTAAATCTATCTAATAAATTCTTAAAAGCTAAAAATATTCCAGGAAATAAAATTTTGTATTTACTATTCCTTCCTCGGCTCTCCACATTGGAAAACATGGATGGAGCAATGTTAATGAAATTCTTACGCTTTTTATTGCCTTTATTCAGCTGCCTATTGCTCTGCACTAACCAAATATTCAATGACAACTTGTAAACTGAATAAAAATTTAAGAGTGTTCCAGCGTATGTAATCAAATAAATGAAAAGCAAGGCAGAAACTTTCACTTGCACAGAACCCCAAGGGGAACCAGTAAGCTTCTGCAGCACTGAGCATGCTCACACACATCTCTCTCACAAAAGCCCATCTAACAGCAGGGCTGACTGCCTTCATGAAACTACTGGACACCACAGGGCTGGAGAAACAGTTCAGTGACTCAAGAGCTGAGCCCTGCAGAGGAAACCTGAGCCCAGTTCCCAGCGCTCCCATCAGGTGGCTCACAACATGGGACTGTGGCTCCAGGGAATCCAGCTCCCTCTTCTGGCCTCCCTAGGCATTGACCCATGTGCGGGAACACATGGAGACAGGCAGACATAAACACATACACACAAAAAAAATAAATATTGGACATGAATTTCTTTCCATTAGAGTTGCTAGGTCTTGTTAAGAATCTGAATAATTTGTAACTGTTTAGTTTTACCAAACTAACACATCAACTGTACAAAGTAAGTATTTTAGGTGGCGTACCTTTTGTACATGGTCCAATGGTCTTTCAGTGTGACATGATTGTCAACAATTTCATCCAGGGTAAGTAAAACTGTTAGCAGTTCTCCCAAGTGCTCATACATAGTCTGTCAAAAAACCTTTAATGATTATCATTTAGTCACTCGTTAGAAGTCTCATGTGAACTTTTAAAGAAAAACACATGTGGGCTCATTATTAAATTGGTGAAAGGAGGGACCAACTGGCTTATTAACTACAGTTCTGAGTTCAAATGGTACTAGCCTAAATACAATATATTTTACCTAATATTTCTTCCTTAATTGTGATGCTGCAGATTTGTTCACTGGCAACAGAAAATCTGCACGGAACACTACCGGGAAAAACTACAAGAGGCAGTGCAGAGTAAGAGATGCCTTGACAACCGCATGGACGGAGGGAACACAAGAACAGGGGTGGAGATGTGTTACACTTCTTAATTATACAAATTCCAAAATAAAGTAGAAAAATTAACTTTTACCTGAAAATGAACTCCAGTTGTCTCTATAATTTTGGGTCCTATCCTATAATAAAACAATACCAAAGTTTAAAAAAAAAAAAACAAAAAACACCTTTATGGTTACAGTTCATTCTAAATTCAAGAAACCAATACAGAAGCAGAAACTCTGACTTGTCTGGGCTACCCCTGCTATGTGGCACTCACAGGTAAAGACCTGACAACTGACCAATGACCTGAGTTTCTTAACCCTAAAGGATGAGCCTTGGCATAGAAGTAGAGGAAGCACACTGATGAATTATGAGTCTCTCAGTTAGCAACTATAATCTGTTCACTCTACCAAAACTGGCACCTGGAGAGTCCTAAGAACAAACCAAACTCCTTCAGTTCTCACTCCTGCTAAGAAGCAATGAACCACACCCTCTAGGGTTACACCACTTACTTCCTTCTGAACTTAATCAATATAGTTCTTACATATCAAACTACATATGAAGTATTCCAGAATACAGGACGCACATCTAAAGTTGAACAAAATCTTTAAATATTATCTTTCTATAGCAGGAACGAGGAAGAGTCCCCAGGATTCCACCTCAGGTAGTGCGGGGGGGAGTGTGGAGATCTGGGACTACCATCCTTTGCACTGAGTGGGGGAGGGGACTGCCACTCCTTTGCTCCTGGTATAAAGATCGCTTTGGTGAAGAGCCAGAATACATAAAGACAGCAAACTGACCAGAAGTCCCCGAGAGTGAGGTGATAAATGTCCTCTACCCCCTCACAGCGTGGTACAGCAGGAACAACAAATGGACTGCTGACCACAAGGAACAGTACCAAAGCTGCTGTGAGATCATGGTAATGCCACCTCTGGGTCTTGGCTCTCATTAAAGTATGAGTCACATCCCTCAACAGCAGTACAATAGATGTAGAAAAAAATACAAAGAACTGACCAAAGGTTAGATGTAATTTATGGTGATAAGAACAGCAAGGGCACTATGGAAATTTGATCAGTTCTTAATTTAGGGTCGATCTGGAAGATCATTAGAATTTTAAGTACTTTTTCAGTGTAGACTGCCTACACTCGCTCCATCCCCAAGACTCTGTAGTTTAAGAAAAGTCATATGACCACTAAATGTACGCAGGAAAAAAAAAATAAAACCCTCTGTGTGAACTAATTCTGTATCAGTTTTTTTCTATCGTGAAATATCTTTAAAATTTTTTGTTCAACATTCTCATGCTGACAGAAATCAAGTTCGTAACTTGGTGAAAACTGCAGCTCATTAGTCTATAAACACACACACACACACACACACACACACACACACACACACACACACACACACGTCCAGCAGTACCTAAATATCCTAAGTGTACATACTGAGTAAATAAATGAATACAAAGCTATTTCAAATAATTACTTTTCTAAGAAGTACTCCCTCTACTTCATGAAAGTCAAACAATGCTAAAGTGCATTACTTGTTGCTGATGTAGAGGGCAGCCAGCTGGTGGATAACATTCACCAGCACTTCATAGCACCTCGTGACAAAACAGGACAGCTCCTGAAAGGACAAGGAGAGTATACATCACAGGGTTGCTTCAGGAACGTCACGACATTTGGGCTGAACGTTCTAACACAACCCCAACAGTTTCGGGTCGAATCCCCAGATACCCAGCAGCCAGACAGAGGAAGCCCTCAAGCAACACTTCCCTCAGCTCCTGCACAGCTGGTCATCCCTGTCTCTGCTGCCCCTGCTTCACTCTCGCAGTCTGAGTCTCTGTTTCAGTTACTCGCAGCTCCGAGATGAAGGGGACAGCCCACCCCTGCCCTGTAAATGAATGACAATGGCTTCCAGAAGTGTGACCAAGACAGAGCAAGGTCCACTAGTCACTAGGTCACTTCATGTGTTACCTTTGGTCACAAATATGTACCTTGGCACACACCAAGTGCAATATCACTTACCCCAAAGATATTAATTCACTCTGCTGGGCCCAGACCTCACCCACTCTAAACTATAAGTCCTGAGCAAGAGTTTTCATTGCTTTTATGTGCTGGTTTCCTCCGTCACCAAGAGTAGCTTGGCAGCGCGCGCACGCGCGCGCGTGCACACATACACACACACAAGCACGCACACACAGCCACTGAACACCTCAGATGAACTCTGGGACAGTAAACAGCTTTTACTGACACATAAACAGAATTTGAAGTCTTTCAAAGTAAAAATAATGTTTTTTTTTTTTTAAAAAAAAAAAACAGCTTTTTGCTACATAGGCCAGACTAGCCTTCAACTCATAATCCCAGCTCAGCCTTCTCAGTGCTTGGAGTCCTAGGATACAGGCATTATCAATGTGCTAAGTAATAGATTTTAATTTCAAACAGCTCATTTTACATGTTATTAAACTTCTGAAGGTTAAATGATAGCAGGAGAATAAAAAATACAAAGCACAGCAAAATAAGTTCGGATTCTGTAAGACAGAAATAGATGGAGTCAATTAAAAGACTGTCAGATGGTATAAAAAAACAAAACAAAACTGGAATCCATCCATTTGCTGTTTTCCCTCCAATACTGAGAAGCACTGCTAGCTCACTTGGATGTTTCAGACACTAGAGCGCTCCCGGACAATCAGTATGCTGGAGCGCAGCTAACAAGGCTCCTGCTGAGTGTGTGAGCACCTATGCACAGGTATCCACACAGAGGCACTGGATCCCGAGTGAAGTTACATGTAGCTGTGAGCCCCGATACTCAACTAGGGTTCTCTGGAAACAGTACATGCTGTTAACCAGTGAACCAAAATGAGCTCTCCAGCACACATTTTTTTTTTAATCTTACTTTTTTTGTTTATGGTCTTGTCTACATGTGTGTCTATGCCAAAAGAGGGTAAAGGGTCCCTCCAAACCAGAGTTATAGACAGCTGTAAGCTACCATGTGAGCAGGTGCTGGGACCTGGGAATCAAACCTCAGAATTGCAGGGAAGAGCAGCTGATGTGGGAGTGATTTCTTTCTATCTGTTGCTTTCATTGGTTAATTAATAAAGAAACTGCCTAGGCCCATTTGATAGGCCAACCCTTAGGTGGGTGGAGTAAACAGAACAGAATGCTGGGAGAAAGAAAGCTGAGTCAGTGAGTCGCCATGATTCTCCCACTCCAGACAGACGCAAGTTAAGATCTTCTCTGGTAAGCCACCTCATGGGCTACACACATTATTAGAAATGGGCTAGTCCAGGTGCGAGAGTTAGCTGAGAAAAGGCTAGATATAATGGGCCAAGCGGTGTTTATTTTTTTTCAGGTTTTTTTTTAATTTTTTTTATTTTTATTTTTTTTATTTTTTAATTTATTTATTTATTAAAGATTTCTGTCTCTTCCCCGTCACTGCCTCCCATTTCCCTCCCCCTCCCCCAATTAAGTCCCCCCCACCCAGCCCGAAAAGCAATCAGGGTTTCCTGTCCTGTGGGAAGTCCAAGGAACCCCCGGATGCTCAACTTACTAGACCAAGCGGTGTTTAAAAGAATACAGTTTCCGTGTAATTATTTCAGGTAAAGCTAGCCAGGTGGTGGGACACAGCCTGCCGCTCATATTTCAACAAGCAGCCAGTGCTCTTCATGGCTGAGCCATCACTCCAGCACCCCCCCCCCCAAAATTTTTAAAGTTAAAAACAATATTATTCACAAATGAAACTATACAAATCAAATTATACAAATTATATAATCTATCAAAACAATTTTAAACAATTGTTCACATCTCTTGATACCTTATTCTCCAAAATTCCCTTAGAAACAGTTCAGGAGTCACAATGGCCTACACTATAACTACACTAACTGCTTTACTCTCTGAGTGCACAAGTCCTCGGCATTGAATGTTTCACAACTTTTCAATCATGTGCAATTTTTATGCAAAATTACAAAGAGAAGACTCAGCAAGACATAATGAGGCACACCTTTAATCTCAGAATGTGAAGTGCCTGAGGCAGTGACCCTCTTATAAGTCTGAGGCCAGCGTAGTCTAGACAGTAAGCTCCAGAAGAGTCAAGGCTACCTAGTAAGACCCTATCTTGAATAAATAAATAAATGGCTCAAGAGAAAGTAAAAAAAAATCAGCTACCTTAAAAAAAATAGTTACCTGTAAGAATGAAACGAATCTCCCCATTTGAATTTGGCAGTCACCTTCCACCATACTGGAATCTGTAGCTTTAAAAAGCAGCATGAATTTTATTTCTATTTTTATTTAAATCCAGCAACAAAGACAAACAATTCTTTCACTAGTGCCCAGTACCGAAACACTGGACTTTTAACACTGAAGAGAAAAATGGCAAAGTCATAAACTATATACAACATCCAGCAGCCACGCCTGACTGCCACGCGAACCCCCACACTGGTCCCATCACAGGACCGTGCTGACACAACACATGCCGGCTCTAGAGGGTCTGCTGCCATACTCCACTTCTCACTTGTTAACCCATCCATGCACCAACGAGACAACTCAATGTCAGGGCTGGAGGGCGGCTCAGCAGCTCAAAACACTTGCTGCTCCTCCAGAGGACCACAGTTTACATTTCCAGCACCCACAAAGAGAGGCCCCTATGGGCACCCACATACACAAAATATATCTTTAAAAATTTCTGAATGTTTGTTTTTTCTAATCTGTTAGCTTTTGGCTCACTTCAGTTTCATAAAAGGCAGCAACAAATGCAATTCTAAAATTTGAACTTACCTCCTTCACCATAAAACAAAAGGCCATTGTAAAACTTAGTTTCCGCCTGTTTAAAAGAAAATCAAAATAATTTAAAAGGTTGCTTTCAAATCCTAAACTTTCTTAACTCTCTAATGACATATGACATGGCTTACACATAAATCTCAGAATCTGCTCTCAGATGATCAACTTCTCTTTACAGGGACGAAGATAACCACTGACACCCAAGCTGAGCTTGGTCCTCTAGCCTGTACTCCATCATCTGCCCACCCTCAAGACCACTCATCTCCCCACCGGTTCAGTTGCACTCACAGAACATAAAGAAAGGGAGGGAAAATAACAGAAGTTCACCAATGTCTACAATGGCTCCAAATCCAAATCCATATAAAAAGTTTAAACTTAAAAGGAAAAACAACAACAAAAAGCTGGAAGTGGTGGCGCACACTCAGGAAGCAGAGGCAGGGGGGATCTCAGTGAGTTCCAGGCCAAGGTCTACAGAGCGAGTTCCAGGACAGCCAGGGATGTTACACAGAGAAACCCTGTCTTGGGGAGTGGAAGGTAGGGAGGGGGTGTACCTCTGGACAGCCAGCACACACACCACATATACTACTCTGGAGGCAGGCAGGCCTAGATTCACACTGCTACTTTTAGCAATACCCACTGTAAGCCCCAATTTCTCACCTGTTCCTCACCTGCTGAGTCCTCACCCTACACATAACACAGTAACCACTCAATGAGTGCCAGATTATTCTAAGTCCTTCAGGACTGCTATTATTGTAAGTGGGTCAGTATTTATTGCACACTGCTTTTAATTGATCTTAAAGAAGAGAAACAATTACCTCATACTTTAATTTCTTGATTTCACAACAAAGTGCAGCATACACAGTGATGACTTTGTTTAGGACCTGGTTTCAAAAATAAAGACAGAAAAAGTGAGTGGTAAGCACCAAGAGCGTTCTCTGAATGCTCTTTAGGTTAGGACAATTACCTTGTTCTCAGTCTTTATGAGCTCCAAGAGGGAGGACTGCTCATAGGGCAGAAGCTACGGAAACAAAGGGAAAGAACATCTTTTAATTTGAAGGGAAGAAAAAAAACACTGAAATTTTAAATATATAAAATGAGATTAAATGGATTACAGTTAAACTTGTGTTAGACCCTATAGTCAGTCAGCATTAGCATCAACTCAACTACTATGTTTAAGATAATTTTAACAAAGGACGAAAGGTACAATCACTCGAGAAACAGCCTGCACACAACACGAGGCACCCAAACAGCTCCAGCTGTGCCCAACAGAAAGTGGCTGAAAGTGGGAGGACACTAAGAAAAGACTAACAGTGAGCTCTGTCCTTTCAGAAACTGTTATGCAAGCATACACTTAGTAAGATGTCGTAACTAAACGGGCCAAATTTAAGTCATTACATCTGATGCAGCTTCATTTCCTTCTGGCTCTAAAGCTTTCCTGATTAGTAACTAAAACGAGTTTTCTATTAAGTGAAAACTGGACCTTTCTTTGAGTTACATACTAACAATAAAGTACATACGTAAATTAAAAATAACTTCTCTCATTTAGTTTGCAATTTCTATTTATAAGGATCTTATCAGAATCTATAACCCTTGCAGAGCAGGAACATAAAATAATTTCCCAATAAAGGGACTAAAGAAAGGTCCCAGGGTAAGCTGGGAGAAAAAGGGCTGTACTGTACAAGAGGATAAATGTATAAAGAGATTTTAAAGTTTCTGTTGTCCGAAGACTAAAGCTGAGACAATTTCATTGTTTCACAAAGCCATGAGGCTTCATTTCACATCCATTAAGATAGGGTTGATTTTAAAAGACAAACAATAACAAACTTTGGCAACAATGTAGAGAAACTGAAACCCCCATATATTACTGATAGGGACGAAAAACAGTGTGGCCACAGGAAAAAGATGAGAAGGGGGTCAGCAAAATGGCTCAACAGGTAAAGGCACTTGTTACCAAGCCGGGTGATCTAAGTTTGGTGCCCAGAAGACATATGGAAGAAAAGAATTGGCTCCTACAAGTTGTACTCTTTCCACACACACCATGGCACAGCACATGCACACAAACACACACAAATATGTGTACAGTAAAATCCTCAGAAAACTAAGCATAGCTACCAAACGACTCAGTAATTCTGCTTCTAGTATAATGCATGACATGAAAACATGTGTACATAAAACCCCAGGACACATAATTAGCATTAGTTCCAACAGCCAAAACTGGAAAACCTAAATGTCTATCCCTAAAGAATGGACAGCTCGGGCTGGAGAGATGGCTCAGAGGTTAAGAGCACTGGCTGCTCTTTGGAAGGACCCGCGTTCAGTTCCCAGCACTCACATGGCAGCTCACAACTCTCTGTAATTCCAACTGCCAAGGATCCAGCACCCTCACTCAGATACACATGAAGACACAACACAATGCACACAAAATAAGTAATTGTTTTTAAAAAGGCATTCCCACATTAAGATCCCCGATTTCATTCCTTTTGAGAAATGACAGCAATGTTTTCTATCTTCATTCGAATATGTGGTGGATGAGCTCTGTGCTCAGGAAAACTCAGTGAGAAATCCTTAAAAATCTGTATATTTTAAAAAAAATCTGTATATTTGACTATGTGTAAAATAGCTACAATGAAAGAAACAAAGCCAGTGTGTCCATCTAGCTCTTTGTTGAAGATCAAAACAATGACTAGGTGGAATAATTGGACTTTGTGTTATGATACTGTAAGATTGTCATTCTTTCAGAAATATATATATATATATATATATATATATTAATGAAATTAATTCAGACCTTTAATGCTATAGGATCAAGATTGAAATCCCAAACATCTCCAATCAAATCATCCAGTGCGTCCTCAATTCTTCTCAACTGAGATGTATACTCCTCAAGGAATTTCCCATAGTTCTTAAGCTGGACTTCAGCATGAATTTCTAAATTGTAAAACAGAAAGTTACAATTACAACTACTGAATGGCAGAACACTAGCTTCAAATGATCTCAGTAAAGCAGCAAAACACGGTCAATGACTACCTTGGAGTGCCTCACTTCATGGAAATAGGCTCCAAAGTTAAAGAGTCATTCGGCTTTGAATTTTCTCCAAATATGTCAAAGTACTCAAAACCTGCAGTCCTTACCCTAGGATCTGGGGCTACCAACCAGCCCGAGTCATGCCTCAGACAACCCAGGGTCCAGAAGCTATCCTATGTTATTTTGGTCACACACAACTCTGCTGCAAAGCTTATCAGCTACCTGACGGGAAGCAGGTACAAAATTCTGTGTTGTAATAGAGCAAACTGCAAAAAGGTTGGTTAATTTTATACATAGTAAAATGTTTAAGAATACAATCAAATCTATTTTACATGTAGGTTTTAGACCTGCTACACTGTATTATTATTTCTCTAATTCCCAACTTACCAAAATGCTTTACTTGTTCAATTTTTTAGTTATTATAATCAACATGTATAAGCCAGATAAAACATACTGGCTGAGGTAGGGGCTGGAGAGATGGCCTAGCCACTGAGAGCACTGGCTGCTCTTATTACTGGGGTTCAGAGGACTGCGGTTCAGTTCCCAGCACCCATGTGTCGATTCTGTAACTCTAGACCCAGGAGATCCAATATCAGCTTCTGGCCTCTGCAGGTATTGCACACACATAATAAAACATAACAAAAAAACAGCTGGGACCCACAAAATTTATATATTAGTACATGACCTTAAGCTTAGAGCCACTGAAATAAGTTGGATTTTTCAGAAGCCTACTCACCAAAATTAATAAACATTCCATCTTATACCTAAGAATTGATTACTGATTCCAAAAATTCAACTTAAATTCAGTTCTTTAATCAAGGACTTAAAAAAAGGTTTTTTTTTTTCCCTTCAAATTTGAAATGTGGAGCCATTATGAAATAAAGTCCTGACTCACACTGTGAGGAAATAAAGACACCTTTCTTCTATTTTGCTACTGAGGCCCTGAATCAGGGGCATCAATTCAGTTCACTAAGACTGCTGTCTCAATATAGCACTCAGTTAATTTTGGAAAACAATTAGTCTAGATATGAATCAAAGTCCAAAAACTAATGGAAACCAGGCAAAGAGAAATCTCTTACCTACAGCTAACAATCCTGTGTTAATGTCTTACTCTATTGTATGGGAAATGGCCAAAGTATCACTTGACCAGCAAATGGGTTCTTAAAGACCGCACTAGAAAAACACGCTCTTAGATCAGCTGGTGAGACCAAGGTTAGAAACACCTGAAAACCTGCAGAAGCATTTTAAGCTCTTTGCTGATAAGATATCTAACAGCTCTGAGCTCATAAAAGTTAAAGTGCACACCACACTTCCCTCCCAACGAACTGCATTTCTTGGTTTATTTTTCTTATTCCTTTTCAACTTAGGATAGAGCGTTAAGGGCTTTATCACAGCGCATCCACACACACGTGTACACACAGGTGTGCTTACCTTGTGTCCTCACTCAAGCTCTCTCTCCCCTCCTTTCCCCAGTCCTGTTTTCCCCAACCCTCTAGGGTCTAAAACAATGCTCACATGGTATTATGATTAACCAGCTGATCATTCTACTTCAAGCCCTATATACCTTCATTCCAACTTCGGTCAGATGCAAAACAAAAAAGAACACCTGACAAGGTACAGTTCACTTTAAAACCGAAAATACAAAACCCAAAAGTGGTTATTATCCTTTCGCCCAGATCTTTATGCCGCATACAATTAAGAAATGTTTACTGAAATACTGCACGGAACAGGACCCGGATGTAAAGGCAACTAAAACCTCAGTATATATAAATCTGTACATGCTAAATCTCTAAAATAATCCGCAATTCAGCTGTAATTTTTTTTGAAATGGCATTCCTACTTTGGGGAAAGATACACATTTTAAAAATTCTCAAACAACTACCCCAATTTCTCTTCTATGACTCAGAAGATAAGAAACAAATCAATCACAAGAGTTTCTCATATAATTATTAGGTTGGCTTGTACATTTCACTGACACAAACTGCGAGGCTTTTAGGGTTGTACCTCTGATTTTAAAAATAAAACCGGACGACTCGATTTCATTAAGCAACTGCGAAGCAGATCTTGTAAAAATAATTAAAATAAATTAAATTTTAAAAGAAAATTCAGCTGCAATGACAATTATAGAATGTTTTTTTTTTAACCATATAAAATCAATAAAAGGCCTAGGATTGATGAGATGACATTCCCGTGTTGACTGATGTTTTTGTTTTGGCTTTTTTTTTTTTTTTAATGCCAGGAAGAGTTATTTTTCCGCTATCTTCCATGGTTCTAGGAACGCGAACCCAAACTTCAATAAAGTTGATTTGAGAAGTAAAAAAAAAGAAAACAGGAAACCGAAATGGGAACCCAGACTCTTCTAAAACTGAAGGCTCAGAGCATCTGGCGCCAGCCCTGGGATGGGATGGGCATCCCGGGGAGGCTGGCCTGTCGTGGCGGGCCCCCAGGGAGCGAGCGCCGCTGGCCGGTCCCCCGCCTCCGCGAGGGACACCGGGCACCCGAGCGGCTCGACGCGACCCCGGCAGTCACGCAGCGCCGCGTCCCACCCCAGGGGACAGTCCCCAGCGGGCGGCCGCGCCTCCCCGCGCCGTCCGAAGTCCCTCGGCCGCGCCACCCGGCCGGCCTCGCCCGACACCCGGAGACTCACTCTGAGAGCCGTCGTCCACGCGGTCGAACTCCCAGTCCGGCGACAGAGTGTCCACGGCCATCGCCGCGGCGGCGCCTCCCACAGACACAGCACCTAGCTGCCACCGCCGCGACACGGGCCTCACCCCAGCTGCTGTCACGGCACGTGACTTCCGGGACCCGGCCCCGGCCCCGCCCCCGCGCGCCACAGCCAGTGGACGCTCGGCCCTACGGACCGCGGGGGCCTCTGGGAAAGCGAGTCCGTCCGCCTGCGCCCAGCGGGGCCGCTATTAGTGACGATGGCTGTTGGCATCCTGCACCCTTTCCCTGTCCTCGCTGCCGTTTGCATCTGTTCTCAAGCCACATTCAGTTTCTCCTATGCTGCGTCCAGGCTGTTTAAACACCTGAGGGAGCTACTCTATCAGTCTAACGGGGAAAGAGCGGAAATAACGGGGTGGGGACCAACGCAAAGACAGGGTCCTTCACCAGGACACTGCCCTGGCCCTCCGACCAAGATGCTTGCCCCACCAGCTCTTTTCTGACTTTACCCTCGCAGTTCCCACCCCGTGCATGTCCTGCCCCATTTGTTTTTGTTTGTTTTGTTTTTTGACAAAAGACCTCTGTGTATAGAAGAGTAGTGACTTTAAGAAGGCTATCAAACAACCTCACTACTGGATTTGCTTTACACCGATTACTGCTCTTCCTCCCTTGTTTGGAAGACAGTGGGATTGGAATTTGTTACCCAGAGTTCTACATTTACCCTAAAATTTACACAAAAAGCTTCCTATCAGCCCGGTTTTTAAGAAGTGCTAATACGAAACAGTCTAAAGAGCCATCAAAAAGTAAAACTTAATCATTCATACTCTGAATTCCTAGAGAGCTATGTAATGAAATAGGTCTCAAATGGCGTGAAAAATAAAAGGACAGGAGGCAATTTTAGAACATCACATATTTGCCGTTAAATTACAATCTATGTAAACATGCCCATGTGGTTGCAAATACATAGGAGAATTCAAATCTCGTTAAGACAATGGTTTACTTGGGAATGAGTAGATGCTGATATATACAAAGTGGCTCTTATATTTTTCTTGTCTATTAGCTGACTCTTTTGCAAGTATAGTTTTTAAGTTATTTGCATCATAGAGTACCAAAAAATCAATAAAGAATATTCTCTTGAAAAGCATGTTCTGAGATGTTGAGGTTTGGACATGGTTTTGAGACAAGATCCCAATACCATAGCTGAGTGGCCCTGTTGCTACTGGGTCTGCAGCAGGGTGTTAGACCGAAACCTCCGAAGATCTGAGCCAAAAAATGACCATCTTCTTTGTAAGATACCGATCTCAAGAACGTGTTACAGTGA
Organism: Microtus oregoni; assembly: GCF_018167655.1. NCBI lineage: Eukaryota > Metazoa > Chordata > Mammalia > Rodentia > Cricetidae > Microtus > Microtus oregoni. The sequence continues at coordinate 831,556 of NW_024544772.1, forward strand.
CACCTGTCACACCCGAGAGGACTTCCTGCGCCTCTGCCTTCAGGATGTCCCGTTGGAATGTTTGGTGTCTTTCTGTAGCGTGCAGGGTTCTGGCAGCCTTGTTTAGCTTCCCTGTTGGCAGCTTCTGACTCAAATCATCACAAAACTAAATCCAGCCTACGGGAGAAAAAGAGCACGCTTAACGAATAACTCGAACAAAAGTCACGGAATCAAGTCTTGCCAGTAGTGATTGCCTTTCTTGGTACTGGCGCACACCTTCCAGCCTGTCTTGGAAACAGGAAGAACGGGAGGGGTGGACAGATTGGCTGAGTGTAGGTCACGTGCTCTGCGGATGCAGAGAGCAAAGGAAAAAGCAACACTGCAGGAATCGTTTGGCCTGGGAGTGGAAGAGACTAGCCTATATGGAAACCAGTGGGTATTATTAGCACAAGGAGAGGGTGTATATGGCCGGGGGAGAGCTATGATAGTGATTTTACCACTGAGCCACTTGGTCTTAGCAGCCAAGCATCTCACGGTGACTATGGTGTAGGTATTGGAGTTAGCAATTAACTATTACAGCAGGACGGCTTTTTTAAAATACCATTATTTCAGCTGGAGAGATGTCTCAGCAATTAAGAGCACTTGCTGCTCTTCCAGTGGTCCTGACTTCAATTCCCAGCAATCACATGGTGACTCACAACCGTCCTATAATGAGATATGGTGCCATCTTCTGGCCTACCGCCATACATGCAGACAGAACACTGTACACATAATAAATAAAATCTTTGTAAGAAGATTGTTTTTAAAAAAAGACTATTTTGTAATAATTTTATTATTTAGATGCTTACATTTAGAATTTTAGATAAAAGAACTTCTAGGACTTTACTAACGCAGATAACATTTATTTTGTGCTTATTGCTGTTGTTATTGTTAAGCCCAGGGAACTCAGACTAACCTTGAACTCTTTGACGCTGGCCTTGAATTCCAAATCTTCCTGCCTCCACTTGCTAAGTGGTGGGATTACAAGCATGTGACACTATGCCTGACTTTGCAAGGAATTTTTTTTTAAAAAATCAATGATTTTTTTCTAACAAACCCAAACAGAAACAGAAATCTGGAAAAGAGTTGAAGAATGGGCAACCAGGGCTTGTTGATCTATAGAAAGAAAAGGACCTAAAAAAATAAAAAAATAAAGAAAAGGGTCTGGCAGAAATATGTTTGGAGGAAAGTCACGAGTCTAAGAACACATATATCACCAAAGTTTGATAAGGTCTTTAAATATACTATAATTTCATGCTATATCAACTAGACATTTCCACAGGAACTTTACGTGGGCATCTGATCAACGTCATTGAACCCACAACGGAATTCTGGGTATTCCACTCCCAGACCTGCTTCCCACCCTGTGTGAGATCCACGGCTTACTTAGTTAATAGCTGTGTGACTCAGCCAGCAGTCTGGGTACAACCACAAGGCTTTCTGTTTCTCATCTTTCTAGAAATCAGTGAAAGGTTAAAGGAATCTTATTTTTTCAAATGAGATGCAAACATCGCCAGGATCAAAATGGAGTCTCATGCGGGTAAAGATGGCCCAGGAGGTACAGGTGCTTGTCACCACACCTGAGTTCAACTGCTGGGACCCGCGCAGTGAAAGGAGAAGACAACTGACTTCTGATGTTTGTCCATGGACCTCCACATGCCCGCCCTGTGTTGTACATAGATAAGTAAAACGTTAAAATAAAATGAGGTCTCTTGTCAACCCTACAAAAAAAAAAAAAGCAAAATGAATGAAGCCAGGAGGTTGTGCAGAAAGGGTCCTGTACCCATGACTGCCTAATAATCATCATCACAAAATATTCCGTCATATCTCAATGTTTGCAAGGAGGGCTAGGCAACCTTCAGGAGAAGAATCTCGAAAGAACCTGATGGGTGACTGTCCAATCATGAGCTGATACGGCCCCCTGTTATAATCACTGTGGCCAACAAAAATGGTTTCACAAACTGATGTAACCCTCTTCCATTAAAATCTCCCTTTTTCCTCTGCCTCTTGAACATGCCAGGAGTTTACTGACTGTTTCCCATATAGCTATTCCTTATTTTTTCTCTTCGAAAAATCTCTCATTTTGGTTTTAGTTTGGCTTGACGAAATAGTTGTTATCCTTGGGTTGTGGGATTATTATTATTATTGACTTGTTTTTATGTCTTTATTCATTTCATTATTTTGTATTATTCAACAGCAAATAACAGAGAAAGATTTCCATCACCTTCTCAGCTTCATTGACCTATGGCTGGCTGGCTGGCTGCAGTCTCTCCCTGCCTCTCCCTTCTGCAAACCTCCCCCCAGCTTCAGTGAAAGCACTGTTGTAGTGATTGGCTTAAAATGTACTCAGAGACATCTCTTCCAGGAACTGCTCTGGAGGCTGCCAGGAATGACCAAAAACCATCCTCTGTTCAAAGAGTGCAGACAGTCTTGCTTTTAAATTTTAAATAATAATAAGGTATCAGGTCTGTTTGTAATGTATCTTTTAAGAAATATATTTAGCTCCATGGGCAGAGTTCATGAGAGGCATTGACCCTTGTGTGTGCAGAGAAGTTGAGGACACAGCAGCTGAAGCCACGGTGGCACTCCCCACTGCTGGCAATCTGCCAGTAGATAATGCTCTAGCATGCCATTTCCAACCACTGGCCACAGGAGAGCCATTGCACCCAGAGAAATAAGAGCCAACAGAAATGCCTGGCCTATGAGCTCTCTGCTAGTCAAAATGAAGAGGAAAATTGGAGGGAGGGAAGTATTTTAGGTCACTGGTGATCATTGTAGGTTTGTCCCTAAAGACCTTTATTGAAATGTTTATTTGCAATGAGATCAATAGCAGGCAAAAAAGAATGACTTTGAATCTTACAGTGTCCCTAGGTTTATTCTGTAAACAGAACAAGTGACTCTGAAGAATATATAAAGAGGTTTATTCCGGAGTCACAGTTCCACTGTCTGTGGAATCTAAACAGGATGGCACTGACATCTATGAGGACTCTAACTGTGTGCCAACATGGCAGATGGGCAGAAAGGGAGCCTCTTTTCTGCAGGGAGGGCCAAGCACACAAAGTGACCCTTCAAAACTAACCCAACTGCAGGAATCCCAACTCACTCCTGGATCTCACTGTTCCCCACTGGGCTCTGCCTCTTTCCCAGAGCCCAGCACCTCTGCTCCCTTGCCAGATGATGTCTCTTCGTGAACTCGGTGACAACACACCACAGCAAAGTGACATTTATAGAAGACCCAGAGCTACAGAGATGACCCTGTGGTTAAAAATGTTTGCTGCTCTTCCAGAGGACCAGGGTTCAGTTACCAGGATCTGTGAACAGCAACTCACAAAAGCCTAACTCCAGCTCAAAGGATGCAATGCCCTCTCCTGACCTCCACAGGCACCTAAATGTACAGGTGTGCACACACACACACACACACACAGAGACATAAGTTTTAAAAATAAAATGTTTTAAAAAGCAAGTACAAAGACTTACATTATTTACTAGGAGGAAAGCCTATGCCGCATTAATATTGACTGGTCTGATTAACATAAGCTTCATTCTCATTCTTTACCTTCTCTCCCCAACTCCGTGTGTGCTGGGGCCAAACCCAAGGCCTGGTACATGCCATGAGAGCGCCTCACCCAGTACCTCAGTTTTCAAGACAGATCTCACTATCTAGTCCAGCCCTGCCGGAAGTTTTCTATCCCTCCATTTCTGTAGTGTTGGGATTATGGCAGTATACCCATGCCCAGCTCTAAGATTTTTTGTTTTTAATCAATATTAAACTTACTTATTAGAGTTCAGTTCTCCCATTTACAGGAGCTTAGACTGGCATCCTCTAGGGCTGTGTTTTTATCATAACATCATTTTTTTTTAACATTTTGTGATTTTATGCATATGTGTTTTGTTGCCTCTATGTATGTACGTGTAACAATGTGTGCCTGGTGCCCACAGAAGCCAGAAGAAGGCATTGGATCCCCTGAATCTGGAGTTACAGATGGTTTTGAGCCACCACATGGGTTCTGGAAATAGAATCCAGGTCCTCTGGAAGAACAAGTGCTTCTTAACTGCTTGAGCTATTTCTTCACCATATTTTATCATTATAACATTATTATTATTTCTATGGAGGAATTTTGAGCAGTAATAACAGTACAAGTTAAAAAGCAGTTAATTGTCACGGCCACCCTCGTCCCACAGGGATGACGCGACCACCGGAGCTCTTCTCACTGCAGTTTATTCCAGGATCTTTATTCACTCTCTCTCTCTCTTCCTCTCTTTCCTTGACCTCTCTCCTCTCTCCTTTTGACCTCTCTTTCCGTTGACCTCTCTCCTTTTTTCTTTTCTCTCCTTGACCTCTCTTTTTCTTTCTCTTTGACCTCACTCCCAGTCCTTAAGTAGGCACGGGCTGCCAATCCCGAACTGCCAGGTGGGCACTTCCCATAGGCCCACGCATATGCAAGCAGCTGATAATCATTGTGTGATCATAGCATAGGTCAGACTTTAGCCATAGGAGTTGATTATACATCTCCATCAGGTGTGACACCATGCAGCTCGCTATAGTTCCCCCTTTTGTTTTGTAAAACAACAGGTAAGAGTATAGGTCCGATCTCTGTTAAAAATGAAACATGTACTAGTGTCTGTCCAGGTGTCATCCACTCAGAGAACACTAGACCTGTCTGGTGCCTTTTTACAGAGGTGGGAGCTAGACACCAACACACATGCAATCAGACTTGCTCTTACATCTCTAGCCAAACTTGGGGAGACTGTCCTGTTTCAATGGCTGTGAAGGCTTGAATGATCATAACTGCACTGCGATGCTGTGAAACGCTTATGTGACAAATGCACCATAGGCATACCAGGGAGGCAAGCACCATTAAGCTTGCCAAGGCTCTTATTCCTGCCCACTCCCTCAGATGATCCATGGAGTGATCCAGGAAGATAGTTCTTCTGCCAGGCTGGTATCCATGCGTGTGGAGTTCACAGTCACCATCGTCACCCGCAACTTTTCCAGTTGTTGTTCGAATTCACCAGACCAATTACCTAAAAGATAGCTAGACAATTCTTTAGATTTTTCATATCACACACACAGCCCCGGATGGATAGAAATGTCTGACAGACTAAGGTATAGACTTAACATACCCCAGCTGCCATACCCCTGTGGCACATTCATTCTTGTCAGCTGAGTGCATGGAAGACACCTTCTCCCTCGTGCACCTCTTTGGCTTCCCTAGCAACCCAGCTGATCCTGCTTCTGCTCTGAAAGGGCCCCGCTTAAACTGTGTTTTAGGGAATTTGGGCGTTGTCAATCTCTCTGGCTACTTGCTGCTGAGCGGGGACGTTGCATTCTTTCGGGTATTTACTACAATCTACAGCCATTTTCCAGTCGTGCTTGGACTCAGGTCGCAGAGACAGCAGGAGAGAGGCGGAGACTTCCCCGTGGAACTGAAAGGAGGAGGCCTGAGGGGGTTGAGCCGCCAGCCCCACCCAGTCCTTGCCAGTTGCCCAGGGCTAGGACAGAGGTTCAGGCCAACAGATCTTAACCACAGTTGTGCTTCTATGCCCTGAGGCAGGTCCCGGTGTTTGCAGTTTTGCAGACCCTCAGTGCTGCTTGGCCTTGGAGCCACAGCTGCTCACACTCCACTACAAACTCCAGAGGTCTCGGTAACTCAAACCACATGAATATAATTTCCTTCCTTAGCATACCTTGTTCAGCAGCAAAATCCAGATCTCTACCAGGCTTATCCCAGGATGACACATTAAGATTGCCAGAGACGGCAAACCAAAGAGCAATTGTGTCACCTTCAGCCAAAAACCTCTCCAAAGTGCTCTGTAACAGCTCGTTAAGAGCCAGAAAAATCAGGTGTGATGTTGAAACGTCCATTCTAAACTCCTATTCTTCCTTTTATTTTCATTTTAAACCGTCCACTATTGCTGTGGCTATACTTTAAACCCTCCATTTTGATCGTGGCTCTGACTTTAAACCGTCTGCTTTGGTCACAGCCCTATTACCCCCACTCTCCCTTCTACCAGCGAGAGCGGAAAACCTGCTTTTTGTTGCGGATCCCCAATCTTTACCTTGAGGATTATTTGGTGCACCCCCTGACTGCAGCAAGTTCTGGGCTCCACGGAGAGAGGTTTGGAGGTTCCTTATATGCTTGTCCCCATATGGGCCACCAACTGTCACGGCCACCCTCGTCCCGCAAGGATGACGCGACCACTGGAGCTCTTCTCACTGCAGTTTATTCCAGGATCTTTATTCACTCTCTCTCTCTCTTCCTCTCTTTCCTTGACCTCTCTCCTCTCTCCTTTTTTCTTTTCTCTCCTTGACCTCTCTTTTTCTTTCTCTTTGACCTCTCTCCCAGCCCTTAAGTAGGCATGGGCTGCCAATCCCGGATTGCCAGGTGGGCACTGCCCATAGGCCCACGCATATGCAAGCAGCTGATAATCATTGTGTGATCATAGCATAGGTCAGACTTTAGCCATAGGAGTTGATTATACATCTCCATCAGGTGTGACACCATGCAGCTCGCTACAGTTAATAAAAATGGGATTCATAAGTTTTATGTCATTCTCACGTGCAATAAAATTAATATTCAGTATAGCAATTTATAAAAACAGAGAGTCAAACAGCAGCATTCCTGCATAGGCAAAGTGGTCAAAAGTCACTCAGTCAAAACAAGCCACCAAATGCAGACAGTGTGGAGACACATGGAACTTTACCCTAAAATTGCTAGTTACTGTAGGAGTAAATACTTTCTACACTTCAGAAAGTTTGTAATTGGACCTTCACGATGGCTCAGTGAGGAAAAATGTCTGCCACCACTAACAACCTGAGTTAGAGCGCCTGGGACCACACAGAACAAGAGCTGACTCTTGCAAGTTGTCCTCTGACCCCGACATGCTCACCTTGGCTTGCAGCTGTGGCTGACTGTCCTCAGCCTTACAGCTATGCTCCTATCTCTATTTCCAAAGCACTATGATCACAGGTGTGAGCATCTCACCAACTGCAAAAGAACAGACTTATCCAGGCAGGTAGATGGCTCAATTAGCTGAAGAATTTGCTGTGCAGGGGTGAGAACCCAAGCTCAAATTTCCAGCACCCGCATAAAAAGCTTGTAGGCAAAAGTTTCTGTCACACCTGGTCCCACAGTCGTTCAGTTCCAAAGAAATGCACAGAGGCTTATATTAATTATAAACTGTTTGGCCTATTGGCTCAGGCTTATTATTAACTAACTCTTACACCTTAAATAACCCATAAATCTTGTCCATGTTTAGCACATGTGGCTTAGTACCTTTTCTCAGTAAGGCCTTCTCATCTTGCTTCTTCTGCATCTGACTTGTGACTGCATCTCTCTCTCTTTCCTCTTCTCAGAATTCTCCTAGTCTGGTTGCCCCAAATATACTTCCTGCCTGGCTACTGGCCAATCTGTGTTTTATTAAACCAATACAAGTGGCAAATCTTTACAGTGTACATTATCCCACAGCAAAAAGTTGTATACCTATAACACCAGTGCTAGTGACAGGGTGTAGACGGGTGGATTGCTGGGGCTAAGCAGTCTCTGTGGAGGCCCAAAAATGTGAGCCTATTTCCACATTGACCAAAGGTCAGAGAGTGGGAACTTACCTCGATTCCTTCAAGGTTATTGTGCTTCTACCTCAAACAAAGGTCCCACCTAGATTCAGGTCAGAGAGTTCTCCTCTCTCAAGGTTATTGTCAACAGGTGTGGCTAATAGCCAGACCTTGAATTTCAGGAATAGAGAAGTAGACATTTTGTTTCTACTCTAAACAAAATCTAAGGATCCAACTAAGTTTCTACTCCCTTAAGGAGATAACTATGGATTCTACCCAGGGAGTAGTTTGCCTACAGAATGCTTTGGTCTAGGGTGCCAGTTTTACTTGTCTTGTTCTAGCAACAAAATGTTTACCTAAGAATGTAACCCATGACCTTCAGCTGGTTTATTCATTTTCTTATATCATGTTAATGCAGTTTTTTTTTCTTACTCCTACCCCTTGGGGTCTGGGTATTTTAAGCAATTGGAAATTAAATGAGGACATTTTTAGTATTCGCTGGAACTCCCTCCCTCTATCCTATGTTTCTGCTTTATTGTTTTCATTCATATCTTTGATCTCTTTACTATTTTTCTGATCCCCAAGCCTCTATCCTGGCAAGTGGTATTTTTGCCAAGGCATGTCCCCGACAAGTCACCAATACAGCTCCAGATTCAATGAGAAAAACCTAATTCAGGAGAATAAGATGGGGAGGGATAAAGCAGGATACCTGGCATCCTTCACCGATCTCTTGGTGTATGCATGGACAGGCACAGCCACACACCTATGTACACACACACACCAAATAAATGAAATAAAAGTAAGTTAAAAGCTTAGAAATTGCTCAGTCCATTTTATTCCTTCGATACTGAAGGCAGACTCTTTTTTTTTTTCAATTAGCAATAATCACGCCTCGGATAAACCTCATTGGCTACGATACTGCCACTGCGCAAAGCTGTTTTTTTTTTTTTTTTGCTTTTTTTTTGAGACAGGGTTTCTCTGTGGTTTTGGTGCCTATCCTGGAACTAGCTCTTGTAGACCAGGCTGGTCTCGAACTCACAGAGATCCTCCTGCCTCTGCCTCCCGAGTGCTGGGATTAAAGGCGTGCGCCACCACCGCCCAGCAGACTCTTTTTTATTTTTGTTTTGGTTTTGGTGTTTTGAGACGGGGTTTGTCTGTGTAGCTTTGGAGCCTGTCCTGGAACTCACTCTGTACACCAGGCTGGCTTCAAATTTACAGAGATCCACCTGCCTGGGATTAAAGGCGTGCACCACTACCCCCTGACCAGAAGGCAGACTCTGTAAAATGATCTGGGCTGGATATCCGTCCAACCATTTGCTACCAGAAAGGTTCAGTTCAGACCGCACAGTTCCACACAGTTGCTGACAGACATATCAGTACAACTGGAACAAAAATCTAGTCTCAAAATATTGGTAGGATTATAAGCAATGTCCTGGCTGGGGGCTGGAGAGAAAGGTCAATGGTTTAGTGCTCGGACTGCTCTTACAGAGGATCAGAGTTCAGTCCCCACCACCCACTTCAAGTGACCTACAACCTCCTGCAAGTCCCCTCTGAGGGCACCAGCAGTCGCCTTCAGATACCCACATATAAACAACACAGTGCACATAATTCAAAATGAAGTAAAAATTTAAAAAGGAAGGAAGCTCCCTAAACAGCGTACCTGAACTCTGAAGGCTCAAAAGTGAAACAGATCGAAGCAAGAATTCAGTAACAATGTCTTCACATAATTACAATGAAAAGACCAGAGTGTTGGCTACATGTTTGGATCAGAGAAAATAGAAAAAAAAAAGAAAAAAAATATTCACAAAATTAGAGGTGGGGAGGGGAAGAAAACCTAATGTCTTTCACATCTGGCTGTTTTAAAGTCTATGGCATTCAGTGCTGTTTGCTGTCCAGGCAGGGCTGTCTAAATAAACCACGTGGATTGTTGAAAGGTATTAGGGACTGTGGAGTCCATCAAAGAGCAACACTTAAGTATGGAAACGGCAGAGAAAGCTATTGCTCTGTTCAATGAGCTCGTAACAAACAGCTGCGAAGAAATGATCACATGTGAAGAACATGAAGAAACAAGGATGGATGCCAAGCCCCGAGCAGTCCCGAGCAGCCCCGAGCTCCGGGCTAAGACGTCTTTTTGGGACGAAGGTTCCACTACAGCACGTGTGAGATGTCTTCAGAGGGGCAAGGGACAAAGACAGGTATGGATTATCTACTGGGGACCAGATCTAGACGACAAGCCCAGGGAACCATATCTCACCGACCTTCATCCTCCGATGATCGAGGTACCAGGCTGTTTCTGAAGCAAGGCTGCCCAGACAGCCCCTTAGCTTCCCAGCTCAAGCCGGTCGATTTCCTGAGACTATTTCCTGGGTGACTTGGGAAGTGTTCTAATTTAATTTCTGTTACAAAATACTCTGACAAAAAGTGGTTTAGGGAGCTAGGTTGTGTTAGCTCATGCCTTTAATCCCAGCACTAAGGAGGCAGGGGCACACTGATCTCTGTGGGTTCAAGGCCAGCCTGGTCTACAGAGCGAGTTCCAGTACAGCCAGAGCTACAGAGAGTAACCTGTCTCGAATCCCCCCCCCCCCCCCCAGAAAAAACTTAGCAGAGAAAGGATTTATTTAACTTGGGAGTCTAGGTTATTATCCATCATGGTCTGGAAGGCAAGGGGAGGAACCTGAGGCAGAGAATGGGGGGGGGGAGGAAAGAAGGGAGGGAGGGAGGGAGGAAGGGAGGGAGAGAGAGAGAGAGAACGCGTGCAAGCTTACTGTAGGACCCAGCCCATGAAAGACTGCCACCCACAATTAGGATGCATCTTCTCACTTTTAACACAAGAAATATTCCATCTAGGCAATCCCTTTTCCAGGCTAGTTTACCTTGTGCCAAGTTGTTAAAGAAGAGTAACCCTCGCAGGGTGTCCAATGGATCATTTTGAGGTGCATCTCTCTTCCTGACTCCGAGAGATCTGAAGGTCCCACCGCTGGTGAACACCTTGGTTATTCATGGAACAGAGGCGGAGTCCAGGTAGCTTCCAAGAGATGCCCGGGCAGCTGGGCACCAATTCGTTTCCAGACTGCTCCGGGTCACGTGGGAGGGCGGGAGAGCAGGAGCTCTGCCAGCTGAGGGGCGGGACCTGTCAGTTGAGGGGCAGGGCCTTGAGCAGAGCTTGGATTGAACATTCTGCAGCCCTGGTGCCCACTCCCAGCGCCTGCCTCCCGAGCCCGTGCAATCGCGCGCTGCTGTTTATCATGCGGTGGCCAGGCAGCCAGGCGCTTCGGCACTTCTCCACCGGTCAGGTGAGTTCAACCAAAGCGAGCATCCACGTCCTGGTCTTGCTTTCCAGACCTCAGGGGCTGCAGGGTCAGCATGGCAGACGCTGGGGTGGGCAGTGATGCCCAGATCTTACAAGATGGGACCGCATCATTTTTCATACTGGGCGACTTCAGAGAAGACTGCTGCGGTATCCGGGATGGGGATTGTCAAGTGAGCCTTTGTCTCTTGCGGGGAATGAGTTGCAGACGAGGTTACTGAATGTGTCAGGTCTGGCTGGGATGACGAGCTGGGGAATGACAATGAGTAAAGGAACAGGAGCTAGCATCTGTTTTCTTCCGTTTTGCATTTCAACCGAGAGGTTCCCTGGCCCCGATGTGAACGGTATAAGATCGGGATGATGAATTAGAGTGAGCACTAGGCACCAGCCTTGCACGGTCTGTCAGATGCGACCGTGACTCAGGCAAGCTCAGCACTGAAAGCAGGGACTGCCTGGTGCTTCCCACCGAGTCGCAGCAGCCAGATTTCCAGGATCACCCAGCACTGCTGGAGTAGCCACGCTGGAATGCTGTTAAACTGTGGGAGTAAGAATTACCGGCCATGGCCCAGCCCTCAGGCTTGAGATTGCATCAGCGCTTCTAGAAACTGAACGGGAGCCGACACGTTGCAAATGGCTCAGCCTTCAGCACTTGGGTGGGCCTTGGGAGAAGAGCCTTTCTGAGCCTAGACGGTTCAGGCTGTTCAGGCCAAGGAAAGCGGTTATCCTGTGTACATAATCTCTTTTGTAAGCAGTACGTCCTAGCTGTGTTATAAAGGATTTTGCCCCATTTGTTTTTCTCTGACAGTGCCATATGTAAAACAAGTATAAGGCAGAATCTTGAATCGTGCTAAGAATTTGTCCCTGGTTTTCATTCATTTCAAAGTTTTCTGTCTCCTAGATAAACTCAAATGGTCAGAATTCATCTTGCTCCTTAGAATGAACTCTAGTGATTTCGGGGAAGAGTCACAGTTACCTGCCTGCCCGGGGCTTTTCATTGCTCAGCTGGGCTGCCCTTGGACCCTTCCTTAGCTTCTTCAACCACTCACAAGACAGCAAGGGGCTGTCACCTCACCGGCCATTGTCACCACCTGTCAGTGAGCTGTTGGAAAGCTGAAGGGAAGGAGTTTCGAAGGATGAGGATTTCCACGTAGAGTTACAGAAGTTTTCAGTAATAAAAACTGAACAGACCAGGTGACAGCAGAAATAGAAACAAGGCTGGGGGAAGCAGCAGGCTGTCCCAGGGGACCACTGTCCCCAGGGGTACATGTGGGAAGGTGGCCACGGAGAGAGCTTAGAATCAGGCAGAGTTCTGCATGGTCAAAAGGAAGATGGTGAAGAACTAGGGACATTTTACTCTAAAGATAATATAGATCACCTCCTTTGGACTGTGATCTGCTCCCTAAGAATTATTTTAAAATAAACACACACAGCTAATAAGAATACAAAATGGTACGACCACTTTGGAAGCTTGCCAGTTCCTTTTGCAAAATTTTTCAATCACATTTTTACTTGAGGCGGTGACATGCCGTAGCACACATGGAGAAGTCAGTGACTTGTTCTTTCCTTCCCTCTTGTTGGTCCCCAGGCTTGGCAGCAAGTGTCCCTACCAGACGAGCCTTCTTGCTGAGCCATTTTGTATAGTGCTAAATGGTATCTCCACCACAGGATGCTGCCTCCGCTCTATCAGGTCTTTGTTTGTTTTCATGGTGTTAGGGATGGGGCCGGAGCCTCCCACGGGCAAAGCACACCCTGCACCCCTGAGTTATAGGCTAAGCTCCACACTTCTAGGTACCTGTTTACCCACAGGAAATAAAACCTGTGTGCAGATATTTATAGGGTGTTTCTATAACCATCCCTAATTGGAAAGATCGTTCTCATCGGGTGATAGGATAAACAAAATGTAACAAAACCACGGATATAATGGATTTTACCTTGCATGGGGAGAAAAGAACCACAGGAGTCCACACTGGGAATGAAACTCAAATATGTATGTTAAGCATATGAACCCCCCCCCCAAAGGTCTGGATAGTCACAGATCTGACGTTTTTGAAAGAGGATCTAGAGACAGAAGAAGTCACTAGATCTCAGGATCACTAGTAGGAAGGAGCAAGTATTGGTGGCATAGGGAAATGGTAGCGAGTGCTGGAACGTCCGCTGGTGTGGCAGTGCCTATGTGTTCCGAATTCATAGGCATGAACACGAGTACATAAGAAAGGGTATGTCTGGTTGCATTTAATGAGTTTGTGTTAGTCTGTTTGCTGTGGCTATTACAAAATGCAGGAGGCTAGGAACTGTATAAAAAGAGATTTCTCTAGCTCTCAGTTCTAGAAGCCCAGGAGCATGGTACCAGTATCAGTTGGGCTCTGGAGAGGCCTCAGAGAGATGACATTACAACGATGGGGACACACTGGAGAGTGGAGATGATGCATTCCCCTTTCCTGAAAGTCAGAAATGTTAGCGCTCTCTCTCTCGCTCTCTCTCTCTCTCTCTCTCTCTCTCTCTCTCTCTCTTCCGTCCCACATGCTAAGCATCCCTCTTCAGGTATCACCTCCTGACAGGCCTCTGTGTTGACATTGACATATTGAGTTGAAAAAAAAACTATGATTTTTTTTTTTTTGCGGCGGGCGTGGTGGGGGGGTGTGACAGTAGTAAAGCATGCCTTTAATCCCAGCACTCAGGAGGCAGGGGCAGGTGGATCTCTGTGAGTTCGAGGCCAGCCTGGTCTACAGAGAGAGTTCCAGGACAGCCAGGGGCCAGGACAACAGGGGCCAGGACTACACAGAGAAACTCTGTCTGGGGTGACTGGGAGGAGGGAGGGGAGAAGGGGGAGACACAAACGTGTTGCGGGGTGCTTGGGAGCTGGCTCAGAGGATCAGAACACTTGCTGCTTTCACAGAGGATGGGAGTTGATTCCCAGCATCTCTGTGAGGGTCCATGCAGACTTCACAGCCAGTAGGGTGAAGAACAAAATTCTCATCAGTCTGATTTGGTAACCTGACCAAATCTAGGGCTTCTAGGGTCTGACACAGATCGTTTGACTTCAGCCATGCGTAACCACGGCCCAGTTTTGGAGGAAAGCATTCAGATAACAATTAGCTCAGCCCTGTGAGTGAAATTGTTGACTTAGAAACAATGCTCAAGATGAGGTCTGGGAGACGACCGAGGTAAACATAACGGCCGTGGGCCTCAGGACTGCCCTGGATCTAAGATGGCATAGAAATTACTTAGGTTGTAAAGTACAGTGACATTGCTCACAAAGATGAGTTTTATGGCCTAGAAGTAATGTTCAAGGGTTTTTTGGGGAAGCAGGGCAGCGGGGAGTCCGGGATAAACGAACAATATTCTGGGGGATACATGGGTAGCCTCTCCCAACATGTAGCACAGGATTACCAGGTTGTAAACCACATCCCCTCTTAACACCATTCCAGGAAAACAACTATGTACTTTGTTCCATGGAAGAGATAAGTTATGTGTTTAACTTTCTTGGCCTCTCCAGTGCTTTTCTGTGTACACAAGGATTTTTTTTTTACCCTCTGCAAGTAACCCTGTTCAGCAGCTCGCCACCACCTGTAACTCTGAGACCATCACAACACTCATGGCATAAACCCATGCAGTCACATACACATTAATAACGTGAAAATAACAACCCTTTGAAAAGGATTTTAAAAAGTGATGAGGGCTGGGGGTGTAGCTAGAGGCACTGGCCTGCCATGTACAGCAACTCAGCTTTGACCCCCCAGCACTGAGAAAAAAAAATCAGAATGACAATGGATATGAATGCCTTCTTTATGTTATGATGCAATAAGGAAATCGAGTTGCACAAGCTTGTCGCTGATGTCTTAGATCTTGCGTAGGTTCATCTCTATCTGAAGCATGACACGCTGCTCCTGCTCAGGTGAGAGCTTGTCACACTAGCCAGAGCCTTTGCACACTCCAAATGCATCCTGGGAGCACACTGAAAAGCAGCTGTTATTTTCCCTCTCTGCTCCATTTTCAAGCACGAGAGGCACGCCTCGGAGCCGGCTCATGCCTCGACAGAGCTGCCCCAGAGATGGGCTAACCCGGGGAGGAATCCACAGCACCCTCCTGCCCACAGTCACTCAGGGATTCCCACTGTCTTCATAATATGGTACAAATAACTGGAATCGATAAAGCTCTCTGCCGCTCCTGTCTCGATTGCCGCTTGTCAGTACTCCATGGCTCCCCATTCTGGACGCTACCATTTCTTCATTTCCTTCTCCCGGGAACTCCCCGGGGGTCTCAAGTAATCCTCCCTCCCAACTGATGAAGTCTCCGAGGACAGGGACCACTCTTTCTATGAATCTTGTAGTATGGGGTAGGGGGTCCGAAAGGGAAACGAGCACCGAGAACAAACGAGAGCATCTTCTTGGTGGATTCCGCCAGCACGGACAAGTCAGCACTCAGACTGTACTTGGAGACACAGAAGCAAGAAATATCTTAAGTTTAGTCTTCTGGAATCCTGCGAATTCACAAATAGACTTACAGTCCTGGAATCTGAGCGTTTCCCGGCATTAAAAACTCACGTTGGGCTTGGGTGTGTGGAGGTGGCTCTGTAGTAAAATGCAAGCTTCAGGTTGAAGGCTGCGCTGTTGTTCACAGCATCAGAGAGAGGGATGGGGTGCGGAGTCACCCACCACGCTCAGAAAGCGGTCAGTGAATGCAACATGGTTGCTTTAGAGACTTTCTCAGCTGATCTGGAACTGAACTCCAGCTAGCCAGATGACAGTCCAGTCAAATGTAGAAGCACACTGCATTGAAGGACGAGGACTCTTGACTTCTGTGTGCTTTGAAGTTGTCCACGCCCACCCCACTTTGGTTGGTAATGTTGGTTGTCGGGCCAAGGGTCTTGCACATGGCGAACAGATGCTCCCCCAAAGAGCTACGGCCTGGCCCCTCTATGCATTTTGAAAGCAGAGTTTCAGATGCCTTAAAATATCTGGCATTAACAATTGTGTGGGGCGAAGTTGAAATTTTTGTAAGGTGGCCAATGGGAAGATTCTGTTTCTGCCCTAATTATAGGATACAGAGTTCAAATAGTTATGGAGCATTTTTAATTTTTCTTGGTGTGTGTGTGTGTGTGTGTGTGTGTGTGTGTGTTTGCCAGAGGTCAACTCTGGTTTGTTCCTTGGGTACTCTTTACTCTGGTCTGTCTGTCTGTCTTTCTTTCTTGCTTTCTTTTCTTTTTCTTTCTTTTTCGAGATAGGATTTCTCTGTGTAACAGTCCTGGTTGTCCAGGAACTCACTTAGTAGACCAGGCTGACCTCAAACTCACTAGAACCACCTGCCTCTGCCTCCCAAGTGCTAGGATTAACGGTATGTGCCACCACCACCTGGCTGGTTTTATTTCTTAATAAGTGTGTGCATGTGTGTCGTGTGTGTGTGTGTGTGTGTGTGTGTGTGTGTGTGTGTGTGTGTACCCATGGAGGTCAGAAGAGGATCCCCTGGAACTGGAGTTGCAGATGGTCCTGAGCCACCTAACACGGGAGCAGGGAATGGAATACAGGTCCCCTGGAGGAGCAGCAAGTGTGCTCTGAACGACCAAGCCATCAGCTCTTCAGTGCCCATTTACCTTGTTTTTGAGACAGGGTCTCTCATGGCCTGGAACTTGCCTATTCAGCTGGACTGGTGGGCTAGCAAGCTCTAGTAATCCCCCTGCTTCTGTTTCCTCCGCACTGAAATTACACATGCATGCCCCCACATCCAGCTTTTTCAGTATTAACTTTTTGAGCATTTCATACATGAGTACCTGCGTTTATAACACAGGTACTCCTCCTTCTCTCCCTCCAACTCTTCCCATGTGCCACTTCAACTATTATTGTTACATACATGTGTGTGTGTGTGTGTGTGTGTAAAACCTTCTGAGTCCATACATGTGTATGCGTGTAAAACCTTCTGAGTCCATACATGTATGTGTGTAAAAGTTTCTGAGTCCGTATGTGTGTGTATGCGTAAAACCTTCTGAGTCCATACGTGTGTGTGTGTGTGTGTGTGTGTGTGTGTTTGTGTGTGTGTGAAAACCTTCTGAGTCCATTTAGCATACATGCTTAGGGCTGGTCACTTGGGATTTGAGGTGCAGGCACTGTATTATAGTTGGGGCTAAGCATCCCATGGCCAGTTCTGCATTTTAACCAATCATGTGGTTTTCTATAGTTATCTCCATCCACTATGAATAAAAAGCTCCTTTGATGAGGGGCGAGAGCTACACTTATCTGTGGATACAAGGATGAGTATTTAGGATGCAGTTGGGACTCAGACTAGTTTAGTAAAGAGGCAGTGCTGTAGGGTCTTCTAAGGTCGACCACCTCACTAGCCATGGGGAGTTGGCTAGGTTTATCTTACCAACCATAAATTCCCTATTTAGAGGGTCTTAAGTCCTTGCCCAATCAAGTTGTTGGTTGCACCAAGATGTGAGCACAACCATTGCACCTTTTGGGATATCCTGCCATAATGATTGTTGTGTATGCAAATGTCACAGCTATTGTTGATTTTCTCCCCTGGCTGCTGGCAATGCCCCCTCTAGTGCTATAAAAGTTAGTACTCAGGGAAGGGGCTGTACCTGGAGGTTTCTCTCCCACCCGCCAGTTCCCAAATAAACACTCTGAGGATTAATATTAATTACAAACAGTTTAGCCAATGGCTTAGGCTTCTTACTGGCTAGCTCTACATATTTAAATGAACACATTTCTAATAATCCATGTGCTCTGTGACTTACCGGTAATGTTCTGGCATCTTAATCCTCCGGTGGCTGCTAGCGTCTCTCTTGACTCTACCTTCTTTCTCCCTATATTTGGATTGTCTTTCCCACCTGGCTATATTCTGCCCTGCCATAGGCCGAAGTAGCTTTATTCATCAGCCAATAAAAGCAACACATATTCACAGCATACAGAAAGGTATCCTGTATCAAGAGGCGTTGCAGCCAAATCCAGCTTGATTTTTCTGAATCCTATATCTGAAGTACATGGCATTTTCAGCAATAAGGTCTGGCCTTCAGCTTCTGAGAGGCAATCAAGGGCACAGTAACAGTGTTGTTTTGGGAGTTTTTTGGACTCCCCGGAGCAACAACTTGACAGAAGGTTTCTCATGTCTGAAATGGTAGTTTTTGTTAGAGTCTAGTTTTCGAGAGCATTATTACCCCAATTGGCCAGCAGGACTGCAAGTCACTAAGTAACCCAGGCTGGTCTTGTACTAGCAACCCTCCAGTCACCATAGCCACCAGACTAATCGTTTTGTGTTGGAGGTCTTGGAACTTCTGGTCCTTGAGTCATCTTACGACGTTTCCCGCTATCTGTCATCCAGTGTTTTCTGCCCACGATGTCAGCTGCCACCATTACCACATTCTTTCACAGGTCTATTTCAAAAACAAGCTGAAGTTGGCGCTTATTGGCCAGAGCCTCCTCGGAAAGGAAGTCTACAGCCACCTCCAGAAAGAGGGCCACCGAGTAGTGGGGGTGTTCACAGTTCCAGACAAGGATGGGAAGGCTGACCCTCTAGTACACCTGGGAACACTGGGTCAAACCCTCCTGCCGTGGCTCCTGGAAATGACCTAGTATGGATATATAGAGGGCTGACATACATACACAGATACACACATACATACACACACACACACACACACACACACACACACACACACACACACAACATATACACACACCAAATGAATGAATAAAAATGTAATGAAAGAGCCAGGCGGTAGTGGCGCACGCCTTTAATCCCAGCACTTGGGAGGCAGAGGCAGGCGGATCTTTGTGAGTTCAAGGCCAGCCTGGTCTACAAGAGCTAGTTCCAGGACAGGAACCAAAAAGCTACAGAGAAACCCTGTCTTGAAAATCCCCCCCCCCCCAAAAAAAAGTAATGAAAGTCAGTATCTGAAAATATGATCTACTCATCAGCCTCTGAACGCATTATGCTTTTTTTGTTTTGTTTTGTTTTTTTTCAAGACAGGGTTTCTCTGTGGTTTTGGAGCCTGTCCTGGAACTAGCTCTTGTAGACCAGGCTGGTCTCGAACTCACAGAGATCCACCTGCCTCTGCCTCCCAAGTGCTGGGATTAAAGGCGTGCGCCACCACCGCCTGGCTGCATTATGCTTTTAACATAGATGCACGCCAACACATAGATGATGCACGCCCCTCTAGAAAGACAGACGAGCCTGATACAAACAACATCCAACTCTAGTCACGGTCCAAGTTCCCCTCTGTGACGCTTAACCTGTCAAAGTTTTGTGAAACTGTGATATTACCGTGTGGGAATAGAAGAACATGACCTGAAAAAAAAAAAACTTTTCATTTATTTATTTATTTATTTATTTATTTATTTATTTATTTATTTTTATTTATTTATTTATTTTGTGCTCAGCTTTGGCTGCAGAGAAAGATGGGATCCCTGTGTTCAAGTTCCCTAGATGGAGAGTCAAGGGTAAAACCATCAAGGAGGTGGTGAAAGCCTACCAGTTAGTGGGCGCCGAGTTCAACGTGCTCCCCTTCTGCACACAGTTCATCCCCATGGATGTCATTGACAGCCCAAAGCATGGCTCCATCATCTACCACCCTTCCCTCCTTCCCAGGCACAGGGGCACTTCTGCCATCAACTGGTGAGACTTGGAATAGCAGGAATGGTGGCTGTTCCCACACGCTGTGTTATGTATTTCCTACATGATGCAGACACTGGGGGAGCTTGGGGCTGGAAAGATGGCTTAGTCAGCAAAGCGCTGTGTAGACAGACGTTTCTATCCCACCCGTCCTGAAATCATTCAGTCCCAAATAAACACACAGAGGCTTATACCAATTATAAACTATTTGGCCTATTGTTCAAGCTTATTTCTAACTACTTCTTACGACTTAAATTAACCCATGTTCAGCCGTGTGACTTGGTACGTTTTCTCAGCGAGGCATTATGCTTCTGTGGTCAGATGAATGAGATCAGTTTGATCATGCTGGCTTACGGCAGGACTTCTTTGCACTTTTGACATCTACTTTAACGGTCTTCACAGTGTGTGATGCTCTCGGAAAATTTTTCCCTTTTTACACAAAGGATCTCAAGTACATTTAGGAAGATGTGTGTCACTTTAATCTGCCTTCTTTATCATCCATCCCCTTCCTTTGACTCAAAGTTCCTCAAAGAGATGGTCCAACATCCTCATATCTGTGTCGAGCACAGCTCCTGGCACTCCCTAAGCTCCTAACACCACAGCACCCCATGCTGAGGCTGAACTGGGTCTCCCCACCATGTCCACCTTCATTCTCATATCTGCCACCTTCCTGATAAGCTTGGCATTAGCTATCGAGTATATAAAAACATCGACGTGTGGATTAAATGGCTGGAAAAAAAAAGGAAAATACTTGTTTAAAAGTTGATGCCAGGAATTCATTTTCTTTTGGTCTTATAAATAATAGTAGTAGATACCTTTGCATTTGAATCTTTTCTTTTTCATTTTGAATTATTTCTATATGCAGAATCATTGGGAAAGAGCATATAAGTATTTTCAAGGCGCCTGGCAGTGTAATGCTAATTCCTCAATATTTCTGAAAACATTTAGCGCTTGCTTACTCGATCACTCAGAGAAATACAGATGATTCAGAGAAGGGGTTAAGGCTGGGGAGACAGCTCAGAAGTTAAGATCACTTGCAGCTGTTACAGATGTCCAGAGTTTGGTTCCAGCACCCACATCAGGTAGCTCTCAGCAGCCTGTGGCTTCAATCCCAGGGGATCTGATGTCCTCTTCTGGCCTCTGTGGTCATCTGCACAGACATGGCATGCACTCAGAGACATATGCATAAAAATTAGAATAAATCTAAAAAGACGATTTAGGGCACTGCTGAACAGACAGTTTGCAACCTCTCTGTGTGTGCCTGTGCTCTGATATCAGCATTAGGCGTTTCCCACATATACTGCATATTGTTTGCATTATAAGCCACTATAGAGATAAGTATTTCTCTCAGTCTAGGCTGCATACAGCACGCAGTATGAACAGCTGATTTTATCAACTGACTTTTACTACAGTTTATGCAGCCAGCCTAGAGCTAATTCTAACCTTGAGTGACATTTTACTCTACGATGCAGCCTAAATCAACCACCGGTTTTCCTTTGCACGTTGTGCTGGGTGCCCTCTGTTTTAGTCTCCACTCTGTTCTAACACATGACCAAGCAGGACGTAGGAAGGACAGGCAGGGATGGAAATTACTCAGTCCCAAAGAAGAGGAAAACTGCCAGGGGTGGCAGTAAGGCCGGATTCTGAGGCCTTTTAAGAGGCACCACCAGCCATTACTGCAAGACATAATGCGAATGCATGGACAGCGACCGTGGGGGGTCGCCTGCTGTACCAGCCATTACTGCAATACACAATGCGGATGCATGGACAGCAACCGTGGGGGGATTGCCTGCTGTGAGCTCTGTTATCAACTTCTCGGGCCACTCACTCACTACCTGTTTTTTTCATTGCAATTCCCCTTTCCTTTAACATGACGTATTAATTCTTGACTTGACACAAGCAACCACCATTTTAAGTTGAAACCTCTTCTTTTCGCAGGACTCTGATCTCGGGAGATAAGCAAGCTGGGTTTTCTGTTTTCTGGGCAGATGATGGTTTAGATACAGGACCTATCCTTCTTCAGAGAGCATGTGACGTCAAACCCAATGACACAGTGGATGCCCTTTATAACCGGTTCCTTTTTCCCGAGGGAATCAAGGCCATGGTCAGTATAATTACACCACCAACACCAACATAGGAAACCTCTAAGGCTAGAGGGCTGTTTTTTTTTTCGTCGAGAGTTTGCTAAGCCGGGCATGCAGGCACACGCTTGTGACCCTTGGTGGCTCACGCCTGTAGTGTCAGTGTGAGCTTGAAACTCACTCTGTGATGCTGACAAGAAAGAAAGGGGACAGACGGGACGACAGCCAAAGTGTCCCATCCTTTTTGTTAAATACCTGAATCGTCAACCCTGTAGATAATGGCTGATTATAAGGAAGTATAAAGAATCTTTCAGTTTTTTTTTTTATCTGAGTAACAGACTTACTGTAAAGGTGTTTTACTTAGTCTACATAACAGAGTGAAATATGATGATTGATTTAATCATTCAGATGTGCTCAGGATGGAGGAGAAAAACTCCGAGCATACATATTGCCCATGAAGTAAAATATTTTGTCCATAAACATATCCAGAGATTCAGCAAGTCATTTGGTCATCCTCTCCCCCCCCCCCCCCCCAACCAGAATTTGGTAGGGAAAGCAGCCAGGTTCTACTAAGTCACCACTGATGTGAGGGATAATTGAGACCTTTGTTTATGTCACTTAGTGATCAATTCAGACGGTCCTTGGTGTTACAGAGACTCATCTGCAATTCCTGTTCTACCACTTACACATGATGCTTTGAACAGACAGCCAGCGCCTCAGCCTCTATGGCCTTGGTTCCTTCCTATGTAGATTGTGGAAAACACTATCTGGCTTGTAGAAGTATTCTCAAAGTTAAACAACATCATTCATGTAAAGAACCTAGCTCACGGCAGGTGCTCAAAACAGAACATAATAATCCAAACAGCACACAGGCACACGGGGACGTCCCAGTGAAGTGTCAGGAAAGAGAATATAGACACACCCCAAAGAAGTGAAGTCACGGTGGCGAGCATCACCATGACAACACAACAGCCCATTTCCTCCCGCCCTTGCCCTCCCGTCTTTCTGGGTGGAACTTGAGGCCTTGCAGATGCTAAGCATGAGCTTTGCCCCTGAGCTCCACCTCCAGCTCCAACAAGAGTCCATGCTTCAATGCAGGTTGATCTTGAGAGTGGGCACGCCTAGTGGGCACGACATCCTTCCAGGCATGTCGAACCTTTCGCTGTTGTGAAATGACACTGAGATCTACAAAGTTCACACTCAAAAGATGTGCAGTTGTATTAGCAAAAAAGAAAAAAGAAATCAGCCAGATAGGGTGACGCATGCCTTTACTGCCAGCACCGGGGAGGCTGAGGCAAGAGGATCTCTGAGATCAAAGCCAGCCTGGTTACAGAGAGGGTTCCAGGACAGTCAGAACCACACAGAAAAACCTTTCTCAAAAACAAACAAACACACAAAAAACCCCAAAACTTTTGATGCTTTAAGCTAGTTTATGTATGAAGTCGTGTTTGGTGGCATTCATAACTATCCCTAGCCAAATGTGGCTGGACCTAGAGTTAGTTCTCTGGCTCTTCCTGAAACTCCACAGCTTCCTCATTTGCAAATCAGGAAAGTGGTACACACCTGTCAGATACCTGTGATGTCTCCAGGGGGTAACTTACATAAGTAGCCATATGTGTGCCATGGAGGGCAGCTGTCATCACAGCCTGGCTGACTTCTGAGCAGTTCTATGCAGTCAGTCTGTTGGACACAGATTTCCATGCCTTTGTGGATGACGGGGATGTAACACCAGTGATGCTCTCGGCTTTAGGTAGAAGCCGTGCAACTCATAGCTGATGGAAAAGCTCCTCGTGTTCCCCAGCCGGAAGAGGGGGCGACATACGAAGGGATCCAGAGGAAGGAAAATGCCAAGGTACCTACATCAATAACGCACAGCCAGGTCACAGCCCTCTGCCTTTGAGAAGTTCCCAGTATACCATTTCCTGGCCTCCAAGCCAGCTGACCCTACGTGTCCCCATGCCTGTCCCTGATGGAGAAAAAGGTTAGCTAGCCCTTACAGTCTTTATTGTGCCCACCTAGATTTCTTGGGACCAGCCTGCTGAAGTTTTGCATAACTGGATTCTAGGTCATGATAAGGTCCCTGGAGCCTGGGCAGAGATAAATGGACAGGTATGCGTTCACGGGATACATTTCCCCCATACAAGCTCTCTCTCTCTCTCTCTCTCTCTCTCTCTCTCTCTCTCTCTCTCTCGTCTGTACTACTGGCATTTAAACCCAAGCCTCGCTCTGTGACGAAGGTTAAATGAGTTAATACATGTCCATTTCCTGATATGCAGGAAATACTCAATACATATAATCATTAGAGCTTAATAAATAACGAAATTTATAGAATGATTTTTTTTTTTAGTTTTTTGAGACAGGGTTTCTCTGTGGTTTTGGAGCCTGTCCTGGAACTAGCTCTTGTAGACCAGGCTGGTCTCGAACTCACAGAGATCCACCTGCCTCTGCCTCCCGAAGGCTGGGATTAAAGGCGTGTGCCACCACCGCCTGGCTAGAATGATAATTTAAAAAAAAAATCAGTGTCCTTTGCTCTTGGTCACCATCCTTTTCTAGTCTTGTTTTCTTGAACTGATCCCCAGAACATCCTGCACAGCTCACCTCTCATCACCCTGCACTGGAAGGGTCCCCATGTTCCTGAGGGCTTAGTTGTAGAGTGACTGCCTAGCATATATGAAGCCCTTGAGTTCAGCCCTGTCTTAGTTAGGGAGATATTGCTGTGATAAAACATCGAGCAAAAGGAACCTGGGGAGGAAAGGGTTTATTTCATCTTACACCTCCAGGAACCGGTCCATCACTGAGGGCCAGGGCAGGAACCTGGAGGCAGGAGTTGAAGCAGAGGCCATGGAGGAGTGCTGCTGACCGGCTTGTTCCTCATGGATTACTCAGCCTGCTTTCTTATAGAACCCAGGACCACACACCCAGGGGTGGCGTGGTCCCTCCCATGGCATCATCAATTAAGAAAATGCCCCATGACCATGGGAGAGGGGAGAAGGGAGGGGACCAGAGAAAAATATATAGCTCAATAAAAACAAAAAAATAAAAATAAAAATTTCCCCACAGATATACCTGTAGGCCAATCTGATGGAGACATTTCCTCAATTGAGGTTCCTCTTCTCAAATAACTCTAGCTTGTGCCAAGTTAACAAACAAATAAACAAAAGAGAACCAGGACAGTCCCCAGGACTACAGGCCACCCCCAGGGCCAACACCATGCGTGCACACACACATACACATACACACACATCTTTATGATAAAAAGGCTCCACTTTTTCTCTTTTAATCTCAGTCAGTTTGAATGACACACCATATCACCTGGTTGTGCAACTGTTTGAACCTTTTCCTTGTATGTGTATATATGTGCTCCTGTGTGTGTGTGTGCATGTGTGAGGGAGTATAGCATGTGAGGCCATATATGTGTGGGAACATGTGCATACATGTGCATAAGTGTGTCTGGAGGGCAGAGACTGGTGTTGATTTCCTCTCTGCTTTGGTTTTGAGATATTTTCTCACTGAGCCTGGAACTCAGCAACGGGCTAGACCGGCTGGCCACTGAGCCTCTGGGATCCTCCAGTCTCTGCCTCCCCAGCACTGGGATTGCAGGCCAGCACGATCACACCCCGCTTTTTACCTGGGTGTCAAACTCAGGTCCTCAAGCTTATGCAGCAAGTGCTTGTATAAACAGAGACTGCTTTTACGTTTTCCAGCCGCCCAGAACCAAATAATAACCCAGAAACTGTATTAATTACAACACTGTTTGGCCAATAGCTTAGGCATATTCCTAGCTAGCTTTTACATCTTAAATTAACCTATTTCTATTATTTTATATTTTACCGCAAGGCTTGTGGTTGTTACTTCTTGCTTCTTGGGTAGCTACACAGCATCTCCCTAACTCTGCCTACTCTTTCTCTCTCTCTTTGGATTTCCTGCCTGGCTATATTCTGCCCCACCATAGGCCAAAGCAGCTTCTTTATTAACCAAGGGTAATAAAACATATTCATAGCATACAGAGGGGAATCCCACATCACACTTGAGCAGCTGAGAATTTCCCCAGCCCCCATCTTTAAGACTTTAAAAAATTATTTATTCATTTTACTTGTACATATGTGCATGCCTGAGTGTGTGTGTGTGTGTATACCACTTGCGTGTAGCAGCCCTCAGAGCCAGAAGGCATTGGATGCCCTAGAACTGGAGTTACGGTGGTTGTTAAGGGGTCACATGGGTGCTAACAGGCACTCTTGACCCTCGAGCTTCTCTCCAGGCATCTCTGAGACTTTGACCACACATTTGCAGAGATTCTCATTTGTCCCCTTTCTACCGATGCTTGGTTCATAAACACACACGACAAAACCATGTCTCAACGTTACTACACAAATCTGAACTTCGGTGTTTGCACACACACACACACACACACACACACACACACACACACACACACTGGGCAGTGGCTTTACCTCCCGAGTTCACAGGGTTTGATGTCTTCCTCAGATGGTGACATTCTATGGTTCATCGTTATTAACTAGCTCTGTGCCTGCTGGAGAGCCATTGGACATTAGAGGATCCGAGAAGCCTGGCCTTGTTACCAAAAATGGACTTGTTCTTTTTGGTAACGATGGAAAAGCAGTGAGTGTACAAAGTCACTTTTTCTGCCTTCCTTCTATAATCATAGCTCACAGGGGATAACTCCTCCAGCTTTCACTGAGAGGTGGGAGGGTCACGGTGTGTGCCCTGCCTCCCGAGATGAGAGACCTTTGCATGCCCAAGGACAAGGTTCCTCAGGAAGACCCCATGGACCCTCACCTCTGCTCTTCCACCTGATGGCTTGGGAAGGATAGTTTCCCCTGCTGGTTCTCAGATTCCCTATCTATAAAGCAAGGAGAGATCCATATTTATCTCCCCCTGTCAGAGATTGAGATGATCCAGTGAAACACAAGTGGCCTCTTCCATTGTCCACTACTGTCCCCTCCCCAAGCCAGCCCCACCCATGTGGCTATCTCTGGGCCTTCTGGACAAGTTCCCATTAAAAGTATAAAAGGATATTTGTAGTTTACAGAGCTGTCCCCGCTTAACCATAAATATCGTTAGTTATCATTAAGGATAAATGGATTGTTAATGTTACAACATTTTAGTGCCAGCTACTGCTGGGTCTTTTTTATTTGTTTGTTTGGTTTTTGTTTTGTTTTGCTTTTGTCTTTCAAGACAGGGTTTCTTTGTGTGGCCCTGGCTGTCCTAGAACTAGCTCTGTAGACCAGGCTGGCCTCAGATTCACAGAGATTCACCTGCCTCTGCTTCCTGAATGCCGGGATTAAAGGCGTGTGCCACCACCTGGTCACTGGTAGATCTTAAACCAGCTCTGCTATTTACTACCCGGGTGACACTAGAGAATGAATTTCACTAAGCCTCCACTTCCGCAATAGCAAAGCAGGCACAACAGCATTCATCTCCGTCAGATCCCAGCACATGTGTCCACAGTGCACCACAATGACTGTGTGCTGGCAGCGGTGGAGTGTAGCATCCTGTAGGAGTCTTTGGTCCAGGCATCTGTAACCGCAATGCGAGTTTTCCATAGGTGTACCATTTATCCATTTTGAGATGCATCTGGCCCTAGAATTGACTCTATCCTTTTTTCCTGCCTCCATTAAGATGTCATTTGAGTCCTCTTAGACACAGGGAAGTAGTTCAACCATATGTTTGTATTATCCAAACAAGCTGGTTTCCACACCCATCTAACACATTAGACTCCGCCTCCCAAAAGCCTCCCTCTCAGAAGGTCCAGATGCTCAGCTCTTTCTCCTGCTGTCTCGTAGCTGGTAGTGAGAAATCTGCAGTTTGAGGATGGGAAGATGATCCCTGCCTCCCAGTACTTCTCGTCGGGTGAGACCTCAGTGGTAGAACTCACAGCCGAGGAGATGAAGGTGGCAGAGACCATCAAGGTGAACGTGCATTGTCCATAATGAGACTCTTACCTGGGGAAAAAAGAGACCTGTTTGTAGCTGGTGTAATTATCCTTAGTGCAGTAGAAGCGTGACTTTTTCTCCTGGGATATGGAGGACAAAGGTCGAACCATTCAGAAACCCAGGCTGGAGGTCATTTTACGCTAACGAGGACAAAACCTCACCTATAATTGCATGTCGTTTTTCACGGGACGAGACTGGTGGGGTGGAATGCTCCCGTTCTGTCATGTTTACTGGGCATCTGGGGCGAACAATACCTCCACGTTGCATCTTCATGTAAAGGTCAAAGAGGTCTCTGCCCCGGCATTCCATACGGTCCTTCTTCATGAAAGTGGCCCTTTCTGTGCAGGTTATCTGGGCTCGGATTCTAAGCAACGTCCCTGTGATTGAAGACTCCACAGACTTCTTTAAATCTGGAGCCAGCTCAATGGATGTTGTGAGGTAAAGGCACTACCTCTGTGAGTACGCACGCATGCGTGCACACACATACATTTCCCTGGGAACGTGTCCATCATACTTCCCTCTTCTTTGTGGTTTTTGTTGTTGTTTCCATGGCCACACTCACAGGTCTGGTTATTTATTGGTTGCTAACCAGACTGTTTTCACGTTTCTTTCATGATTCGAATTGTTTGCTATTTTAAAAAAATATATTATTTTTTGTTTATGTGTATGTGTACATGTGTGAGAGTGAGAGAGAGAAAGAGAGAGGGAGAGAGTGAATGCCAGTGTCAGTGTGTGCAGGTACCCAGAGAGTCCAGAAGAAGGCATTGGTCCTCTGAAGCTGGAGTTACAGGCAGTTATGAACTGTTCAAATGGTGCGGAAACCAAACAGGTCCTCTGCAGGAGGATGTGCCCTTCACTGCTGAGTCTCACTGCAGCCCCAGGACACTAATTCTTACACCTTACCTGCCCGTGTCCCAATATGACCGTTTCCCACTCTCTCCACTCCCGACACCTCTCTCTTATTCACAGAGTAACCAAAAAAGTATTCATTTCATGAGCATGTGACATCATCAAAGTCAAGAGGATTGGGCCTATAAACTATAATTTCGTGAGTTCTGAGGAAATTCTGATTAGCTTGGTAAGGATTCCAAGACCGTACTGTAGTTATTGTTGTCTACTGCTGACAAGATGCCTGCAGGAATTGCCCATCTCCTGTTGGTCTAACTTGATCATTCATTATTATCTTTATAAAAATCATGTATGTATTTGTGTTGGTGCACTGGGCAACCACATGCCATGTGGAAGTAGGAGAAAACCAGTGGGAGTCTGTTCTTGCCCTCTACCATTTGGGGTTTTGGGGTCAAACTCTTGGTTTATTGGTAAGAGCTTCTGTCTACTTTATCTTGCTAGCTCTGTTATGAACAATTTACAAGGTATGTCAGCTTCTTCAGGGAATAAATTATTAGAGGACTCTAAATAGCAGGCTTTCCACACTGGACTTGGTGGACCTTTCCCACTTAAGAAAGACTGATGAACAACAGCAGTTCCATGGAGAAGCGGAAGTGACAGAGAAGTACTTGTGAATGACACTGGCCTTCAGGGGTGCTATCTGCAAGGACTTGTGAATGACACTGGTCTTCTAGGGGTGCTATCTCGTACTTAAGTTAGACATGTAAGACAAACAAATTATTCTTATAGATAGTCTACAGAAAATATTCTCTACTTCATTCAGGTATCACGATCTTTCCAATTAGAAAGTTGCCTCTTTTTTTTCCTCATTTTCTGAGTTCATTTGAAAGGTTCAGACTTCTGTGCTCCTAACTATCCGCTGTAGCTAAAACATCTTTCCTTAACTTCCTAACTTACAGCTGCGGGTAAACTTAAAAGCAACAGAACTGTTCTCCAGACTGATTTGTGATTTTCTCATGCCACATTATATTTTAAATTTATGTTTATCTTATGTCTCTGTGCGTGCATGTGTGCATGTTTGTCTTACATGCATCACATGCAAGCAGCCCACAGAGGCCTGAAAGGGACTGAGTTACAGATGGTTGTGAACTGCCCTATGAGGGTGACGGGCATTGCACCCAGGTCCTCTGTGAGAGCAGAAAGTGTGTCTCTCCAGGATGTCCCCCATCTTATCATCATGGCATCTGTACCTGCCACGTGGACAATCTTGTATGATGCAAACAGGACTCATTCTTAAATCATTTGACCAAAATTAGCGAAAAGGCTGTGAGACTCTAACGTGAGCTGGTTCTCACTTTAAGGCTGGTGGAAGAGATCAGACAGAAGTGTGGTGGCCTTCAACTGCAGAACGAAGACGTCTACATGGCCACCAAGTTCGAAGATTTCATCCAGAAGGTCGTGCGGAAACTGAGAGGAGAGGACGAAGAGGTGGAGCTGGTGGTGGATTATGTAAGTGTCTCGTTGATGCTCAACTCCAAACACTTCCAATCCACTGCTACAGAGAGCATGCATATCTGCATTTATACTGATGGCCTTTAGGACTAGTTGTATTGAGATTCTATTCAGGTGTCACACAATTTACCCAGTTAAATTAGCCATTTGGTGATTTTTAGAACATTCACACATTTTGCAATCATCATCAACACTGCTATCTTATTTTGGAATATTTTTATCACTCCACAAGGAAAGACTGGACCCATTGGTGACCATCTTATGCTTCTCTGCTCACCTACTCTGTATCCAGGCCCTCAGAAACCACAGTTTCTTCTCTGTGTCTATGGATTTGCCATAAAGTAAATATTTTATATAGGTATATGTGGGCAGCATGTGGCCTTTTGTATCTGTTCTCTTCCACCTGACACCTGCTCAAGGTGCACCCGGTAGCAGTTATCATCACTTCAACTTTCTTTCTGGCCAATATTATCTCACTGTGTGCAGGTACACTTCCTTTTTAAAATCCATGCTCTCTTTTTATAAATCTATTCGTCAGACTACATGTGTTTAGACCATTTCCCTTGGGCAGCCGTTATTATTATACTGATATAAAACTTCAAGGCGTATGCTTTGACGTGAACACACATCTTCAGTTCTTTTGGGTGCCGTGCTGAGAGTGGAGCAGGGGACTCAGACTGTAACCCTGTGTTTAATCTTTTGAGGAATTGCCAACAGCAGTCATATCATCTAGGAATCCCGCCATCAGTGTAATGGAGAGATCTCACTTCTCCGAGCCCTTTCTCAAGCTCCATCGCTTGCCTCTCTCTCTTTACTTTCTCCACAGGTGTGTGAGAAAGCACCCCAGTATAATTTGGATTTTACACTCGCTAATGGACAGTAATATTAAGCATCTTTTCAAGTATTTGCTGTGCATTTGTTTATTTTTCTTTGTGAAAATGCTTATTCAAATCTTTGTCCATTTAAAAAATTGGCTTTTTTGATTTTTTAGAGTCAAAGTCCTCTGTCAATTCTGGACACTCAATTCTTATCACATAGGAATTTGTGAATATTTTCTTTTACCCTATGAATGGGTTCTCTCTCTCTCTCTCTCTCTCTCTCTCTCTCTCTCTCTCTCTCTCTGTGTGTGTGTGTGTGTGTGTGCGTGCACGCTGATTTGTTTTTTCCCTTTCTCGGTAACATCCTTTGACACAAAACAAACTTTTCTTCCAAGACAGGATCTCACTATGTAGCTCTGGCTGTCCTATAACTCGCTCTGTAAACCAGGCTAGCATCAAAATCACAGAGATCCACCTGCTTCTGCTTCCTAAGAGGAACTCCATTCAGTGCAGATGTTTATTTTTGTGAAACTCTTCGTCACTGCGCCTTCTATCTGTCTAGTCTGGTGTCTATTTCTCTTCGCCTGTCTTCCTTGATGTGTGAGCCTTTACCATCCTGCTTTGTTTGTCTTACTACTTTTTTAGTTATTTTCTTTCAATAAGCATTTTTTGCTTAAAAGCAATCTAGGTCAGATTAATACCAACTTAATACCAATTGTACAGGAAACCCCCACTGCCACACATCTCTGTTATATACTCCGCAATGTGGGCTATTATTTTTCATATGAATTCTTTCTGGATTTGCTATAAAACAGACCACAGGTTTTCAATTATTGCTTTATATAAATGTCTTTTTTCTGTTTTTAATTATGTGTATGCATGTGTATCTATTTGGCTTTTGTGTGTGTGTGTGTGTGTGTGTGTGTGTACATGAATGTAGGTATCCATGGAAACCACAAGAATGTGTCAGATCCTGCTGGAGCTAAAGTTACAGGCAGCTGAGCTGCCTCATGTGGTTGCTTGGAATTGAACACGGTTCTCTGCAAGAGTACCAAGTGCTCTTAACTACTGCACCATCTCCTCACAGGCTGATAGCGACTGTTTTTATAACTCGGGTTCTGAGCTTGACGGAAGCAAGTAGAGTGGTTTCAGTCTCTGCTCACCACCTGGCAGCAGAGAGAACCATGCGGTAGCTCATGTGTAACAGACAGAGCGTAAGGAGGAGAACTGGAGATGGTCCCAGATAAGAGAAAACTTTCCAAGGATGGAAGTGGTGCCACAGGGGCGCTGTTGCGTCTGCTGCTACAGGGCGCTGTCTGTGGGTGTTTGAGGAATTTCTTCTGTCTGTAATAAAGAACATCTGAGCTAAGCCCAGGGCAGAACTGCCACCTGAGTGCATCACACCATGCCTGTCTCTGTCCCGTGACATCCCTGTGACTTGGCCTTTTTTCCACATCAGTGAAAATTTCTTTCTCTCTCTTCCTCCTTCTCCCTCTCTCTCTTCTGTCCTTCCCTCTCTCTCTCATTTTATGGGTTTTAAACTTCCTTTTTAAACTTGTTTATGTGTGTGCGTGTTTTGCCTGCATGTATGCCTGTGGACCATGTGTATACTTGGCCCCCTTACAGATGAAGAGAGGGAACCAGATGCCCTGGAACTTGCATTACAGAAAATCTGTGAGCTATGCAGGTGCTGGGAACCCAGCCTGGCTCCTCTGCAAGAACAAGTGCTCTTAACCACATGCAGTCTGTCCAGCCCTGGAAATACTTCTCCATCACCATCTACTATCAAGCTGATAAGCCCAGAAACACATTTGTTTTATTCTCAGGTCTCCTAGGAGGTACACAAAATGACCGTGAACATGCCATATCAATGTTTCATAAACGGGCAGTTTGTGGATGCCGAGGACGGGGAGACTTATGACACTGTGAACCCCACAGATGGATCTGTGAGTAATGACAGCCGCAGGGACCACCAGCCATGAGCTTTGGGCTCACAAGGCTGGTCACCAGGCAGGCTGAGGTCACTCAACTCTAGCTCTGCCCCCAAGCTCCTCAAATACATTTCGTGCATTTCTTACCCCTTCAGCTCTAACACTGGCTACTGTGACCCACAGAAACCTCGTTTTAAGGAGACTGAGTATTTATGATGAACTTAGACTGTTGTGCCTGCACACAGAAGATCTCTCTGTATCGAGCACCATGAGGGAGGGGGATACTTCAGACTCTGAGAACTCAGGGCAAACAATCCCACTTCCCTGAGGAAAAACGGAACAGCTGTCCTGAATGGGTTCTTCTGGAATAAGATGAGGCATAGGATGGACCATGATCAGGTTCAGTTTCACTGTCCTAACTTTGCCCTTTTCTTTGCCTCACGTGGATTGGTTTCCTGTCATGGATTTCTCCTGCCCACCCCCTGTGTGATAAGTCACACTCTACTTTTCCTAGTAATAGAATATTAATTCCAAGAGCCATACCGATAGATCCCTTAGGAGACCTATTTTTCGCTTGCCCTGAAATAGACGATCTGCAGAGTGTCCTACGCCTCTTTAGCGGATGTGGACAAAGCGGTGGCTGCAGCCAAGGACGCCTTTGAAAATGGTGAATGGGAAGAATGAATGCCAGAGAAAGAGGAAGGCTGATGTACAGGAACACTTTCTGTAAAAACAACTGTGTGATCTCTGGGTATCTGGGTATTGGAGAAAGAGGAAGGCTGATGTACAGGTACGCTTTCTATAAAAACAACTGTGTGATCTCTGGTATCTGGGTATTGGAGAAAGAGGAAGGCTGATGTACAGGTACACTTTCTGTAAAAACAACTGTGTGATGTCTGGGTATTGATTGATATTGTTAAGACTTTAAAAATTCTCACAAAACAAACATTCTATGTTGAATACACCTGCGGAAGATGTAATGTGTCTCTTGTTACTTGAGTCATATAAAATGCCACACATGTTCCTGACGTTTGCATTACTGCTCGTATCAGTCAGAGCTCATCAAGGATTAAGTAAGATGTGGAGAACATCATGGAACCCCCACAAAGACCAGGGGAAGATAGGGCTGGTGGCAAAGAAAGTTGGTGCTTCCCCGAGGTCTGAAGAGATAGAGGAGTAGATTGTGGCTAGAACCTGGCAAGGTCTATAGTTGCAGAATAGGGCTCTAGTACCTTCTTTAGCTGCAGAAGAGTGTTCTAGAGTCCTCTGTAGCTGCATAATAGCACTCTAGAGTCTCTGTAGCTGCACACACTTCACGTTACAAATGTCCTGAGGTGTCCTAGTCACCAGGTAATAAATAGGATACACAGGTCATTCTCCAAGGTCATGGACAAGAGTAGAGAAAATGGACAAAAGTGCACATGGGGACATGATACGCCTTGTTTTTTAAGACAAAGAAGTAAGGAGGATAGCCGGGTGGTGGTGACACATGCCTTTAATCCCAAGACAGGCAGAGGAAGATGGATCTCTGTGAGTTCGAGGACAGCCTGGTCTATAAAAGCTAGTTCCAGGACAGCTAGGACTATTACACAAAGAAACACTGTCTCAAAAAAAAGGAAGGAGGAAAAATACCAACACTCTGGAAGAATATTAAAAATGAGAGAGTATTCTAGAAGTAGTTCCAATAATTTATCCTGATTTTTGCTTACACACAGCTAAACGTTTGGCCTGAATTGACAGACCTCTTAGATCTGGATTTAGTAGAAGCATGGAGGCTCCTGTGCAGCCAGACTCCTGAATGTCCAGAACCACCCCAGGGAGGGAAGGATGGAGAGTGGGAGAGGAATGGGGGAATCAGGGTGGGGCATTGATGGAGGAAGGTCATTGGCTAATAAAGGAACTGCCTTGGCTCATTTTATTGGTTAGAAGATAGGTGGGAGGAGTAGACAGAACAGAACGCTGGGAGGAAGAGGAAGTGAGGTCAGACTCGACAGCTCTCCTCTCGGGAGCAGACGCCTGAGAGAGACGCCATGCCCCACTCCCGGGATGAAGCTCCGACCCAGGATGGACATAGGCTAGAATCTTCCTGGTAAGCGCACCTTGGGGTGCCATACACAGATGATTAGAAATGGTCTAAATTACTATGTGAGAATTAGCCTAGAAGAGAATGGGCCAAGCAGTAATTAAATGAATACAGTTTGTGTGTTGTTGTTTCGGGGCATAAGCTAAGCTAGCCGAGCAGGTGGCTGGGTGTTGGGGAAGCAGCCCCGCCACCAGCTCATATTACTACAGATTGGCGCTCCACGTGATGGACTAAACCCACTTAAAAAACCTGAGAAGGCTTAAAAATAAGGGAAAGAGAGTTTAACACAGATGTTTGCTGTTTGTTGGTGGCATGCTGTAGAGAGATTTCCTGATTCGGCAACAGTAGCAGAAAAAATGCTGTGTCATTTTAAAGTGCGACTTCCTGGGGCTGTGCCGCCATTGCGATCTCTGTCTGGCTCCTGCGGGAGGCAGAGCTTTTGAATAGAGCATTTGGAGTAAAGTGCTACAATTTGTTTGATGGCAACTAGACTCACTGTGTTCTCGGGTCTGCTCTGCTTGTTAGAGGCAAGCATGCGCTTTCTTCTAAGAGAAGCTTCCTGACTCAGCTTTAGCTGCAAAGCCTGCAGCTCATTAAGAGGTCCTGCCACGAAACACTTAAACGGTGTTGACGAAAAGCTGAACGCATGCTTTTCGGTTTTCAGCCGTAGCAGGAAAAAAGCTGCGCTGTTTAAAAATGCCAGCTTTCTGGGCTATCCTGCCAGGACAAACTCTGACTCTTTTATGCAGGCGGTTTGTGCGGTTTGCAAGCACAGGCTGCTGAAGCTCGCTTGCTGGCTACAGCCAGTACCTCAGCCACGAGGCTGGAAAGCTAAGGAATGGGCTGGATCTAGCCGGCAAAGCCACGCCTTTAATCCTACTGATATTGCTTGGTAAATTAAAGACTCGTGTGGTCAGAAAAAGAGAGATATACAGTAAAGATAGATTCAAAGACAAAGAAAATTTCTAAATGGTTTGAGGTGTGTTAAAAATATATGCAGACTAAAATTTAAAGTTCTTAAAGTAACAAAAAAAAGGAAGAGAGTTGTTGTGTGAGGTACACACCTTTAATCCCAACACTTGGTAGGCAGAGGGAGATAGACCTCTGTGACTTCAAGGTGTGGTAGCACACGCCTTTAATCCCAATGCCTGGGAGGCAGAGACAGGCAGATCTCTGAGAGTTCAAAGACAGCCTGGTCTACAGAGTTACTTCAGGTCAAAGATACAGAGAACCTGTCTCAAAAAGCAAAGAGTTAAAAGTAAAAATAAACAAAATAGAGGTTAAAACAAAGCTGCACAAAGATGGAAAATACACAGAGAATTTTGATACTGTATGCTATTATGCTCTCTTTGAATTGTTTGAATGCTGAGGAAAGAGCAAAAGCTACTAAAAGATATTTATTTATAAATGCTGCTGAACTAATCCAACATAGATATTTTGAATTTGGATCTAAGGATATGATACTTTGGAAAGGAGTTTCTTATTTTGTTTTCACAGAGGATGAGACGCTGTTCATTTCTTCTATTCCGATTTGGTATGATGGACCACGCCCTCCTGAAGGGTTGGTGTGAACACCTTCAGAAAATTGCTTTGCTCAACTGCCAACTGAGATGAAACTAGCACACAGGTTATACCATGAAAGACCTAATTAATGATGCCCCCATTCAGCAGGAAGCAGTTTGGAGAGAAATAACTGCGCCCATATTCCCAAAAAATGTTTATAAATGTTCTTTTACATTTAAAGGGGGATATGATATAGATATGAATAATTTGCATTAGTATAGATTTTGCTTTATTGATAGAGATTTACGGTCAATTTTGTTATATGTATATGTATTTCTGATATTGATTAAGGTATTGTGATTGTGTAGTTCATTAAAAAATGTAATGTATAATTAGATAATATAAGTTGTTAATAGATAATCATAAATAATAGTCAAGTTTGTAGTCATGTTAGTTAATATTTTCTAGATGTGCATAGATATATTTTAGATAGACATTCTTCATGTCTTTCAAAGATTACAGAATAGGACATTTAATGTTTTAATAACTGAGGACTTTTCATGACAATGAGACACTCTGCTCCTGGCAGCACCAATGTACTTCAAGAGGAAGATGGGCATCAAAGAGGCACCTTATGGAGTTTGATAGCCATTTGGGCAAGAAACTGCTCTTGCCTGGACTATTGCATAAACTGGACACAGAGAACCTGCAGAGAGAGGACTACTGAACTTGCCTAAGGTGAGATGATCTTTCGGGGTTCCTGATTCATTTTGAAAGAGTCTGCGAGACATTCTGCAAGACACAACAGATAGTGACTGAACTGACTTTGAATTTTCCTGCTTTATGGAAATGTCTGCTGGATACCATGGGCCTGAAGGCTGAAGATGAATGCCCCAACGGTACAGAGAAACTTTGGATGACTGTCCAGGCAGCGAGATGTCTTTGTCATTTCTAGAGTTTGAAGTTTCTTAATTCTTGTTTACTTAGGTAATATTATATCTTTCTGGAGTCTTTGATGGAGTTAAGAATAGCTAGTTATAGTTTTCCTTAGTTATGATACAGATTATTGTAACTTTTACTTGATAACTGTTTTGTTATATGTAATTTTGCTATGTTAAAGTTAAAGCCTTTTTTTTTGTTTAAATCAAAAATGGGGAAATGATGGAGGAAGGTCATTGGCTAATAAAGGAACTGCCTTGGCCCATTTTATTGGTTAGAAGATAGGTGGGAGGAGTAGACAGAACAGAACGCTGGGAGGAAGAGGAAGTGAGGTCAGACTCGACAGCTCTCCTCTCGGGAGCAGACGCCTGAGAGAGACGCCATGCCCAGCTCCCGGGATGAAGCTCCGACCCAGGATGGACACAGGCTAGAATCTTCCTGGTAAGCGCACCTTGGGGGGCCATACACA
Source organism: Microtus oregoni (assembly GCF_018167655.1). Classification (NCBI taxonomy): domain Eukaryota; kingdom Metazoa; phylum Chordata; class Mammalia; order Rodentia; family Cricetidae; genus Microtus; species Microtus oregoni. The sequence goes on from NW_024544772.1 coordinate 869,182, forward strand.
GATGATTAGAAATGGGCTAAATTACTATGTGAGAATTAGCCTAGAAGAGAATGGGCCAAGCAGTAATTAAATGAATACAGTTTATGTGTTGTTATTTCGGGGCATAAGCTAAGCTAGCCGTGCGGGCGGCTGGGGTGCTGGGGACGCAGCCCCGCCGCCCTTATTACTACAGGGCATGAGTACAAATGGCTCTTTTGACTATTCCCAACAATCCCACAGGCCCCATTCATGTTTCTGAGGAAACTGGCAGCTTGAAGAATCTGCTGTGGGGTTTGGGATCCACTCCACATGCCTGCTTTGTCCTCTGCAGTTAGTTTTGAAACATTTCTGTACCAACCAAAAAGCCACAAGTGTTCACGGTCCTGAGTGGGGTGCGGTTTGTGTTCTGACCCCTCCCTGTGTGATAATGAACTACTCACTTGCTGCTGGTTCCTTTGACCCGCCACCTCCTATCTGTGGCTGCTCTGGCTCCGCCACCACGCCACTGCTTATACCTAGGAGGCCAGGTTGGCTTTTCCCTGCAGCTTAGTGGTAAAGCACTTACCTAGCATGTGAGGTCTGGGGTTTGATCCATAGCACTGCAAAATTTGTATTAATAACCTGCTGAATTACACCATTTATACAATGATTTATTTAATTGCTGCCTTCCTAGACTATGCTCTCCATAGGGGGAGGTATGTTGCTCTGGATCAGTCTCTGGAATTGCAGAGATAGCATGTAGAACTAGCGCTAGCATGTACAACTAGCGCTAGCATGTACAACTAGCGCTAGCATGTACAACTGACTAGTGCTAGCATATCCAGCTAGTGCTAGCATGTCCAACTAGTGTTAGCATGTACAACTAGTCCTAGCATGTACAACTAGCGCTAGCATGTCCAACTAGTCCTAGCATGGACAACTAGACTAGCACATACAACTAGTTCTAGCATGTACAACTAGACTAGCACATACAACTAGTCCTAGCATGTACAACTAGCGCTGGCGTGTACAACTAATGCTAGCATGTACAAGTAGTGATAGCATGTACAACTAGACTAGCATGTACAACTAGCGCTAGCATGTACAACTAATGCTAGCATGTACAAGTAGTGATAGCATGTACAACTAGACTAGCATGTACAACTAGCGCTAGCATGTACAACTAGTGCTAGCATGTAAGTGCTGAGTGGATTCCTCCCACTGTGCACACAGACTCGCTGATCTGATGGAAGAAAACCAAGAGGAGCTGGCGACCATAGAAGCACTGGATTCCAGGGCTGTCTACAGCCTGGCTCTGAAGACTCACATCGGAATGTCTGTGCAGACATTCAGATACTTCGCAGGCTGGTGTGACAAAATTCAGGTAGGCACACACGCTCCTCATCCCTAGAGGGAGGTGGCCTCAAGAGCACTGGTTTGTGGCAGGGCTGGCCTCTAGCTCTGTGGCATCACTTCATTTCCCGTCCTCTGGGGGGGGGGGAGCAGTGTTGGATCCCCGTGCTGCAGAAAAGCAGGCAAACCCACTAGGAGCCTCCTTTAAGAATTTTTCTTTCTTGATCTGTGTGTATACATGTGTTCATGCGTGCAGTGTGCATGCATGCATGCGTGTGTGTGTGTTTGGTGGATGTTGGGTGTCTCTTCCTCAATTGCTCTCCACCTATTTTTTGAGACAGGGTCTCTCATTGAACCTGGAGCTTGTGGATTCGGTTAGACTGTCTGATCCGAGATCTCCAGAAGTCTGCCTGTCCTGCCTCTCCAGTTCTGGGATTATAGACATGTGCCATTTCATGTTTTATACGTAGATGCTGGGGATCTGAACTCAGGTCATCAAGCTGACAGCATTCACTTTCCCGAGCAGGGTCATCTCCCCAGTCCTATCATAGTTCATTTGAAAAAGAAACAGCAATTCATTCTAACACAGGAATTTATTTCCTAGACGTTGAACAGGAGAGAGCATAAAAGCATATTATCTGCGATTAAGGTTAGTAATTTAAGTTAATAAAATATCAACCTCCGTTTCCTTTAGGGCTCTACAATCCTAATAAACCAGGCCCGTCCAAATCACAACCTAACCTTCACCAAGAAGGAGCCACTTGGGTAAGAGGAGAACCTCTGGGTGACGTGGACGCTGCGCCAGCATGGCGGGGGGGCACTAAGGGCGTGGGCCTTTGAGCCTGGGGTGACGTGGACACTGTGCCAGTGTGGCGGGGGGCACTAATGGCGTGGGCCTTCGAGCCTCTGGGTGGCGTGGACGCTGCGCCAGCATGGGGGGTCTAAGGGTGTGGAGCTTCGAGCCTCGGGATGACATGGACGTTATGTCAGCGTGGGGGGGGGCACTAAGGGCGTTGGTCGTCTCCCCGGAGCGCCTGCGCCATCATCATCCCCTGGAACTACCCACTGATGATGCTGGCCTGGAAGAGTGCAGCATGCCTGGCGGCGGGCAACACCCTGGTCCTCAAGCCGGCACAGGTGAGCCTCACCAGCGGGCACAGGGCTCCGCTTGCCTGTAAACTTAACACAGACACACATCTGTGAACAGCACACCTCCAAGCTTCCCACGGTTCACAGACAACGCTTCATATGTTATTTGTAAATTCTCATTTTTAGAAATCGCAGGTTGGGGAGGAGCGTGTGCGTGCGTGGGCGCAGAGCTCAGGGGACGAGTCTGAGGAATTTGTTCTCTCCCTGTAAGATCTGGGAATCGAACTTGGGTCACAGGGTTTGGTGCCAAGGGCATTGTCTATGCACCATCTTACTGACCCCATTCACATTTAATTACCAAAAATCTCGCAAATGGATGGAAGATGGGGGAAAGTACATAAGATTAACGTAGAAATTGGGCAACTGTGTAAGGTCCGGGGGTGTACAAACTTCGACTCTGTGATGTAACTCGGTCATATGCACAGTCATCCAGTGAGACAAATGACGGAAGGGCCACAGGTTGAACACGCCTGAAATCATGTACACGCATGGACAACAAGGGAATGCTTAAGAACACACCTCAGGCACTTCTCCGAGAAGCCTACTGATGCTGCAATAGTTTCTGTATGTGTTAAGAACACCTCATGTGACTCAGGCTGATCTTGAACTTCCCTGCACCTGAAGCTGGCCTGAAACCAAAACATCTGGTCCTTCTGCCTCCACCACCCCAGGGCTATGATCACAGGCAGAGGCCATACCCAGCTTTGGGAGTGGGTATAAGCGTTATTCTACCCATGGTGGCTTCATTCCAGGGCATAATAACACACCGTGGATCAGTCCCCTCTTCAACGACAGTGCTGTGGTAGACTAAACAACAGGCTGGCACAGTAGGCTTCTTGGCACTGCAGCAACTGCGGCCGGCTTCTCAAGAGTTTCTCCAGGCGGCCCTGTCTAAGCCTCTCTGTGTAGCTAAGGAACCTGTCACTAGAAGAGGGAGCAGGTGCCCTTTCTCCACGTGGGCTGCGGTATTTGTCATGCAGGTTCCACGCCGGGTCTTTTGGCTACTTGTCCATTCTGTGAAGGTTGCTTAATTTAAAATAATAATACGATCTGTGATTCCATGTAGCCAGGCCTGTTGACTGCACACAGGGCAACTTTCAGGGCAGAGGAACAACTGAGTGGGCCAGTGGCACAGACACACAAAGCGAATGCGGGGACTATGGTGATCTCCCACTCCTTCCCCACCCTCCCACAGGGAGAGAGGGAGAGGGAGAGACGGACAGATGGAGGGAGGGCAGGTCCCCCTTGATTCTGCGTGTGCTTCATTCACAGGACACTGACACCCTCTGTGATCTCCCACCCCACTTCCATTACACTGAACACTACTGTCCAGCCCTAAACGTGAGTCACAGATGGTTTACTGTGTACCTGCCGGTGGAAACAGAAGCTCAGATATTCTCCATACCTCCCTGGGATCTTCCGCCTACCCCACTGTTAGAGGTCAAATGAGAAAAAGAAGCACTCGTTTAGTTAATCAGCGTTAGCATAGAGAAAAATAAAAGGATAGAGAGAACAAGAAAGAAACGCAGTGAAGACTTCATATTTGGGTGGCCAGGGTGAACAAGGAATTCTCTGGACTATTTTAGAAACTTTACCATAAGTCTGAAGTTATCTTCAAATTAAAAACATAACAATAGAGAAATGTAAGATACAAAGAGAATGAACTCCCAGGGGCAGGGAAATGGCTCACTGGGCGAGAGGACAAGCTTTGCCAGCATGTACACCTGTGTCTGGATTCTCAGAAGCTGTGTGGTGAGCTGGACACAGATGGATGTGTCTGTAGCCCGTGCAGTGATGGGGAACACGTGGATGCAGCCAGATTGATTATAACCAGCTTGGCTGAAACGCCATGCTTCTGATTCAGTGACAGGCCGCGTCTCAGGGCAATAAGGTGGACGACACCAACATCCAGCCCTGGTTTCCATAAGTGTGCATACCCACACTCCTGTGCACATACCTCAAGTGTGCACCACGCCCACAAACGAGGGAATCAGGGCCCTGGTAAGAACAGGACAGGTCTGAGGAAGGCAACGACTGTCTTCACTTCCAGGTCACGCCCTTGACAGCCCTGAAGTTTGCAGAGCTGACAGTGAGAGCTGGGTTTCCAAAGGGGGTAATCAACATCGTGCCAGGCTCAGGTAAGTCAGCAGGGGACCAACGGGTACCTCAGGAAGCTGAATGCTGTTTTCCACTGCAGTCTTGGCCTGAATGAACTGCGTTACAACTGAATACAGTTCACGAAGCGTAATACATTTATGGTGCAATGGAAATATAGAGTTGAAATCTAATGTGTGTGGAGTGTGGGGAGGAATGGCATTGTAAAACCGCCCTAAGGGGGCCATATTGACTTTGGAAGGTAACAACTGGGGCTTCTCCATCAATGGGCACCGCTGCATGGAGGACACTGTTTAAATCCATTTGTAATTAACACAGAAAATGTAACTGCGGGTTCGAATCTAAGCTTAGAAACCTACTTGAGCAAACGCAAACCCACACTCCCTGCACGATCTGAGTCGTGTCTTCCCCTCACTGAATTCTGCAGGCGGAGTCGCAGGACAGTGGCTGTCTCAGCATCTGGACACCCGCAAGCTTGGCTTCACCAGCTCCACGTCTGTGGGCAAACAGATCATGAGCAGGTACTGGCTTTCTGTGGGAAGCCCACTCAATCAGGCTTCGACCTGACATCTAACAGAGTGTGTTGGAACAAAGAAAAGGCTGGGGATAAGGCTCAGCTGGCAGATTGATTGCCGAGGTTGCACAATGCCCTGGATTTGATTCCTATGGCTGCAGAGAGAGGATGTGATGGTCCACACTGCAATGCCAGCACTCTGGAGGTGGAGGTGGGGGGTCAGAAGGGAAAGGTTAACTGGGGTGTGTGAGATGCTGTCTCAGGAAACAAAATAAGCAACAACAATAAAACAAGAAATAAGAGAAACAGTAACGAACGGAGAAACTGCCTTTATCACTGACAAATACTGAGACACACAAATGTAAGACAAAACTCTCCACAGTTGAAACCAGGGCCCTGGGCTGGAGACAGAGCTGCACCAAGACACGGGAGAATTCTGTGGGCTATTTTTTTTCCTATCAATAATTCTATCCACTCAGCATAAGAGTGCTTAGGAAGGCTGGGAAGGCTTTCTCGTGGGTTGTCTCCATCACCATTCAAAAAGCAAACCAACAAAAAGCTACGTAATAAGGAGTGAAGAACTAAGTGTACCTGAACCATTGCTATCCCGCCTGTGGCGGTCTCGCAGGCTGTCTAGTAGCGGATTTGCCTGCAGACCTTGATATACAAAATCCCTAAAGGTGAATTTCCCTTATTTCATTATTTCATTATTAGACCACCGGATTTCTCAAACATTACAGAACACCTCTGAAGTATGCAAACCATGGGAAAAACCACATGAACCTCCCACATTTACCGCCCAGCCGCCATATCGGGTTTCTTTTCTCTTCCCCTCTCCTCTCTGAGACATGGTTTCTCTGTGCAGCAGGGCAGGCCTTGCACTCGCCATCCTCCTGCCTCCACGCTCTGAATGTGGGAGCTACAGGCATGCACTCCATGCCCTCATAAATGAGGTTCTTAATGTTTCTGACGCTCAGTTGTATTTTGCATGTCAAGTACGAACATGGTTAGGAGAGAGAGAGAGACACAGACAGACAGATGGACGGACGGACGGACAGAATAACTGCTTGTTCCTATTTGTTCTCCTCTAGCTGCGCTGTGAGCAACCTGAAGAAAGTCTCCCTTGAGCTGGGCGGCAAATCCCCACTTATAATATTCAATGACTGTGAACTTGACAAGGCTGTGAGGATGGTAAGGGGGCCCAGACCAGGCAGAAGGCGCCTAGATCTACAACACGCTTCCCTTCCTTTATTGGAGGACTTCAGATGGGATCTAGTTGAGCTACTCAGAAGCAAATGCCATCTTTGTGTTTATCCTAAGGATGCTTAATTGCTTTAAATGGCTTTTTATAATAGCTCCCTCCTGTCTGCTAGCACCTTGTCTCCTTCATCCCTCTTCTGGTCTAGAAACCAGGCTCTGGCTAAACTCTTTAAAGAAACTCAGCAAAGGGTTTGCCTCCATGCCTGACACCCAAGTTCCATCCGCAGACTCACGAAGTGGAAGAAAAAAAACACTTCCTGCAAGTTGACCTCTGACCTCCATACACATGTTAGAATATTTATGCACCTGCCTCCAAAATTTAACACGTAAAATATTTCTAAAATAAGGAGAAAAATAGTTAGCAGGGCTTGCCTTTGCCTGCAATGGAAGTCAGGGTTTGACTCCCAGCACATCATAACCGGGCATGGCGGTACTCATCTATAAACCCTGCACAGGATCATCTTAGGTGTATCCTCATTGTCACACATTTTAAATAAGTGCTCACGAGCTGCAACTGGGAAAAGTCAAAACAACGATCTCCCAGCAGTCGCTAAGAGTCACTAACAATCTACAGGACTGTCTCCAGTCTCTTGTTACCATGACACTTGCATAAAAACAGGTGAGGCCAGGGCAGAGGGTTCAGTCAGTACAGCAAGTGCAAGGACCAGCATCTGGATTCGTAGCACCCATATAACATAGGGCAGTGTGCACCTGGAGTCCCGGCACTGGGAGAGGGGAGCATCCCTGGAGTTCACTAGCCAGTCAGTCCAGCTAAACAAGAGACTCTGACAAGAAAAAAAAATTAAAACATGGAGAGCAACTGAGAAACACATGTGGTGTTGACCTCATCTCCATGTGCACACACACATGAACATGTTCTTACACGGAGTGCCGCCCTCTCTCTGTGATGGGATGACCGGCTGACCTGAGCAATACTAACGTGGCTTTCTCCTCTGTTGCTGAAGGGCATGGGTGCAGTGTTTTTCAATAAAGGAGAGAACTGCATTGCAGCAGGATGGCTGTTTGTGGAAGAGTCCATCCACGACGAATTCGTAACCAGGGTGGTAAGGCATCTTAGATCTGCTGCAGGTTGTACACGAATAGTTCTCTGGAAAAGCACTTCTGGGATTATTCCTGAATTTCAGATGTGAGATAGCAATGGCAGAGTTGTGATAGTTGAGGTGGCCAGGGGTGCAGATGGTTCAGTGACTACTTAACACACACATGGCCTTGTGTTCCAAGACACACACACACTTAATACACACACATACACACATACTTAATACACACATACATACACACACACTTAATACACACATACACACTTAATACACACATACATACACACACAATACACACACATACATGCACATGCATACATACACACACACACACACCGTGCACTGGCACATACCTGTAATCCCAGTGCTGGACAGGCAGTAAACACAAACAGAGGCCAGGGACTGGCTGACCAAACACCATAGACTGACCAGCAGGCTTCGGGCAAAGGAGAAACTCAGCCTCAAAACACAGGTGGAGAACACGTGGGGGAAAACAGCCATGTTGTTCTCTGGCCTCCGCCTGTGTGCGCACTCACACACATTCACCTGCACCAATACAGACACATAAACAAACACACAAAAGCAGAGGCATCCTTTCTTCACAGAGAGCACGACAGTTTTTCAAAGGCAGGTCGTGGGGAATCAGCAGGCAGTAGTCACTGACTCCTCAGGCTTACAGAGTAATTTACTTTGTGTCTCATTAGAATCCAGTCCGCAGTATAGCCATAGAGAGGCTCATAGGATCTGACACATGAGACATTTCCAAAGCAGAGACCAGAAATGTCAAGCACTTGCTGTATTGGTCCAGCACAGGCCTGTTTTCTAAATGGGCAATTTTTGTATTCATTTATCCTGTTTCCTTTTTTAAGACTTGGATGAGCAGGCTTTCACTGTGCAACTTGCATAACTGGAAGTTTGCTAGGTAGACCAGGCTGCCCTCAAACTCAAGAGATCTTCCTGCTTCTGAGTCCTAAATGCTGGGATTAAAGACACGCACCACCAAAACTAGATGAGATTTATTTGCAACTGTGTGTGTGTGTGTGTGCATGCGTGCACCCTGTAGGTCAGAGGTGGTTGTGAACACCTGATGTAAATACTAAAAACCAAACAGGTCTTTTGAAAAGACAATATGCATTCCTATCCTCTGATCCATCTCTCCAGCCCCTCAACAGCTAAGTGCTGAGCACCCAGCAATGTCATTTGCTGGGCATTGACAATACAGAACAGGCAGGCAGCCAGGGTCACCATCTTCTGGGCGTTGACAATACAGAACAGGCAGGCAGCCAGGGTCATCATCATGCAGAGTATCTCTCCAGCACAGGGTTTGCAAGACACCAAGAGATCAGTAGCAGATCTATATTCAAACTGACGGGGCCATGGGGGCTTCTGTCCTTTCTCCTCATTGAGCTGGAGTTACAGCCAGAAAACGACACAGAGGACGACCAGGATGAGAAGCAGCACACACAGTTGTGCCAGGGAGGAGTAGTGCGACACTTCTCACCAGAACATTCCATCCCGGTTACGGGTCAGGTCGGCCCTGGTTACACAGGGGATTCTAAGACAGCCTGGGCTACATGGGGTCTGTCTCAAAAATACAAAACCCAAAAAACAAAACAAAACAAAAAAACCCAAAACAACAACAAACATTTCCAGCAATTCTTCCAACCTGGCAATCTCATGAGAATCTCACAAGGCCGCTCTACCACACTTAAAGAAGAAAAAACACTAGAAATTCTTTTCCCATCAAGAGTCTAAGACGTTAATGAAAACTCCAGAATGTCACTTTGCTCTTCATGGGTTAACCTTCAGGACTTGGATACACAGCACCGGGCTTGTATTGTGAGAATATAGTACTTGGGGACTTGACCTTTAAAGTCACAGTGTAAACTGACTGTGTGTGAGAAGACAAACCCATTTAACCCCTTCGGGGCCTCGGTTTCTCCTTCTGTAACATGGAAACATTGAAGACTTGCTTCCAGTGCAGCTGGAAAGAGCCAACCACACATCTGTCAACCGCTCATGACACCACGACACAAATATACACATAGAACACGTTACTGGTAACACTGCTACTACTAACGGCGATGGTGTTTTGTGGATTGGGTAAAATACAGGTGGAAGAGATTAAGAAGATGAAGATTGGTGATCCGCTGGACAGATCTACAGACCACGGGCCCCAAAACCACAAAGCCCATCTAGAAAAGCTGCTGCAGTACTGTGAAACTGGGGTGAAGGAAGGGGCCACCCTGGTATACGGAGGACGACAGGTGCAGTGGTCAGGTAAGAACGTCTCTGGGGAAGTGCCTGGTGCCTGCCCCACCCCCAAAACCCAGAATGGATGGTAATGAACTATGCTTCAGTGCCTCCCCTGCAGAAGAGTGGTGTGTCTGTGTGCACACACACGTGTGCATGTGTGCTTATATGTGTATATGTGCAGTGTGTGCATGTGTGTGTGTGCACACACGTGTGTGCATGTATGCTTATGGATACAGGTGTGGCATATGCGCCAATGTGTGTGTATGTATGTGTGTGTATGTGCAGTGTGTGTATGTGTGTGTGCACATCCATGTGTGCCTATATGGGTGAATATGTATATGTGCAGTGTATGTATATACATGTGTATGTGTGTGTGCATATGGGTGCATATGCGTGTAGGTGCGGCATGTGTGTGTGCATATGTGTGTGTATATGTGCAGCGTATGGATATACATGTGTGTGTGCACATGTGTTTGTGCACATAGGTGCATATGCGTGTAGGTGCAGTGTGTGTGTGTACTTATGTGTGTGAATATGTATCTGTGCAGCGTATGTATTTACGTGTGTGTGTACGTGTTTGTGCACATGGGTGCATATGCGTGGAGGTGCAGTGTGTGCATGCAGGTTTCACCTGCTGACAAGACGGGGCTTGATATGTTGATCTTCAAAACCAGACAAGTACTGATTGGACGGTTACTGTACACAGGCTCTTCATTTTAAATAATGGTGAAAGCAAGGAAAATCAAAGTATTTATCCTGTGTTCCCTGGATGAGCTGAGTTTCCAGAAGTCTGAATAGGTGGTACAGGGACATTTCCAGAAAAGAGCTGATGTAAATCAAAAGAATAAAAAAGCCGGGTGGTGGTGGTGCACGCCTTTAATCCTAGCACTAGGCAGGCAGAGGCAGGCAGATCTCTGAGTTGTAGGCCAGCCTGGTCAACAGAGTGAGTTCTAGGACAGTCAGGGCTACATAGAAAAAAAACTCGTCTTGGGAGAAGGAAAAAAAAAAAGACAGAGTAGAAAAATCACTGCTCCGCAATTCTCTAGATGAAAATCACTGATTCAGGGAGAAAATGGTGGTCCATGGAGACTGGAGTCCTTAGACCAAGGAACTGGGAGCTGGAGAGGGATAAGGCATCTACATCACTGCTGCTCCTGCAGAAGACCTGGGTTGATTCCCAGCACCTACATGGGAGCTCACAGCTGTGACTCCAGTTCCAGAGGACTTCTGGTATCTGTGGGCACCGAGCGAGAGCACAGTGGGCACGCATGCAGGCGAACATATAATTATTTTTTAAAAAACTTACTGTTTTTTTTTTATTGAGAAAAAGAGAAAAAAAAAACAAGTTTCCACCTCCTCCCAGCCTCCCATTTCCCTCCCCCTCCTCCCACCCTACGCTCCCTCCTCCCACCTTTCTCCCCCTCCCCCCACTCCTTTCCCCCTCCCTCTCCAGTCCAAAGAGCAGTCAGGGTTTTCTGCCCTGTGGTAAGACCTAGGACCTCCCACCTCCGTCCATATCTAGGAAGGTGAACATCCAAACTGGCTCGGCTCCCACAAAGCCATCACATTACATAGGATCAAACCCCCATGCCATTGTCCTTTGCGTCTCATCAGCCCTCATTGTTCGCCATGTTCAGAGAGTCCAGTTTTATCCCATGCTTTTTCAGTCACAGGCCAGCTGGTCTTGGTGAGCTCTCAATAGATCAGCTCCACTGTCTCAGTGGGTGGGTGCATCCCTCGTGGTCCCGACTTCTTTGCTCATGTTCTCCCTCCTTCTGCTCCTCATTGGGACCTTGGGAGCTCAATCCAGTGCTCCAGTGTGGGTCTCTGTCTCTATCTCCATCCATCACCAGATGAAGGTTCTATGATGATATGCAAGGTATTCGTCAGTATTGCTCTAGGATAGGGTCATTTCAGGTTCCCTATCCTCAACTGCCCAAGGAACTAACTGGGGACCTCAGCTTGGGCACCTGGGAGCCCCTCTAGGGTCAGGTCTCTTGCCAACCCTAAAGTGGCTCCCTTAACTAAGAATTGTGGTTCTGTGCTCCCCTGTCCAACCTTCCTTTATCCCAATCCTCCTGTTTTCCCAAGGCCCGACCTCCTTCCCTTCTAACTTTTCTCTCCCATCTCCCCTTACCCCCATCCCACCCCACCCCCAAGATCCCAATTTTCTCCCTGGCAATTTTGTCTACTTCCCTTAGCCAAGAGGATAACTATATGTTTTTCCTTGGGTTCCCCTTCTTACTTAGCTTCTTTAGATTCACCTATTGTAGACTCCGTGACCCTTATTTATGGCTAGAAACCAATTATGAGTGAGTACATCCCATGTTCATCTTTTTGAGTCTGGGATACCTCACTCAGGATAGTGTTTTCTATTTCCATCCATTTGCATGCAAATTTCGAGAAGTCATTGTTTTTTACCGCAGCGTAGTACTCTAATGTGTAGATATTCCATACTTTCTTCATCCATTCTTCCATTGAAGGGCATCTAGGTGGTTTCCAGGTTCTGGCTATTACAAATAATACTGCTATGAACATAGTTGAACAAATGCTTTTGTCATATGATAGGGCATCTCTTGGGTATATTCCCAAGAGTGGTATTGCTGGGTCCAGGGGAAGGTTGATCCCGAATTTCCTGAGAAACCGAAACACTGACTTCCACAGTGGTTGCACAAGATTGCATTCCCACCAGCAATGGATGAGGGTACCCCTTCCTCCACAGCCTCTCCAGCAAAGGTTATCGTTGGTGTTTTTGACTTTAGCCATTCTGACAGGTGTAAGATGATATCTCAAAGTTGTTTTGATTTGCATTTCCCTGATTGCTAAGGAAGTTGAGCATGACCTTAAGTGTCTTTTGGCCATTTGAACTTCTTCTGTTGAGAATTCTCTGTTCACATCAGTGCCCCATTTTTTAATTGATTCATGCAATCCCCATCAAGATCCCATCAAAATTCTTCATAGATCTGGAGAGGACAATAATCAACTTTATATGGAAAAACAAAAAACCCAGGATAGCCAAAACAATCCTATACAATAAAGGATCTTCTGGAGGCATTACCATCCCTGACTTCAAACTCTATTACAGAGCTACAGTAATGAAAACAGTGTGGTACTGGCATAAAAACAGAGAAGTTGACCAATGGAATCGTATAGAAGACCCGAATTTTAACCCACAAACCTATGAACACCTCATTTTTGATAAAGGAGCTAAAAGTATACAATGGAAGAAAGAAAGCATCTTCAACAAATGGTGCTGGCACAACTGGATGTCAACCTGTAGAAGAATGAAAATAGACCCATATCTATCACCGTGCACAAAACTCAAGTCCAAATGGATTAAAGACCTCAATATCAGCCCGAACACACTGAAAAGGATAGAAGAGAAAGTGGGAAATACCCTACAACAGATGGGCACAGGAGATCGCTTCCTATGTATAACCCCAGAAGCACAGACATTAAGGGCAACATTGAATAAATGGGACCTACTAAAACTGAGAAGCTTCTGCAAAGCAAAGGACACTGTCACTAAGACACAAAGGCAACCTACTGACTGGGAGAAGATCTTCACCAACCCCGCAACAGACAAAGGTCTGATCTCCAAAATATATAGAGAACTCAAGAAACTAGACTTTAAAATGCTAATTAACTCAATTAAAAAATGGGGCACTGATCTGTTTTTATTTTATATGTATGTGTGTTGAACCTGTATGTGGGTCTGTGTATCACATGCTCGCTTGGTTATGTGTGTGTTGAGCCTGTATGTGGACTTGTGTATCACATGCTTGGTTATGTGTGTGTTGAGCCTGTATGTGGGTCTGTGTATCACATGCTTGCTTGGGGTCTGTGACAGTCAAGAGAGGGTCTCAATCTCCAGGGTCTGCAGTTCCAGGTACCTGTGAGTTGCCACGTGGAGCTGGGAATCAAACCCGGGTCTTCTGGAAGAGCAAGTGCTCTTCACCACTGAGCCATCTCACCAGGCCCCAGTTATTTTTTTAAAGGAATAGACAATATAGAAAAACAAATATCACCTAACAAAGCAATGGCAAATTAAAAATTCTAAGATATTCAATGGTACAGCCAGGTAGGGCAGCATACACCTTAACTCCAGCACTTGAGAACCTGAGGCAGGATGGAGGTTCAAAACACGTCAGTGGGGAAAAACAACAACTCAAAGGAGCTGAACTATGAATATATATTAAATACATACTCTTTTACATCCTTAAACTTTCCACAATAGTCATGTAAAAAAATGAGCATCCAGAAAGGCCCCTGCTACACAGAAGACAGTTCTCTTCTTCTTTAGATAAGCCTGGGGTGGGGGCTGGACTACCTCAGTAAACTGGGGATGAAAACAACATCTTCTGTGGCTGATGCTTCTATTCTTCCTCCCAGGCTTCTTCATGGAACCAACTGTGTTCACAGACGTCGAGGACCACAACAGGTACCTCGCCAAGGAGGAATCCTTCGGGCCTATCATGGTCATTTCTAAGTTTCCAAATGGGTGTGTTCCCTACGCACACTGTGTAACATGGGTTTCAGCGAGATGACTCCTCTACCTGGTGCTGTCCCTAGAGCATGCAATCAATGGATGTGCAATTCTCCACCCTAAGAGTAAACCAACGGGTTAATAAGTTAGAAGCACCTGGTGGCTGGGAAATAGCTCACTGGATGAAGGGCTTCCTGGGCAAAGGGGAGGGCCGGAGTGCAGATCCTAGCACCCACTTACGAGGGAGGTGTGGCATCATGGCAGATGCAAACTCAGAACTGAGCAGAGAGAGGAACATCATCCCACAAGCCAATCCAGCCTGACTGGTGAGCTACAGGTTTAATGAGAGACCCTGTCTCAAAAGCTAAGGAGACAGAGTAGCTGCGTTTGGGGAAGAAAGGAGAGCTTTGAGGCTGGACAGTTCTGAAGAGGGGTGAACACAAGAAAAAAGGCTCCGAAAACTGGCAGAGGAAGCACACACATGATCCCTGCAGACTAAAAAAGATGATGCTGGTGAAATGGGAAGAGATACTCCCTGACCTGTGTGGAGAGTGGAATACTCTCCCTGCACATTTAATGGTGTTTTCTGCTTCTGGAAACATCTCACAGGGACATCGATGGAGTTCTGCGCCGAGCAAATAACACCGAATATGGTTTGGCCTCTGGGGTTTTCACCAGAGACATCAACAAGGCCATGTACGTGAGTGACAAGCTAGAGGCGGGAACGGTTTTCATCAACACCTACAACAAGACAGACGTGGCCGCCCCTTTCGGCGGAGTGAAGCAGTCTGGCTTTGGGAAGGACTTAGGTGAGTGTGGCTTATTTTGCTCCTGGACATTCACACTGCACCACACAGAAACATTATTTCCAGGCCACTGCACTCCCTTATTATTTTAAACGGGATCTCCTACACAGCAGTTTACAAAGGACACTGGAATTCTAAAAACCATTAAGTACATTGTAAGACAACCACAACTGTTTGTTTCCATGCATGGGTACGTGTGTCACGTCGCACATGTGCTCGGAGGAAAACTGTCCATGTTGGTTCTCTCCTTTCACCCCATGGATCCTGGAGATTTAACACAGGCCATGGGGCTTGCTTGAGAAGGGCCTTTCCCTACTCAGAAATCTCTTGGGTCAATTGTTTTAGCTAAAACATGTTTTTAAATCTGACTTTCAGTATGAAGTTGGTTTTGTGGAACTCAGTGGAACCAAGACGACAGTCTGGGGGGGTCAAAGTAGCTCTGGAGTTGGTCCTCTCTGTGAGTCTTGCAGAGTCACGGAGATAAGCAGGGTCTCCTGGGCACGTAGGGCTTCTAGGCACAGAGAACACACGATGCTGGACTCAGTTCATGGTGAGCGGTTTTCCTGCCATCTCTCAAGACACAGCTCACTCTGGATGCTGAGGTTGTGCTGGGCCCTCATGGAAGACATTACCTGATGAGCACAACTGAGGAAACCCAGCAGGAAGCTGCTAGGATGCCATTGTTCCGATCAGGGGAAACCAGGCCCAGAACAGGGGGATGAGGTGCAAAGTTCCACACCCACAGGTGCAGACAGAGAAGTAAAAGTCAGCCAGTCCGCCTGCAGATCTCACCTCCTACTCTGTAGTCCTCCATGGCTTAAAAATATCAAGTGTAAAAATACACCTTAGGAAGGGAGAGCATGGTATGGTGGTTCGTGCCGACAATCCAGCACTTAGGAGCACAGGAGACAGGAGGACCAGTTCAAGAGCATCGTTGGCCAAATAGCAAATTTGAAAGCAGCCTATACTTTGTGAATCTCAAAACACTCTGAAATAAAAATACTTGATTTGCTGAAACTTCCCTGCAAATTTGGCTCATTTAAGGCATTAGATTCTGTTTCCTAGAGATTTTTGACAATGTATTTATAGGAATAAAAAGTGGTTTGGGTCTAAGACACAGTTGCAGGTTTTCTTGGAAAGTTTTTGTCACAGAAGAAGCCAATTCTGTTTGTTCTCTGACACTGTAACCTACAGCTAAAGGCTTGTTTGACTATAAAACAAAACAAAATTCCTCATGGTACCAACACGACTGAAGGCTCCTTGGCTCAGTGTAGTCTCAATCTCGGCAATCGTGGGTTATACTTACCTAGGGGCTGTAAAATATCTGATCTGATTGCTCTGGAGAAGGCTGGGAACAAGTTTGCTCTAATGAGGGAACAAGTTTGACAGCTCTCTCTCCAACAAGCAAAGGAAGCTGCACTTCCATTCCCCTCTCAGTGCCTGCCCCCAAGCTTCCGTCCCTGTACTCAACTCTGCTTTATTAAATGCAACTGAACAGACAGCACCCTGGTCACAGGACCGCAAAACAAAGAATCAGTTCATAAAGCAGGGAACAGGAGGAAGGTTAGGGCTGAAGCTCACCAACGCGCCAATCCCTGAAGGGCCTGGTAGGCTACTCTAGCCCTCACTACTCATAACAGTCTATGATCTGCTAGCATCCGCACTGTGAGGACTGTTAGCGATGCCTAATGTCAGGGTCTTCCCCTAACTTACTTCAAAGCTCTCGAACATCTCGTGTGAACCTGAGGAGCACAGGTCTAGGCCACAAGTTCTTACCTATCCTTGTGTGTGTTCTACTGCCTAATCTCTTCCCCCAGGTGAGGAAGCCCTGAATGAATACCTCAAAACCAAAACAGTGACACTGGAGTATTAGAGCAACGCTAGCATCAGGAAGCCATTGACCAACAGTCGCTGATGAACAAGGAAC
The DNA here is from genome assembly GCF_018167655.1 of Microtus oregoni. Lineage (NCBI taxonomy): Eukaryota > Metazoa > Chordata > Mammalia > Rodentia > Cricetidae > Microtus > Microtus oregoni. Next base: position 886,067 of record NW_024544772.1, read on the forward strand.
GATCTGGGAGCCACAAAAATATACAGAAGGACCAAAGAAAACCAAAAAGAAGATTGCACCACTTGTGCGGCCATTTGCCTGAGTGTTGGGTCTCTTGGGGAGCATTTGCACAAGGACCTCAGTAAATTCCAGTACACATCTTTCTTATCACCGAATGTCTTACCTCCGTCAGGTTTTAACAACGTTGGTTATTGTTGGTATTTCTAAGTGTGGGAGTCTGCTATCTCTCGGGAAGAACTATTCTCTTCAAGGCCTTCCTTCCTCACTCAGCGATAATATATAGGACTTCTGGGTCTCTAATCTCTGAGCCATACATACGGGATACCGACATTTCTTTACTTCTGCTATCAAAGAACAGGCTATCCCCATAGAAAGTGATGGCTGTCCTTTTCATTCCCATAGTAAAGTGATTTTGGTGCCTTTGACTATTCTGTTGCCCATCATGACATGACAGATGAGCACCCAGGAAAACGTCCTCCAGAACTACCAGCCTGGTACAAAGTTAAGTTCTGAGGACACCAAAATTACTGACATTGTCTTTGGTCCTATAATTTAAACCCCAGTAAACATCTTTCTAAGCGAATTTTGGGAGGTGAACAGCGTGAGACAGCCAATCTTACTCGTAATAGACTGCCTTACTGTCTGGCTTGGAAAAAATGACCCACCTTCTCTGAGCTTTCTATGTCTTCCTTGTAAAGAGGGGATCACAGTGCCTTCTCACAGCTCTGCCTACAAGGACTCCGTGCAATAAGCAATGCCCCACCACGGTGCTTCACTGGAAATACTCAATTGAAGTCTTTCTTTCTGTCACTATTTTAGAAGTAGTAAGTTAACTGGCAGCATGAGGGAACTTCTTAGAAGGCTCACTAATCAGTGAAGCTAACTGGTGGGTAAATGAACTACCTACACTTCTCAGTCATCAGTGCTTGGACTCCTCTTCCCGCCCATTCTCCTCACCTATGGAGTACAACACGTCACATACAGCACAATGTGACAACTGTCGTGCTGTAAAAAACGGTGCTCATTTGCAATAGTCCACGTCTGTAACGCCAGACTCAGGAGGCCAGGACAGGATGACCGCTGTCACTTGAGGTCATCTGGACTATGCAGAAAGCTCGAGGCCAGTCTGGGTATCAAAAACAGTAACAAAAGCCAGTCTTTAAAATGTCAATGGCACCAGGGAAAGCATCACCCTCTCCGTGGCTTTCCTCCTAGCTGCCTACTCACCCCCGCACAGGACACTCGAGTCCCACTCTTCTACCTGCTGGCTCTGCTGCTCGCTGGCTGTGGGATGTCAGGCAGGTTGGCGACCTCAAGTCTCTATGGCTTCATTTGGTGTATGAAAGACGGTGATGAACGAACGCCATGACTTATTTGGATAGTGATGGCCTGCATTTGCCCAGCATCTGCATGACATCGTTTAAGAGCTGGCCGCTGCTGCTGTGTGGTGCTCACGTTGTATCCCGCTGTGACACGGGTTAAACTACTGCTTCTGACATGTAACCAGATGATGGGAGACTTCCTGGTCACAGAAGGTGGCCACATCAGTTAGCTTCACTTACATCTTTCTTTTGAAGTGCAACTTCAATGAACACTCCTTCTCCAGCATGGCAGACACTCCTGAGAAGTGCTCGCTCCTTTGAAGACTATACAGGGGTGTGTACGAATAACACGAGAGGCAGAAAACGTTCCCAAGGAAAGACCCTAGCTTGACCAACGCAGCAAATACTGCCTTCCAGCACGTTTTATTACACTACATTCCATTATAGCAGTTAACCCATTCAATCTTGCCAGATGATGGTGAACGAAGCCGTTCTTTACCTGCGCCCATACACGACATCATCTTACAGAATATTGTGTCTCTGCTCCTACCACATGTGGTCCTTTTCAAAGTCTGTCAGCCTTGAATCTCTCCTCAGAACCTAAAGGTTTGTTTAAAATAAAACTCAGTGTACTTACTACATCCATGCATCTCAGTCCTCTGACTTCACCTCTGTTGACTTCTCTATGTTCTGTCTGTCCTGGATGCTCTGATGTTCCTGACACACCAAACCTGCCCACCTCGGGGCTGCTGAAGACATTGCTTCCTTATGCTACCACGGTGATGGTAATAGTTTTTTTTTTTAATATTTGTTTATTTATTATGCATACAATATTCTGTCTGTGTGTATGCTTGAAGGCCAGAAGAGGGCACCAGACCTCATTACAGATGGTTGTGAGCCACCATTTGCTGGGAATTGAACTCAGGACCTTTGGAAAAGCAGGCAGTGATCTGAACCACTGAGCCATCTCTCCAGCCCCGATGGTATAAGTATTTGTTGGGGGTTGAGCACATGGCCCTCGACGTATAAATATCCTCTTAGAGCTGACTTTGACTTACCAGGTTGCTTCAATGAACGTGGAGCTGGGAAGAAAAGCAATTGAAAAGTCAGGCCTACAGCAGCACACCTCTGCCTCCTGCAGAAGTCTTCTGGCTGGTCATAGCTTCCTGCTGCCTCAGACTGAGGTTTGGACAATAACCGTGTTCCATGACAGCTCTTACCACTCTGTCATCCTGTGCTTCCCTCTGTGTTCCTTCTAAAGCGCTCGGCACAACCGGGTCTGTACCAACCAGCTCAGTGCAGACAACCTCCGAGAACAAGTGCCGGCTTTGTTCAGTGCTGTATCTCCTGTGCCTAAGATGTTGGAGAGTTCAAGAAACATCTGCTTTCCAGCTGAGGGGTCAGGTGACCTGCCTAAAACACACAGCTGTTGAGTATTTGTGCAGTGACCTCATGATCTTAACCATGGGATTTTTACTCCCAATGCCTGCAATAGGGCATGGAGACTGGAGAGAGGAATACAAATAATGACTTCACAAACTAAAAAAAACCACAAGAGCTTTTCCAGAAGTGGTTAGGATGAGGGGGAATGAGCCGAACCTGCTGCTCCATACTAACGTCCCATGAGAGTGGGAGACGGGGGAAGCCCAGGGTTCACGGAGCAGTGGAAGGCAGGTAAGAATGGCTCATGGGAGGGGCACTATTACTGCTCTTGTGAGGACACTCTAAAAATTCACTTCCGTATCAAATGATGTTTTTTTAGAAAAGACGCAATTTTCTTCCCAATCAGGTTCCAAAAACACAAAAGGAGCTAAGAGCGACTGAGAAGTTAGATAAGGTGGCTCATGCCTTTAATCCCAGCCCTTTAGGAGGCAGGGGTAGGCCTGGGCTAGTAGGGGCTGCAAGGTCAGCCAAGACTACACAGTGGGACCCTGACTCAAAGACAAAATTAAAAAAAAAAGGGGGGGGGCATAGTGATTGTGAGGGATTTTCATCCTGACATAAATACTCAAGTGAACCTTCAATAGTATATAATCATGTGAAAACCACACGAAGCTCACTCAACATCAGTTCCTTTTCACAGAAATGAACACACACCTGAGACTGCTGTGTTCACTGATACACTTGTCAATTGAACGTTAACTGATCACGTCCATTTTCAATCAGCGAGGCCATAATCACCCATGTCAATAAACACGTCTTTGTACGGTTTGGTGACTGTAATCCAAGATGTCGACTCATTGTAAAATTGCTTGTGTGATGGATGTCACAACACATCCTACTGAGTAACTTGCTTTAGGAGCCAATGATATGGCTCTAGAGACAAAAGCTCTTGGTGTCAAACTTAACATCCTAAGTTCCAGCCCTGGAGTCCACATGACTGAGAAAGAGAACTGACTCCTACATGTTGACCTTCCTTTGACCTCTGCCCTGCACTTTGTATCTATACGCACAATGAAGAAATAATATTCTTTTTTATTTTCTGTTTTGTTTTTCGAGAAGGGTTTCTAGCTGTCCTGGAACTCACTCTGTAGCCAAGGCTGGCCTTGAACTCTCAGAGATCCTCCTGCCTCCGCCTCCTGAATGCTGGGACTAAAGGTATGCGCCACCACAACCTGGCTAAGAAATACGATTTTTTAAAGAATTTGTGTCCTTAGGACTGGAGAGACTGAGGGACAAAGGTCTTGAGTTCAAGGCCACAAAAAAATACGTAATGCTACAAATACACAAATAAAAACTCGTGGCCAAAGTTATACTGACGAGGAAATTTCCTAAGAAGGCAAGTCTTGGGTCAAATACACAATGACCGTGTTTCCCAAGACGTCTGCTGCTGTTCTGTAATATTCATCACACAGGACCCAACAACTCAGCTTTTACCGAGCGCTGCTCTACGCACCATGCCTAGAGACCCTAAGTTCTTACAGTACCTCTACAGGGGAACAGATCCCAGGTGATCACTGGCAACAGTGGAGCGGCTGGGCTGGAATTGGGTCAGAGTTTGTGTTCATGGCATAGTGATGCCAAGGCCTCATGGCTCACGTTAAATGTGGAAAAACTGCTGGCAGGGACAGTGAGGAAACGCAACCCACTGCCAGGCCGGGAGTCAGAGCAGCAGGCCGTCCTGTGCAGGGCCACTCGAGGCAGCAACGTTTGACTTGCCCTCCTCTCCCTCCCTCCCTCCCTCCCTCCGTCACCTGCTGGGTCTCCCTGCCACCTCTTAGTTCCAGGAAAGACCCTAAGACACTACAGTATCCCTGCACCTCCTGCTTGGAAGGTTCATCTCACACACCCTGTTCTAACACTAATGGACATGAAGGCTCTGTGACAAGATGGAGGGGAATCCACAGATGAGAGTCTCCTAGCAATGCGTTCTGTTTTCTTCAGAACTGTGAGTCAGGAAATGAACCAATGTTTAAGCTCAAGTAATTTATTGACACAAAATTGAAAGAAGAGTTTATTGACACGATATATTCCAAATAAAGGCTCTGTACCAGGCACTGGGAGACACAGAGAGGGCCTCATAACAGCAGTGGACACACAGGATTACACTCCAATACAGCAATACAAACAATATGCGGTCTGGTTACACAATTAAATTAACAATTGAACATGACAATTCGGTACAAAAGTCATTGACCTGCTGTTTTCTAACTCCCTTTCCACAGACCACAGAACAGTTCAAAAAGCACTTTAAAAAAAAAAAACAGTGCAACCTTCCTTTATCCCAATCCTCCTGGAACCACAATTCTTAGTTAAGGGAGCCACTTTAGGGTGGGCAAGAGACTTGACCCTAGAGGGGCTCCCAGGTGCCCAAGCTGAGGTCCCCAGTTAGTTCCTTGGGCAGCTGAGGATAGGGAACCTGAAATGACGCTATCCTAGAGCAACGCTAATGAATATCTTGCATATCATCATAGAGCCTTCATCTGGTGATGGATGGAAATAAAGACAGAGACCCACACTGGAGCACTGGACTGAGCTCCCAAGGTCCCAATGAGGAGCAGGAGGAGGGAGAACATGAGCAAAGAAGTCGGGACCACGAGGGGTGCACCCACCCACTGAGACAGTGGAGCTGATCTACTGGGAGCTCACCAAGGCCAGCTGGACTGTGACTGAAAAAGCATGGGATAAAACTGGACTCTCTGAACATGGCGAACAATGGCACGGGGTTTTGTTCCTACGCAATGTGCTGGCTTTGTGGGAGCCCAGCCAGTTTGAATGTTCACCTTCCTAGATATGGACAGAGGGGGGAGGACCTAGGACTTACCACAGGGCAGGGAACCCTGACTGCTCTTTGGACTGGAGAGGGAGGGGGAGAGGAGTGGGAGGAGGGGGAGAAGGATGGAAGGAGGGGGAGAAGGATGGAAGGAGGGGGAGAAGGGTGGGAGGAGGGGGAGGGAAATGGGAGGCTGGGAGGAGGTGGAAACTTGTTTTTTTTTCTTCTCCTTTTCTCAATAAAAAAAAATCAAACATATAAAAAAATTAAAAAAAAAACAAAAAAAAACAGTGCAACAACCACCACACAGTAATATACACAAATATGAAATTAATAACTGAAGAAGGGTTTGTACACATGCGCAGTGAAAGCACTTTGGGCAGTAACTAATACAGGATGGACTGGGGGAGAATGAGCCAGTCTCTTCTACCAAGTCCGAAGGAAATGCAAACAGCTTTTGAGCTGACGACACAGAAACTCACTGCAAACTAATGCTCCCCGATCTCCAAGATGCAGGATATGGCTTTTATGTCCAAGTTCCTGTTTCCACTGATGTCTGATACATCATCGAGTAATGTGGACCTTCACATTTTCAAGTTTCGAACGTGTACCCTGGGTTTTCTAGACTTTTGAAGTCTCTTTCTGTGAAGTTTTACTTTTTTTCCTTTCTGATTTCAGACTTATATGGGGGGGGGAGGTGTTCTCAATTGTTATTTAAACGTGATAACAATTTAGTACTATGCCCTTATAATTTTATTCTTGTGCATTGAAAATTTTCAAGGTGTATATACACATCAAAAGTTAAATACATACACATACATATATAAACATACATACATACATACGACTATGACCTTTGTATAACAGGATGTTAAATATAACGTTTTAGAAACAGCCTGTCCTGAAGAGTCCACTCACATTCACACTGACTTGGGGTAACATAGCCATCATAGCGAGTTTTCACTTTCCCTGACCCATGCACATGTAGGCAGCACTAACTGGATTCAACAGGCTACATATACAGAAATACAAATCAAATGTTAGAGAAGGGAGGACGATCTGGGGTTGGATATAATCTAAATAATTTGTATACATGAAATTGTCAATGATGAAAAATATTCTAAAGTTTCTTTATTATTTCCCCCCTCATCTCTTACAAGACAGTACATTTAACTGGTGGACACCATTATTATGGAGGAAGCAGCCCAGGCAGGGTAATGGAACAATGACAACCTAAGACACAAGTCCAGGCATACCTCGGCTAACAGGACAACAGAAGATCCTCTGCTGGACATACCACAGGCAAAGACGTGGAAATACGAACTGGAGAAACAATAGCAAATGTTGTAAGAGGAAAACATTAGCTCACACACAAAGGCAGGAAAATCAGAGGAAGAAGCACCTCCACCTTCCTTCTTTCCTGGTTTGGACCCGGTGTCTGTGTTCTTCTACTGTTTAGAATGGGGGGTGTTTGTGGTTATTTCTTCTGAAACACTGGCTGCGACCGTGTATGCCCAGGGTAAGGGAGAGGACCACTGGATAAAAACCCACAAAACTACAAACCGAGTGATCAGAAGGGCACTTTTTAGTACAAGAGCTCCTAAGCAATTTTTCTCTACTCCAACCACCAAACTGCATTTTATCTTCATTAATAGAAGGCTACCATCTAGTGGTTTCTGGGCATGCAGAATGACCTTGGTAACTCTGAATGTCCGTGTCTTAGGTTTTCTATTGCTGTGAAGAGAAACCATGACCACGGTGACTTACACAGGAAAACTAAGTGGGACTGTCTTACAGTCTGGAGGTTCAGTCCATTACGAAGCATGGTAAGTGTGCAGGCATGAGATGCTGGAGAAAGAGCAGAGATCCACAGACACTGGAAGAGGAGAAAAACTGGACCGAGTGTGAGCATGTAAGACCTCAAAGCCCACACCCACAGAGACACACTTCCTCCAACAAGGGCACACGTCCTGATCGTACCACACCCTATGAGCCAGCTGTACAATATTTTCTGGTGGTTAACATTGTTTTAAGTCCTTGAATTACTAAATGACAGCAAAAACCACCTTTTGCTTGTGAGCCTCCAGTTTATGGAAATATACCATCAGCTAATTTGACTAAGATGGAATGAATGTTCCTTCCTGGAACATTGGGGCTATTCTTCAAAGTGTCTACTGTTGCAAAAAATTTTATCTGCCTCTGCTGATCATGAAAAAAAAAAAAGGTCACGAGACAAAGAGCTGATGCACTACTGTACAAACATCCTTGCATGCTTAGGATAACCAAGTTACCTTCAAGACATCTATTGCAAATGTTAAGCTCTTCTTAAACAAAGACCTCCAAAACGTAATTTTACTTGGCTCATCCCAACATTCACCTGATCTACTGATGGGGAATCTTTGTCAACCAATTATCTCTAACAGGTGGGACCAAGCCAGGTGGCGGTGGTGCACGCCTTTAATCCCAGCACTCGGTAGGCAGATGTAGTCGAATCTCTGTGAATTCGAGGCCAACTTGGCCTACAGCAGCTGGCCATAAGACAGGATCTAAAGCTACAGAGAAACCTTGTGTTGAAAAACCACATACACAAAAAAAGAGGTGGGACTAAGGGTGTGGCTTTTTGAAACGCGGAGAAAAAAAACCAGCACTATGTACCATCTCTCTGTGTGTTTCCCTCGCCACACAGCTGAGCTTGGACTTCTCACTCCTGTTTCATGAGTTTCCCCCTCATAATGAATAAAAATACAATTGTTTTATCTTTTAGCTAGCCTGGTTATTGCAAGGACCAAGATAATTCAACAGTTGGTGAGCAATGTGGGGCTTGGGTCTCCAGCTGACGTGAGGCTCCGCATGGTGCATTTAAAGACAGAATTGCTGTGTGGCGGCCCTGAAAAGCGCTAGACGCGGACACATCTACAACCTATGCCACCAGCAACTGAGCGGCTGGCTTCTGGGTCCAGGTTTCCCGGCCCACCAGCTTCCCTGTCAGCATTGCTGCCTTGCTGTCCTTGTATGCCTGCTGACCAGTCAGGGACCTCCGCAGAGCGCATTCTCAGTGACTAACACTGAATAACTGTTTTTAGTCTGAGCATCTTTCAGTATTTACTGCTAAAACCAGGTTTGAGCCAGCCACGTGGCTTCAGCTGTGTCGTGACACCTACTGGCTGGTAACTGGTACTGGTTCGGGGGATAAGAGCACTAACTTCTCTGTCAGAAAGTCCGGCACAGACACCGCCCAACAGGTACCAGCCACAGTGGCCAGGGGGTGAGTCTCGGAGATGGCCATGGTGATGGTCTCAGGGAAGCGAGCCAGGCTCTGCAGAATCTCTGGACACGGACGGGGAGTAGCGCCACACAGGCGCCGATGTCCTGGAAGGCCAGGCAGAAGCCCTTCCAGGTGAGCGGCCTCGCTGATGCGCTCCACCATGTTCAGCTTGACATTGCGAGCCTCAAAGTCGCTGCTGACTGTGATTTCATCTGGGGCTATGGTGTCGATCTTGGTGAACTGGTGCTTCTGGAAATTGGTGCCATAGTCCACATCCGACTCGGCGTAGTAGAGGTTAAATGTCTCTTTGCAGGAGCTGGCGCCTCCTGGGAAGCTGTTGCAGTCTCGCACAGTGAACTTGAACTCAATGAAGATACGTTCAGCTTAAGTCCCACCCTTTGCCATAAGGGTGTGTGAGCCAGCCGAGTTCTCCTTCCATTGCTGTGAAGTCCAACAAAACAACTTCCTTTCCCTGTGTCGCTGTGACTGCCATCGCGCCACCCCACAGCAGTGCAAGGCAGAAGCCGGTTGCCTGGAGCTCCATGCCGCGCCTCTCGTTCCCCGCAATCTCTGCTCTACCGCTGGTCCGTTATGTGCCTCCTGGAAAAGAAGTTTCTTCATCTTTCGATCTTGAGGGATTTTCTGGAGGCAAGAATCTACAAAGTTGTGAAAATAATCAGACCAGTGATGCCGTTGGTATGGTTGCGTGATGGGACACTTGAGGTGGAGACGGTGGATCCGAAGCTCTTGTTCTCGGATAACAGAACTATTAGACATCATTGTATGGTCTCCCTCCATCGTGTCAAGCTCACTCTTGTCATTCGAGGTATCTGGAAGACTGTTAACACTTGCCCACTTCAGTTTCGCAGGCCCCAGCTGAACCTGTTTGACACTTGGCGTGTAGTGTTTTCACCATCTGGCACTTTTGAACATTGCTCAGAGGGTAACACACTGGTGGATTCCTTTGGGGCAACAAGCTCAGTTTGGCTCTTGCAGGCCTCCTCAGTCCCTACTTTGAGGGGGGCTATTCCTTCCCCCTCAGAGCTGTGTGCTCAGCCTCTCCTTCGTCTTGACTTTCCGGAGAGACGACCTTTTGGTGGTGGGCTTGACTTGAGGGGGTGGTTCCATGACAGTGAGAAGCTCCCCCCTTTTTTGTTTTTTTGTTTGGGATGTATAATCTGCCCTAGACTAAAATGCTGCCCCCGAGCTCACATTTCAAGAGAAGGTTGCGGTTTTACAAGCATTAGCCACTTTGGAGAATGGCGATTCACCCCAAGTATAGTTATCTGTCCTAAAAGGCCAGTAGGTTTGTTCCTTGCATAGCCTTTGCACTCTCAGGGAGAAATTCTCCATTGCACTGAGGAAGGTATGCATTTTTTACTCTGAGTACTGCCTTTGCAACTCCCAGGAGTTTATTCCATTGCACGGGAGAAGGAGGACCAGGAGTTTTGGGCCTCCTTTGATCGGTCCTCGCATCATGAGGTGAGGACCTGAACAGGAGTAAGACCTTCTCACTGGCCTACAGAGAAAGACAGAAAAGGGGAACTGCTGGGAGCCGATTTGAATAGCTGCCATTACAAGATGGCATTTGGCCCCAGCCTCGCTTGATAGATAACTCCATATTAGGGTTGCAGTTCTTCCACCGGAAAACAGGGTGAGTTGTTGTGATCTAGCTGCCCACACTTCCCCTGACAGGCAGGGGAACATCCTGGTCTGTAATTGACAGGGATGTTCCCCTGCTTTCTTTCCTGCCGGTGGGTCTCCAGAAAAATAGTGAAAGTATCAAAGTATCAAAAGTTGCTAGGCAGACTCCCTATATAAGCAGCTATAGTTCAGCGCCCCTTGCCCCTTGCTTTCTGCTCTCCCTACAACCAAGAGGCTCCAATAAAGCGTGATTTGAGAAGAATCCTCGTCTGGTGGCTGTTCCTTCCTGCTGGTCAGGGAGCTCGCCGCAATAACAGAAAGCAGAAAATTCCAGGGTCGCCTGGAAAAGGAAGCTGGTATTTCTGTTGTACCCCGAAGATTTTGGGTTGAGGCTTGGCCTGTTCATGAATCTAGCATAGCTCTCCAAGGTGTAGGCACTGAGCACGCTCCATTGCCAAGTTTGTATCTGCTCCCCTGGAAGGATGAGGGAGACATTCCAGCCTCTTTCAGCCGTACGTATTGCCTCACATCCTATTACCCCATGGAAGAGGAATGTGCTGGAAGGCATGGGGGCGATGCTCACCGCTCAGCTAGTGAGAAGATGCTAGAAAAACCCAGTGATTTTTGCCACAACGAAGGCCTAGGGAGGAGATTACAGGGTATTCTCAACCTGTGACAGAAAAGACTCATGTGGCTCGCCAGTCAGGAAATCACGTGTGACTGGGGCATTTTTAGCAGGGGCCATTGCTAAGCAGCCTTCGACCATTACACCCATTCCTATCTCATGGCGGGGTGGTGGACCCGTCTAGGTTGAGCAGGGACTCTTCCTGAAGCTCGTCGCCAGTGCACTAACTGAACAATCCTTGCAGAAAACACCTGTCAACTACGTAGACTGCTCTCAGCCTTTAAGGCTACTCACCTTCCCCACGGACCCACAGGGCATTCTGGCGAGTGGGGCCCATACTCTGGGTACACTCGCAGGCTTCACCCTCCAACAGTAGTGGCTTCCCTAAGGCTCTCATTGTCCTTCTGTTTACAGCGACCAAACTCAGTGTCCAGCAGTTTGGCAAGGAGCCTGATGTAATAGTGACAACTTTTAACAGCTCAACGACTATCCTGGCTTCAGCATAATGGTGATGATTAAACCATATCCCTCAGTGCTGCGATGAGTCATCTGACAACCCCCCCCCCCAACAAATACATTGACTCTTTCAGAATGCGCCCTGTGATTGATACTAAAATTGTTAAGGCTCAACCTACACCAGGAGGACGGGTCGTTTTTATAGATGGGTCCTCCTCCAGGCCAAGCAGCCGTAGTGTCCCTTCCCACAGTACAAAAGGCTATAGTGGAGAGCAAATCTGCTCAGGTCACTGAATTGATACCTCTCATCCCAGCTTTGCAGCTCTCCCCGGAGGAGGCACTCAATATTTATACTGATCATCGCTATGTGGCCAGAATAGTTGGCCCTTTGTAAACTGCCGCACGTGACACTCCGGTCTCCAAGATTCAGAAATACCTTCTTCAGCAGCATGAACAGGACAGAGAAAACTTTGCCTTCACAGTGCCAACTTATAGTAACTCTTAACCTACTAGGAGATACCAATGGATCATCCTTCCATGGTGAAAGCTCAATAGCCCCACACTGTGCCAATACTTTGTAAATCTGTCATTGGAGATACTATGTAAGAAATTTCCTAAATCTGTAATTTACCATTGCATGGATGACATTTTGCTGTCTGATTCAAACATAGATACTATAGAAAGTATTATTTAAGAAGTAAACTTTGCAACAACAAAAAAAAATTGCTCCTGAAAAAAATAGAGAGAAACTTCTGTCAATCCTACATTATAAAATAGGTCTACAGAAAATTAGAACATAATGGATGTGTTCTGCTTTCAGATTTTAAAAAATTGAAATATGTATACCATACCATTGACACTTATTCAGGTTTTTAAGGAACTGGGCCAGGGAGGGGAAGATGTTTATCCCTAAACCCAGGACTAAAGACATATGCCCTGACTCTGAAACTAGTGTCAAAGAAACACACTTTGTCCCTAGAATCAGAGCCAGTGAAAGAAATATGCCCTCACACCTGTGAAAGGAATATGCCCTGGTAGTAACATTAGAGTCAAAAAGTTAAGAAGTTCAGCGAAATAAATACACTTTTCCAAGAAGTCAGAGTCATCTGGGCCCCTGACCAGATAAAGACCAATCCCTGAGCAGAATAAAACTAACAAGTCCTCCTCCCCCTGGGAAATCTCCACCCCTAAGAAGCCCTATAAATAAAGGCCTCTCTGGCCCTTCAGGTAAAGGCTGCCCTAAGGTCGACAGGGTACTGCAGTTCATCCATCTCTGGCAGAGGCAGCCACACTGCTGGACTCTTCCTTTCCAAATACATCTTTCTCCAAACAGTCTTTGGTGATGGCCTTGATTCACCTGCCCAGCCCAGACTACAAGAACCTGGCTGGGACGTCCCTTAGGGGACTGAGCTACGAAACCTTGCTGTGAAGCTCCTCAGGTGGCTTCAGAAAGGTGGAGCAGAACAGGAGAACTTGATAGGATGCTGGGGGGGGGGTGTTTGTGCAAGGCGCAGAGTACAACGTTGCCCGCTGGACCCAGAACACCACTTTTCCCAGGAGCACATGCATCCAACGTCCAACGCAAAGGCCCCTGCAAGCAGGTGCAGGATGCATCGTTTGACTCACGTGCGTGGGGATCCCCTTTAAAAGCCGAAAAGCCGTTCATTCACTCTCTTTCCCCTTTCCTCCCTTCACTGTCGGACACGCTCCACCCACCCCGCAATAAAACCTCTCCATGTGGGTCCATTGTACCTCCTGTCTCATTTCGACTCCGAAGAAAAACAACAACGGTAGAAGAAGAACATTTTGAACTTTTTATAGACGAAAAACAAGGGTTTGCAAAGGGGGCCCTCACTAAAAAATTGGGGCCCTGGAGGAGGCCTATAGCCTACCGATCTAAGAAACTGGATCCGGCGGCCTCAGGATGGCCCCCTTGTTTGAGGATGATAGCTGCCATAGCTATGCTCCTAAAGGACGCTGGAAAACCACCTCTGGGTCAGCCCCTCACCATTTTAGCCCCTCATTCGCCAGCCACCGAGCCACTGGCTCTCCAATGCCCGAATGACTCATTATCAGTCACTCCTGCTGGGTAAGGACAGGGTCCGCTTCAGCCCAGCAGTCATCCTGAATCCTACCATGCTGCGCCCCACTCCGGATTGCCAACAAACCCTTGAGGAAATACATGGAACCTGGCCAGACCTGACGGACCAACCCCTGAAAAAGGCTGACCTGACCTGGTACACCAACGAAAGCAGTTACCTGCTCAACGGAGAAAGGAAGGCCGGAAGCAGCAATAGTGGACGGAAAGCAGTTAATCCGGGCCAGCGCCCTGCCACCCGGAACTTCAGCTCAGCGGACAGAGCTCATTGCGCTCACCCAAGCCCGATAGCGGTCAGAAGGTAATGCACTCAATGTCTATACCGACAGCCGCTATGCTTTTGCCACGGCTCACGTTCATGGGGAAATATATCAGAGGAGGGAGGAGCCCTCTAACCTCAGAAGGACATTAAAAACAAGGCTGAGTTTTGTGGATGGAGGTGGGTGGTCCTTGGACTTCCCACAGGGCAGGGAACCCTGATTGCTCTTTGGGCTGATGAGGGAGGGGGACTCGATTGGAGGAGGGGGATGGAAATGGCAGTCGGTGGCAGGGAAGAGATAGAAATCTTTAATAAATTAAAAAAAAAAACAAGGCTGAAATCTTGGCCCTGCTTAAAGCCTTGTTTCTCGCTAAGAGACTAAGTATTATTCATTGCCCTGGACATCAGAAAGGGGAGACTGAGATAATTAAAGGAAACCGCCTGGCAGATGAAACGGCCAAGCAGGCGGCCCTAGGCCCTCAGCTCGACAACAACAATATTAACTGGACAGGAAGGCCCGGAAAGAGACATGGACACGATTGACTACACCAATGAAGATCTGGATATAGTCCAGAAATTAGGGGCAGAGACAACGATGGATGTGCCAAGGAAAGACTGTAATGTCGGTACAGGTAGCCAGAGAGATCATTTCCTACTGGCATAAATTGAACCACCTGAGCACCAAAAAGATGAACATCATGCTCAGCAGACAGGAAATGGGTAGCTATATACCCAAGAAAGAAACCCTGATACAACAAATCGTCAGCAATTGCAAAGCCTGTGCCCAAGTGAATGCTGGCAAAACAAATAGGCCGCCTGGACTCAGACTCAGGTGGCATAGGCCTGGGATCCACTGGGAAATAGATCTAACTGAACTTAAGCCTGGCATGTATGGTTATCGGTATCTGCTAGTTTTTATAGACACCTTTTCAGGATGGGTCGAAGCCTTTCCTACCAAAAAGGAAACCGCACAGACCGCTGTTAAGTTCTAGGAAGAAATCCTCCCAAGGTATGGACTACCCAAGGTACTTGGGACTGATAATTGTCCTGAGTTTATCTCCCAGATAAGTCAGTTAGTGGCCAAGTTACTGGGGATTGATTAGAAATCGCATTGTGCCTATAGACCCCAGAGCTCAGGGCAGGTAGAAAGAATGAAGAGAACAATCAAGGAGGTTTTAACTAAATTAACGCTCGAGACAGGCGCTAGGGACTGGGCACAGCTCCTACCCCTGGCATTGTATCGAGCCAGGAACACCCCTGGCACACATTAACTCCTTTTGAAATCTTACATGGAGGTCCCCCTCCAGCTATAGCCTTTTTTGATTCTGATATTGCTAATTATGCAACCTCCGCCACTTTGCAGGCTCACTTGCAAGCCCTCCAGCTGGTACAACAGGAGATCTGGAAGCCCTTAGCAGCAGCCTACAAAGACTCAGACCAGTCTCCTGCCCTCATGGTCTGTCTCCATTAGGGGCTATAGGAGCCGCTGCTCATGCGGATGTGATTGGATAATTCCCTTTCCACTTCCTTAAAGACTTTCTACGTGGCATTCTGTAAGGAAATAATCTGTTCCTACTTGACTTAGCTCCCCACTGTGTCCGAAACCTGGGGGCTGCATGGTGATACTTCCCCTCCTCAGTCAAAGTTAGTTGCGGGTGGCTGGCTCAATTTAATTTGTTTACAGACGGGCCCCTGCACCATTTCTCTAGGGCTGAGCTGTTCTCCTTAGGCTCCAGCCTCCGGAGCGGTCCTATCACAGTCCTAGCCTGCAGAGATGTGCTACTGCAGATTTAGGCTGCTGGGGGAAGCTATGTCAACCAAACACCTCTAAGTGGAACCTAGTTAAGGCATGGCTACCTGAGACCCAAGAAGAAAATTGGGGTGGACCAGGTGCTCGTGTGCTCTAGGTGATTCCCATGGGACACGGCAGAACTCGGACTTCCCATTCTTGTGGTGTGAGTTTTCCCTTATAACAATCAAAAATATAATTGTTTATCTTTAAGCTGGCCTGGTTATTTCCCAAATTGAGGGAACAGTTAAGGTTGGCGCCCAGTTCGTGGGGCCACTTGAGTCTCTGGCAGCTCTGGCCAATGGTGGCTATGCCACACTCATTCAGGCATAGATATCTGGCATAGTGGTCCTGACAGCTACCAGCCGACTTCAGGTCCATCCAGCCTTTTCTGCGCTCGCAAAAGCTCAGGCATGGCTTCTGGTCTGCATTCTGTGTCTGATTTGTTAGTCTATTTGTGTTTGTTTGTTTCCCTCCGCTTTCTGTCACAGGGCAGGGACTAACTGGTAGGAAGTCGTGGGCCGAGGCAACAACCAGCGGTGGAGGTCAAAAACAAATATCAGACTCTTTGAAAGACCCCAATCCTAGTCTCTAGTCTCCATCATAAGATGTTTTTGTGAACAACTGGGCCAGGGTAAAACAGATATCTGTGGGCAGAACCTGTCTTGAGAATCCGGGACCTTCAAGGCAGTAGACCAAGGCCAACACCCCAGTGGGTCTGGGCAAGAATCTAGGACCTCCCAAGAACTAGGCCTGAGCCAGGACCTCTGCCAGCTTTGGCGTAAGTAAACCTGGGTCCTCTGAAGGAAAAGGCAGGTACCAGAGATCTCGGGGGGGGGGGCATGAGTCTGGGACCTCCGAGAGAGTAGTCCTGAGCCAGGACCTCTGTGAGTTTGGGCATTGGTCTGGGACCTGCAGGTCACAGTGTGAGTCTGGGACCTCTGAGGGAGTAAGCAGGTCCTCTGTCAGTCCGGATGCACCTGAGCCTGAGACCTTTGAGGCAGCAGACTGTAACCAGAAACCCTCCCAGGTCCAACTCCAACCCAGGGATTTCTGCAGGAGGGAATCCCGACCAGGATTTACATATACAGGTCAAAGCCGGTAACCATGAGGAATAACCATCTGAGCTTCAGATTTACTAGCACCTAGGAGATTATTCAACAGAATCTCAGCCAATATTTTGAGTGGGAAGAAGAAAGTAAAAAAAAAAAAAGAAAAAAAGAAAAAGAAAAAAGGATCTCCTTAGTAAATTGGGAGCATGGGGACCTTGGGGAAGGCTTAAAGGGGGGAGGGGAAGAGTCAGGGAGGGGAGGAGAGAAAAATTTAGAACTCAATAAATATCAATAAAAAAGTAAACGTTGAGCCATCTCTCCAATCCCATTTTTTTTTTTAAATTAAACTGAGAGTGGTGGAGAGGCGCGGCACACAGTAGCGGCAGAGAGGCGCTGCAATCAGGAATAGGCTTTGGGGGACCGGAGCGGCGGCAGACGCAAGCGGCGCTGATGGGCACGCAATAACAAGAGCACATCGCCCCACAAGTAAATCAAAGAGAAACCCCGAGGGGGGACCGGCGCGGCAGACCCAGGCAGACCCAAGCGGCGGGGACCACAAGGCAGCAGACGCATGAGCGGGGACGGGCATGAGGCGGGGACGGGCGCGCAATAACAAGAGCAGATCGCCCCACTACAATTAAATCAAAGAGGTAGACCTTTTGTAGGCGAGGTCACTGGCAAACGGGGAGCCTGGTCCTGATCCTGAAGACCCTTCGGAGGGGTGAGAGGATTCTTAGCCTGTGGCAGGAACCAGGAAACAGCAAGGGCAGTTGGTAAGCGGAACCCTTGGCCAGCAGGGAAACCTGATCCGATTTTAAAAGACCCATTAGATAGGATCAATAGGAAGAGATGGGCAGGCGCCAAGGCAAAAACTCACCCAATAATCTAAATTAAACTGAGAGTTGCCGAGAAGCTTTCTGGCACTGAAGCTCCAATTTTATAGGACAAAGTGATATGGCTCAGAAGTAGAAAAAAAAAGTTTAATTGATTATGTCAAATATTATTTATAACAAAATATATATTATAATTGAAAAAATAAACAAGGCAATCCCATACCATCGGGAATCGCTATGGGAAGCCTCTCGCAGGCCCCATGACAAATGTGGTCCAGTCATTGCAAGTTACTGTGGAGAATGTGTCTCGACAGGAAAATTAAAAATTCCAATGCCTGCTGTCAAAAGCACTAATGGTCTGAATGATGGGATAAATGTGGAGGATGAGTCAAGAACTCTGGTGAAGCCGGGCAATAGCACACGCCTTTAATCCCAGCACTCGGGAGGCAGAGGCAGGCGGATCTCTGTGAGTTCAAGACCAGCCTGGTCTACAGAGCTAGTTCCATGACAGGCTCCAAAGCCACAGAGAAACCCTGTTTTTAACCCCCACCCCCACCCCCCAAAAAAACCAAAAAAAAAACCTCTGGTGAGAGAGGAAACATATATTCTGGCAGATTTCTAAAAATGAAATTTTAATTGAAGGCTTATTAGACACAGCTGAGTATGTAAGTATCATTACTCCAGAATCTTGGCATCCAAATTGGGCTCTTCAGGAGGTAGATGTTCAGTTCCTGGGAATTGAAACCCTATCTCGTGTAAAACAAAGCATGAGATGGGCTGAATGCAAAGGGCCAGAAGGGCAAAAAGAAAACTAAGGCCTTACGTAGCCAATGTTACAGTGAATTTATGGGGTCGTGGCCTATTGCAGCAATGGAATAGCCAGATTAACATTCTTGCAGCCCCCAAAACTTATGTTTCTGAGGAAAATATTAGAAGATATTACAGGCGACAGACACCAGCCATTTGGGCTGTATAAGAATACAGAGCAATTAATAACCCTTCAGATGTACCAACAGTCCTACCTTTAAAGTGGTTGACTGAGGAACCAAGACGGGTTAAGCAATGGCCCCTAGCTGAGGAAAACGTTGCAGGCTTGAAAGCAGCTGGTACAGAAGCGATTAGATGCTCGACATATAAAAAAATCTACGAGCCCTTGAAATTCTCCCGTATTTGTTGTTAAGCAAACATCTAAAATTCAATTCGTAAGCAATTTGCTAAGTCTATAACTTACCATTATATGAATAACATTTTGTTACCTGATTCAAATACAGATACTTTACAAAGCATGCTTCAGCAGACTTATTTAACCATGGGAAAAGTTATTGGCCCTCCCAGCACCAAGGTATTCCCATCTGTTCACAGTGGCATCTCATGCTCATCTCTGATTGGCTAGGTACAATCAGGAACTCGGAGAGCACAGTCACTATGTCATAGACTCTGTGTGCCTGCAGTCATTGGCCACGTGTTACTGTGCTACCAGCAGGTGTCAAGCTGCTGTGCTGTCAACAGCCACCTTGCTGTTGAGCCCCTCGTGGTCTTTGGAAAATGTGACTCTGAGCATGTGGCCCAATGCACAGCCTCAAAAGAGCACAAGGCGGCTTCGGTGAAGGCTACAGGTGAGGGGACAAGGCGGTATGAATGCTCCTACAGAGGCTTCAGGGAAGAAGCATAGACACTATTGGGGGACGGAGCACTGCAGACTCAATGTGACCACCACTGTCAGCCCTAGCTGGACTGGACCAATACAATGCAGGAATCCTAAGAGCTTGACTAATCTGCCTTTGTAATAAGGCATGGACCAAATACCCCTTAGGTAATCAGTCAAAATGTTATACAGAACCATTGCAACTCCTGCCAGCAGTCAAGTAATTAGCTTGATTCAAGAAATAATCCAAGATGTGGCACAGACGCATACTTCTATTTTTTGATGGTCCAAGCTTGAAACAGTGAAGCCCACACTGAGAGCATATCGTTTCACTACAACTAATTCAAGTAAGGTGTTTTGGTGGCTGGCCTACAGAATGGTAGGCCTTTTGTTGGCAAGATCCCTGGTGAACAGGGAGCATGGTCCTGTTACTGTAGACCCTGCTGAGTGGTGAGAGGGATCTTGGCCCGTGGCAGGAGCCAGGAAACGGATCGGGGGCATTTTGTAAGCGGGGGCCCCTGGCCAGCAGGGAAATCTGATCCTGTTTTAGAAGACCCAATAGATAGCATTGGTAGGAGATGGGCAGGCACCAAGGCAAGAACTCACCCAACAATCTGAAAAACAACATGAAAACACCAGAACCCAACGATCTTATAACAGAAGGACTTGAACACCCTAGCACAGAGGTGGAAAAAATTGACTTTATGAAAGCAATAGAGTCCCTCAAACAATATGTAAAAAATGCCATTATAGAAATGGATGAGAAGTATAACAAGAAATAATCCAGCTAGCTAAATGATAAACAATTGTATTTTTATTTATTATGAGGGGAAAACTCATGAAACAGGAACAAGCTCACCAGTGCCAAACGGTAATCACAGAAAAAGAGCCCACCTAGACCTTGCACCCATTTTCTCTGGGTCCCAGAAAGCCGTAAGTTAAGCAATACCTTAACCAGGACCAACCTCTTAAAGATAATAGGCTAGCAAGGCATCCCCATGAAGGCACTATGTAAAGGTAAATATGCTAGCCTGGCCTGGCACCTGGATACCCTGTTCCTCTAAAGACAAGGCATGCCTACTCCCAATCTCCAGCTTCCAGGAAAGGTAAGTGGATCTCCTGCCTCCTAGTCAGCCTACTTACTTTCTGTCTGCCCTTCCTCTGGATGGAGAGGTAGCTTCTACCTCTCTCCCTTCTCCCCCCAATACCCTTTCTTCTCTTTCCCTCTTTCTCCACCACCCCCCACTAAAGTCAGCCTATACCCAAGCTCTTTCCACATAGCATATCTGTATGCCTCTAACTAGCCAGGAAAACTGCGCGGCCTTGGGTTGCCTGGGTCATGAATAACACTGGTGCATGGCTCTGCCAGTCTCTCCTACGCATTCCGCAAGCCAGCAGCCTGAGCTATGTGAGGATCCTGAACTCAGACCATTTTCCAACTTCCTGTGCCTGCTCCATTGCAGCACCCGTCCAGGTCAGCTTTCATGAACATTCATCTCTATTGACTCCCCGCGGCTGAGGACTGACATCTGGTTACCTGCCCAATCACTGACACTCTGTCCACAGAAGCCTGGAAAAACCCAGTTGGTCTTACCTCGCTCATGTTCTTGACAACATCACCCTCCATAACCGACTAAATAAATATCCAACCTCACTCTGCACGGTGTGCCTATCCACGTCTCTGTCTCGTACCCGCCCATTGCTCCCTGCCCAGAAGCAGCCACTTTCGGAGACCTGTGGCACGGTATCGTGGCGTATCCACTTGTCTGTCTCTCCTCGTGAAACTGGTGGCCCCATTGACGTCTCTCACCCACAACCAGCTCCCTGTCTGAGACTTTGGGCCGCTGTAGCCAATCGCGGAACTGCATTGTCCCTCCCTGGACTGGCTGCTCTCCACACTCACTGCAATCTCAACCAGAGGAACCCTCCTCTACTCTGGACTGAGATAACGAACACACGATGTAGGTTCGTTCTAACAGCCCAACTCTGGTACCTACTTTCACCTGTCCTGTGACTTGATTCCAGTCCGCTACGGGACCATTTTCATCTCTTTCTACCAAGTAAAATGGAGCCACCATTCTACCTCTGCAAGAGGTCACTGGAGTGGATAAACTGCTTAGACTACTTCCCCTTTTTGTTAGGTGAACAATCTTAAACAGTAAAAGACTGAGATCATATATAACTACCTCGTCTTCCTTCATTAAAGCACTCCAATATTCAAATCAATCGTACAGCCTCAATATGTATACCTCATACCTAACATTTTACTTCCTGGGTAACACAGGTGAGTTTGCGAGAACTCCAGACCACATGCAGATGAAATCCACAAAAACAACACAGCACCCTGATGGAGGAAGGTCATTGGTTAAATAAAAAGAAACTGCTTGGCCCTCATTGGTTAGAAGATAGGTGGGAGGAGTAAACAGAATAGAACGCTGGGAGGAAGAGGAAGTGAGCTCAGACTCCACAGCTCTCCTCTTGGGAGCAGACGCCTCAGAGAGACGCCAGGCTCCCAGCTCTCAGGCAGACGCACGCGATGAAGCTCCGACCCAGGATGGACATAGGCTAGAATCTTCCCGGTAAGCGCACCTAGGGGCGCAACACAGATGATTAGAAATGGGCTAAATTAATATGTGATAATTAGCCTAGAAGAGGCTAGAAATGGGCCAAGCAGTGATTAAATGAATACAGTTCGTGTGTTGTTATTTCGGGCATAAGCTAGCCAGGCAGCCGGGGTGCTGGGGATGCAGCCCCGCCGCCCCTATTTACTACAGCACCCCTGGCCAAGAAGGAAGCAGTCCCTGACTAAATCCGCTTGACCTATAATAAACAAGGAAGAATTCTAGTTAGAAGTCAGTTTACAACCTGCCTCCCAGCAATTGTAGGAAGATGAAGCCCTGAGGCCGAGACGATCCAACCTGGATTCTGTCTGAAGGCCTAACAACAGGTATTGTCAGAGGTCATGATCGTGGCTACACAATGAGTGGTAATCATGCCACATCATCACACTGATGAGGAAGCCTGGGCGCTGGGAGGCAAGTATATAAGGCTTTCCCCACTGGTGAGGAAGGCTGGGTGCTGGGAGGCAGGTATATAAGGCTCTCCCCATTGCTGCGAAGGCTGGGCGCTGGGAGGCAGGTGTATATGGCTCTCCCCATTGCTGAGAAGCCTGGGTGCTGGGAGGCAGGTATATAAGGCTCTCCCTATTGCTGAGAAGGCTGGGTGCTGGGAGGCAGGTATATAAGGCTCTCCCTATTGCTGCGAAGGTTGGGTGCTGGGAGGCAGGTGTATATGGCTCTCCCAGTTGCTGTAGAAGCCTGGGTGCTGGGAGGCAGGTATATAAGGCTCTCCCCATTGCTGAGAAGGTTGGGTGCTGGGAGGCAGTTGTATAAGGCTCTCCCCATTGCAGAGGAAGCCTGGGTGCTGGGAGGCAGGTATATAAGGCTCTCCCCGTTGCTGAGAAGGTTGGGTGCTGGGAGGTAGGTATATAAGGCGATCCCCACTGCTGAACAAGTCTACTATTTGCCTTTCACTTGACTCCCGGTGTCTGCACTGGTAAATCTGAACTTTCTTACCCCTCCCCTGTAGGAGCTAACAGGACTGAGACTTCCGCCCTATGTTTAGAGTTTGGCTTACCAGGGTCCTTTTTATACATTGAGCCTGTAACTTTTGGCATTTTTATTGATTCTTATCGAGCTCTAAATTTTTCTCTGCTCCCCTCCCTGCCTCCCCCCCTCAAGGTCCCCATGCTCCCAATTTACTCAGGAGCTCTTGTCTTCTTCTACTTCCCATGTAGATGAGATCTATCTAAGTCTCTCTGAATGTCCTCATTGTTGTCTAAGTTCTCTGGGATTATCATTTGTAGGCTGGTTTCCTTTGCTTTTTGTTTAAAAATCACTTATGAGTGAGTACATGTGATAATTGTCTTTCTGTGTCTGGGTTACCTCACACACAGGGGAGGACATCTCCATATTAACAGAAATGGAGGCACTCCAATTACCCCACGGGAAATTTAGGCCTCACCTACCATTGGTGGATGAGGAAGCCAAGAAGATTAAAAGTTCACCACTCACCAGGTCCGTTCAAAAGACCTTAAATTGGAAATGAAGCAATTGTACCCTCAGAATTCCAACAATCATGGGGAACGGCTATTGTCATTCACGACCAGGAGAAGAGACACAGATCTCATCAGTGGGGGGCCCACCTGCCCGTCCATCCAGCTGAGATTGATTTTACTACAGAGGGTTGTGGCCATCCGAGCTACCCCTAGACCCAGGCTACCCCACACAGCTGGCTTCAAATAATCTCAGCAGGTCCTAGAAGATGGACCTCAGCTGCTTTGAAGGTGTTATTGAACAGAAGGGGCAAAAATTTTTGAACAGCAAGGAAAAGTAAGACTTAAGATTTCCCAAGATCAAATTCTTGATGAGGGACATTACACTGATCTCTAGGATCAGGCTTTTTACGATGAACACATCTTGTCCCTATGTATCCCAGCAGCTTTAAATGCTTGAGACAGGATTCAGGAACAACAACAACAAAAAAAATATTAAATCATATATTAGACTTTAACAGGTCAAACCCTACAGGAGCTACGGCCCCATGCCTTACATATACAGGACGACACATTGCCTTAGGCCATCTATACCTGGTGTAAAGACAGCAGCTCCTTCTTAAATGAGGGAACCAACCGAAAAGCAAGCTATACCATAATGCCAGAAACTGGGTGGTTGAGGCATAGCACTCCCCACCCACACCACTAACCAGCAGGCTGAGATAATAGCTCCCCCTGTACCTTAAATTGGCACAAGAAAATCTATGGTGATGTTTTATTTCTATATTAATAATTAAAGCTTGACTGAGAAATCAGAGTGCAAAGACAGGCCCTAGATGCTAGGGAGTGGTAGCACACACCTTTCATCCCAGGACACTGGAGACAGATGCTAGGGAGTGGTAGCACACACCTTTCATCCCAGGACACAGGAGACAGACAGAGATCAATCTTTCTGAGTTCAGGGTTACCCTAGGGTATGCAGTATCTATCCAGAAATACATCCAGGTGGTGCTGGCTCACACCTGTAATTACCATGTTTCAGAGTCACAAACCTTTAATCCCAGCAGCAGGGAGGTGGAGACAGGCGCAACACAGCTGAGCAAAGAGAGGAGAATAAAGGAGAAGACACAGGAGTCTGAGGTTTGGTGGAAACACAGAGCAGTCTCAGTCTGAAGACTTGTTAAGGTAGGATTGCCCATTTCAGTCTGAGGTAGAGTTAAGAACTAGTGCCTGGCTGCTTTTCTTTTTATTATTCATGCTACAAAAATCCCTAAGTGTTCACACAAACTCCAAATATGTTTTGTTTTTCACAGAAACCGGGTTTCTCTTTAACTTTGCAGCCTGTCCTGGAAACACCTCTAGTTGACCAGGCTGAACTTAAACTCAGAGATCCGACTGCAACTGCCTCTGGAGTGCTGGAATTAAACGCATGTGCCACCAGCACCATGCCCAAATATGCTTTTCAAAGCCTCCTGTCCCATAATGCCATCAGGAAAGAGCGTGGGCTACCCGCAACAAAAGGAAGAGCCACGCCCAAAACAATTACAGCAGCGATCACCCTGCCCTCTCTTATTCGTTATTCAAACAGGAGCTACGGTCAATACCGTACAAACAGCTCATAGAACATTACCTGTGCCCCTCAGTACAGAACAGTTAACGCTCACGTTCATTTGTCTGCTATGAATTTAAAACAACAGACTGATTTACTGGATGAAGAAATACAAACCTTGCATTACCTAGTGAGAGCCAACAGTGATCATCATTCCAGTCTGTACCAAACATCCAGTATGTCCTTGTACAGTGTCCATTAAGAGACAGCCAATTGGAACCATGGCATAAGAAGTTTATTAGACTGATGTGGCAACCTACAAATGACATCATGCAACTTAACTAGACATCAATTGAGCCACTGGGTTTGTCTACCACGTTCTTTGGCCAAGTGTGCAATCACATAAAATTCCTTAAACTTGTTGCATGGTGCCTTATGAAAGGGGTGGTGGGGGCCCTAATGCTTCTGCTTAAGTGTCTCCTACAACAACAACAAAAAAGGCAACCCTTCAAATACCAATGGCATTAGAGGACACAGGGCCAAAACATCCACAAGAGGTGGTCCATGAGTGGTTAATACAAATACAGGAGTCCACAGAGACCCTAAACCTCATAGTAAGTCGCTGCTTCATTTTGTGAGGACCTCCTGGGGACCTAAGCCTTGGAGTGCTAGAAATCAATGACAGGTAAGACCTGGCTTGGCAGGTCAACCTAAAACAGGCATAATCCAAAATGTTGATGCGCTTCCGAGGCGGAAACACAGCACGGCAAGGTAAGTCTACCAGGCCTCCAGTCAACATCAAAATGGTGAGACAAGGCAGAGCAACAGCCCAAGCACAAGCAAGTGCAGCAAACACGCAGGAATAAGCAGTTTGGGCAGCAGCATCCTGTTAGTGAGCCACTTACATAGAAACCAAATGCGCACCAGCGTAAGCCAATGACAACAGGCCAGCGGCGACGACCAGCTCTGAAAAGGACCTACCAACAATGTCCTCTGACATCCTAACTGGCCTTGCTCAACTGTAATAAGGAGCTTCTGCATTGAGATCTCCCGGAGTCTCTGTCATTGCTTCTCATCTCCGCACTCCCAGGACGGGGAGCAGTAACAGTGGGAAGCAACAAGTCACTACTGAGCTTCTTCTACGAGAGATTTTTTTCCCTCCAGTCAGACGACGGTCCTAAATTCACCTAATTTCTCAAACCTTATGTAAAGTAGCAGCATTCCTTACGATTTTCACATCCCATACCACCCCAGTCTTAAAGAAAGAGAGAATGAACAAACAAAGAGCTGCTTAAAAAACACCCTTGCTAAAACGTCACAGGAACTGTACCTTGACCGGGTAAAGTTCACACCTCTGGACCTTTTGGGGCATGATATGAGGTACTGTAAGTATAGATGGAAGGTAGATCTTTTAGTTCGATTTGGTTTCAAGCTTCCAGTGCAAACAGAGAACAGCAGATCTGTCCTTACTGGGAGTTTTATTCCCAAATAAACAAACCTTTGACATGCTCCATTGTGGACTACATTAACACGTCTGTACTTTAGCGCCCACATGGACACAGTCCAGCTACTGCTGCTCCCTGCTGCAGAACCCCATGCCTTTGGCCTGCCCACCACCACAGTCCATGCCCACATGGCTCAGGTAAGCTACCTGCCAACCGCATGGATCCCATCCCCCATACCTTACCACAACCACACAACTTCCCAGAGCAGCACACAATCCCGAGGGTACTCTGGCCCGTATTCCATGAGGTCCATTATCGCCACCCAAGCAAGGATCTGTTGTTGAGGACCAGCTACCACCAGGCATGCTCAGATCAGGCCAAGCTCTAACCCCGGAAGCTCTAAGCCTGCATCTGGAACACAGGCTTGCGTGCCACACTCTAATCCGCAAGTGATAGGATCTACTGGCCCTAGCTCTGTTAGTAACCTTGCGGCTCACAGGTGCAGGCAAGTTCTCGGTCCCCTGAGCTTTTGCCCAACCAAGCCTGCTCCATGTGAGAAAATACTGTTTTTAATAAAATTTGTTAGCACCTATTCTAGATCGTATAGATAATTCAGGTCTTGATCTGGGACCTCCCTTAGTGCAACAACTGTGACATCTGCTGGCCAACATCCTTATTACACCTTAACTCTCAACAACCACAAGAACCAGCCAGCCAAACTGCCTCCACTTGCTGGCCAATCAACTTTATTACACTGTCACAAATTTTCAGAAAACTACAACTCAAGCGCGTTAGTTTAGTAATAAATACTAGATTTATTAAGGAATATATTTGAAATTGTAAACCAACCCCAAGGCAATTGCATAAAGTATCACCATCCAGAAATTTAACCTTTTCATTTCTACCATGGATGGATTTCTGGAAGAGCTGTATGACTTACGTGGTACATATGCATTCCTAGCCATAGTGTAAGCTAAAAGGGACAACAGGAGCAAGAAACCAACCAATCACTGAGCACCCTGACTAGGAACCCAGAGCCAGAAAAAGAAGCACATCCTGAATCTGAGACCTGAGCCAGGGGGGAAAAAAACGTCTTTATCCCTGAACCCAGGACCAAAGAAACACGTCCTGATCCTAAAACCACTGGCAAATACACTTTATCCCGAGAATCAGAGTCAGTGAAAGAAATATGTCCTGGTCCCAAGATTAGAATCAAAAGGCTAAAATGTACCAATGAAAGAAACAATTTGGCCATGAAATCAGAGTCATATCTACCACTGACCAATTAAACTGACCAATCCTCAGTGGGGAAAAACTAACCAATCCATCTTCTCCCTGGGAAAACTCTGCCCCTAAGAAGCGCTATATAAGCCTCTCTGTGTGTATAGCTGAAGGTTTCCTTTTAGAACCTTGACAGAGGCAGACACTCACTTAGATTCTGCCTTCCCAAATTAGCAAGTTTCTCAAGAGTTTCGGGTGATGATCTTCATTTGCCAGTGCAGAGTATCAGAACCTGGCTGGGACATCCCAATGCCCTATGTGCCAGCAACTTGCACACTGGAAATCACAATGACCCTCTGCATGCTTCTCCTCTATGCCACGCCACAGAGGTCCGGCCTTACCAACATCAACAAGTGAAACTGTGCCAGCCTTCGAACTACTCAGCCTTGCAGAGGATTGATGCTGCCCATACTTGGTATATCCCGTAACACTATCTGAGCCTAAGGTAAAGCTGCAGGTAGCGGTAACTCCATTACTTTTCTATTGGACACAGGAGCTACTTATCATGTTCTAGCATTTCACTTGGGCCTTACGTTCCTCTCACCAATTTCAGTTATGGTGGTAGACGGGACCCGTTCCTACCCACTTAAAACTTTGACATTACCCTGCATTCTTGCAGGACAATTTTTCTCATTCTTTCTTACTGATGCCTGCTTGTCCAGCACCTGTCTTACTGGGTCGAGATATCCTTAGCTAACTCCTAGGTCTCCCGAACCTCAATGGACAGGACCTCACAGGACACCTACCCTCTCACCTCCCGTAAGAAACACGTGCCTTGTGTTGATGTGATGACAGTACCCAGGATTCCTTTCCATACTGCTGAGCGCAGACCCACTAACACTCAGCTCTCCCCTCCCCCACGTGCCCCATGCCCAAAGAAGCCAGACATGAGACAACACCCTTTTTCCTAAGAGAGCTGCTGTGGAAGCCCATTCTGCTCCTTCAGCAAATTGCCCCTAAGATACCAGCCCACTTGGGCTTTAAAAAGCTGCAGTATGCTCCTTGCTCCTTCTCTTGCTTCTGACTCCGCTTTGCTAGACCATTCCTGTTCACTCAGAGGACTGCTGTCTAGGACAGTGAACTGGAAGCTTTACCCTTAAACAAACAACCCTTGTTGTCCCCTGCCCTAGCCACGCCCACTCCTTTTTAACCTCTGACCTCGCCCGCCATTGCTGTTTTCTCTCCCAGTGTACACACAGGGCTTTGCCTCTCTCCTCCTCTCTCTCCCTCCTTCTCTCCCTCTCTTTCTTTTCTCTCTCTCCCCCTTTTTCTCCTTCCCTCTTTCTTAATAAATGTTTATGGCTATTTTCTGTGTTTATATGTCTGTTACTGCCTGCCACCGCCAGTGTGGCTCGTGCCCTCCCGCTGGTGGGAAGCTGTAGCCGCTTTTCTCATGGCGGGCTCCAGCAGCCCGCCCAGGTATATTTTTTAAGAATAACACTTGTATTAATCATAATTCCAAAATCGTGTGGGATTGTTTTGTGACTTATGCCTTCAGAGAGCCTAACTGTTAGTCAAGGTATCTCCTCAGTTTCCTGTCATCCCTTATACAATCAGACTGGAATGCAAGTCCTGGTCTCTGGCCTCCATCTTTAGAGCCCCCACCCCTCTGCCCGCCAAACCTTGAGCCTTCACCTGAGAAGGGGAAGGCAGACTTCCAAACCTTGACCACTCCCCTGGTCTATTTAAACTGCTCCCTGGAAAGTCCCTTTGTGGCGTCTTCTCCCCCGCCCCAGTGGTGGAATTCATGGCTTCCCTGTTACCCATTATACCTGGATATCCTTTAATTGGGCTTGCTTGTGATTCGGCCTGATTGGGATTTTTGAGTCAGCCAAGAGCTGGAGTTAGGAAAATTCTTAACAGGAGAACTTCAGTGAGAGACAGATACTTAATGATATTCCTCACAGGTCGAGCTGAGTGAGCGCTGTCCCCCAACAGATACTAGTACTTCTCAAGGGTCACCCTTCTAAATTTTCTTTTTAAACAAATGAATAGAGCATTATTCATGTTGGAAGTAGAAGCAAAAAGCTTTAGAATTTGAGTAAGAAGAGCACAAAGTCAGACTCAGTCACTTGAGACTTGTTCCTTGGTGGTCAAATCACACTACTACCCAGTAGCTGAGCTTCCTTATTCACAGCACTCAGTGCTGGGAAAGGCAGTCCCAGTTGCCCCTAGGAATAGTCCCTGGCTTTGCAACACTGTTGAAGGATAGAGAGCAGGCAAGGCATGCTGTCATCTTAGTCTTGGCTCCGGTCTTTTCTTCTGGCTAGCTCAGGGCCGCCTCCTTTTGCTCCACCTAGATGTGAGGG
This sequence comes from Microtus oregoni, assembly GCF_018167655.1. Taxonomy (NCBI): domain Eukaryota; kingdom Metazoa; phylum Chordata; class Mammalia; order Rodentia; family Cricetidae; genus Microtus; species Microtus oregoni. The sequence goes on from NW_024544772.1 coordinate 915,906, forward strand.
ACATGGAACCTGGTCTATTGTGACTCCAGGCAAAGTCCACATATTTGATTGCTCCATTCTGGCTGCTGCTCGGCAAACCAACTCTACCTAAGTGACTCCATTTGGGGGCTTGGTTGTATTTCAGTTTTTGACTCTAAGGTACAAGGGGTGAAATTGGCTTCCATTTCTGGTTACAGGCATCGTTGTTGTTCTTCTGTTGTTGTTCTTCTTGAGAGTCGAAATGAGACACGAGGTGCAACAAACCCACGTGGAGAGGTTTATTGCGGGGAGGGTGGAGCGTGCCCGACAGTGAAGGGAGGAAAGGCAAGGGTGAACTAACGGCCTTTCGGCTTTTAAAGGAGATCCCCATGCACTGCACGCAGGGGCCTTTGTGTCAGACGCTGGTTGCGTGTGCTCCTGGGAAAAGTGGTCTTCTGGGTCTGGCTGGCGATGCTGTACTCTGCGCCTGCGCACAGGAGCTTCCTGGGGAATAGCAGGCATAGCAAAGATCTTAGCTGTCTTTCAAGTGGTGAGAGTCCTCCCTTGGGCTGGGAACGAGTGCTCGGTAACTGGTCTACAATTGGCAACTGGAGCATAGTGATTGCTTAATCTTCACATGAGGATCAAATCCCCCCTCCCCCCCAGTTTCTCTGTAGATCTGGAGCCTTCCTGGAACTCTCGGTAGACTAGGCCCGTCTTCAACTCACAGAAATCCACCTGCCTCTGCCTCCCTCACTGGTGGTACGAAAGGCTTGCCACCACCGCCAGGCCCTTTGGCTAAATTTTACTGTTGTGTAATTTAATGAATTCCAAATACGATCACTGGTCTCTATGATATCAGATGTGATGTCATTACTGACATGCGCTCTTTCCTCAGGTCTGCAGAGCCTCATCCCAGCTGTTTCTTCTGCTCTTCCACTTCACCTCTTCCCTGGATCTTTCCCTTTTTTCACAGAAGCATTGGTAGATCTCCTTCTCTGTCAGGCTAGAACCAAATGACAGTGAAAAACAGCCACGCACTGGGGGGCGTTTTCTTCATTGAAATTTTGCCCACATTGAAATTTTGCCCACAGAGTGTCCATGAATGGTGTGCTGACCGGCTTCTTGGGACTCAGCTCCTGGTTTTTCCTTTGGGCTTGTTTCTTTGGTTTCCCGTTTTTCTCCTGTCCTTCCTGCACTCTGCTCCTACTGCATCGTTCCCAGTGTTGTTGCAGGAGGTGTGTGACTGGTTTTTATTGATTTTTACTGAGCTCTAAATTTTTCTCTGCTCCCCTCCCTGCCTCTCCTCTCCCCCCACTTCAATCCTCCCCCAAGGTCCCCATGCTCCCAATTTACTCAGGAGATCTATGTAAGTCTCTCTTAGTGTCCTCATTGTTGTCCAAGTTCTCTGGGATTGTGGCTTGTAGGCTGGGTTTCTCCATGTTTAAAAATCACCTATGAGTGAATACATGTGATAATTGTCTTTCTGTGTCTGGGTGATGTCACTCAAAATGTTTTCTATCTCCATCCATTTTCCTGCAAAATTCAAGATGTCATTTTTTTCTGCTGTGTAGTACCCCATTATGTAAATGTACCACAATTTCTTCATTCTTCAGTCAAGGGGCATTTAGGTTGCTTTCAGGTTCTGGCTATGTCAAGCAATGCTGCTATGAACATAGTTGAGCACATGTCCTTGTGCCACGATTGAGCATCCTTTGGATATATACCCAAAAGTGGCATTACTGGGTCTTGAAGGAGGGTATTTCCTAATTTCCTAAGAAATCGCCACACTGACATCCAAAGGGGTTTTACCAGCTTGCACTCCCACCAGCAATGCAGGAGTGTTCCCTTTTCCCCACAACCTCTCCAGCATAAGCTGTCATCAATGTTTTTGATCTTGGTCATTCTTACAGGTGTAAGACAGAATCTCAGTGTTGTTTTGATTTGTATTTCTCTGATGACTAAGGATGTTGAATATTCCCTTAAGTGTCTTTCAGCCATTTTAGATTATTCTGTTCAGAGTTCTCAGTTTAGGTCGGTACTCCATTTTTTTATTCGATTACATGTTGTTTTGATGACCAATTTCTTGAGTCCTTTGTATATTTTGGGCCTGAGGAAGCAAGCTCCACGAGAGGAAAAGCCAGGTTGCTTTTTTTTTTAAAACAAGATTCCAATTTTTTGGTTTTGTGACCTTCTTGATGCTCATACTTGAATACACTTTCAGATCAGTCCTTGAATGCTTTTGGAAGTCCAGGGTCAGAAGACTCCCAAAGATGATGTTCTCTCTGGAGAGTCCCCGAAGCCACATGAAGGTCCCCTTTCTAAACTTCAGCTAGGAACAACTGCATAGTCTTGCAGACTCCATCATCCATTGGCTTTCAGAGGACACTGCACAACTGCTGTGCCTGTAATTCCAGAACAATGAGCTTCACCCAAAAGCCATGCTGAACTCTACTGGACTGGGAATCCCATATGAAAGAGGATTATCTTTTTGTAAACTAAAAACCCTCCTGTGAGGTCTGGGGAGACAACTTAGGTGCACCTGGACGAGGTCAGATGCACTGTCAAGATGCACCCCAGATAAGTACTGGCAATCGACAGACCAAGTTTCACACTTTCGACTCCCCTTCCTCAACTCCCAGAACCTAAGAAAACTTTTCTCCCTTAAGTCAACTTATCATCTGCTCTCGATATCTTGCCAGGTCCCACAGGGCCTGCACAGCGGAGTGAAAGAAACAGCCAACTATCTCAGCTTTCTCAGGGCCCCTAAGAAGGCAGGAATGGGTGTTCAGGGCTCGGCACCCTCATTCCACCTCACCTGCTACTCAAAGTTCCTCATCTAATTATAACCCACAAAAGGGAGGAAGGCTATTGGTTAGAATTACGCTGTCCTGCGCGCTTGCAGATCTAGCAGAATGTCACCAGTCAAAATCACTCCCTACAAACAGATGACTTATAGCGTTTAAGGCACATTGGTGTGCCCAGGGGACACAGCTGAACCCACTGACAACATCTCCGCAGACAGGCGTTGTCAGCATTCAGGCAGATACCCGGCCAGTCCAAGGTCCTACTGCCACTATGTCACTAACAGTCTGTTCGAATGCACTCCATTACAGTGTAGTCTCTGGGTATGCACCTAGCCCTCATTAAAAGTGAGTTCCACCCGTTCCCCTGTACCTTTTCCAACACTCCTCCAAAGAGGCAGGAAGACCTCAGTGCCTCTCCCTTTCAACTCCCTCCCTTTTTAAAAAAAAAAAAAAACAAAACTTATTATGTATACAGGGTTCTTCCTGCACACATGCCTTCAGGCCAGAAGAGGGCACCAGATCTCATTACTGATGGTTGTGAGCCGCCTTGTAGATGCTAGGAATTGAACTCAGAACCTGTGGAAGAGCAGTCAGTGCTTTTAACCTCTAGGTCATCTCTCCAGCCTCCTCCCTTTTCAACAATAAACCTCCAACAAGAGTTTTTTGTACAGTGTGATTTGTCCTCACAACATCTAATGAACAGCAGCAATGCTGAGACGGTCACTGAAGTTAAGTCTTAAATCAAGGGCAGTACACATGAGTTACTCAGGAGGACCCACACAGAGAGGTACAGAAAGGGAACAGAAGAAGGCTTGCAGAGATTCACAGCCTTTTCTATCTGGGAAGGTGGAGCAAGGGTTGATGCTCTGTTGCTTCCTTAGCCTATCAGGTTTGTACCCCAGTACCTGATTACCAACCCACTGCCCATCAAAACAGCCCCCAAACCATCACTGTAGCTAGCTGCCCCTTCTAAAAGCTCAATGCTGCAGACAGTGCTGTAGACAAACTGGTAAGGCATTCAACAGACAATGTACTGAAGTTTAGGATGGTGATCTCTAAGTTTTCCCCTTAAATAAATAACCCTTTCATTATCCTAATTCTGAACTGGTTTGAGATTATTTTACAGCATCAAGTGGTGCCCAACGTTTTGTTTCAGAATCCCCCGGCTGTGCTGCCTGCAGCCAGCTTGGAGTGTGCTAAGCTTGGCGGCGAGCCCGCCCTTCCTCAGCAGGCCGTGGCCTGTGCATAGAGCCAGCAGTTCAATAGAGAATCTCACACAGCTGCCTTTCTTGCTAAGAAGCAGCTGCAGATCACTGTATTTTCTCTTTACACACCTTGTATTGGCTTCAAGTCACCATGCACTGTAATGTTTGCCTCCCGCAAGGACACAGCACAGACATTTGGGTGAGACGGGGCTTCCTGGTCTGAGGCAGCCATTCCGCTGGTGGGTATCCCACCCACCACTTCCCTGAATTACCCACAGTGTGGCCTGCAGCAAGCCTCAGGGAAATGAGCCGTTTAACCGTAACATTCAAGTTCTGTGACTTGACCAGACTGTTATGACTTTCATCTCTTTAAGAGGCAACCCCCCCCCCCCCCCGCCACCTTAGCTTCTCTGTGTTCCTTTCAGAGCACACATTCCCTGCAATCCCTATCTCTGTCCTCTTCTCTCTTCCCTTTCTCCCCCTGCCCCTCCTCTAAGTAGTAAATATCCAATTCTAGTCTGTACGATGTATCTGTCCATGTGCCTTCTACCCACCACCTGCTCACATCCCCAGGCTCACTGGGACCACCCTGCCCGGGACCAGCCACCGATACTCTCTGCCTGGGACTAGCTGCTCGGTGGGCCCGCTGCCTACTGCCGCCGGGGATCTTGCAGCATTTTTAACAGACTCTCTCCATGTTCCTTCCCGTGCACAGGCGGGCCAGCTGGGGATACATGGAACCTGGGGGTCACCTGAGCGCCGACCTCTAAGCACACCAGCAGCTTCGTTGGTGAGTTTTCCCCTTCCAGTCAGCTAAACCATTTCTCTGAACCCAAGGAACTGACACTGAGCTCCCAGCAATCCTATGGTGTTCCTACAAACGAGGGGGAGGGGATGGGAATCCGCTCCAACCACAGCCTTCACTGCTACAGTAAAGCCCTGTGCTGACATTCATCTCTAGTTGCTTTCCATAGCAGGGTAGTGCTCCCACGTTAGCTTTCCATACCTAAAAGTTTTAGGACAATCAAGGGTAGTGCTCCTGCGTTAGCTCCGCATACATGGAGCAGTGCTTTTTTACTGTGGGGCACGGAATCCTTGGCATTTTTATCTTTTCTATTTGCCCACTCCTAAGTGGTCCCTGCTATGAGAGCATCCAGGACTGACTCAAGCCTCTTGCTTCAAGTCACCCAGATGGGTGACAGTCGGCTTCATCAACACCCCGCCTGCAGAGAGAAGATCTCCTATAGGCCTTGCGGTGTTGCAGTTTTTGCAGGTTTTCGTGTTTTCAGCTATGGAATGAATATAAAGCCTCACACTATCAGCCACTGACCCGTGAGTGCTCTGCCAGTGTCCCACCGGCTCTGCTTTCCCTCAAACTATCGGTCACCAATCTGTAACGTTCTGCTGGTGTCCGCTGGTGCCACTTTCCCTTTTGCTGAGCAGCCCCTACCCCACGCACGTCAAAATGCTCTTTTCCTCTCACTCCCCCAATCAAGTCCCCCTCCCTCGGCAGCCTAAAGAGCAATCAGGGTTCCTTGCCCTGTGGGAAGTCCAAGGACCACCCATCTCCATCCAGGTCTAGTAATGTGAGCATCCAAACTGCCTAGGCTCCCACAAAGCCAGAACATGTAGTAGGATCAAAAACCCAGTGCCATTGTTCTTGACTTCTCAGTAGTCCTCACTGTCCACGATGTTCAGCGAGTCCGGTTTTATCCCAGGCTTTTTCAGACCCTGCACTTCTGGCTTCTAAAGGCAGGCACAGGTGATTGGACCCTTGGTCACGCCCAGCGTGATCCACGTGACACTCAACTAAAGCCCTTGTGTGCATGTGCAGGTCGCGTGTGACAGTCATGCCAACCCCCTATGTGCATGCGCTAGGCGTGGGACGCCTGTCATCTGTGTCATCAGCGTGTGACAGACATGCTAAACCCTGTAGGCATGTGCCAGACGTGGGTCGCTCGTCATCAGTGTGTGACGTAGCCAGGCCAACCCCCTGTACACATGTGCCTGGCGTGGGACGCCTGTCATCTGTGTCATCAGCGTGTGACAGTCATGCTAAACCCTGTGCACATGTGCCAGGCGTGGGTCGTCCGTCATCAGCGCATGACAGTCACGCCAACCCCAGCATTTAAAAGCTGGACACACCACCTTTGCTCTCTCTGTACACCGTTTCCCAGGCGTGTGCACGTTCCCTCCTAATAAACTCCTAAGTGGGTTTTGTTCGTGTCCCGTGTTTTCTTCTCACCTGCATCTGATCATTTCACCCCCATCTTTCACCCAGGGCTCGGCACAGTGACGCTGCCTTTATTCCCAGCACTTAGAAAGCCAAGAGTGCGTATGAGATCACAGCCAGCCCAGTCTACAGCTGACTCGAGATAAGCCTCAGCTACAGTGAAGGACTCTGTGCCCAGAAGTAATTAGGAAAGCAATGCACAGCAGACCGAAGACCTTCATTTAAAACCTGAGGCTGATCCAGGAAAACACATCTCTTTAAGATGTTTAGTGTAGGGGCTGGAGAGATAGCTCAGTGCTTAAGAGCACTGACTGCTCTTCCAGAGGTCTTGAGTTCAATTCCCAGCAACCACATGGTGGCTCACAGCCATCTATAATGAGACCTGGCGCCCCCTTCTGGCATGCGGGCACACATGGAAGGAATACTGTATAAATAAATAAATCTTAAAAGAAAAAGATGTTTAGTGTATGGAAGAACTTTCTAAACATTATTCCAGAAACACAAAAAACAGCCTTGATAACAAATGGCAGGAACTACATGAAACTAAATTTTCTTTATATCAAAAGACATCAACAGCCCACAAAATGGGAGAAAATCTTTACCAAGTATACTCAGAAGGCTAATATCTAGAACTTAAAAACAACTAAGACAAATTAAAAGCAATTCTGACAAACGAATGGGCTAATACAATGAGTTCTCTAGAGCAGAAACACATGTCCCCCAAGTATTTTTTTGTAAAACGTTCAGGTGGGCAGTGTTGATGCACACCTTTAATCCCACCACCTAGGAGGCAGAGGCTGGTGGATCTGAATTCCAGACCAGCCTAGTCTACAGAGTTCCAGGATAGTCAGAGCTACAGAGAAGCCTGTGCAGGTGTCGGGGGGGAGGGAGGGGTAGAGATCATTATCCTAGCCACATCCATTATGGAAATCATGGAGGTATTTCAAAAAATTAAAACCAGATCTACCACCACCCAGCTCTACCACTCCTGGGTCTAGACCTAAAGGGCTCCATATACAGGAAACAGACATTTGCACATCGGTGTTTCTGCTTCCAAAGTAGCAAGGACATGTAACCAATCTAGTTGTCTATCAACAGTGAACAGATAACAAAAATGTGATAATATACACACACCAGAACACACTTTAGGCACAAAAGGCATGTTTTGACTTTGGCCTTGTTACCATGTACTCTTCATTAGATAGTAACACTGGCCTAGACAGGCTTTTCCAAACTAGAAGGAATGCCAGAATACTAATTGAGCATATTTCTACAGTATAGAAACTGGCACAAGATTGAGTCTTCATATTCAGAAAAATCTGGAGAAAATTATGGATTCAGATTATGCAGGCACAATATTTTCTTCATCTATTAAGAGACAGCAAATAAAATGCCAGCTAGAGACAAATGAAAATGAACGCCCTAAAACTACTATGAAAGGGTGAGCAAAATGCCAAATACGAGTATGTACATCTATGGCTAGAGTGTGAACAGGGTCATTTAGGAGAGACAATCTCAACAGAATTGGCTTGGCTATCTGAAATAGAAGAGACTTCAATTTACCCCTCAGGCTGTCTAAGAGCTTTCCCAGAGACAGTAAAGTACGCAATTTCAAAACAAAGGCACAGTTACCTTCACAGGTTTTTAGGTCAGGTTTGTACACAAATCCCTTGGGGCAGGTGCAGACAAAACTTCCAGGGGTGTTTCTACATTGTCCATTGTCACAAAGGAGACTGTTGAGTACACATTCATTAATATCTGGAAAGACAACAAATGGGAATGTTTGCAAGAGGCTGTCCCTAGCAGTCAACACCGTTCTCTTTTAGGTTAGGTCTCTAAGTTCCCAGTGGTATAATCAAGTCTACCAGAGGGGCAAGACTCTTGTTCCATTGCTTTTCCCCAAATAAGAAATATTCTGCTTGTCCAAAGTAGGTGTCTACAAAGCCTCAAGCTGCTGGATGCTAGTTAATTCAACTCTTGGATTCTCTGAAAGTTAGTAGTCTTTATTTTTGCGATGGCTTTAGAGCTTTAGAATTAAAAGGACTAATCTTACCAGTTTAAGGAACTGAATAAATAGAAAGCAACCTCAGCAATATGATGCACACCTTTAGTCCCAGCATCAGGAGATGAAGGCCATGTGGGATTACTCTAACCACAGCAGAAAATATACTTAAACAGTCAACACGTATGTATGTATGTATGTATAGTATCTAAAATATAGTGTCTAATACATATATAATATATATAAGTTGTGTTTCTTTGAGTAAAGAGAATGTTGAAAGTCTACCAAAATAATACAAGGAACACAACTATTTCCCAAGAGTTCCAAACACCAGGAGGCTTCAAATAAGACTATGCAAATAAGACAGCCAATGGCCAGGGACATATGCAAAAGGGTTTTCTTCTCCTGGGTCAGAACTCATAGAGACCTGATGTTGGATGAGCAGCAGGAGAATCCAGCACACAATAAATTATTGATATCTGATATGTGTATGGCAACCTGGAAGAATGAACAGATGTTTATATCAATCTTGAATTTTTTCTGAAAAATCACTTGCTTCAAAGTTAGATCAGCTCCTTGGACAGGGGCCTTCCCAATTTTGGCTCTAAAATGTCACCAAGGCAAAAGCAAGCAGAAGTGCCTAACTCCAAATTAAAATACAGCCTCAGACTTTTCTAGTTTATCTTAAAGCTTATTCATTCCCATCATATCCCATAAAGGTGTATCTGCTTATATTCAAAATATATTTGTTCTTCCACTAAAAAGATGCCCCACTTCACAGTTTGTGCCCATCCTTTCCCCATAACTCTGAGTATCTTGTTTTAAAAGCCCAGCGTCAGGAAACACAAGGCTCTGTGTCACTCCAGACAGAAGAGATTTTCAGAAAATACTCTTTCAGGCAATTTAAGGACAATGGCAGGGGGTTTTGATCCTATTTAATGTGCTGGCTTTGTGGGAGCCTAGCCAGTTTGGCTGTTCACCTTCCTAGATATGGACGGAGGGGGGAGGACCTAGGACTTAACACAGGGCAGGGAACCTGGACTGCTCTGTGGACTGGAGAGGGAGGGGGAGAGGAGTGGGGGGAGGGGGAGAAGGGTGGGAGGAGGGGGAGAAGGGTGGGAGGAGGGGAAGGGAAATGGGAGGCTGGGAGGAGGTGGAAACTTGTTTTTTGTTTATGTTTTTTTTCTTCTTTTAGCAATAAAAAAAATAGAAAAAAAAACTAAAAAAAAAAGAAAGCTGAAAAAAAAAAAGAATGCTAAAGAAAGAAATAATGCCGTAGGCTGACTGTTTTCTTACCAACTAAATGATTTACTTGGTTTCTGGTTTCTTCCTTAATTAAAGATTGTTATCACATGGAAAAGGGTGCTCATTAAAATTAACATAAAATCATTGTTACTGAAAACAAACTGCTTTCTCTGCTTAAATCTAAGGAGCGGCTGGGAGAACGGTTTAGCAGAGATAGGAGTCGCTCTGCAGTCAAGTCACCAAGGCTCCCAGCACTTGTGTTTCTTCCACCTAACAGATTTCTCTTCTACCAAGGGAATCTGCCATGATTCTTCAAAGCTGTCAAGAGATGTCTCAGAAAGCAAGCCGAGCTTACCAACACAGTTTTTCCCAGTTATATCTACTTCATATCCCGAATTGCATATGCATTTGTAGGTTCCACGGAGATTTTCACAAATTCCATTCGGGCAGATATCAGGATCTAATGCACATTCGTTTATATCTACAGCACCAAAAATTCAAAGTTAATCACATTCTAAAACAAACATTAAATGAAAACAAACAATTCCAATATGTGCAACGACCTTAGGACTGCTCTCTGGGGTTTGAGTTCACATGGAAGAGAATATTTCATTCCTTTTGCTCACTGTAAGATAGTATGAGTCAAATCTCCCCCCATCCCAGACCCTGGAGGGAAGCGGGCATCTGAGCTGTGACCATATTGTCACCTACCACCCCTGAACTAAGCTGAAGAATAAGTCTTGGACTGTCTGCTCGGTGTTTTCCAGAGATGGGAAATGGAGAAATCAACTGAGCTTGCTACTTTTCCATTAAAAGCCATCTTAATAGAATCCTCCAAAGATGCTTTCTACCAAAAATAAAAACACAAAAGCCAGACAGAATTGATGGAGGAAGGAAAATGACCAATAGAAGGCAAAGGACTCTGTCATGCATCCCACTGTAGCCAGAAATCTAGTTTGATTATAAACTGTATCTTTGACTGTGCTGGCAAAATTTTTCCTTTCTGCAGCCAACACCCAGGCTGGCATCCCTGTCAGTATCAGCCTTGCTGGTCCCTCTGGGACAATTAGTGAGAGGCAGACATTAAAGGCCTGAAGGAGCATCACAGAGAGAAGAGAGAGGGATACAGGATGACTCTGATGGCAGCACTTGGTCAGCACAACACTCAAAGCCATAAGAACACAGTAAAATCTTTCTTAAGTGGAGTATTTTTCGTATCATATGACATTAGGTTCAGAAAAGCAATAGTGGAGATTTCGCCTACTGATATGACAAAGTCAAAAGAATACCCAAACTGAGTTGTGGAAAACAAGGATGCTTTGAAATGAGTCACTTTCTAACAACCCTTTTACAATACACAGCTAGAGTAGGAGACTATTTCCTTTCTTCTGACCTTAAGCTGAGGCAAATTGAGAGTGAAGCACCTCTGGATTTTATTTAGCTTGTATTGTTTGGCACAAAACACATCCCGATGGTCCATGGTTTCGTGTTCAGATTGTGTTTAAAAGAGCAGTTATATTTAAGAGCATAGACTCAGATTGGTGTCTTTGTTTCAAGCATCTTTTTGTTCAGGCAGAGCCCTACAGTACAACAGTGGAGAGTACCTTCTGAAGAGCAGCCTGGAGGCTTTCCAGTGGGACATAAAGTTCCCCAGTCAGCACAGGCCCTGCTGACGAGGCTTTCGGCAGTCATGAGTTTGCGGGTTCAGGATGACGGATGAAGACACAATCTCATTCCACAGCCAGAGGAGAAACAGGAGGTAAGCAAAAGCAGCATATGATGGCTGCTTCTTTTTCCCTCCTAAGTGTGTTTATCTTAGCTTTATATACTGGGGAGGGAGCAGGGGAGGACAATGGGGACAATCATATGGACCAATCTCTCTCCTCCTCCCTTTCTCTCTCTCTTCCTCCTTCCCACTCTCCGGAATGCAAAGTCCAGGTAAACCAGTGCAATTATTAGTTCTTCTACACAATTCAACAATCTATTTAAGATGCAATTTTCATGATGATCAATGGCTCTGGGGCCTCCATTTTTTATACTGTCCTCAGAAACAGCGTGATCTAACACCAAGAGGCTGTCATGTGGTTCCCCAGACCTTGGCATTTCAGATCTCAGCAATCACAGCCTTTCCTTTTCTTCCTCACAGGTACAAGCACAGCCTAATGTGCTATCCTACTGTAGAATGCTTCTGTGTCTCAAACCTTTCTTCCTCATGTCAGATCCTTCTGGAACAGAGTTCCATGTGTACAGAAACCCTACTTCAAAAATTGAAAAGCTCAACTGTTTGTTTTAAACTGAAGACAGACTGTGGCAGTTTGAAAGCAATTGGACCATAAGTTCACAGGGAGTGGCACTATTAGGAGGTGTGGCTTTCTAGGAGTAGTTATGGCCTTATTGGAGGATGTGTGTCACTGTGGGGGTGGCCTTTGGGGTTTCCTATGCTCAAGATACTGCCCAGAGTCACAGTCTATTTCCTGTTGCTGTCTGACCAAGGTGAAGCCAGCACCATGTTTGCTGGCATGCTGGCATGCTCCCCACCATGATGATAATGGACTGAACCTCTGAACTGCAGGCTGCCACCTCAATTGCATGTTTTCTTTTATAAGAGTTGCCGTGAAGCCGGGCGGTGGTGGCGCACGCCTTTAATCCCAGCACTCGGGAGGCAGAGGCAGGCGGATCTCTGTGAGTTCGAAACCAGCCTGGTCTACACGAGCTAGTTCCAGGACAGGCTCCAAAGCTACAGAGAAACCCTGTCTCGAAAAAAAAAAAAAAAAAAAAAGAGTTGCCGTGGTCATGGTGTCACTCACAGCCATTGAAGACATGGGTTTTCACAATATTATGAGTCATCAACATGAAGGTTTCAGGGAATGCAGGGAAACAACCAAGGACTGGATGCTCTTTAAAGCTTGGAGAAAGCACACCTTGCCAAGAACTTAAGGCTTTCTTCCATGGTACTTTAACAAGAGCTAAATTCTAGGGCCACTCAGAAGAGGCACCATGGTACTTAGTCCTGCCTTCCAGCATGCGGTGTTAAATTTGTGAAGTGAGAATGGCTAAAGGTAATGATCGAAAGATCCCAAGCCTTCTACCCAACTGTCCTTATCCCCCAGATGGAAGGAAAAGACAGAACATGGAAGGATCAGAAAGAGTGTCAGACTGGAGAGATCAATGCTTCAGCTCCTTAAATAACTATTCCTCAGTTGATTCCAGGCTGCTCTGAGAATAACCCTGTGTAGAATTCCTCAGGCTAGCTCATTAGCTGTGACTCTCAGGCTAGCTCATTAGCTGTGACTCTCTGGACGGCTGAACACAAGAAGGAATATCAGAGGCATTTGGGTTATTCTCAGAGCAGCCTGGAATCAACTGAGGAATTCTACACGGGGAGAATCTCAAGGAAAGGTGTAGAGTGAAGAGAAAGGAGGCAAAGACACATGTTTCTGATGCTGCACTCGTCCATGTCTAGAAACAGAGACACACGTTCTCTCGGTCAGGCAAGGAAGGCTGCCTGGATAGACGTAATTCATGCCTCTCTCTTATTTTCTGTCACTAATGCCTAAGGCTGATTTTCATCTAGATGATAAATACAAAGAGAAAACACAGGATGCGAAACAGGCATCTCAAGTTCAGGTCAGCTCAGCCAAGGTTAATGGGATTTTTCGAGGTTTACCATCCACAGATGAAAAGGACAGCTACCAGCTTGGTGAGCTTAGTCCAGACTTAGTTCTGCTATACTAAAATATAACAAAATTAAGGCTACTGGGAATGAAAATGTATTTAGGCTAAATTTTGGTTCTTTTCTAAAATAAAAGACTATTGAGAAAAATAATATGAAGTTGGGTTGGTAGGGAGGTAAGGGAGGACCTGGGAGGGGTTGGTGGAGGGGAAAATACATTGTAGGAAAAAGTAGAGGAAAGCTTGAAAGCTTGTCATTTTAAACAATTTGAAGTAGATATTGCAAAGATGGATTTAGTAAGTGCTAAACTCGGCTATGGGATCCAGCTGAGCCGACTTATATTTAGAACCCTTTGATCACAGAGACAGTTCCTAATTTCGTGGGCATGCTGGCCTGCGAGCTATTGAAGCTATCCCAGGAGGCTCACACCTCTCAACATGACCTGTTTTCACTTATAGGCTTTTATTCAGACTAAAGTAATTTACAATTTTTCTTTATTTCTTTTATTTAAAAAAACAGATTTTTACCCTAACTGGGAATTTTGGCCTCAAGTCTGTGGATTGAATCACTGAGATAATATTCTGCCAAACATGTTCCTAAGAACAATTTTGAAATTCTTTCAACATATTAGCAGATTCTTGGGCTCTCTGCTAAAGAAGTTGGAAAACATGATAAGAAGCAGCCTTAACTTTCTGCTAAAGCCCACGAAGTGTGAACTCTATCCACAGCAATCCACAGCAGTCACAGTGACTTTGCAAGGAAAAGCAGCTCCCACGATGAGTTCAGAAGTCAATATAAAAGGCTGCCTCTCCACGCCCCTGTTTCTCTCAAAGCAGTCTGATATGCCCAGACGCTGATCTGTGGGTCGCGTATGAGGCAGGTACTTTACACAAAAAGATTACAAGTGACTATAGAAGGTGTGGATGTAAACGCGGTTCATTGTTGTTTTGTTTGTTGTTTTGTATAAAACTACATAATATGCAAGTCTTGGTTGCATAAAAATAGGAAGGAATGGTGCATCCTACAAAAGCTTCATCACCAACAGGTAACTCCAAGAACTCACGGCTGCTGTCACGAATAAATGCTATTTGACACATACAAATTGTGGCCATGACGGGGTGAAAATTTAGGCTTGCCTTTCAGACAGAAATATGTGCAACACATTGAACAGTTTGACCTTTCACCCGGCACCTGGTTCTGTCTTTTTTTTTTTTTTTACCACACATTGATTTTTATATCTATGTGTGCATGAGGGTCAGAATCAAATCCATGACCCAAGGCTAGAAATGAGCACCAGTGGAATACAAGGCATTTGGGTTCCTCACCTTGTGCTTATTGTGGACTTCCCAGCTCTTGAAATTCCTTTGGCCTTTTCTTGCCTATTAACTTTTTTTTTAAATTTATTTATTTATTAAAGATTTCTGCCTCCTCCCCGCCACCTGGTTCTGTCTTGTTCAAGGCTCTGGCTGCTGAAATGCAATGGGGGAGGAGCCACCTTGGCTGCCGCTGTTACCTTCACAGTTCTTTCCATCCCGAGTGACGTGGAAGCCCTTGTTACACACGCAGTGAAAGCTGCCGTCCGTGTTGATGCAGCAGCCATTGTTGCAGATCCGGCCATTCTGCAGACACTCGTCAATGTCTGGGGTTAAAGTGAGAAAGGATGAAGGTAACTTGGAGGACTTGAAATTATTTCCTTTCTCCTTCCATTTCCAAACTTAGGACCTTAATCTTGTATTTCAATTATTTGATAATACCCATCATCATATATATCATACCAAATAACAAGGAATGTGGGATCATCAGTATTAAAAGGAAATGAAACAGAAAGAAACCTTTACATGATCACATTCACTCCTACTTTCTTTAAGACGACTCAGACCTCAACTGTACAAAGTTTTCAGCATTTTTCTAGATAATTTATTGAGTAGTATATATGATTATTTATGTTGAACTTTGGTTGTTATAATTTCTAACATGATTAAAAGGAAACTCTTACAACAATATGAGAAATAATTACAGAAAATGCTATTTTTGAGAAATTTCTCAGTTTCTCCTAATAGTTCTCCACATAACTATGAGATGCTCATAGTTTCATCCATAGACATATAACTCTCAGTCTAAACTTTATGACTATTCTGCCTACCAAGCAAAACATTGATTCTGTAGGGGATGTCCCCTCCTTCACTAATAATCATAATAATTATAATAGAACTAGAAATGTTAAAAAAATGACGTAAACTCAAATAACCTATATCTGATCTCTAATTTCATGATTAAATATCTAGCCCTAATGGACAACGGGGTAGCCTGGGTCTGGTACTTCTGCTCCAAGAACTACAAAAGATGAACATCAAAGAGGCTAGGTAAGACAGCTTTGTCTCTGCAGCATGCAGCATGCCCACGCCTGTCCCCAGGAACATGGAATCAGGCAGAATCGGATGAGAGCAAGCCATGCATGTTGAGCAGAGGCCCTGAGTGCCTGAGGGTGAGCATCCTGCACACCCTAGAGAGGAATGGGCATTTACGTCTGTCCAGTTATCCTGTCTGCCCAGCGTCTGTGGTTGACCCGCCTACGCACTTTCTTTCCAGGCTGATCCCACTGGAGTAGTTGAAGCAGTCTGGGCTTTTCTTCTGTCTGATCTTTGTGGCAAAAATCTCTGATTTCCTTTTTTTCCCTCCTCTTTTATTCCTAATGCTCACTAAAATCTATCTTCCTCCACAAAGAAAAATAGTAAAAAAAAAAATCCACATATTCTTGAACCAATTTTAGCATTCTATAATTTTTTGAGATTAAAATAAATAAGAAAAATAATCCATCTTTCCTTCTCACTGTGGAATGCCATGAGGGATACTGTGTACTTCAAGCAATCTAGACAGCATGGAAGTTTATCACTCAAACGTGCCTTCCACTGTCTCTATCTTTTCTTCCCCTTTGTCCCAAGCTCATCCTCTAAGCCTAAGGTGCAGCCTTCTGGATCCAGCCAACCCTTTCTCAACGATCATTTCTCTGTGCTTATTCAGCAGCGAAGTCTCTTAACAGTGGTTTCTTCTATTGAAAAATGTCCAGTATACGACTGACATGTGAATTGTTTTAACTAACAACTAAAGCATTAAGAAGACTCTCCGCTGAATACTCAAATTATTCAGATTTATAATTCGGGTTGTAGGCTGTTAATAGAGTTATGAAGAAATAATGTGCTTCCAGTTTTTTGTTTTCTCTTCTCAAAGTTGACATTATTGGGCAGTCTACCTAAACATAGCGATGATTATGAAAATAGTTCAGAGATAAACATCAAACCTGCTCAATTAACACAAAGGGCTTTTGCTAAAGGAGGCAAGTAAAATTATTTCACATTAGTAGATTGACATTTTTATGTGGTCTAGACCTCTCTACCTGCTCACTTATTTTTATCTAGTTTTACTGGATTAATGACACAGGTCATTCTATGCTGAATGTCCAGATAAAACTTCCAGTTCTTGAAGAGTGGACACTGTATCTTATTCATTTCTGCCCCAGAAACTTGCTGCACAAATGATATTAACCAAAAGTATATTGGACAGCTTAATAAATTATTTAAGAAATAAACCCATGACATACCACCAACATGAACAGGAAATCTCACAGGGCTCCGCCTCTACATGAAGAGCTACAGGCAACCAATGGCTGCTGAGAGATGGGGATTCAGTATAAGTCAGGGACTTACATAAAGCAAGCAGTAGGGGAGAGAGGTTAGCTTCATTGCCTTTATGTCTCACTGGATTTCTTCAAAGCAACGCCTTCATTTGGGGCAGATGCTTCCCGGTCCCCAGGAGCCCCTTACCTCTGCACTCGGTCCTGGTGAGTGTGCTCTGGTAGCCAGCTCGGCAGTGGCAGGTATAGGAGCCTGGGTATTGATGCATTCCCCACCAGTACAGGGGTTCTCACACTCGTCCACATCTGCAAAACACAACAGATCTTAGTGAGAACTTCAACAGCTTATATTTTAAGGCTTTGTGGGTTTCTCATGCATAAAACCTTTTTTCTTTAGCGTGAATAAAACAGCAAAGCCGGTCATGGCGGCACACACCTTTAATCCCCCAGCATTTGGGAGTCAGAGGCAGTGGATGTCTAATGAGTTCAAGGGCAGCCTGGCCTACATATTGAGTTCCAGGTCAACCAAGGCTGCCTAGTGGGACCCTTTCTCAACAAAACTCGAAACAATAAAGAAAGAAATTGCATAATCAAAGTGTTTTTCTCTCTTCCCACAGACAATATACCGTGTCTACCCACTGTGAGACCATGAAGCAGTTCACCTCTGTTCTTTTCTCATGTCATTTTCAGAGAATATGAATATGCTTTCAGATAATAAACATTTTTTTTTCTTCTGTGAGTCTGGTCTAAGAAAATCAAGCAGACATGAAAGCATAGGGCTGTTATTTCAGGAGGATTACAAGTGTAAGGTTTGCCTAGACAACCTAGTAAGACCTTGTCTCAAAAATTAAAAAAAAAAAAGAAAAGAAGAAGAGCAATAGGGTGTTGAGTGGTAGGGCACCAGTCTGACTCACATGAGATTCTGGGTTCAACTCCTGGCACTGAGAAAAAACTGTCAAAGAGACAGTTCCTTCAGAGGTGGTTGTATTTGTTGTTGTTGTTTTAATACAGAAAAAGTCTGCCTCGTGTCTAAGCATCTCCTGCTGTTCTATTAAACCTGTGAGAACAAAACATGAAGGCCACATGGCTGTTTGCAGGGGTTCTCAGTACCACCCATGCAGGTGGTCTTGGTAGCCTTAGTCCCAAAATGCTACAGGCTCATTAAAAACTCAGTACCAGGGCCCGCCCATCTACATTGCCGTTTCTGAGGAAAGTAAGGCTCAGCGAGGCTTATTGGTCCAAATCTCTTGGGGACAGAGTCAGGCCTAACACTGAGCCACACATCCCTTCCCTCTCCTCTAGAACAGTGCCCATGTGAGCAGGAAACAAAAGGTTTTGAGAAAACAAGAACTAACAGAACTAAGAAACCAATTTATCTGAAGACAAAAGAGCACATGCCCACTGGGTGTTGTCAGATTCAACTGTCCAGTGGTCTTGTGCTGGACTGCTGAAGACGCTGCCCTCCTGACTGTATAGACGCCAAAAAGCCATGAGACTTGGCCTCCAGAGTCTGAGACATACTAACGGTAAGGAAGTCCTCTCTGATGTTCTGACGACACACCCTACCAGCGTTTAAGCCCTGTATAGGAAGCCAAAGATAATAACAAGTTCTACTGTTTGGAGACACTGTTAGAGGCGATTTGTTACAACAACAATAGAAAACCAATATTAACTGTGGTGGTTTGAGAAGGAATGGCCTCCATAGACTCATATTTGAATGCTTGGTCATTAGGGACTGGTGCTACTTGACTGGGATTAGGAGGTGTGGCCTTATGATAATAGACTAGAACTCTGAAACTGTAAGCCAGCCCCAATTAAGTATTTTCCTTATAAGAGTTGCTGTGGTCATGGTGTCTCTTCACAGCAACAGAACAGTGACTAAGACACAAACAATGAAATAGAATTGCAACATCTCCCAGTGTCAATCAAGCGATAAATTGCTTACCAATGCACTCCCCACGGATGTCCAGCTGGAAGCCCTTGTTGTACTCACACCGGTAGCTGCCCGGGGTTGGAATGCAGCGCCCATTTTGACAGAGATAGCGGACCAATTGACAGTAGTCGGTAATGTTGAAAGGCAGCACCCCTAGGAGGACAGCATTGAACCCCATTATTATAAGCTCTTTATCTACTAATAATGAACAAGATGCTAAGTCCTAGAGGAAGAGCCACCAAGGGTGAGCCAGCCACTAGAGCACAATCCCTTCAGCTTTCAGAGAGCACATTGTACCCCCGGCCTCTCTGCCTGCCTCTCCCCACCCCACCCACACCCTTACTCTAAAGCTTCCAGTTTCAGAAAATAACTATGCCAGGGAGGCGTTGGCAGGTAACTACTTTGTACACTAAATGATCCAAAGAATAATTTCATACATCTTCTGCCATTAATACATTCTCTGAATCAGATTTTGGTCTTTCCCATACTGCTCCCACATTTAAATGAACATATCCATAACAAAAGCTTCCTTGTTATTTTTCTTGCATTAATCAAGTCATATTTTTGGTTTATTAAATATTTATACCAATTGTTAGATTAAAAAATTTTTACATTGTTTATGCATGTTTCTTAATTTTCCCATTTTATAAATAAGAATGGGAGCCTTGCGTGTTCTGTAGATGGCCCTGTAAAAAGATGGAGACACATAACCAAGTGCAAACGCCTATCGCTGTCCACACAAGTGGAGGGTGTGGTTCTCCAAGCCAAACATATCTCTGTACAGTCTTACACACAATCAAGTTGTGAAAAGTAAATAATATTTGAAATATGCTTCTCATTTAAAATGAGATATGTGGAAATGGCATGTGTAAAGTAAAGACATTTCCACAGTCAAAACCCCATCCTTACGTGCCATGAATGTGACTATTAAGCATCACGTCTTGCCACAGAGGGTCACCCACATACACTTGTTGTCTGAGTCATTCTTACAAAGCCTTCAAATACTGATGGCTTTATTGATGAGACACTAAAGATAAATATGCATAATTTAGGAACATTTACCTTATTTTAAGCAAAGAAGGGTAGGCCAACCTAAACAAACCCTAAAAGACTGAGCATCACAGACACAGGACGATTTTGGAGTGGTACTTCTACCCCCAGCAAGCACAGACATAATTCCCAGAAAGTGTTGGTCCTGGTTCCTGTACTTCTGGACAGCTGGCTCAGCAAGAATGGGTCTTCTACCAACCAGATCCAGGGAGAAGTCTGCGGGTGTGCAGACAAACCTGCCCTGTGAAGCCCTTGGAGGGTTGCCTCTGCAGGAAAATGGTGGGAAAATTTCTGTCTTCATGCAAGCAAAACACCAAAACCGGTAAGAGTAGAACTGCCATGCCTGAAGTGTGTGCATGTGTGTGTTTGTGTGCGCGCATATGGGTGCATGCATGTGCTGCCTTACCTGCAGTATGTATGTATATATGTAGGTACTGACATGGCTGTAGTGTATGTATAATCAATGGACACAGATCAAAGATTACTAGTTTCTGTGTCCTGATGAAAAATACCTGAGATGTTTGAGCAAGAATGTTATTTAACCAAATCACTATTTTAGGAAGGTAGATCGGACAAAGTAGATCATATAGAAGCCAGATCAATTAAAGATTATTACGAGATGTCAGACCTAAATTAGCATAGATTCTGGGAAGTTACTAAAGGTGGCCATAGAGAGACAACACAGCTAAAGGCAGTCATAGAGAGACAACTGAGCCTTAACTCATGTGCTGAGGACATCGGCAACAAATCCATGAGCAAGGACACAAGATGCCACTACCACCCAACAGGATGCTCCATGGCTGAATGCATTTCCACAAATGCTCATCTTCCCCTCAACTGCTCCCATTAGCAAACTTATCCTCATGGAGGAGACCAGTGGCCTCAGGCCCTAGCAGCTGATCTACTTTGGCCTTTATAGCACCCAAGATATTTCTTAAGGGATTTCCTTAGGATTAGTATGTGGGGAAAAGAGGGAGAAATGGGCAGAATGTGAGGACAGATTGGGTACATCCCAGGAGCAGTATCAACTGATGGCAGAGGCTGCTGTGGCAAAAGTGTCCTAGGTGGTGTGGAGTCAAGTAGCCGAAAGATCTCTACTGATGCGTTGAGATGACCAGACTTTTAGCCATCTTCCATGATTTCCTGTTAGATATGGGGTACCCTGGATCCACAAGTATGAGGGAGGGGGGGATGGAAGAGAACCTGGGAATGGTGTGGCTTTTGAGACCTCAAAGCCAGTGACACACATCTTCCAACAAAGCCACACCTCCTAATTTTTCTCAAACAGTTCTGCCAACTGGGGACCAGGTACACAAATCTATGAGTCTGTTGGGGGCCACTCATTCAAATCACTACAGTGTCTTCCTGTCATTAAGTGAGGTTTGAAGTTTTGCATCAGACTGATTCTGTGCTCAGAAAGACAGAGCTGTTGTAAGGAGTAATTTGCAGAAATAACTGCTGACTTTGTTTGTGCACTCCCCGCCATCGCAGATTCTGGGAATGGTGCTGTACTCGTCAATATCTGCAATAGAAGGGAGCTCCCGTTACCTGGAGTTGGAATGATAGGAGCTGCGCGGTTACACTTACTTGTGGATCCAGCTGCTACTCTAGTACTGTGTCTGTCTGCTTGCTGCCATGTTCCCCATGACTCCAGACCTCTGAAACTGTGAGTCACAAATTCTGTGTTTTCCTTTATAAGCTGCCTGTCATGGTGATTGGTCGTGGCAATTTCCCAGGATGTCCTTCTAAAGGGTCCTCAAATGCAAGCATCACATATGCTTAACGAAGGTCACGTGATGATCTGCTAAAATAGCTTTCCAGCCTATTAACAGAGACAAATGCTAGCATTGTTGGTTAAGCCACTTAGCATAATACATCAATATCCAAAGAGATTAAGATACCAGAATGATCAGGAAATGTTATTTTGAAAATGTAACTAACTTTGACAGGATGTGGTATTCCACCTGCCAACCAGTGACAATGGCATCATCTGTTAAAAATAGCAACAGTGATGACAATGAGAGTTCCAGTGTGCTGAGAGCCAGGGCATGTTGAAAATCTTAAAGCAACGAATCCTCGCCATGTTGGTGTGGTTATGGGACCTTACTTCCATATGCCTGATGCTCGGGTGTGCTAGTCTCACACAGAAAACTAACAAGAAATAAAGCTTGAAGTAGGAAAAGATTCAGGCCTACGGGGGTGGACCTTTCTTCCCAGCTATTTGGGAGTCAGGGGAAGAAGACTCAAGGGTTAAAAGCTAGCCTAGGCTACAGGCCAAATTCAAGACCAGTTGGGCAACCAGGTAAAATCATGCCTCCAAAATATCAGTACCCCTGACATGCTTAGGCCAAGGTCAAGCCAGGGGGCGAAGGGAAGCAAGCAGGTTCATCATTTGCAGTGATGGTAAACCCAGCTGGCTAGGGTTGGAGAAGTCCAGCTTTGCCGTATGTCCTCAAATGCTACCAGTCAGGAGCTCTAGTGGAACATACATCCTAATGTTCACTCTCCAAGGTGAAACAGGAGGAGACAAAACTGTCACATGCAAAGGCAGCATGCAAATACTTTTGAATTCCTGAACGTCCCGCCCCCAATGAATCACTTTGATCTTAGTTGCATGGTTTCAGAATAAGAATGGGGTTGGGGGTAGGGGAATTGTGATCTCATCATCAGATGGGGTAGAAGTACCTTAAGGGACAGGATGTGTGCAAAGCATCTTCACTAGTCATAGGCTAGCCCTCTTCTTCCTGGTACACTATCTTCCCAGACTCCTATAGCTCTACACTTCTCTCCTTTTAGCAGAATTTCAGGTATCCCAAGAAACAGAATCTAAAACCAGTGTTTTGAGTATGGTTCCCATAAAGCAGTCTTTATCAAATGCCAGTCATGAATGGACAACAGTTTGGGAGGCCTGCTGGGTGCAGCGGGGACTGGCAGGCAAGAGCTACTTCTGCAGCCTGGACACCTCTCCAAGTCTGGAACTGAAAGGCATGGCTAACTGATGAGAAGCTCCCCTGACTGCTATGCTAGCCACAACAGCTGTCAGCAGTTCCCTCCTCCTCACCGGGCTGCCAGTCCTCTGGCCTGTTCTCCTTCTGCCTTACCTGCTGTCACCAGGCTTTTCCCCCTCCTTACTCCACATCCCTATCCCTGGCTCTGCAGGGAAAGAACAGACTTGATGGCATCTGCCTGTCTCGGCACCAAGGAAGATATTCCTAGACACTCGGGTGTCCAGAACTCAGTCCACAAGAATGGCTTGACAAGAGAGCCAACTACCTGATCCTAGATGTCTCCATTACTGCCCAGGTGGGAGTAGGGGAGCAGTCAAAACACTGTAGCAGGTGACACTACAGATTTATGCACCCGTGAACTTGGTTTTACTGTACCAATGCAGCCTATAATAAACCTTCAATTGACAAGCAGACAGTCAGTGCTGCTTTAGCCACACAATGATACCAGGAAAGAGTAAGTGGAGAGGCAGAGTCTGGGTTACAGAACTGAAAAGGGCCTCCATCAGCTTGTTGGCAGAGTTGACACCTGATGTAACTAAGACCATAAAGAGAAGTAGAGCTTTAACAGGCCTGGGCCCAGGCCCACTTCACTCACAAGGCTCTTTAGTCTATACCACACTACTCCATTAACTGTACAAGGGAATAACAATGCTGGGTGGAAAGGTGAGCACAGAAACCAGGAATTCCACCTGTGGTTATGGGTCAAACAGCCCCAGGGATGCTCAATGGTGTCCAAGATGACAGGAAATCCTAAAGCAAGTTGCCATTAGGTAAATATGATATGAGTGTCATAAAGAGAAGTCCCAAGCTTTTTAACACACATGTCAGGGAGTGGAACGCTGGTAGCTGGCATCTTGGGAATTTGCTAACACCCGCTGGACAGAAGTGGCTTTATTATTTTTAAGGTACTGTAAGAACTGCACGATTTCTTCACTTCTAAGTCAAGGGAAAGCACAGTTTAAAGGCCAGCCACAGTGCCAGGGCCATGCTCAGCAGGTAAGGGCATTTACTGCCAAGTCTGAGACTGAACCCCAGGACCCACACAATGGAAGGCAAGAGCCTACTCCTGTCTACTCTTCAGACCTCCACATGTGTGTCACGGGTACAGGACACATACATACACGTAACCCTTTCCTCCTCTTAAGCTGATGGCCTCTAATAATAACAACAGCCATGATAATTTATACCTTAAGTACTGAATTTTTTATTTAATTAGTACCTAAAATGTCATAAAATGCAACTATTGAGGATTAAAAATTTAATTAAACAATATGTGTATTTTACTAATAAAAAAGAGAGACAATGCTACAGGGACTCCTTCCAAAGTCTCATTTCTAACCATTTAAATATGATAGCACATAGACTACAAGTATGTATAAACATACAGGAACTATATAGTCAATCTGGTTTAAATTAGGTAGGTTTTGGTTATATTAGAGATATTTTTCATTATGTACCTTCACTCCATTAAGTCAAACTATATTCTTGATTACTTAATTTTAGATATAGTAATCTATGTTACATGTAAATGATATCTCAGCTACAGAGGGGTCTACAAGAGCTACTTCTAGAACGGGCCCCAAAAGCTACAGAGTAACCCTATCTCAAAAAACCAAAACCAAAAAAAATAATAATCAATTTAGATCTAGATCATGATGCTAAATTGTTTTAATATGATCCAGCTGTCTCTCTCCTGAGACTCTCTCTCTCTCATCTCATTTATTACAGATCTTTGAAACAGCCTTCTTAGCTATGAGGAACCTTGCAATATTTGATATGTGAACTCTGAAGGCACAAAATATGATGCTTGGGCAATAGGAGAAACTGTGAATGAAAAGCTCTTGAAAAGAATCTGTGTCTTCAGAGACTAATTAATGACTGGACTTTCTTTTTTTTTCCATTTTTTTATTGAGAAAAGGAGAGAAAAAAAAACAAGTTTCCACCTCCTCCCAGCCTCCCATTTCCCTCCCCCTCCTCCCACCCTTCTCCCCCTCCTCCCACCCTTCTCCCCCTCCCCCCACTCCTCTCCCCCTCCCTCTCCAGTCCAAAGAGCAGTCAGGGTTCCCTGCCCTGTGGTAAGTCCTAGGTCCTCCCCGCTCCATCCATATCTAGGAAGGTGAACATCCACACTGGCTAGGCTCCCACAAAGCCAGCACATTACGTAGGTTCAAAATCCCGTGCCATTGTCCTTGGCTTCTCATCAGCCCTCATTGTTCGCCATGTTCAGAGAGTCCAATTTTATCCCATGCTTTTTCAGTCCCAGTCCAGTTGGCCTTGGTGAGCTCCCAATAGATCAGCTCCACTAATGACTGGAATTTCAATACTGCGGGTAGATTGGAATGTTGCCTGCCCAAAGTCTAGTGACTTTACTTTGGACTGGGTCTGGTCCTCCAGAACAACCATTCCTTGTCTACTTCTCTGTTAGAATTAACACCCTGTGACTAATGATAAAAACCTCTTGGAATCTATTAACATCTCAGACCATTGACTTTCATCAACCCAAAAGCTCAGGTAGCATCGTGGGTCTATAGAAAAGCTTCCCCTATTTTAATGTACCTGCCTCTTTGATGTGCCCTCAAATGTGCTTTAAACTTGTCTTGACTTATGACTTTATTTGTTATGTAAACTTCACGAAGCTGATTCCACATTGGAACATGGAATTTGGGGCAATGTCAAGATGGTTTCCCAGACCACAGTCCCTCAAAATGGCTCCCGAATAAACTATTTTATTTCTTTTAAGATAAGATCTGTGGTGTTTGCACTGACAATCTGAATACAAAATTCTCAAATGAAGAAATAAAAGAACAACAAAGAAGTGCTTGTAGAAATGACTCGCTGGCTACGATCATTGCCTGGTCTTGCAGAGGACCTGGGACCTCTTCCTAGCACCCACATAGCAGCTCACAGCTCCAATGCCCTCTTCTGGCTTCCATGAGCATTGCACACACACACACACACACACACACACACACACACACACACACACACACACACACTGCCCACAGCTATGCATACAGGCAAAATACACAAACACATAAAAAATGACCAAGAAATAGTTTAAAAACATCCTCAGCAATTAGAGAAAGGGAAGTTAAATCTACTTTGAGCTCTTGTCTTACCCGAGTCAGAATGACTAAGACCCAGAAAACAACTGACAACACATCTGACAAGGAGCTGAGGGAAGTTTCATCCATTATACCGGAAAAATATGGCTGCCTAGATAAGACCAGAACAAGTGCAACCACTGCCATATTTTTAAAACGTTAGGGGCCCCATTAACTTACAGTTCTCTGTCCCATAAACAAAACCCTTCTGCAAACTAGACATATAGACAACCTCACCTTTTTTTTCCCTCATTATAATTGCTATTTGTATCAGTGTTTATACTATTCTCTCATTGACCAATGTAAAATGCTGACTTATTTTTATTCACTGATAAAAATTTGTTTTGTTTTGTTTTAGCACAGGCTACTCTACCAGGACCTACTCTCTACATATACAGATTGTGACTATAACTAGATTTGGGGTAGTAATTGGCCTTTTCATTTCAGTTCTTTGTTAAGTCATGAAAGTGTTGGTAACTTTCATCTGTTCAGAATAGGAGTTGTGGCTCTCAGTTTTTCACTATGTTAGCAAATACATGTAAAAACAGGAAAGCTTCCAAAGTTTCAATCCATTGGGAGCTGGACTGATTTCTTTAGGCCCAAAGCAAGACAAAATATGGTAGCAAATATCATGGCAGCATATGTGGTAAAGTGTGTTCATCTTATAGATGACAAAAAGAAACATAAGAAGAGCCCAGGGACAACATATAGTTTTCTAGGAATACTTCCTCCAACTGGGCACAATTTACACTTAAAGCCATTATATGATGAATTTACCAAGAGGTTAATCCATTGATTATATCAGAAAGTTAAAGATCCAGATACTTTCCACAAATGTGTTAGCTTCCAATTAATCTCCCAACACATGAGTCTTTCTGTGCATGCAGGAACACTTTGTATCCACACTATAATAAAAGATAATCTCCAAAATCTTTGTATTTTAGAGTTAAATCTATAATTATTCACCAAGTTTCCTTGTAAGGGATTATACAGTATATATTTTCAGCTTTGTGAGACATATGAAATCAAGGAAGCAATGAGCTATTTTCCTTAATTACAATTCAAAAATGATCATATCTAATGCTTTCAGTAAGAATTATAAAAAAATCACAAGCACTTGGGATTCAAAAATTGTACTCTTAAAGAAATTAGAAGATCTTCCACCACCTCCAAGTCCCCTCTGAGCTGTATCCAACCTCCCCATGCAGTCAGATTTTCTACACCCTTTTCCAGGTTCTAACCTGGACTGAAAATGCTCCCTTGAAGAGCCAAAGACATACAACAAATCCCTCAACACCATACTAATCAAACCTTCTCTTAGTTTTGGCTGTTGGTGTGTTAGAGCTGGCAAAGAGAATCCCAGTACTTGCTATTTCCTTGGTTGTCTCCCAGAGGTGGAAAGTGAGTTGCTACAGCTGTAGACACAATGCATTTCAGACACAGAACCTAGAGGTCCATGAGCTGGAACTGAACTGAAAGCCTTCTCCCTGAAGACTATATTTCATGGTATCAGAAGATTACATGCAGGCTTTGAAAGGAGGGAAGCAACTGACATTCTTACTCAACTATGATGAGTATGAACCACAACAACCAACATGTCATGATAATCCTGAGAATGTATCAGTGCTGTTGGTTAACAACAGCTCATGATTGGGCTTAAGACCTTCTCAACAAGAGGAAAATCACTCCTGGTTCTGAAAACCTAGTGGACTGCTCAGTACTCGTAAAATGATGGATTTTCAAAGAAAACCTACAACTACCACTTTATTAATCCAGCATAACACCTAACTAAATATTTATTTTTATATTCACAAATAAATGTAGTCTACACCCTTCATCAAGGAGGCTTTTCTTTGCAAAAAGGAATATCATAGAAACCACACCCAAACAAAAAGCAGACCTACAGAACCATTCCTAGTGAGTCCATCCACAAAACCCTCCCATAGCCACAGTTTGGTAACATTTCAGAAGATAGGATAGAAAGCTTACTAAGAACCAGAGGATCAGGTGTTTGCTGTGAAACACCTTGAGATTCCAGAAGCCATACCCATTAAGTCTCAACACCATAACTTCCTAAATAAACAAGAGCTGAACAAGAGCAACAACAATAGATATGCAAAAGTGGACAGGGGTGGGGAGGAAGCCATGAGGTCTCAATCCTGTGCAATTAACTGCAAGAAACTAAGAAATTCTAAGAGTTGGAGAAGTTGTCTTCTCCTGTGAATAACAAATCAATGTATTATTCAATACAAAGTGGTTAGTCTTGAAAATACACATACAGTTAACCTTACTTAGACTCATCAGGCTGTATTTAGGGATGTATGCATACATTAACAATGACTACTAATAATAAAGATACTATGAATCTGAAAGACAGCAAGTAGGGGTATATGGAAGAGTTCAAAGGGAAGGGGGAAAGGATGTAATTTTTATTATAACCTTAAAATAAAGGAAATAATAAAAATAAGTCAGCATCTTTACAAAATAAGAGGTCTTCACTGATTTGAAGTTGAAACTATGTATTTATTTCCATAAATTAAACTAAAGAACACAAGCAAATGTATAATTTTTAGCTGACTACAATAGTATATATGTTTTAACAATGAGGTAATCAATTTATAATTTTCATTATACATATTACAATTATTCAGTGCCTAGAGTAAAAACATAATATTTTATGAAAGCATCCATAGAACAACTTTTCTAAATACTCATAGATGTTTCACTGTGAAACACATGAAACATTCACAAACAGTTCTCTCTGTATCTAAAATCCTTACCATACCTAATATTGCAAATTGCAAACACACAAAAAAAAATGATCCCCACTGTTGAATAGTATTGAATTAAAATATTTTATGTATGCAATGAATTTGCTCTCTTCCAACTCCACAGACCTGGATTCCACTTTGATTTATTGCTCTTTAACTTCTGGGAGCTAATCTATCTTTCCTGACATTACCTAAATCCTGTATTACTTATTCATTACCTCAACAATTAGTTCTAGTCGATAAAAAATATAAAGGTAGATGACAAGTGCTATATTTGCAAATGAATCTCTACTATCTGTCTAGTTGAGGCAGAGTGACTTCAATGACTACTGTCACATTTTATCCATGTTAAAGTAAAGAAGAGAGATGCACATACAATAGCCATAACAGTTTCAGAATTCGATGTCTAAAAGATCTAGATTACTGGAAGGGAGATGACAGTCACAAAAGTGTCTGCTGTACAAGTGTGAATACCTTAGTTCTGAACCACCGTATTCAAATAAGAAAAACAGAAACAGACATGCAAATTATTACACATCTGTAATCTCAGTGCTGGTAAATATGTTGAAGGTGTGGAAGATGTGGCAGATTTTTGGAGGTCTTTCCAAATCAATGAGCTCGAAGTTCAGAAAAGACTCTGCCATGAAGAAAAATAACACAGAGAATGAATAAGTTACCCAATATAGACCTCTGTCCTTCACTTGCACATACACACATCTGCACATTCACTCATATGAACATGTGCACATAGCACACACATAACAAATAAATTAAATGGATTTCCTTTTATCCAATGTCATTAAAATTTTGACTTATTAGGATTGGATATTATTGTTAAGCACAATATTGATTTAAATTATGTCATCTTATTAATTAGCCTGGATGTGTTGAACTTTTCCTCTACATGCGATAATTTTTTATGTCTTCTAATGAAGGTAAGGTTTCAAATGCTTATTCAGATGTTTCTTACCAAGAACAACAGCTTCTACCTTTTTCCCTATATCTTCAGTAGACAATCATTATTTAGTATCAGAAGGATATGGAAAGTATGCAGAAAATGACAAGGGATAAGATTGGAGAATATAGACACATTTGAATATGTGAGTTTATCTCCTTGGTCATAGTTAACTCTATGACTAGATACATGCTTCGTCAACCACTCTTTTCCTGGGAATTTAGAATTAGAACTGGAAAAGATAAATTATCATTTTCAAGTTCATAAAATTGTAATATGTAAACCAAAGAGTTTTATTGTAGTTATTTTGAGTTATTGTTGTGAATAGGAGATTTAGATAGTTGACCCTGAGAGGGAAAAAGAGGACAAATAGGTGTGACTGCTTTTTTCAATTGAACTCTTCTCTTATACAATACATTCTAACCAGTTTCTCCTCCTTCCATTTCTCACAGCTCCCTCCACTTCTCTCCCCACCCCCACCCCCCAGATTTACTGCCCCTATATTTCTCTTCAGAAAAGAGCAGGCCTCCAAGACACAACATGCAAACTCGAAAAAACAAGATTCAATAAAACAAGACAAAAACCTTCTTTTACAGGCTGAGCAGGGCAACCCAGTAGGATGAAAAGAGTCCTAAGAGCAGACCAAAGAGTCAGAGATTTACCCACTCCACTATTAGGAGACTAACAATAACACCAAGCTAACAGTCATGAAAGATATACAGAGTACCTGGTACAGACCCATGCAGGACCCATGCTTGCTGTTTCAGTCTCTGTGAACCCATGTTAGCCCTGCTTAGTTGGTTTAGTTGGCCATCTTCTCCTAGTGCCTTCCATCCCCTCTGACTCCAGCCTGATTTCCGCAATCTTTTCTTCCCCTCTTCCACAGAGTATCCCAAGCTCTGAAAAGAGGGACCTGATCGAGACCTAAATATAACACCAGTAGCACAGACACTGAGAGAAACAACTAACAAATGGGACTTCCTGAAACTGAAAAGCTTCTGTAAAGCAAAGGACACAATCAAAAGACAAAATGGCAGCCTACACAATGGGAAAAGATCTTCAATAACCCCACATCAGACAGAGGAGTGATCTCCAAAATATACAAAGAACTCAAGAAATTGGTCATCAAAAGAACAAATAATCCAATAAAAAAAAAGGAGTATAGACCTAAACACAGAACTCTCAACAGAGGAATCTAAAATGGCTGAAAGACACTTAATGAAATGGTCAACATCCTTAGTCATCAGAGAAATGCAAATCAAACATCTCTGAAATTTCATCTTACACCTGTAGAATGGCCAAGATCAAAAACACTGATGACAACTTATGCTGGAGAGGTTGTGAGGTAAAGGGAACACTCCTGCATTACTGGTAGGAGTGCAAGCTGATACAGCCTTTTTGGATATCAGTATGGCAATTTCTCAGAAAATTAGGAAACAACCTTCCTCAAGACCCAGTAATACCACTTTTGGGAATATATATCCAAAGGATGTTCAATCGTGCCACAAGGACATGTGTTCAACTATGTTCATAGCAGCTTTGTTTGTCATAGCCAGAACCTGGGAAACAACCTAAAAGCCCTTCAACCAAATAATAAATAGGGAAAATGTGGTGCATTTACGAAATGGAGTACTACACAGCAAAAAAATAAATAAATAAATAACGACATCTTGAAATTTGCAGGCAAATGGATGAGTCTAGAAAACATCATATTGAGTGAGGTAACCCAGACCTAGAAAAACAATTATCATATATATATTCACTCATCAGTGGTTTTTAGATATAAAACAAAACAAAAAAAAATAAAAAACAGCCTACAATTCACAATCCCAAAAAACCTAGATAACAATGAGTTCCCTAAGACAGACATACATAAATCTATTCTACATGAGAAGTAGAAAAAGACAAGATCTCTGAGTAAATTGGGAGCATGGAAACCATGGGAGATGGTCAAAGCGGAGGGGAGAAGAAGGGAGGAGCAGAAAAAAATGTATAGCTCAATAAAATTAATAAAAAAAAGATACCTCCAATTTAGACACTTTCTCTGCATAATGTCTGGCTGTGGTTCTCTGCACCTGTCCCATCTGCTTCTGAAGGACTGCTTCTGATGACTGGACAAGGCACTGATCTATGAATATAGCAGAACATCATTAGGAATCATTTCATTGATTATTTTGGACAGTCATATTTGGGTCTACCATCCACTAGAATGGTAACTATTTAATAAGTAACCAATATTGGTGAAAATATGGAAAAATTAGAACTCTCAGGTATTATCAATCTGATTGGAAAATAGCACAGCCGTTGTAGAACAGAAATATGGTGACTGTCCATAAAACATCAAATTGTCATATGAGAATTTTTAAATGAGAGATCCCATTTGGAGATATATGCCCAAGATAATCTATAGCAAATTCTTGACAAAATGTGCACTCTGGTTTTCATAACATTCATAACAGCTTTGGTCATAAAGGATAAAACCAACTCAGCATTTTATCTATGGATAAAAACTAGTATATATAATATGTGTGTATGTGTACACAATGCAACATTCTTCATTCTTAAACAAGGAGGAAAGTCTGACACAGTTTATAAGATTTAAGAACATTATACTAAGTGAAAAGATCCAGACACAAAATGAGTAATATTATTATGTTCCAATCTGTATGAGGTATCTAGAATAGTCATATTCACAAAAAGAATATGGACTAAAGGCAGTAAACAACTGAGGGAAAGGGGACTTGGAGAGTTGTCTAATAGATACAAAATTTCATATTTATTTATTTATTTATTTATTTATTTATTTTTTATTAAGAAAAGAAGAAAAAAAAACATAAACAAAAAACAAGTTTCCACCTCCTCCCAGCCTCCCATTTCCCTCCCCCTCCTCCCACCCTTCTCCCCCTCCTCCCACCCTTCTACCCCTCCGCCCACTCCTCTCCCCCTCCCTCTCCAGTCCACAGAGCAGTCCAGGTTCCCTGCCCTGTGGTAAGTCCTAGGTCCTCCCCCCTCCGTCCATATCTAGGAAGGTGAACATCCAAACTGGCTAGGCTTCCACAAAGCCAGCACATTAAGTAGGATCAAAACCCCGTGCCATTGTCCTTGGCGTCTCATCAGCCCTCATTGTTCGCCATGTTCAGAGAGTCCGGTTTTATCCCATGCTTTTTCGGTCACAGTCCAGCTGGCCTTGGTGAGCTCCCAGTAGATCAGCTCCACTGTCTCAGTGGGTGGGTGCACGCCTCGTGGTCCCGACTTCTTTGCTCATGTTCTCCCTCCTTCTGCTCCTCATTGGGACCTTGGGAGCTCAGTCCAGTGCTCCAGTGTGGGTCTCTGTCTCTGTCTCGATCCATCACCAGATGAAGGTTCTATGATGATATGCAAGATATTCGTCAGTATTGCTCTTGGATAGGGTCATTTCAGCTTCCCAATCCTCAGCTACCCAAGGAACTAACTGGGAACCTCATGTTGGGCACTTGGGAGCCCCTCTAGGGTCAAATCTCTTGCTCACCCTAAAGTGGTTCCCTTAACTAAGAATTGTGGTTCCGTGCTCCCCTATCCACCTTTCCTTTATCCCAATTCTCCTGATTCCCCAAGTCCCCCCTCCTTCCCTTCTACCTTTTCTCTCCCCATCTCCCCTTACCCCCATCCCACCCCACCCCCAAGATCCTAATTTTCTCCCCGGCAATTGGGTCTACTTCCCTTAGCCAAGAGGATAACTATATGTTTTTCCTTGGGTTCACCTTCTTACTTAGCTTCTTTAGGTTCACCTATTGTAGACTCCGTGGCCCTAATTTATGGCTAGAATCCAATTATGAGCGAGTACATCCCATGTTCATCTTTTTGGGTCTGGGACACCTCACTCAGGATAGTGTTTTCTATTTCCATCCATTTGCCTGCAAAATTCGAGAAGTCATTGTTTTTTACCGCAGCGTAGTACTCTAGCGTGTATATATTCCATACTTTCTTCATCCATTCTTCCATTGAAGGGCATCTAGGTTGTTTCCAGGTTCTGGCTATTACAAATAATACTGCTATGAACATAGTTGAACAAATGCTTTTGTCATATGATAGAGCATCTCTTGGGTATATTCCCAGGAGTGGTATTGCTGGGTCCAGGGGTAAGTTGATCCCGAATTTCCTGAGAAACCGAAACACTGACTTCCACAGTGGTTGCACAAGATGGCATTCCCACCAGCAATGGATGAGAGTACCCGTTCCTCCACAGCCTCTCCAGCAAAGGTTATCCTTGGTGTTTTTGACTTTAGCCATTCTGACAGGTGTAAGATGATATCTCAAAGTTGTTTTGATTTGCATTTCCCTGATTGCTAAGGAAGTTGAGCACGACTTTAAGTGTCTTTTGGCCATTTGAACTTCCTCTGCTGAGAATTCTCTGTTCAGTTCAGTGCCCCATTTTTTTAATTGGGTTAATTAGCATTTTAAAGTCTAGTTTCTTGAGTTCTTTATATATTTTGGAGATCAGACCTTTGTCTGTTGTGGGTTTGGTGAAGATCTTCTCCCAATCAGTAGGTTGCCTTTGTGTCTTATTGACTATGTCCTTTGCTTTACAGAAGCTTCTCAGTTTAAGTAGGTCCCATTTATTCAATGTTGCCCTTAATGTCTGTGCTTCTGGGGTTATACATAGGAAGCGATCTCCTGTGCCCAGCTCTTGTAGGGTACTTCCCACTTTCTCTTCTATCAGGTTCAGTGTGTTCGGGCTGATATTGAGGTCTTTAATCCATTTGGACTTGAGTTTTGTGCACGGTGATAGATAAGGGTCTATTTTCATTCTTTTTTTAATGTATTTATTTATTAAAGATTTCTGTCTCTTCCCCGCCACCGCCTCCCATTTCCCTCCCCCTCCACCAATTAATTAAGTCCCCCCCCAGCCCGAAAAGCAATCAGGGTTCCCTGTCCTGTGGGAAGTCCAAGGAACCCCCACCTCCATCCAGGTCTAGTAAGGTGAGCATCCAAACTGCCTAGGCTCCCACAAAGCCAGTGCGTGCAGTAGGATCAGAAACCCATTGCCATTGTTCTTGAGTTCTCAGTAGTCCTCATTGTTCACTATGTTCAGCTAGTCTGGTTTTATCCCAGGCTTTTCCAGACCCAGGCCAGCTGGTCTTGGTGAGTTCCCAGTAGAACATCCCCATTGTCTCAGTGTGTGGGTGCACCCCTCGCGGTCCTGAGTTCCTTGCTCGTGCTCTCTCTCCTTCTGCTCCTGATTTGGACCTTGAGATTTCAGTCCTGTGCTCCAATGTGGGTCTCTGTCTCCTTCTTGAATTTTGCATGCAAATGGATGGAAATAGAAAACACTATCCTGAGTGAGGTAAGCCAGACCCAAAAAGAGGAAAATGGGATGTACTCACTCATATTTGGTTTCTAGCCATAAACCAAGGACATTGAGCCTATAATTCGTGATCCTAGAGAAGCTAAATAAGGAGAACCCAAAGAAAAACATATAGGCATCCTCCTGAATATTAACCTTCAGCAAGCGATGAAAGGAGACAGAGACAAAATTTCATATTTTTAAGGTGAAAATTCTTCTGGAGATAACAGTAACATAAATGTACTCAATATTGAGCTGTACACTTAAACTCAGCATGCTAGGTAAGAGAGAAACAAGAAATTTCTCTTTTTCTTTACATTAAATAATGCCTTGTGCTAGTTCTTCATTTACATAAATTTAGTCAGCAGTTTAAAAACATTACATTGGAGCAACTCATTATATTTTCTATAAATTATATACAGTAGCTATCATTTGGGGACTATGAGAGTGATTTCCCCCTGCACTCATGGGTAATTTATTTTTAAAATTAAGTTTAAGTTTAGAATATAAGGAAATGGGTTTCATTGAAACATTTTCACATATACTTTTTTCTTTTTGAAATTATAATTAAACTATTTCCTCTTCCTTTTTCTCATCCAAAGCCTCCAATATACCTCTCCTCTCCTCTTCAAATATATATGCTTAGAGAAAAAAGATATATATAAAATTTATATATAAGATATATATAAAATTTATATATAAAAATTTACATTAATTTTCCTAAATATAACCTGCTCAGTCAATGTCATTTGCATGTATGGCAGGTATGAGTTCAGGATGGTTTAGTTGCCATTCCTCACTGCTCTCCCCCAAATCCCTGCCTTCCCTTGCTGGTCCCATGTTCCTCCAAATAACTACCTTCTGCTTGCATTGCAGGTGCATCCCATCACTCTCTCTTTTCTTCCTCCCTCTCCCTTTCCTTAACATGTATTTCTTTCCCTTTGCAGTCTCCATTTCTGTTTCATGACCTGCCTACACACACACACACACACACACACACACACACACACACACACACACACACATACACACACACACGGTAGGAGGGACTTAGCAGACTGAAAGCAGACTTTCTCTATAGTTTAAAGAAAGTTCAGCTTCATTGAACAGAATCTTCAGAAAAAGAACATATAGAAACAGAATCATGCTATTTCCATGCTACCATGTTTCTTAGAAGCCCCGACCTAGGAGCAGAGCCACAAATTATTAAAGAAAGAATAATTGTTAGGTTTTATTTTCTGTACAGTTTTCAGCATAGCAAGTCATAAAGATAAACATAATAATATATTATAGTCTCTACTTGTCATGCCTTACTCAAGAGTTGGTGAAACCATTCATTAAAATTTGGTTTTCTGGATGCCATTTACCACAGCATTGTTCTGTTCTCGGCTTTCTACATAAATGGGGCTAGAGAATGTTGTCATGGAAAAACAACTCAAGACTGTTCAAGAGGAGTCTTGCTCTGCCTATTACCCCAATTAAGTTGTCTCAGTACAAAAAAAAAAAAAAAAAACAGGCCCGTGGAGAACACTGTAGACAAGTATAGACTTCTAAGAATCCGCAATGGTAAGTGAAGCTTTGAGTAGCTTATCTAACCTGAAGAAACAAACAACAAAAAACTTCTCAATTTCCAAACAGTCACTTTGATCACATAGTCAAAAAGAAAACAAAAACTCACTTAGAACCTTGCTGTTCCCACTTGCCAACTTCTAGCTCTTCACATCATTTTTCAGTGCCTTTGCCCTCTTTGTAACCAGGGGCCACTCTCATAACAACCTTCTTGTAGCCACCCTGAAGAGTAATGAATGGAAATGAGTAATAAATATAAAATGGTGTATAAATCTTTTAGCACCA
The DNA here is from genome assembly GCF_018167655.1 of Microtus oregoni. NCBI lineage: Eukaryota > Metazoa > Chordata > Mammalia > Rodentia > Cricetidae > Microtus > Microtus oregoni. The sequence continues at coordinate 952,658 of NW_024544772.1, forward strand.
GAGACTTGGGATGTTTTAAATACACAGGATAATAAGACTATCAATCCTGTCTCCAATGTATAGACATTTACAAAGTATGATCCTATTCATCTCTGACTCTTAAAGCCTCGGTTTAAAAAACAAAATCTCTATGATTTCCATCAATGCAGAGAAATATGATCCTTTGCCTTTCTTTGTAGGGCCAATTAATAAATTTTCCTGTATGTGCCAAGACCATGTCAGATAGGTTTACATTTTCTCTCCAGTGGAGTTGTGAACTCATTAAGGACTGCTTTCTTAGTTCAGGGGATTTGGTTTTCCACTTCTCCAATAGCATCTAGATACATTACATTGGGGTGAGGGAATTTTAATGGCACAGTTGTCTGAATATTATATTAGCTAAAATAATAAAATAAACACAGTTCAAATATAAAGGAATCAAGACTGACAGTTTTAAAACCTTCTGAGACACTATTTCCAATTGTGTTAATGTTAATACTGAATAACTTGGTTTTCCCTCAGTCCCCAATATTTTTTGCTGAAAACTTTTTTCATATAATATATTCTAATTGATTTCCCTTTCCCTACCTCCCTCCAAGATCCTCCCCACTTCCCTATCCATTCAACTCTTCTCTCTTTCTCTCTCACTTTAGAAAAAAGAAAGAATGGAAGGGTAAAAAAGAACCATACACATGATCCCCACAAAAACACAAAATCAAAACCATAACATACAAGCAAAAGGCCAGTAAAACAAAAGCAAACCAATATGAAACAAAAACTCTACAAAAAATACCACTGAGGTTGTGTTGTGTTGGCCATCTACTGCCAGACATGGGACTTTCCTTTACATGTGGTTGTGTGGTTAATGTGCCCAATGGGACCCCATTGCGTAAAATTGATTTTTTCTTTCCAATTGGTTGTCATTTTCAAATAGTTTCTTGGTTAGGAATGGGAACCCATTTCCACTTCCAACTTTTTCAATGCTGTAAGACCACCTTGCTTGGACCTACAGCAAGCCCTGTGCTTGCTGCCACAGTCTGAGTGAGTTCATATGTCCCACAGTCCAATTGTGTCTGGTAGACACTGTTTCCTGGAAGTCATCCATCAACACTGCCTCTTCAAAATCTTTCTCCATCCTCTTCAGCATAGCTTGTTGATCCCTTAGAGGAGCAGGTAGATGAACACCTCCTATTTAAGACTGATTTCAGAAATCTCTCACTCTGTGCCATTGTCAAATTGTGGGTCTTTGTGTTATATCCCATCTACAACAAGAAGTTTCTATGATGATGACTGAGTGGCAATGATTTACCGTATAAGAGAATGTTAGGAATTATTTAATAGTAGTATTTGGTTTTCCCCTGGTCCCATGGCCTATCCAATGTTATAATCCTGGCCACCAAGCACTCTCAAGTATGAGTACCATCTTCCTGAATGGTCCTTAAATCTAATCAGAGTGGTTTTTCACTCCCATAATGTTTGTGCCACGATTGGACCAGCATATCTTATAGGGAAGTTACAGCTATAGCTTGCAGCCTTTGTAGCTGGGTTGATAATTACCTGTTTCCTCTGGTAGCATGCAGAGTACCTTCAAGTACCATGAACATTAGTCAATAGGAGTGAAGCCTCTAGGTAGATACTTAATGGAAGAGAACAGATCTTTGTTTAACATGACTCGATCAACTGAGCAAAATTTTAAAAAGGTACAGGGTGATGTTAAGGAGAAATTCATTACTATGGAAGAGGGAACAGCTGATTTGGATGGTAAGCTTCAGTCCCTTTCTGTAGGAACTGAAACATTAGTGGCTGATACTTAAGCTTAAGCTTAAGCTTAGGTAGATACTTAAGCTCAACTTAATGGTGTTCAACGAGATAACTAATTGGTATCTTTAGCAATAGAGTTTTACCACTGGACTGTGAAGAGCAACGAAAAGCCTTGACAATAGGTTGAGATATTGGGAATTTCCACAGAGTACCCTTGGCCAACAACACAACTAGATGTAAACTGTTCCTGGCACTGGAGGCTTCATTTAGCAGTGTAAGATGTCTAGTTGAGGCATCATCTCCCTATTAATTGGTGACTCCATTTAGATGTCTTTTACTTACGTATGAATTTTAGGAAGCTTCAACAGTAGAAAGTTTAGACATGGCCTCTCAAATGGCCCTTAATGTTGTTTTTTCTTCCCCATATCCACAGCCTTAGCCCTGTCCTGTCATCCCTCCCCATTTAATCCCCCTACTCCAATTTTCTCTCTGTCTCTCTAGACTATATATTTCCCCTTCATTGAGAATCCTCCCCTCCCCAGTAGTCCCTTACTGGATACTTAACCTGAGAAGATACATGGATTATAACACACATATGGAAGGCTTAAAAGTTAGCATCCACGTAAAAGAAAAAACACAATATGTGTCTCTTGGAATCTGAGTTACCTTACTCAGGATGACTTTTTTCCATCTCCATCCATTTACCTGCAAATTTCATAATTTCATTTTTAAAAGCTGAATAATATTTCATTATATAAATGTGTCATACTTTTCACTATCCATTCATCAACTGATAGACAAGTAGATTGTTTCCAATTTCTGGGTATTATGAAGAAAACAGCAACTTACATGGTAAAGCATGTGTTTCTGTGGTCAAATATATGGAGTCCTTTGGGTAGATGCCTCAGGGTTGTATATCTGGATCTTGAGGCACAACAATTTTCAGTTTTCTGAAACTCCTACATTGATTTGCACAGAAGTTATACAAATTTACACTCCCACCAGCAATGGATAAATGTTTCCCCTTTTCCACATCCTTATCAACATGTTTTGTAATTTATTTTATTGAACTTTGTCATTCTGGCTGTTGTAAGATGAAATCTAAAAGCAATGATGATTTGAATTACCCTGATGATTATGGATGTTGAACATTTAAGCGTTTCTCAGCCATTTGTGTATTATCTTATGAAAACTCTGTTCAGTTCAACAATAATTTTAATTATGCTGTTTGTTTTTCCCACTTCAAGATTTTATTTTTAGGTTTTTTAGTATATTTTAGATACGAGGCTTCTATTGGATGCACAACTGGTAAAGATCTTTTTCTCATTCTGTAGTGTGCCACTTTTTCCTAAGTGGTATAGCTGCATTGAGGTACATGACGGTAGGACCCAATATTTTGATTTATATTTGTCAGAGTGTTCTTAAAATAGGACAGTTTGGGCTATTTTGAAATAATGAGATACCTTCAACTTTGTCCAACTCTGCATATGTAATTAAAAGACAACAATCTATAGGCTATTAACTTTTAATACTTTATGCAAAAGAAATTAATATTAAAACGGGATTTGCCACCTGGCAGTGGTAGCACACGCCTTTAATCCCAGCACTAGGGAGGCAGAGGCAGGAAGATCTCTGTGATTTCAAGGTCAGCCTAATCTACAAAGTGAGTTCCAGGAAAACCTGAACTACACAGAGAAACCATATCTTGAAAACAAAAAACAAAAACAAAAAACCTAGGGGGAAGGACCTTTGTATAGATCCTTCAGGCACAGAATTATGTATTTTAAAAAAGCAGTTAGCAAGAAGTTGTGAAAGAAAAAGTGCTGATCTTATCAACTGGAAAATTACCATGCTGATGCAATCAATGCATTAATGATGTGGTCTCAAATATTCAGCATAAGATTTTGGAGAAATAATGGTCAGGAAATACAGTAGTAATGTAGTAAAGTTGGTGCCATTACACTCTAAATTTATCTCCTTCTCAATCTCTCTGTCCCCCTCTCATTCCTTTTCTGGTTTTTTATTTCTTCCTTCCTTTCTTCCTTTTCCTTTCTTTTCTACAGTGCAATATCACAGAAAATGTCCAAATCCTCTGGCTCTTGCAACCTCTACACCCTTTCTACAATGTTCCCTGATCCTTAGGTACCTGAGTGCTTTGTAAATACAAGTGCTTGAACTGTTCTCCACAACTCTGTTGTAAAGAGCAGTTTCATCAATTAGGCATGAAAGAGGTGGGAAGTCTGAATATAGCACTCAATCTTCCTCTCTTATTCCAGTCCTGGTTTCATAAAGAAGAGTGTCTTAGCTGTTTAATAAGAAGATTCTACAAAAGCACTTTTCTCTTCATTTTCCTTTATGGGTCTGAGAAACAATCTCGCTAATACACTCTTGTTAGGTGCAGAAGGAATAGGATAAATTCTCTCTCTCTCTCTCTCTCTCTCTCTCTCTCTCTCTCTCTCTCTCTCCCTCTGAAAATAAAAAATTGAAGTGATGAATGTGATTTCCAAAAGGAGTAAGCTATTATTGAATTCTACTCTTTCTGTCCAATGTTCTTACTTCTTCCTGACCTAAGTAACTGGTATACTTGAAAGAATATGTGTATAAAGCACATATTATATATTAACTGTATTTAAGGTTCATCATTTTAAAGGCTAGTCTTCTTTCTGCTATCAAGTTGAGTCACCTTTTCAATTGGGTCAAATCTAATCAGACCCAATACAATCACAAAGGAATTAACTATAAACATTGCACTTTTTTAGATTTTCCACCAGAATGACAGAAAATCAACTTTCATGAAAAGTATCAAAGGCCATTCTTAGGGAAATATACCTAGCTGTCATTTCCCCAATTCTGTCCACATCACCACCCATATAAAGTGGTCTAATTCCCACTGATTCATGGGGATTTTTTTCTGGCTTAAGAGGTTCCATGATCCCTATAAAAATATTTTCTACTTCTTAATGATTAAAAATAAACTTGGCATTTGAAAAACACCACTACCATTTCTTGTTAAGATATTTTGTCTCTAGTAATTCTCAATAGAAAAGGCATCAATGGAAATGCTCAGACACACATTAAACAGAAACCTTACTTGAGAAATAATATGTGTTCCAAAGACACTTCTGGATAAACCTTAAGAAATTTTTCTTTTAAAAAGGCAGAAACCAACCTGAAAACCTCAATTTCAGCTGCCATGGGTTGTTTCCTTCTTTTCTAGACAAATTAAATGTGCCAGTACCATCTACAAAGGCTCATCACATTTATTTTTACCAAGAACATGCCTCCTGTTTTCATAGCTTTGAAATGTTTTCAAGACATCATACAGTGGTTCTGAAGAAGATTCCTTTGAGGAGCAATAAGGTATGATTCTAAGCCAAAAATTATTTCACCTTCTGAAATTCAAGTCTTTGTGACATGCCACAGAAATCTGGCTTTTTCCCACAGCAGTTTATGGTCAGTGAAAACTGAATTATTCAATGACCTGGGTTTAGAAATCTTTCCCTGTCATTTCAGGGAGGGAAGAATGCCAGGACCACAAGTTGTATCATTTGAAATGCTGAACATGACACTGGTTTCATAGGATTTGGATAATGCTGTAGGGCATAGATGCCAGGAGCTTTTTTTCTCTTTCATTTGTGCTTTCACCGTACCTTAAAACCATTTTTCCTTCCCATTTAATGTCTTTAAAAAGAGCCGTTCCCCAAAGTCACTCAAGAGAAGGAAGAAGTGTGTGAGCTCTAGGATAGATTCTGCCCAATCTGAATGGAAGGATGTTCTCTAAAAGTCTCATATGTCCAACCTTCGATTACTCCCACCCACATCGTACCCCACTTGTTATATAGACAAATAGCACTGGCTCTTTGGGTGTAGCCTCAGTATTTACTTCTGGTAATGGTCAAAGATATAAAAATTTTATTTCAGAGCCGGGCGGTGGTGGCACATGCCTTTAATCCCAGCACTCGGGAGGCAGAGGCAGGAGGATCTCTGTGAGTTCGAGACCAGCCTGGTCTACAAGAGCTAGTTCCACGACAGGAACCAAAGCTAGAGAGAAACCCTGTCTCGGAAAATAAAATAATAATTTATTTCAGAAAGTATAAAAATAATTTTGAAGGATGTTTTATGCCTTACATCTTTTTATTCTACTACAGGGAATATTTAGGGAATATTACATAATTAATAGTATTTAATAGTTAGGAAAGAGGGAACAAAATAAAAGCGTGCAGAAGGTCTGGATTCCTCCTTCATTTGATTTTATACAAATTTTCATGTTGTTAACAGTGAACTTTTTTATCAAATATAGTGAATAGCCCTCATCTCTACTCATATCCCAATTAGGCCTTTCCATCTTGGTAACCTGCCAACTGCCAACCCTTTTAATTTGGATCTTCTCTAGTCTTAGGCTCTTTGGAAGTTCAAATTTAACTTCCTTATATATACAGGAGCTCAAAACCACCAAAATCAATGTCTCCCACAACATTTTTTGGTCAATGAATTTGGTATATAAAAGTTCAGCACTTTTGCTATTAGGGTGCAATAACCTACTCTGGTGTACTTTGTGGACTTCAGCTCCAGTACTAATAACACAGCCTTTATTTGCTGGATTCCTTTGATCATTTCACGTCCCTATTCTTAAACTTGTGTCTCCTTAGCTAGCACCCTATAGTGGCCTTGAATCTGTGTTTATTGGTCTACTTTGAAGACACACTATTTGGGAACATGTGGTTTAAGACAAGACATTTTGCTCAATGAGGCTCACAAACAAATTCTACCCTTTTCTGTTGTAAAGAGGCCAACTTGTTCTTTTCCTGGCAGCCCAGACTCCCAAAATAACCACACAGAAACTGTATTAATTAAATCACTGCTTGACCAATTACTTTGCATATTGCTAGCTCTTACATCTAGAATTAACCCATCTCCAGTATTTTATATTTTCCCATGAGGCTCATGGCCTACTGGCAAGGTTTCAATGTGTCTATCTCTGGAAGCAGCTCCAAGGCTTCTCCATGACTCCACCTTCTTTCTCCCAGCATTCAGTTTAGTTCTCCTGCTCTATTCTTCTCTATCATTGGCTCAAGATAGTTTCTTTATTAACCAATGGTATTCACAGCATACAGATGGGAATCCCACATCACTTTTCTGAACAGCCCTTGCTCAATTCCTTTACTCTATCTACCCTACACACAGATTTAGCCACAATCAGCTCCTGAATCCTCAGAGACAGAAAGACAGAGAGATCTTAAGATTTGTATGCTATATACTCCTTTGGAATATTGTGAACATGTATCAATGATGTATCAATGGCTCCTAAATTCACAGAATAAACTATGGGGGGTTCTCTAAGGAAAAGAGTTGCAATGAACTATATTTGGAAACATGGATTTTATATAAGCATATATTTCTATGTACTTGTGTAAAGATTCAAGATAGTTCTGTTCTTACTTTACTTCCCCTAGGAGGCAGTGAGACTTGTAAGTAAATCATGATTTTTACCCAACTGCAGATTCCAGAGTTCTTCAGGCTTCTCAGTACCAAAATAAGAGTAAAGATTCTGTGTTAATAGGGGGAAATCATTATGGGACTCATAGCTGTTCTCTTTTTATGTATTTCTTCATTTCACCCATTTTGTGCATAGAAATGTTCTCCTCAACTTGTGTCAGATATTTCCTGGACAGATATAAGATTTATTCTATCCTTGTTTACTGTGATTTCAATCTTTTTCAATATTTTCTTCAGTCTGCCTCATCACACCTAAGGTTCACTGCCTAAAGCCTTCCCTCTTATGAACACAGTATCTTTAATGATGCCTATAATAGTTTTCTTACACTGATATTTATTGATTGTATATAGTATGAACATTATAAAGACAATGCCTCTCAAGTTTATCACTTACTTTGATCACATTCACCATTCATATTCTCCCTTTTTCACCATCTTTATCCCTCTAGCACCTCCTTTTCCTAATCTTCCTTTTGTTTCAAACCATATGTGAATAGGTATGTATATGTGTATTATCCATATATCCATATAATTATATAGATCTATAGGTTCAACAAATAATTGGTGACTTTTGTCTTTCTGATCTGTCTTACTTTTGTTAATATTATATCTCCAGATACATCCATCTTACAGAAAATAATGCAATTCCCTACTTTTTATACTTTAATAAAACTCACTCATGCCTATATATAACATTTTCTTTATCCCTTAATCTGTTGATGGATACTTAAGTTGATTCCACATATATACCCTGAAGTGTTATAGTTGGGCCATAGTAGTTTAAATTTTCATTTTTTAAAGGCTTTCCCTTCTGGTAACTCAGGAAACAACATCAAGAAATAACAAAAATCCCAACCAACAAACCAATCAATACTTGGGTCAATGAAATGAAAAGATGGCTCTCAAATGGCCAATAAATATATGATAGAAACTTTCCAAAATCATTAGTCATTGGGAAAAATGCAAAATAAAAATACACCGAGATTCAGGCATTTGCAAAAAAAATTAACAAAGACTTTATTATATAAATCTATTGCTTTTACTCAAGCCTTAGGAGAAAACAGTGACTGTAATCAGTAATCCATATTCGAGGAATGATGAGGAACAATAAATAAGAAAAATCACACTGGAGATGGTGTCTACATATATATCTACTATCTTTCCCTTTCATCAACACTAAAACTTTACTAATTAGTATAATTAATAGAAATGGATTTATATTGGTGAAATTGTAGCTTGGTAATCAGGGTAGGAAAAGTTACAAGTGGCTGATATAGATGAAGTTAGTGGTATTCCAAATGTATTTATTGGCTAAGGTACTAGCAAGTCACAACCAATCTTTAAATAAGTAGGAAAATGTAAAAAGCTTTTTGTATTTTTCCATTAGGTTTTTCACATTCTATTTAACTGCTAATTCAGAACAGAGATGTTCAGAATATTCTTGACCATATTTCTATAGTTGGTGGTTTGTCAAAGTCTACCACTATAATAATATTATTTTGTTTTAAGTAAACACTTTATGCAAGTACTAGCAAAGAAATATTTCTGTTCTTTGGAATCATATAGCTCTTCTTGAAATCCTGCTTATAAATGCCTGCTATTTAACAATATTTGACTAAATTCTATAAAGTTGTGGAGTATATGTGCCAACTTGGCCTATCTCTGTACATTTATCTTCAATATGAGCATATGAACTGTGACAATCAGTTTTTCACCCCTGCATCTTATGCCTTAATCACAGATCCTTAGTTACAGTATAGTATAGACTTCTAATTAGGTACAAGACCATCGTGCTGATACCATAGTGTTGCCATCCTCTGTTGTTCTCTCCATTTGACTTCTCTGGTCCCCATCTCTGGTCTATGGTGAGTCTGTACTATCCCTCATTTTGTCTCCAATGATAAGTTTTGTCCTTGTGATAGCTGGTTCTTGTTATTACTGGTATTATATTCATTCATCCATTCATTCACCAATGAAGAATTAAACATCATTTATGTACTTAAGCGATATTCTCAACACAGGAGTTTTCGGCTTTTCAATATTTCTCTGTGATATCTATCTGTCATACCATGAGTAATGATGATAAATAAAAGTGTGAAATTTGTATAGGATAATTTCATACAATATGTCATGAAATGTGCATTTTCTGTACAACAGGTACTTTGGAAATGATGGTTAAGAAAACCCTCAGAGCGATAAAAAAACAAACTATGCAGAGATCTTATAGTGCTCTCCACTGAGCCTTCCATTATTTTAGTGGGATTAGTAATCAGTGCGATTTACAATAAAGCTGACTCCAAAGACCGGACAAGTTCATTTTGAACCTTTTATAACAGCCAGTTCCTCCTCAGTGCTATACCTCATCTCTTTAATCAAAAGACGCCTAATCAAACTGTAAAAAAAAATCCCTAAGAAACCAAGATCTGCTTAGCTTTCTTGAGGCAATATAACGCACAATTACCACTTTTGCTTGTTTCATTGAATTGATCAATTGGATCAGCTCGTATAAACTGATTACTTTTGATTAGTATTTTGTAGTCATCACAAATAGATCAGAAATTCAGCAAAAACCCAGCTTAATTTAATTAGTATTGATGAAGCACTAAGGATCATAAAACCTGAGATTCAGAAAAAAAAGAAGTCCTACAAAATTAACCTCAAAATTCTCATGCACACTTTGAATATTCAAAGTCCTTCTGTTGATATTGCTACTTAAGTATAAACATTTTAACTATAAGATTATTTGTAATGAACTATTCTTAATTATAAATATATAAAACACAAAAAGTAAAAATAGGGTTAAAAATCACCCACTATTTTATTTAATCTCTCATTTCTGGTGCCTAAATATTTACGTTGTTTTAGAACTAGAAATTTATAAATTTATTTTTCTTTTTTGACATTCATATTCGTTAGCATACAAATAAGTGTTTAATCATTACATTTTTTTCAAACAATTTTTTTCTTATTTCTCTACCTGCTCTTCTCCCTTTTCTTATACCCTCCCACCACTACCTTTGTGTCTTCATGTCCCATATGCCCTATTGTTCAGCTCCTTTTAAAAACACCTACAAATATCGAAAGTTTAACTTCTTCCTTTCCAATTCGAATCCCCTTGGTCCCATTATGTTGTCTTATTGCTATTGCTAGAACTTCAAGCACTGTATTGAAGAGGTATGGAGAGAGTGGACAGCCTTGTCGTGTTCCTGAGTTTAGTGGGATGGCTTTGAGTTTCTCTCCGTTTAATTTGATGTTAGCTGTTGGCTTGCTGTATATAGCTTTTATTATATTTAGGTATGACCCTTGTATCCCTAATCTCTCCAAGACTTTTATCATAAAGGGATGTTGAATTTTGTCAAATGCTTTTTCAGCATCTAAAAAAATGATTATATGGTTTTTTCTTTCAGTTTATTTATATACTGGATTACATTGATAGATTTTCGTATGTTGAACCAGCCCTGCATCTCTGGGATGAAGCCTACTTGATCATAATGGATAATTTTTTAATGTGTTCTTGCATACAGTTTGCCAGTATTTTGTTGAGTATTTTTGCATCGATATTCATGAGTGAGATTCTGTTTCTTGGTTGAGTGTATGTGTGGTTTTGGCATCAGGGTAACTGTAGCTTCATAAAAGGAATTTGGCAATGATTCTTCTGTTTCTATATTGTGAAATACATTAAGGAGTATAGGTATTAGGTCTTCTTGGAAGTTCTGGTAGAATTCTGCATTGAAACCATCTGGTCCTGGGCTTTTTTTGGTAGGCAGGTTTTTGATAACCTCTTCTAATTCTTTGCGACTAACAGGTCTATTTAGATTGTTCACCTGGTCCTGGTTTAACTTTGGTATATGGTATTTATCTAAAAAAACTGTCCATTTCTTTTACATTTTCGAGTTTTGTGGCATACAGGCTTTTGTAGTAAGATCTAACGATTCTCTGAATTTCCTCTGTGTCTGTGGTTATGCCCCCCTTTTCATTTCTGATCCTATTAATTTGCATATTCTCTCTCTGCCGTTTGATTAGTTTGGATAGGGGTTTATCAATCTTGTTGATTTTCTCCAGGAACCAGCTTTTTGTTTCATTGCTTCTTTGGATTGTTTTCTGTGTTTCTATTTTGTTGATTTCTGCCCTCAGTTTGATTATTTCCAGTCTTCTACTGCTCCTAGGTGAGTCTACTTCTTTTTTTTTCTAGAGCTTTCAGGTGGGCTGTTAAGTCTCCAATGTGTGCTTTTTCTGTTTTCTTTAAGTGGGCACTTAGAGCTATGAACTTTCCTCTCAGGACTGCCTTCATAGTGTCCCATAAGTTTGAGTAGGTTGTTTCTTTATTTTCATTGAATTTGAGGAAGACTTTAATTTCTTTCTTTATTTCTTCCTTAATCCAGGTATGGTTCAGTAGTTGACTGTTCAGTTTCCATGAATTAGTAGGCTTTCTGGGGGTAGCATTGTTGTTGAATTCTAACTTTAATCCATGGTGATCTGATAAGACACAGGAGGTTACCAATATTTTTTTGTAACTGTGGATGTTTGCTTTGTTACCGAGTATGTGGTCAATTTTCAAGAAGGTTCCATGAGCTGCAGAGAAGAAGGTATATTCTTTCCTATTTGGGTGGAATATTCTATAGATGTCTGTTAAGTCCATTTGATTCATTACCTCCATTACTTCTCTTATTTCTCTGTTAGGTTTCTGTCTGATTGACCTGTCCATTCGTGAGAGAGGAGTGTTGAAGTCTCCTACTATTAGTGTGTGCGGTTTGATGGCAGCCTTGAGTTTTAGTAATGTTTCTTTTATGTACGTGGGTGCTTTTATATTAGGGGCATAGATATTCAGGATTGAGACTTCATCCTGATGAACTGTTCCTGTTATGAGTATAAAATGTCCCTCTCCATCTCTTCTGGTTGATTTAAGTTTGAAGTCAACTTTGTTAGAGATTAGTATGGCCACCACTGCTTGTTTCTTAGGTCCATTGCTTGATAAGCCTTTTCCCAGCCCTTTACTCTGAGTAGGTGCCTCTCTTTGTGGTTGAGGTGTGTTTCTTGTAAACAGCAGAATGTTGGATCCTGTTTTCTTATCCAATCTCTTAGCCTGTGCCTTTTTATAGGTGAGTTGAGTCCATTGGCATTAAGTGGTATTAATGACCAGTGGTTGTTAACTCCGGTCACTTTTTTAGCAGTAGAGTTTGTGTGTTTCCCTTCTTTGAATTGCTCTGGTGAAGGGTCTCTAGATGTTTGAGTTATTGTGGTCATTGTTGGACTCCTTGGTTAGTGATTTTCCTTCTATTACTTTCTGTAAGGCTGGATTTGTGGCTACGTATTTTTTAAATTTGTTTTTATCCTGGAAAATTTTGTTTTCTTCATTTATAGTGAACGAAAGCTTGGCTGGGTATAGTAATCTGGGCTTGCATCCATGGTCTCTTAGTTTCTGCAGTACATCTATCCAGGACCTTCTGGCTTTCATGGTTTCCATAGAGAAGACAGGAGTAAGTCTGATAGGTTTACCTTTATAAGTAACTTGGCCTTTTTCCTTTGCAGCTCTTAATATCTTTCTTTATTCTGTATGTTTAGTGTTTTGATTATTATACGGCGAGGAGATTGTTTTTTTTTTTGGTCCAGTCTATTCAGTGTTCTGTAAGTTTCTTGAACCTTCAAAGGAATATCTTTCTTTAGGTTGAGAAAGTTTCTCTTCTATAATTTTATTAAATATATTTTCTGGACCGTTGAGCTGTACTTCTTCTCCTTCTTCTATCCCAATTATTCTTAGGTTCGGTCTTTTTATTGTGTCCCAGATTTCCTGAATGTTTTGTGATGAGAATTTGTTGTTTTTGCTATTTTCTTTGATCAGTGTGTTTATTTTCTCTATGGTATCTTCAGTGTCTGAAATTCTTTTTTCTATCTCTTGTAATCTGTTGTTAGTACTTGTCTCTGTAGTTCCTGTTCATTTACCCAGATTTTCCATCTCCATCCTTCCCTTGGTTTGTGTTTTCTTCATTACTTCCATTTCATTCTTCATGTCTTGAACTGCTTCCCTTACCTGTTTGATTGCTTTTTCTTGTTTCTCTTGGTTTTCTTCTATTTCTTTTGTGATCTCTAATTGTTTATGGCAGTTTTTCACCTCCTGTTTAAGGTCTTCTATTATTTTCATATAGTTCACTTTTGAGTCTATTTCTTCTAATTCTCCTGGAGTAGGGTGTACAATTCTTCTTATTTCGGCATCCCTGGATTCTGGTGATGTCATGTTGCCTTTCAGGTTGTTGGAGGAATTCTTGCATTGGCGCCTTCCCATCTCTTCCTTCAAATGGAGACAGGAGAGGCCTGGTATCTTGGTTCAGTTTGCTGTGACTGACTCCCTGGGTATATCTCTTCAGTGTAGAAGCAGGAACCGTCCCGTCCAGATGAACTCCTCAGCACCAAAACATAGATGCCTGGTAGTCCAATGACCTGTGGACAAAAGGGAGAACTTGGGGGACAGGGCGGGGACGAGTAGAACACAGGACACCCTGCAACTAAAGCTGAAGGTGCGCATGCTCCCTTTCGGGGGTCCTTGAGGCCTGCCCGGTAGGCAGGCACTCACCGCTCTGGGTGGGTAGCCTTAGTGTAGGAGCAGAAAACTGTTCCCAAGCAAAGGACCCAGCAGAAAATGCAGGCTTTGGGGGGGGGGTCGTGTGCAAGAAAGACAGCCCTGCAGAAGGAGCTGGGGGAGGGGGGCTGTGCTCTCTTCCGGGACAATCCGCCCCTGGATAGCACACACTCACCCGTCCAGATGGAACTCCTCAGCACCTAAACAGGGCCGCATGGTAGCCCAACGATCCGGGACAAAAGGAAAAACGGGGCAGGCAGGACGAGATCCAGGAGAGCACAGGCACCCCTGGAGCACAAGCCACCTGCAGGACCTGTGATGTTATGTCTGTGGTGTCTCAGGACCCACTGCCTCCTGCCTGCCACTGCTCAGGAACCCTCAGGACCTGTGTTGTAGTCTCGGGACACACTGTCTCTTGCCTCACGCTGCCCAGGAACCCTCACACCTGTCATGTCATCTCAGGACACACTGTCCCTTGCCTGCCATTGCTCTGGAACCCACAGGACCAGTGGTATTGTCTCTGGACCTCCTGCCCACTGCAGACTTCTAAGGAACCTGCAAAACCTGTGATGTTGTCACGGGACCCATTGCTCCTCAGCCAGCCTGCTGCTCAGGACCTGCAGGACCTGTGCTGTTGTCTAAGAATCCCCAGTCTGCCCCTGCTCAGGGAACAGCAGGGCATGTGCTGTCGTCTAGGGACCCACTGCTCCCTGCAGGCTGCTCAGGGACACTCAGGACCTGTCATGTCATCTCCGGAACCCCTGGCCCCTGCCTGCCACTGCTCTGGTACCCGCAGTCCTGTACTGTAGTCTAGGGACCCACTGCCCCCTGAAGGCTGCCCAGAGACCCGCAGGACCTGTGTTGTTGTCTCGGGATTCACTGCTCATTTTCTACCACTGCTCAGGGACCAGCAGGACCTGTGGTGTCACCTCAAGACCGCGTGCCCCATGCCTGCCACTGCTCAGGGAACCACAGGACCTATGGTGTCATCGCGGAATCAACTGCCCCCTGCCTGTCACTGCTCATGGACCCGAAGGACCTGTGCTGTTGTCTCGTGGCCCTCTGCCTCCTGCTGCTCAGGGTCCGGAAGGACCTGTGATGTTGTCTTCGGACCCACAGTCCCCTGCATGCTCCTGCTAAAGGTCCGGAAGAACCTGTGTTGTCATCTCAGGACCCACTGTGCACTGACTGCCTCTGCTCAGGGACCTGTAGGACCTACTGTGTCGTCTCTGGACCCACTACCACCTGCCTACCTTGATCAGGGACCAGCAGAACCTGTGGTGTCATCTTAAGACCAACTGCCCACTGCCTGCCGCTGCTCAAGGACCCTAAGAGCATTGGGGTCCTCTCGGGGACTACTGCCCCCTTCCTGCCACCTGTTCAGGGACTTGCAGGACCTGTCTGTCATCTTGGTACCTACTGTGACCTGCCTGCTACTGCTGAGACACACAGGACCTGTGTTGTCATCTCAGGATCCATTACCCACTGCCTACCACTGCTGGGGGACCCAAGGCACCTGTTTTGTTGTCTCGGGATTCCCTCCCACTTATAGGCTGCTCGGGGACTCGCAAACCTGTGTTGTCTTCTGGCGACCCACTGGCCCCTGCCTGCCACTGCTAAAGGACCACAAGGACCTGTGGTGTTTTCACAGGTCCCCCTGCCCCTGCAGACTGCCTAGGACCTCAGGACTGTGGTGTTGTCTCAGAACCCACTGACCTCTTCCTGTAGCTGCTCAGGGACCATCAAAACCTGTGGTGTTGTCCCGTGACCCACTGTCCCCTGCCTGTGCTGCCGTCTCAGGATAACCTGCCTGCCGCTGGTCAGCCACCTGCAGGACCTGTGATGTTGTCTGAACTCCCTGTCTCCTACAGGCAGCTCAGGCCCCCGCAATACTTGTGGTGTTGTCTCGGAGCCCTCTGCCCACAAAGGCTGCCTAAGGAATTGCAGGACCTGTGGTGTTGCTTTGGTACCCCCTCACCCTGCCTGCCACTTCTCTTCTGTGGTGTTGTCTCAGGGCCCACTGCCCCCTCCCTCACTCTGCTCGGGGGCCTGCAGGACCTGAGCTATCTTCTCAGGACACCCTGGCTGCCAGTGCTCAGGCACCTGCAGGACCTGTGCTCTAGTCTGGGGATCCCTGTGTGCCACTGCTCAGGGAAACCCGTGCTGTCTCCAAGGGTCCCACTGCCCCCTGCCTGCAGGAGCTCAGAGTCCCACAGGACCAGTGGTGTCATCTCAGGACTCCCTGCCCCATGTAAGGACCTGTACTGCCATCTAGGGTTCTACTGTCTCCTGCAGGCTGCTCAGGGACCCGCAGGACCTTTGCTGTGTTCTCAGGCCCCACTAAGCCTGCAGGCTGCTCAGGGACCCACATGTCCTGTGGTGTTGTCTCGGTGCCCTCTCCCTCCTGCAGTCTGCTCAGGGAACCGAAGGACCTGTGCTGTTGCATCTTGATGCACTGCACCCTGCCTGCCTCTGCTCAGCGAGCTGCAGGTTCTGTGGTGTTGTCTCGGGACCCACAGCCTGCCACTGTTCAGGGACCCACATGACCTGTGATATCGTCTAGGCAACCACTGCCCCCTGCAGGCAGCTCAGGGACCGGTTGGACCTCTGATGTTGCCTCAGGACCCACTGCCACATGCCAGCTGCTGCTCAGAAACCTGCAGGACCTGTGCTGACATCTTAGGATCCACTGGAGGCTGCACAGGGACCCACAGGACCTGTGGTGTTTTTTAGTGACCCACTGCCCCTTGCCTATCTCCTGCTCTGGGACCCTAACCACCTGTGCCGTTTTATCGTGACCCACTGCCCACTTCTTGCCTCTGCTCAGGGACCTGCAGGACATGCGGTGTTTTTCCGGACCTCAGGCCTCCTGCCTGCTGCTGCTCAGGGACAGGCAGGACATGAGGTGTCTCATTGGGATCCCCTGCCCCCTGCCTGCCACTGCCCAGGGACCCGCCTGACCTATGCTGTTGTCTCGGGACCCCCTACCCACTGCCTGCCTCTGCACAGGGACCTGCAGGACTTCCGATGTCAGCTAGGACTTCCTGTCTGCTGTTGCTCATGGACCCGCAGGTCCTGTGGTGTTATCTCGGGATCCCCCGCCCTCTGCAGGCTTCTAAGTGACCCGCAGGACAAGTGGTGTCGTCATGGGACCCATTCTGTCTGCAGCTGCTCAGGGACCTACAGATCCTGGGCTTTTGTCTATGGACCCCCTGCCTGCCGCTTCTCAGGGACCCCCAGGACCTGTGGTGTTGTCTCAAGGCCCACTTCCCCCTGCATGCTCCTGCTCAGGGAACCACATGACCTGTGGTGTTGTCTTGGACACCCCTGCCCCTTGTAGAATGTTCAGGGACCGGCATGACCTATGGTGTCCTCTAGGGAACAGCTACCCTCTGCTGGATTCTCAGGGACCCGTGGGACCTGTGCTCTCTTCTAGGGACACCCTGTCTGCCACTGCTCAGGGACACCCGGACCTGTGCTGTCGTCTCGGGTCCCACTGCCCTTTGCAGGCTGCTCAGGGACCCAAAGGTCCTGTTCTGTCCTCTCTGGAAACACTGGCCCTTGCATTCTGCTTAGGGACCACCAGTAACTCTGCTGTCATCTGGGGACCCACTGCCCCCTGCAGGCTGCTCAGGGAACTGCAGGAAGTGTCCTGTTTTCTCGGGAAACACTGCCCCCTGCAGGCTGATCAGGGAACTGCAGGAAGTGTCCTGTTTTCTCGGGAAACACTGCCCCCTGCAGGCTGATCAGGGAACCACAGATCTGGGGTGGTGTTTTGAGACCCACTGCCCACTGCCTGCCACTGCTCAGGGACCCGAGGGACCTGTGGAGTCATCACTTGACTCCCTGCTCCCTGCAGGCTTCTCAGGGACCCGCAGGACCTTTGCTGATATCTCCAGACATACTACCCCTGCCTACCAATGCTCAGATACTAGTAGGACCTGTGGTGTGGCCTCGGGATCCCCTGCCCCCAGCTTGCCGCTCACAGAGACACGCAGGACCTTTGCTGTTGTCTCAAGACCCACTGCCCCCTGCCTGCGGCTGCTCACGAACACACAGGAACTGTGGTGTCATCTCAGCACCCAGTGTCCCCTGCCTGCGGCTGCTCAGCCAATCCCAGGACCTGTAGTGTCGTGTCAGGACCCACTTCCATTTGCCTGCAGATGCTCAGGGACCTGCAGGACCTGTGGTGTTTTCTTGGTTCCCACTGCCCCCTGACTGCCACTGCTCAGGGACCTGCAAGACCTGTCTTGTTTTCTGTGAACTCACTGCCCCCTACCTGACACTTCTCAGGAATCCGCAGGACCTGTGGTGTCATCTCGGGACCTCTGTCCTCTGCCTGTCTCTGCTCAGGGACCCACACGACCTGTCCTATTATCTCGGGACCCACTGCCCTCGACTGCCTGCTCAGAGAGGTGTAGGACCTGTGCAGTCATCTCCGGTCCACTGCCTCCAGCCTGCCGCTGCTCAGGTACCATCCAGACCTAGGATGTCATTGCAGAACACAATGCCTACTGCTGCTCAGGGAACCACAGGCACTGTGGTATTGTTTCTGGGACACACTGCAGAAGCCAGTGGGTACCTAGAAGACACCACAAGTCCTCTGGGTCCCTGAACAGGCGGCAGGCTGGGGGCAGTGGGACCCGAGATGACTCCAAAGGTCATATTGGTCTTTGAGCAGTGGCAGGCAGGGGGCAGGTGGTCTTGAGAAGACACCACAGATCCTGCAGGTCCCTGAGCAGTTGCTGGCAGGGGGCAGTGGGTCCTGAGATGGCACCTCACGTCTTGTGAGTGCCTGAGCAGCGTGCAGAGGGCAGTGTGTCCTGAGACACACCACAGGTTTTGTGGGTCCCTGATCAGTGGCAGGAAGTTGGCAGTGGGTCCCGAGATGACATGACAGGCAAGGGTCTATGGGTTCTGATGTAACACCACAGGTCCTGCAGTCCTGAGCAGCCTGCAGGGGGAGGGGAACCTGAGATATCACCACAGGTCCTTCGGGTTCTTTAGCAGTGGCAGGCAGGGGTCTGTGGGTCCCAAGACGACATGACAGGTCCTGCTGGCCCCTGATCAGGCAATAGTCAGGACGCAGTGTGACCAGAGACGACAGCACAGGTCCTGCAGGTCCCTGAGAAGCCTACAGTGATCAGGGGCTACCGAGACAACAACACAGGTTCTGCAGGACCCGAGCGGAGTCGAGAGGAGCCGAGGAGAGCTGAGCTGAGCTAAGGGGAGCCGAGCGAAACCGAGGGGAGCCTAGCAGAACCGAGCGAAGATGAGCAGAGCTGAGCGTTTAATTACAGCAGTTGAGAGGCCCAGGCAGGAAGATCACTGTGAATACAGTGCCGACTCTACTCTGTCTCCTCCAGCCATGGATGCACAGTGAGACCCTGGTCGTCCTGAAAAGTTTCCTATAAAAGAGACGAAAGCGGGTTCCAAGACCGGCTCCAGAGCTGCAGAGAGACGGCGTCTCGGAGAGAAATGAAATAAATAAAAATGAATAGACAAATAAATAAAGGGAGAAGCTGGGAAAGAGAGAGAAGCTGTAGTAGGGGGAGAAGCTGGAACAGGGGAATAAGCTGGGGCTGAGGGACAGGGGGAGAAACTGAAGGACATGGTGAGAAGCTGAGACGGGGATAAGCTGGAGCTGAAGAACAGGGGAAGAAGCTTGGATAGGGTGAGAAGCTGAAGAACAGGGGGAGAAGCTGGGACAGAGGGAGTATATGGAAGAAGGGGAGGAGCTGGGAAAGAGGGAAAAGCTGGGTCAGGGGTGTCATCTCGGTACGCATTGCCCCCTGCAGGCTGCTCAGGCACCCACAGGACATGTGCTGTTTTCATGAAACCACCTGCCGCCTGTTCAGGGACACGCAGGACCTGTGATGTCATTTCAGAACCCATGGTCCCCTGCCTACCCCAGCTCAGGGAGGTTCAGGACCTGTGGTGTCATCTTGGGACTCACTGCCCCCTCTCTGTCGCCTGCTCAGGGATCCGCAGGACCTGGTCTCTTTTCTTGGGAACCACTGCCCACTGAAAATAAACCCGCAAGACCTGTGTTTTTTTCGGGACCTCTGCCCACTGCCTGCCACTGCTCAGTTTACCACAAGACATGTGATGTTGTCACAGGTCCCATAGCCCCCTGCCTACAGCTGCTCAGGGAACCTGAAAACATGTCTTATTGTCTTAGGACCCCCTGGCCCCTACCTGTCGCTGCTCAGCAGGACCTGTGGAGTCATCTTGGCACTCAATGCCCTCTGCTCAGCAGGACCTGTGGAGTCATCTCGGCACCAAATGCCCGCTGCCTGCGCTGCTCAGGGACACAGAGGACCTGTGTTGTCACCTCAGGACCCCTTGCTCCTTGCCAGGTGGTGCTCAGTGTCCGGCAGGACCTGTGGTACTGTCTCCTGACCCACTGCCCCCTGCCTGCCTCTGCTCAGGGACCAGCAAGACCTGTGGCGTCATCTCTGGACCCACTCGACCATGCTGGTCGCTGCTCAGGGACGTGTAGGACTTGTGGTGTCAACTCAGGACACACTGCCATCTGTTGCAACAGAACACATAGGACCTGTAGTGTCGTCTTGGGTCTCACTTCCCACTGCCTGCCAAAGCTGTGGGACCCAAAGGACTTGGGATGTCTTCTAAGGACACACTACCCTCTGCCTGCCTCTGCACAGGGACCCTCAGGACCTGTGGTGTCGTCTCAGGACCCTCTGGATGCAGCTGCTCAGAAAACCGCGGGACCTGTGTTGTTGTCTCCAGAACCACTGCCCCCTGCCTGCAGCTG
The DNA here is from genome assembly GCF_018167655.1 of Microtus oregoni. Classification (NCBI taxonomy): domain Eukaryota; kingdom Metazoa; phylum Chordata; class Mammalia; order Rodentia; family Cricetidae; genus Microtus; species Microtus oregoni. Next base: position 973,246 of record NW_024544772.1, read on the forward strand.
CTCAGGGATGCGCAACCTGTGGGTGTTATCTCTGGACCACCTGCTCCCTGCCTTCCACTGCTCAGGGACCTGCTGGACCTCTGATGTTCTATAGGGACCCACTGACTCCTGCCTGCTGCTGCTCAGGGACCCGCAGGACCTGTCTTATTGTCTAAGAAACCACTGCCCTCTGCCTGCCACATGCTCAAGACCTGCAGGACATGTGCTGTTTTCTCGTGACCCAGTGCCTCATGCCTGCTGCTGCTCAGTGACCCACATGACCTGTTGTGCCTTCTCAGGACCCACAGTTCTCTGCAGGCTGCTCAGGGACCTGCAGGACCTGTAGTGTTGTAAGAGACACACTGCCCCCTGCATGCTGTTCAGGACCTGTGCTGTCATCTCAGGACCTGCAGGCTGCTCAGGGACACAAAGGAGCTGTGGTGCTATCTCTAGACACACTGCCCACTGCCTGTCGATGCTCAGGGACCCCAAGGTTCTGTTGGGTTGTTTCAAGCCCCTCTGCCCATTGCAGTCTGAACAGGGAATCGCAGGACCTGAGGTGTCTTTTCGTGACCACTGCCCACTGCCTGCCCCTGATCAGGAACCTGCAGGTGGTGTCATCTCGGGACACACTTTCCACTATCTGCCTCTGATCAGGGACCCCCAGGACCTGTGGTATTGTCTTGGGACCTACTGCCTGTCACAGCTCAGAGACCCGAAGTATTTGTAGTGCTGTGTCGGAACCCCCAGCTCCCTGCCTACCTCTGCTCTGGGACTTCTATAACCTGTGGTGTCGTCTCGGAACCTACTGCCTCCTTCCTGCCTCTACTCAGGGATATTCAGGAAATGTAGTGTGTTTCGGAACCTACTCCCCACTGCTTACTGCTGCTCAGAGACATTCAGGACATGTAGCATCCTCTAGGAACCAACTGCCCCCAGGCTTCCACTGATCAGGGACCAGCAGGACCTGTGGTGTTGTATTGGGACCCACATCCTCCTGCTGTTCAGGGACCTGCATGACTTTGATGTTGTCTCGGGACATCTGCCCCTGCCTACCTCTACACAGGGACCTGCAGGTCATGCGGTGTCATCTAGGGACTCCGAGCCCACTCCATGATGCTGATCAGGGACCAGCAGGACTTATGGTGTCGTTTCAGGACCCCCTGCATGCAGCTGTGTAAGGAACCTCAGGACCTGTACTGTCGTCTTGGGACCCCTGTCCCCTGCCTGAGGCTGATCAGGGATCTGCAGGAATTGTAGGGTTGTCTCGGGATTCAGTGTCGGTACTGCTCAGGAACCCACAGGACCTGTGATGTCGTCTGAGGACCCACTGCCCCTTGCAGACTGCTCAGGGAATTGCAGGACCTGTGGTGCTGTCTCTGGACCCACTACCCCCAGCCTGCCCTGCTCTGGCTCCCACAGAACCTGTGCTGTCCTGTCAGGACCCTGTGCCCCCTGAGGGTACTTAAGGATACTGCTGCTCTGGGACCCGTAGGACTTGTGTTGTCTTCTCAGGACCCACTGCCTCCAGCCTCCAGATGCTCAGGTACCAGCAAGACCTGTGGTGTCGTCTTGGAACACAGTGCCCTCTGCTTTCTGTGCTCAGGGACCATCCAGACCTAGGGTGTCATCTCAGGACACACTGCCCCCAACTTCGGCTGCTCAGGGAGCCTCAGGATCTGGGTTGTCATCTCGGGACACACTGCTCCCTGCCTGCCACTGCTCAGGGAACCACAGGTACTGTGGTATCATTTTGGGGATCATTGCCCCCTGCCAGCAGTGTCTCAGAGACCGGGGGCAGTGGGTCCGAGAAGACACCACAAGTCCTTTGGGTCCCCGAGCAGGGGAGGCAGAGGGCAATGGGTCCCAAGACAACACCTTAGGTCCTGCAGTTTACTGAGCAGGGGCAGTGGGTCCAGAAGAAAACCACAGGTCCTGCGGGTCCCTGAACAGGGGCAGGCAGTGGGAAGTGGGTGGGCTTTTGGTCCTGAGAGAACACCACAGTTACTGCATGACCTTGAGTAGCAGCAAGAAGTGGGTCCAAAGAAAAAAAATCACAGGTCCGGCAGGTCCCTGAGCATCGGCAGGCAGGGGTCAGTGGGTCACAGGACAACACCACAGGTCTTACAGGTCCCTGAGCAGCGACAGGAAGAGGCCAATGGGTTCTGAGACAACACCACACTCCTGAGGTCCTGAGCAGCCTGCAGGTGCAGAGGGACCTGAGAAAACACCACAGGTCCTTGTGGTCCTTTAGCAGTGGCAAGCAGGGGCCAGTGGGTCGCGAGAAGGCAACACAGGTTGTGCGGGTCCCTGAGCAGCCTGTAAGGGGGAAGGAATCCCGAGACAACAAAACAGGTGCCTTGTGTCCCTCAGCAGTGGTAGGCAGGGGGTAATGGATCCCGAGATGACAACATAGGTCCTGTGTGTCTCAGAACAGAAGCAGGCAGATCACAGTAGTACCAAGATGACAGACAGGTCCTGCAAGTCCCTGAACAGGTGGCAGGAAGTGGGCAGTGGTCCCCAAGAGGACACCAAAGCTCTTAGGGTCCTTGAGCAGCAGCAGGCAGGAGGCAGGTGTTCTTAAGATGACAACACAGGTTCTACAGGACCCTGAGCAGGTGCATGCAGGGGGCAGTGGGTCCCAAGACAACAACACAGGTCCTCAGGCTCCCTGAGCAGTGGCAGTCAGGGAGCCCTGGGTCCCGTGAGGACACCACAGGTTCTACAGATCCCTAAGCAGGCAACAGGAGGTCCCAAGACAACAGCACAAGGTCCCGCTTGTCCCTGAGCAACAGCAGGCAATGGGTCCCAGGAAAAAACTACAGGTCCTGCTGGTCTTTGAGCAGTGGCAGACAGGGGGTCCCGAGACAACAGCACAGGTCCTGTGGGTCCTGTGCAGTGGCAGGCAGGGGGCAGTTGATTTTGTGACAACACCAAAGGTCCTGTGGTTCCCTGAGCAGCGGCAGAAAAGGAGCAGTGAATCCCGAGACAACACCACAGGTCCTGCGGGTCCTGCGCAGTGGCAAGAAGTTGGCAATGGGTCCCGAGACGACACAATAGGTTCTACGGGTCCCTGACCAGTGGCAGGTAATGGACAGTGAATCCCGAGACAACAACACAGTTCCTGCGAGTCCCTGAGCAGGGGCAGACAGGGGATTCTTAGACAACAGCACAGGTCCTGCAGGTCCTGAGCAGCAGGCTGGCTGAGGAGCAATGGGTCCCGTGACGACACCACAGCTTTTGCAGGTTCTTTAGAAGTCTGCAAGGGCAGGGGGTCCCGAGACAACACCACAGGTCCTGTGGGTTCCAGAGCAATGGCAGGCAAGGGACAATGTGTCCTGAGATGACATGACAGGTCCTGCTGGTTCCTGGGCAGCGTGAGGCAGGGGACAGTGCATCCCGAGACAACAACACAGGTCCTGAGGGTTCCTGAGCAGCGGCAGGGAGGAGGCAGTGGGTCCTTAGAGGACACCACAGGTCCTGCAGGTCCCTGATCATCCTGCAGAGGGCAGTGTGTCCCCAGACGATGCCACAGGTCCTCCAAGTACTGCGGGTCCCTGAGTCTTGAACCCCTTGCCCCCTGCCTGCCTCTGCTCAGGGACCTGCAGGACATGCGGTGTCATCTTGTGATCTGCTGCTGCTCTGTAACCAGCAGGACCTGTGGTGTCGTCTCAAGACCCCTTGACTGCCGCTGATCAGGGACATGCAGGATCTTTTTTGTCATTTTGGGACACCCTGCCTACCACTGCTTGGGTCCCACTGCCTCCTTGCAGGCTTCTCAGGGACCTGCAGGACCTGCGATGTAGGCTCTGGAACCACTGCCACCTGCAGCCTGCTCAGGGAGTCGCAGGACCTGTTCTGTCCTCTCAGGACATCCTGCCTGCCACTGCTCAGGGACCCACAAGAATTGTGCTGTTGTCTTGGGACCCACTACCCTCTTCAGGCTGCTCTTGGAACTGCAGGACCTGTGCAGTCGTCTGGGGACCCACTGCACCTTGCAGTCTGCTCTGGGACCTGCAGGACCTGTGGTGCTGTCTCTGGACACACTGCCCCCTGCCTGCCACTGCTCTGGGTCCCACAGGACCTGTGGTGTCATCTTGAGACACTCTGGCCCCTGACTGCTGCAGCTCAGAGATGTGCAGAAAATGGGGTGTCTTCTCAGGATGCACTGTCCCCTGTCTGTAGCCGATCAGGGACCTCTGAGATCTGAGGTGTTGTCTTGGGAGCCACAGCCCCCTGCCTGCCACTGCTCATGGACCCTCAGGGCCTATGGCACTGCCTGCCGCTGCTCAGGGACTTGCAGAACCTGTGCTGTTGTCTCTGAACCCCCTGCTGCCTGCTCAGGGACCCACAGGACCTGTGCGATCATCTGGGGTCACTGCCCCCTACCTGCCACTGCTCAGCGACCTGCTGGACCTGTGGTGTCATCTCGGGACCAACCGCCCCAAGACAGCTGCTGCTCAGGGACCCGTAGAACCTGTGTAGTCATCTCCAGTCCACTGTCTCCTGCCTGCTTTTGTTCAGAGACCAGCAGGACCTATGGTATCGTCACAGGACCCCCTATCTGCAACTGCCTAGGGCCGATCAAAACCTGTCCTGTCGTATCAGGATCCAGTGCCCCCTGAGGGTGCTTACGGATGCTGCTGCTCAGGGACCCGCTGGACCTGTGGTGTCGTCTCAGGACCCCCTGCCTGCTGCTGTTCATGGACATGCGGTACCTGTGGTTTCACCTCAAGACCACCTGGCTGCAGCTGCTCAGGGACAAGCAGGACAAGAGGTGTCACATTGGGATCCCCTGCCCCTGCCTGCCACTGCCCAGGGACCAGCCTGACCTATGCTGTTGTCTCAGGACGCCCTAACCACTGCCTGCCTCTGCACAGGGACCTGCAGGACTTTCTATGTCTGCTAGGTGCCATCAGCATCCTGTCTGCTGTTGTTCCGGGACCTGCCAGACCTGTGTTGTTGTCTCGGGATCCCTGCCCTCTGCAGGCTTCTAAATGACCAGCAGGACCAGTGGTGTCGTCATGGGACCCATTGCCCCTCTGTCTGACGTTGCTCAGGGACCCACGGGACCTGTGCTTTCGTCTAAAGATCCCGTGTCTGCCACTGCTCAGGGAGCCTCAAGCCTGTGGAGTCATCTCGGGACCCACTGCCCCCTGCCTGCCAATGCTCAGGGAACCACAGGTACTGTGGTATCATTTAGGGGATCATTGCCCCCTGCCAGCAGCATCTCAGAGACCAGAAGGACCTGTGGTTTCTTCTCGGGACCCACTTCCCCCGGCCTGCAGAAGGCAGTGGGTACCTAGAAGACACCACAAGATGTTTGAGTCCCTGAGCAGCGTTAGGCAAGGGTCAGTGGGTCCCAGAACAACACCACAGGTCCTGCAGTTCACTGACAGAGGGCACTGCATCCAGAAGAAAACCACAGGTCCTGCGGATCCCTGAACAGCGGCAGGCAGGGGGAAGTGGGTTCCAACACAATACCATGGTCCTATAGTTCACTGAGTGGCTGCAGGCAGTGGGTAGTGAGTTCTGACAACACAGGTCCTGCATTTCCCTGAGGAGCGGCAGGCACTCGGCATTGGGGCCTGAGAGAACACCACAGTTACTGCATGTCCTTGAGTAGCAGCAAGAAATGGGTCCAAAGAAAACATCACAGGTCCTGCAGGTCCCTGACAATCGGCAGGCAGGCAACAGTGGGTCATGGGACAACACCAAAGGTGTTGCTGGTCCCTGACCAGCGACAGGTAGAGCCAGTGGGTTCTGAGACAACACCACAGTCCTGAGGTCCTGAGCAGCCTGCAGGTGCAGAGGGACCTGAGAAAACACCGCAGGTCCTTGTGGTCCTTTAGCAGTGGCAGGCAGGGGCCAGTGGGTCGCGAGAAGACAACACAGTTTCTACGGGTCCCTAAGCAGCCTGTAAAGGGGAGGGAATCCCTGAGCAGCGGCAGGCAGGAGGTAGGAAGTCTTGAGACAACACCACAGGTCCTGCGGGTCCCTGAGCAGTGACAGGAAGGTGGCAATGGGTCCCAAGACAACACCAAAGCTCCTATTGGTTTCTGAGCAGCAGCAGGCAGGAGGCAGGTGGTCTTTAGATGACACCACAGGTTCTGCTGGTCCCTGATCACTGGCAGGCAGGTGGCAGTGGGTCCAGAGACGACACAGTAGGTCCTACAGGTCCCTGAGCAGCGACAGTCAGGGGGCCCTGAGTCCTGAGATGACAACACAGGACCTTCAGGACCCTGAGCAGCAGCAGGTAGAGGGCCACGAGACAACAGCCAGGTCCTGCGGGTTCCAGAGCAGTTGCAGTCAGGGGGCCCTGGTTCCCAAGAGGACACCACAGGTTCTACAGATCCCTAAGCAGGCAACAGGAGGTCCCGAGACAACAGCACAGGTCCTGCAGAGCCCTAAGCAGAGGCAGGTAGAGAGTCCTGAGATGACAGCACAGGTCCTGCTTGTCCCTGAGCAGCGGCAGGCAATGGGTCCCAGGAAAAAAACTACAGGTCCTGCTGGTCTTTGAGCAGCGGCAGACAGGGGGTCCCGAGACAACATCACAAGTCCTGTGGGTCCTGCGCAGTGGCAGGCAGGAGGCAGTTGATTTTGTGACGACACCAAAGGTCCTGTGGTTCCCTGAGTGGCGGCAGGCATGGGGCACGTGGTCTAGAGGTGACACCACAGGTACAGCTGGTCCCTGAGCAGTGGCAGAAAAGGAGCAGTGAATCCCGAGACAACACCACAGGTCCTGCGGGTCCCTGAGCAGTGACAGGAAGGTGGCAAAGGGTCCCAAGACGAAACAATAGGTTCTATGGCTCCCTGACCAGTGGCAGGAAGTGGACAGTGGGTCCCAAGGTAACAACACAGGTCCTGAGGGTTCCAGAACAGCAGACAGTGGGAAGTGAGTCTCAAGACAACACCACAGGTTGTAAAGGTTCCTTAGCATCTGCAGGCAGGAAGTCATGGGTCGCAAAATGACACCATGTGTCCTGCAGATGTTTGAGCAGCAGCAGGCAGGGGGCAGTAGGTCCCAATACAACACTGCAGGTCCTTCAGGTCCCTGAGGTGAGCCAGGCAGAGGGTACCAAGATGACACCAAAGGTCTGCAGGTCCCTGAGCAGCAGCAGACAGGGTACAGTGTGTCACGATGCAATAGCACAGGTCATTCGGGTCTCTGAGTAGATGGCAGGCTGAGGGAAGAGGGTCATGGAACATCACCACAGGTCCTTTGGTTCCCTGAGCAGACTGCAGGGGCCAGAAGGCACCGAGACAACACCACAGGACATGTGGATTCCTGAGCAGCCTGCAGGCTTAGTAGGGCATGAGAACACAGCAAAAGTCCTGCAGGTCCCTGATCAGCCTACAGGGGGCAAAGAATCCCGAGATGACACCACAAGTCCTACAGGCCCCTCAGCAGCAGCAGACAGAGGGCAGAGAGTCCCGAGTTGACACCACAGGTCCCGCAGGTTCCTGAGCAACAGCAGGCAAGGGGAAGTGGGTCCCAAGACAACACCAAAGCTCCTGCTGGTTTCTGAGCAGCCTTCCAGGGCAGTGGGACCCAAGACAACAGCATATATCCAGTGGGTGCCAGAGTAGTTGCAGGCCGGAGGCAGGAGGTTCAAGACTCAGGGACCCTCAGTACTTGGAGGACCTGTGGCATCGTCTGAGGACACACTGCCCTCTGCAGGCTGCGTAGGGTCCTGCAGGACCTGTGGTGTATTGCTGACCCACTACCTCCTGCCTCAGGCTGCCCAGGAACCTGCAGGACCTGTCATGTCATCTCAGGACACACTGTCCCTTGCCTGCCATTGCTCTGGAACCCACAGGACCTGTGGTGTTGTCTCTGGACCCCCTGCCCTTGCAGACTTCTAAGGAACCTGCAAAACCTGTAGTGTCCTCACGGAACCCACTGTCGCCTTCCTGCCACTGTTCAGGGACCCTCAGGACTTGTCATGTCGTCTCTGGATCCACTGGCCCCTGCTCGGGGACCCGCAAGACCTGTGTTGTTGTCTCAGGACCCCGTGTAGTCTGCAGGCCTGTAAGGGACCAGCAAGACCAGTGTTGTCCTCTCGGGACCCATTGGCCCCCCACCTGCTGCTGCTCAGGAACACGCAGGACCTGTGCTGTCCTTTTGTAACCTACTACCCCCTGCCTGCCTCTGCTCAGTGAACCACAGGCCCTGTGGTGTCATCTCGGGATTCCCTGCTCCCTGTAGGCTGCTCAGAGACCCCTAGGACCTGTGCTGTCTTCTCTAGAAACCCTGTCAGACAAAGCTCAGGGATCCTAAGTGCTGTGCTGTGGTCTCAGGTCCCACTCCCCCTGCCTGCCACTGCTCAGGGACCTGCTGTACCAGTGGTTTCCTCTCGGGACTCCCTGAACCTGTAGCCTGCTCACGTACCACCAGGGCCTGTGGTGTCATGTCGGGACACCCTGTCTGCCACTGCTCAGAGACACGCAGAACCTGGGGTGCTGTCTCGAGATTCACTGCCTGCCTTTGCTCAATGCCCCCTGCAGGCTGCTCATGGATACAAAGGACCTGTGCTATTGTCCCGTGACCCACTGCGCCCGGCCTCCCCACCGCTCAGGGACCTTCAGGACCTGTGGTGTTGTCTTGGGACCCACTTCTTGCTGCTACTCATGCAGTAACTGTGGTGTTCTCTCAGGACCCATTGCCCAGTGCCTGGCGCTGCTCAGGGACTCACAGGACATTTGGTGCCATTATTCCAGGCACTATTCCCTAAAGTTTAAAGGGCATTACCTTCCCAAAAACATAGGTGAGTCTCTATTCCAAAAATTACTCCCTAAGGTCCAACAGCACTCCTATTCCCTAAAATTCAACTGAGTCTCTATTCCAGGCACTATGTCCTAAGACTCAGCTGTACCTCTATTCTAAGCACTATGCCCCGAGGCCCAACAGCACTGTTATTCTCTAAAAACAAGAAGCACCATCATTCCCTTTAAACCTGGGTGAGTGGCTATTCTCAAAGGCCCAATAGTGCCACTATTCCCTAATACCAAGCTGAGTCTGTATTGCAGGCACTATTACCTAAAATGCAGGTGCACAGCTATTCAAGGATGCTCTTTACTAAGGCCCAACAGCCCCACTATTCTCTAAAACACAGATGAGGCACTATCCCAGATACTATTCCCTAGGTCCAACAGTACTGCTATTCCTTAAAACACAGGTGAAACTCTCTTCCCTAGAGCCCAACAGTGGCACTATTCCCTAAAATCAATGTTAGCCACTATTGCAGGCACTATTACCTAACGCCGAAAAGCACATCTATTTCTCTAAAACCCACATAAGCCTTTATTCTAGGCACTACCCCTAAGGCCCACTATTCCCTAGAACCCAGCAGAGCTTGTATTCCAGGCACTATTTCCTTAGGGCCAATAATACCTTTATTGCCTAAAACCCAGCAGAGCCAGTATTCCAGGCACTTTCTCCTAAAGCCCAGCAGAACCACTTCCAGGCACTATTCCCTAAGGCCCAACAGCACCATTATTGCCTAAAACCCACCTGTGCCAGTAATCCAGGCAGTATTTCCTAAAACTTAGTGAGGTGCAATTCCAGGCACTATTTCCCTAAGGCCCAATAGCACGACGATTGCCTTAAATTCATCTGAGCCACTATTCCAGGCATTATCCCCTAAGACCCAACATCACGTTTATTTCCTAAAAGCCAGCTGAGTAGCTCTTCCAGGCAATATATCGTAAAACCTGCTGCCCTGATATTCCTGGCACTTCTAAGGCCCAACAACACTGCTATTCTCTAAAACCCAGCTGTGTCATATTTCAAGGCACTATTCCATAAAATCTGCTGCACCACTATTCTAGGCACTATTCCCTAAATCCCAATAGCATCTCTATTGTGTAATACCCATCTGTGTTGCTAGTCCACGTTTAGGATTCCCTAAATCCTGCTGTACTGCTATTCCAGGCACTGTTCCCTAAAACCTGCTGCACCTCTATTCCAGACACGATTTCCTAAGGCCAAATAGCATTGTTATTTCCTAAAACCCAGCTGAGCTGGTTTCCAGACAGTATTCCATAAGGCTAAATAATACAGGTATTTCTATTCCCTAAAGCCAAACTGCACAGATATTGCCTAAAACTGCTGCGCTGTTATTCCAGGCTGCTATTCTCTTAGACCTGAACAATACTGTTATTCCCTTAGGCCCATTATTGCTGCTATAAAAATAGGCCCAACAGCACTGCTCTTCCCATAAGCCCAGCTAATGCCGTCCTCTCTGGGCCAAATAATCAACAAACCTAAGAAGGAATTGTGCCTTATAAACTAGCAAGAGAGTTAGGTAAAACCGTGGCCTTCAAAAACAGGCTTCTAAATTCACACTAGGCCGCAACGCAAAGGCCATACCCAGGACTCATGAGGACAATGTGTTGTTGGTGCTGGTAATGATGGTGGGTAGCTACTGTACGCTGACCTTTCCTCAGAGCACTGGACCTGGTGTGGCAGGCTGAGGGAAGAAAGAGGGGCCTAACAGAGTAGCTGACAAAAAGAGACCGAACTCCCGGACCCTGGGCGATTACTATCAACACCTAACCTCAGCAACAAAAAGAATCCGGACTTCCGGATGCTGACATTACTGTTAACACTGAACCTCAGCGTCATGCAAACACTGCAAAATGTTTAAGGGCCAAATTAGGTTCACTTACCGGTCCTTCAGTTCTTTCTCTCCTCCACGCCCCTCTCCGTCAAACGGCAACGGAGAAGGCACGGCTGTGTACGCATGCGCGAGAACAAGACAGCATGTGCACGCGAGAACAAAGTACAGAGCGTGACAGCGCGAGAGTGGGTTCTCTGTCTTGAATCTCACTGAAGGGATTTCCTCGGAGCTAGTTTTTCTGTTTTTCTGGAGGCTTAGACCGTTCACTGAACTCGGCATGGAAATCTAGAGGTCTTTCTGTTCTGGTTGAGGCCAAAATTTATAGATTCTCTGACTCCTGCCAGCAATAAAACCTTTTTATTTCCTCGAAGCTTCCGCAGATTTATGTAAGGCTCTGCCTTTTTTTAATTTCATAAATAATCTTTTTGAAAATGAAAACAAAAAGCATGTTACCCTAGAAAAACTGTTCAACTTCTTTGAAATTTAAATGATAGTTTTTACAGTTTGAGACTACCAAGGAAAGAAAACACAAGACAAAACATTTTTCAGTTCAAAGATGTAAAGCAAGTTTTTTTCTTTGTTTTTCCATACAATGTTGCAACAAACAGCCTCCTTCCCAATCTGATAGTGTGATAGTTAATGTTATATTTAGGCTTCCTACGACTGTTTTCAATTGAAATATAAAAAACAACTCTTTTGTTTGCTTATTTTTCATGTAAATGTTGCAACAAAGAGCCTCCTTTCCAATCTGATACTGTGATGTTTAACATTATATAACATTATATTTAGGCTTACTATGAGACACCAAAACCAAAACTGACTCTAACATGTAAACCCATAACTTGTAGAAGCTATACCCTAACAGCACACTTCCTTTTCTTCCCTGATGTTAAAGACTATTCTTAAATAGATGGGTCATGTAAAATGTGCTTTTCTAGCAAGACAATAGGTCATACCACTAATTGCTATTTTCTGACTTTGTAATCAAACTTGTTTACTCTGCTCAATGACTAGGACAACTGCAAGACATTTGATCAAATTAGAGCATGCCTAAGCATAGATTAAAATACAGGTGATTTTGTGGGTTACACATTCTAAACCCTAGACTGATATGACTAGATGCTGCTTCATCTTGGGAGCACTCTTGAATGCAGTCCTGGTGCCATGGCTTTTCAGTGCCAGTATTTAATAAAATCTTTAGTTGACTGAAATCTAAATGTGAGTCAAACTGGTGAGTCTTTGTACAATCCTAGACTCACAGTATTCCCGATTCACAGTAAGAACTACTTCAGAAAGGGGTGGCCAGTAGCTCCTTTGTTCCCATAGCCTGCCCGCAGCGAGCAGGGTGGGCCCTTTGTTCGCGAGCTAACCAAGCAGCGCAGAGTTTCGATCCGGACACCGAGTGAAACATCATTGTGGTGAGTGAGTGCTGCGGCAGCTGGGATCATACCTCACCCCGCCCACACTTCCTGGCCATCCTACAGGGGCTATACTGCCCAAACAGCCTCTCTCTTACTATCCCATTCAGCTTACATCCAGATCCCCACACCCCCTGTCTCCCTCCCTCCCTCCCTCCTTTGGGGCATAGCGCCTCCCTGCCCAGCCTGCTAGGGAGCTGGGACCGAATCCGAACCGGGAGGACAAAGGGGTGGCCAGTAGCTCCTTTGTTCCCATAGCCTGCCCGCAGCGAGCGGGGTGGGCCCTTTGTTCGCGAGCTAACCAAGCAGCGCGGAGTTTCGATCTGGGCACCGAGTGAAACCTCATTGTGGAGAAACATCTCTGGGGAGTGACAACACTGGGAAGGTACATCAGTGGGCAAGAAGACCTGATCCTATAAAAGAAGATCCAAAGGGGAGTATTGGGAGGAAGAGATGGGCAGACGCCAATGCAGGAATTCTCCCAACAATCTGAAAAACAACACGAAACCACCAGAAGCCAGTGACCCCACAACAGGAGGACATGAACACCTTAATCAAGAAGAAGTAGAAAAAACTGACTTCATGAAAGTGATTGACACCCTTAAACAGCATATAAAAAACGCCCTTATAGAAATGGATGAGTAGTATAATAGAAAGTTCGAGGAATTGAGTAAATCAGTGAATGATACCCTAGGAAACCAAGGAAAAACAATCAAGCAGATAAAGGAAACAGTTCATGACTTGAAAACTGAAATGGAGGCAAAGAAGAAAACACAAACAGAGGGCCGACTGGACATGGAAAATCTAGGTAAACGAATAGAGACTACAGAATCAAGTATAAGCAGCAGAATACAAGAGATAGAAGAAAGAATCTCAGATTCTGAGGATAACATAGAGAAAATAAACACTCTGATCAAAGAAAACAGCAAGTCCAACAAACTCTCATCACAAAACATTCAGGAAATATGGGACACAATAAAAAGACCAAACCTCAGAATAATTGGAGTAGAAGAAGGAGAAGAAGTGCAGCTCAACGGTACAGAAAATATACTTAATAAAATTATAGAAGAAAACTTTCCCAACCTGAAGACAGATGTACCTATGAAGGTTCAAGAAGCATACAGAACACCAAATAGGCTGGATCAAAAGAAAACATCCCCTCGCCATATAATAATCAAAACACAAAATATACAGAATAAAGAAAGAATATTAAGAGCCGCAAAGGAAAAAGGCCAAGTTACTTATAAAGGTAAACCTATCAGACTTACACCTGACTTCTCTATGGAAACCATGAAAGCCAGAAGGTCCTGGATAGATGTTCTCCAAAAACTAAGAGACCACGGATGCAAGCCCAGACTACTATATCCAGCCAAATTTTCATTCACTATAAATGGATAAAACAAAATTTTCCAGGATAAAAACAAATTTAAACAATACGTAGCCACAAATCCAGCCTTACAGAAAATAATAGAAGGAAAATCACTAACCAAGGAGTCCAACAATGACCACAATAACTCAGACATCTAGAGACTCTTCACCAGCGCAAATCAAAGAAGGAAAACACACAAACCCAACTACTTAAAAAGTGACCGGAGCTAACAACCACTGGTCATTAATATCACTTAATATCAATGGGCTCAACTCACCTATAAAAAGGCACAGGCTAAGAGATTGGATAAGAAAACAGGATCCAACATTCTGCTGTCTACAAGAAACACACCTCAACCACAAAGACAGGCACCTACTCAGAGTAAAGGGCTGGGAAAAGGCTTATCAAGCAAATGGACCTAAGAAACAAGCAGGTGTGGCCATACTAATTTCTAACAAAGTTGACTTCAAACTTAAATCAATCAGAAGAGATGGAGAGGGAAATTTTATACTCATAACAGGAACAATTCATCAGGAAGAAGTCTCAATCCTGAATATCTCTGCCCCTAATATAAAAGCAGCCACGTACGTAAAAGAAACATTACTAAAACTCACGGCAGCCATCAAACCGCACACACTAATAGTAGGAGACTTCAACATTCCTCTCTCACCAATGGACAGGTCAATCAAACAGAAACCTAACAGAGAAATTAGAGAATTAATGGAGGTAATGAAACAAATGGACTTAACAGACATCTATAGATTATTCCACCCAAAAAGGAAAGAATATACCTTCTTCTCTGCAGCTCATGGAACCTTCTCGAAAATTGACCACATACTTGGTAACAAAGCGAACTTACACAGTTACAAAAAAATATTAGTAACCACCTGTGTCTTATCAGATCACCATGGATTAACGTTAGAATTCAACAACAATGCTACCCCCAGAAAGCCTACAAACTCATGGAAACTGAACAGTCAACTACTGAACCATATCTGGATTAAGGAAGAAATAAAGAAAGAAATTAAAGTCTTCCTTGAATTCAATGAAAATAAAGAAACAACATACTCGAACTTATGGGACACTATGAAAGCAGTCCTAAGAGGAAAGTTCATAGCACTAAGTGCCCACCTAAAGAAAACAGAGAAAGCACATATGGGAGACTTAACAGCCCACTTGAAAGCTCTAGAAAAAAAAGAAGCAGACTCACCTAGGAGGAGTAGAAGACTGGAAATAATCAAATTGAGGGCTGAAATCAACAAAATAGAAACACAGAAAACAATCCAAAGAATCAATGAAACAAAAAGCTGGTTCCTGGAGAAAATCAACAAGATTGATAAACCCCTATCCAAACTAATCAAACGGCAGAGAGAGAACACGCAAATTAATAAGATCAGAAATGAAAAGGGGGACATAACCACAGACACAGAGGAAATTCAGAGAGTCATTAGATCTTACTACTAAAGCCTGTAGGCCACAAAACTGGAAAATGTAAAAGAAATGGACGCTTTTTTAGATAAATACCATTTACCAAAACTAAACCAGGACCAGGTGAACAATCTAAACAGACCTGTAAGTCGCGAAGAATTAGAAGCTGTTATCAAAAACCTCCCTACCAAAAAAAGCCCAGGACCAGAGGGTTTCAATGTAGAATTCTACCAGAACTTCCAAGAAGACCTAATACCTATACTCCTTAATGTATTTCACAATATAGAAACAGAAGGGTCATTACCAAATTCCTTTTATGAAGCCACAATTACTCTGATACCAAAACCACTCAAAGACTCAACCAGGAAAGAAAACTACAGGCCAATCTCACTCATGAATATCGACGCAAAAATCCTCAAGAAAATACTGGCAAATCAAATCCAAGAACACATCCGAAAAATTATCCATTATGATCAAGTAGGCTTCATTCCTCAGATGCAGGGCTGGTTCAACATACGAAAATCTATCAATGTAATCCAGCATACAAATAAACTGAAAGAAAAAAACCATATGATCATTTCATTAGATGCTGAAAAAGCATTTGACAAAATTCAACATCCATTTATGTTAAAAGTCTTGGAGAGATTAGGGATACAAGGGTCATACCTAAATATAATAAAAGCTATATACAGCAAGCCGACAGCTAACATCAAATTAAACGGAGAGAAACTCAAAGCCATCCCACTTAACTCAGGAACACGGCAAGGCTGTCCACTCTCGCCATACCTCTTCAATATAGTGCTTGAAGTTCTAGCAATAGCAATAAGACAACATAATGGGATCAAGGGGATTCGACTTGGAAAGGAAGAAGTTAAACTTTCGTTATTTGCAGATGATATGATAGTGTACATAAGCGACCCCAAAAACTCCACCAAAGAACTTATACAGCTGATAAACAGCTTTAGTAATGTGGCAGGATACAAGATCAACTCCAAAAAATCAGTCGCACTCTTATACACAAAGGATATGGAAGCAGAGAGGGAAATCAGAGAAGCTTCACCATTCACGATAGCCACAAACAGCATAAAATATCTTGGGGTAAATCTAACCAAGGAAGTGAAAGATCTATTTGACAAGAACTTTAAGGCATTGAAGAAAGAAATTGAAGAGGATACCAAAAAATGGATGGACCTCCCTTGCTCTTAGATTGGGAGGATCAACATAGTAAAAATGGCAATTCTACCAAAGGCAATTTATAGATTCAATGCAATCCCCATCAAGATCCCATCAAAATTCTTCACAGATCTGGAGAAGACAATAATCAACTTTATATGGAAAAACAAAAAACCCAGGATAGCCAAAACAATCCTATACAATAAAGGATCTTCTGGAGGCATTACCATCCCTGACTTCAAACTCTATTACAGAGCTACAGTAATGAAAACAGTGTGGTACTGGCATAAAAACAGAGAAGTCGACCAATGGAATCGTATAGAAGACCCGGATTTTATCCCACAAACCTATGAACACCTCATTTTCGATAAAGGAGCTAAAAGTATACAATGGAAGAAAGAAAGCATCTTCAACAAATGGTGCTGGCACAACTGGATGTCAACCTGTAGAAGAATGAAAATAGACCCATATCTCTCACCGTGCACAAAACTCAAGTCCAAATGGATTAAAGACCTCAATATCAGCCCGAACACACTGAAAAGGATAGAAGAAAAAGTGGGAAATACCCTACAACAGACGGGCACAGGAGATCGCTTCCTATGTATAACCCCAGAAGCACAGACATTAAGGGCAACATTGAATAAATGGGACCTACTTAAACTGAGAAGCTTCTGTAAAGCAAAGGACATGGTCACTAAGACACAAAGGCAACCTACTGACTGGGAGAAGATCTTCACCAACCCCGCAACAGACAAAGGTCTGATCTCCAAAATATATAGAGAACTCAAGAAACTAGACTTTAAAATGCTAATCAACCCAATTAAAAAATGGGGCACTGAACTGAACAGAGAATTCTCAACAGTAGAAGTTCAAATGGCCAAAAGACACTTAAGGTCATGCTCAACTTCCTTAGCAATCAGGGAAATGCAAATCAAAACAACTTTGAGATATCATCTTACACCTGTGAGAATGGCTAAAGTCAAAAACACCAACGATAACCTTTGCTGGAGAGGCTGTGGAAGAACGGGTACCCTCATCCATTGCTGGTGGGAATGCAATCTTGTGCAACCACTGTGGAAGTCAGTGTTTCGGTTTCTCAGGAAATTCGGGATCAACTTACCCCTGGACCCAGCAATACCACTCTTGGGAATATACCCAAGAGATGCTCTATCAAATGACAAAAGCATTTGTTCAACTATGTTCATAACAGTATTATTTGTAATAGCCAGAACCTGGAAACAACCTAGATGCCCTTCAATGGAAGAATGGATGAAGAAAGTATGGAATATATACACGCTAGAGTACTACGCTGCGGTAAAAAACAATGACTTCTCGAATTTTGCATGCAAATGGATGGAAATAGAAAACACTATCCTGAGTGAGGTGTCCCAGACCCAAAAAGATGAATATGGGATGTACTCACTCATAATTGGTTTCTAGCCATAAATAAGGACCACGGAGTCTACAATAGGTGAACCTAAAGAAGCTAAGGAAGAAGGTGAACCCAAGGAAAAGCATATAGTTGTCCTCTTGGCTAAGGGAAGTAGACCAAATTTCTGGGGAGAAAATGGGATCTTGTGGGGGGGTTGGGAAGGGGGTAAGAGGAGATGGGGAGAGAAAAGGTAGAAGGGAAGGAGGGGGGACCTGGGAAACATGAGAATTGGGATAAAGGAAAGGTGGATAGGGGAGCACGGAACCACAATTCTTAGTTAAGGGAGGCACTTTAGGGTGGGCAAGAGACTTGACCCTAGAGGGGCTCCCTAGTGCCCAAGATGAGGTTCCCAGTTAGTTCCTTGGGCAGCTGAGGATTGGGAACCTGAAATGACCCTATCCTAGAGCAATACTGACGAATATCTTGCATATCATCATAGAATCTTCATCTGGTGATGGATAGAGATCGAGACAGTGACCCACACAGGAGCACTGGACTGAGCTCCCAAGGTCCCAAGGAGGAGCAGAAGGAAGGAGAACATGAGCAAAGAATTCGGGACCACGAGGCGTGCATCCACCCACTGAGACAGTGGAGCTGATCTACGGGGAGCTCACCAAGGCCAGCTGGACTGTGACCGATAAAACATGGGATAAAACCGGACTCTCTGAACATGGCGATCAATGAGGGCTGATGAGACACCAAGGACAATGGCAGGGGGTTTTGATCCTACTTAATGTGCTGGCTTTGTGGGAGCCTAGCCAGTTTGGATGTTCACCTTCCTAGATATGGACAGAAGGGGGAGGACCTAGGACTTAACACAGGGCTGGGAACCAGGACTGCTCTGTGGACTGGAGAGGGAGGGGGAGAGGAGTAGGGGGAGGGGGAGAAGGGTGGGAGGAGGGGGAGAAGGGTGGGAGGAGGGGGAGAATTGTGGGAGGAGGGGAAGGGAAATGGGAGGCTGGGAAAAGGTGGAAACTTGTTTTCTGTTTATGTTTTTTTTCTTCTTTTCGCAATAAAAAAAAAGAACTACTTCAAAGGGAGAAGAAAGAGACTAGAGTTTTACAGGCACAAACCCAAGTTGTCTCAACACGGCATTTTTCTGCTATGTGATGAATTATGTTTTTATTTGTTTTTCTGTACAATCAGTGGCTCACTGAAATACAGAAGCATAATTATTATCTGGTTAATATTTTTAGATAACAATTACACCATAAGTGGAAGAGGTTCTGAAATGAGTCTTCTAGATTGCTGTCAAGATTCACTTGCTGACGGAATGACTTAGATTATACTCCAGGCATCCTGTGACTAACAATCGTTAGAATGAGAAGAAGGTCCTGTTGACTTCTAAGTTTTTCTTTTTTAGACAGTAACTTAATTTGAAACTCAGTTTGAAATGGAGCTATTTTTTTAACCATTACCTTCCCTACTAGTCATCCAAATCAAATCATCAACTTTCTGCAACCAGTACTCATGGCAATTTTGAAGCAGTTTGTAAGCTGCATGTGATTCTTTGTTGTCTGTAAACTAAGTAAAAATCTGCTGGGATAAGCTATAGACTAGAGACAAAAGTTAAATTTAAGGAACTTGAAGAATAATCTTACTCTTAGAACTTCCCCTCAAGAATAAGGAAGGTTAAGCTGTTAATTGATACGATAGCAGTGCTTGCCTGATATTTTGATCTGTGACATATGGGTTCAAGTTATGACTTCTTGAAGTTTACATGATTTTTTAAAGTTACAAAAAGAGTTCATTACTATTATTTATTATCTTTACTGAAATCATCATGTATAATACTGTGGAATAATCCTTCTGTTCAATGTGAATATGTATTATTCTCATTGGTTTATAAGGAAGCTGATTGGCCTATAGCAAGACAGGTTAAAATTAGGCAGGCCAATCAAACTTGAGAATACTGGGATGAAGAAGGGTGAAGCCAGATGCAAAGGGAGCAGGAGATGAATTGGCATGTTAATAAAGGTACCACCATGTAGTAAAAGGAGCGGCGGGGCTGCATCCCCAGCTCCCCGGCTGCCTGCTAGCTTATGCCCCGAAATAACAACACACAAACTGTATTCTTTTAAACACTGCTTGGCCCATTAGCTCTAGCCCTTACTGGCTAATTCTGATATCCCGATCAACCCATCTCTCATAAACTGTGAAGCACCGGTCTTACCGGGAAAGATTCAGCATGTCTGACCTGGTGGCTGGCTGCATCGCCGTCTGCCTCAGAGAGCAGAGCTATCGCATCTGCCCAGGAGAGAGGAGCATGGCATCTCTGAGCTCACTTCCTCTTCCTCCCAGCATTCTGTTCTGTTAACTCCACCCACCTATGTTCTAACCAATTAAATGGGCCAAGGCAGTTTCTTTATTTTTTAACCTTCCGCCATCACCACCATATGGCAGAGCATAAATAATAAACACAGGTTAACTTAAAATGTAAAAGGTGGCAAGGTATATGCCTGGGATGTTGGTTAAGCATTTATAAATAATATTAAGCCTCTGTATGGGCTTGGTATTAGTCACAAAAATGGGCAGTTCTTTTGAGAGGTCCTGCTGCCAAACACTTAAAATGTTTATGAGCAGAGAGCAGCATGTTCCTCAGCGGAGAAGTGGACCCCAGTGTAGGGATGGTAAATATGATTTTTAGAGCTGGCAGTAAACATACCTCTGTCATGAGACTAGAATTTCAGGGAACAAAGAGGGAGTCATCAACACTAGTACCAGCATGCCATGATCTAAGTTACACAGCAGGCTTTTTTGCTCATGCAGACAGAAAGATACCGATACACAGTAAGAACAGATTCAGATGGAAAAACCTCTAAATGGGTTACAATGTGTGTGTGTGGGGGGGGGGGCTTGAGAGAATTCGGAGAGAGAAGAGAAAGAGTACATACAGTCTTAGATTAAAAATATAGTTTTAACGTAATAAAAAAGTCCTTAAAGGGGGGAGTAAAGTAACATGAAGTAAGTAAGCCACATAAAGATGGGAAATACACAGAGAGTCTGGACTGTGCATTTTATTGTCTTGTCTTTAAATTTTTGACTGCTAAGAGAGCTTGCATTGTGGAAACCTCCAGATTAAATCAACCTAGATATTTTAAATTATCTTGATTTCAAAATTTAAATCAAAGGATATGTTACTTTTGGGGAGAGGTTATGCTTTTGTTTCCACAAGAAAGGAGAGGCTATGGATTTATTCCAGATTAAGACAAGTCAGGTTTAATTGAGAAAGAGACTTTGAAATACTGACTAAAGACATAACTTATGTTCATACATAAAAAAACTACAAAAACATAACACATATTTCACCTGCTCAAACACATAAAAAATCATCTTTGACTGACTTTTGTACAACACACAGTCTATATTTGTATTAATACAGATATGCATATTACCTTTGAAAGATTGTGTATTTTCAGAGCTAGGAAACCAGACACCAATAAAAAAACTAGTGGTCCAGGTGATCCAATATTTCAAAATGCCGCTGGTACAGTCTCCTCAGAATTCTGCATCTAGAACAGTATCAAGGCAGGAGACCCACCTTCACCAATTCGAGTAGGACACGCCCCCTTCCTGAAGCACAGGTCCCACTGCACTCACTAGAGGAAAATATGAGCAGACGGCAATGAAAGAACACATTTAACAACATAAAGCATGTAAATCCCAGTCTCTGGCCTTCATCTTTGGAGGCCCTGCCCTGTGCCCCTTGCACCTTGACCATGAGTTGACCCTTTCCCCATGGAGAGTCAAGGTAGCCTGCCAAGCCTTGACTCCTTCCCAAAGGAGGGTCAAGGTAGCCTGCCAAACCTTGACTCCTCCCCAGAGGTCAGGAGTCTATTTAAACTTCCCCAGTCTATTTAAACTTCTCCCCAGAAAGTCAACTCATGGTCTTTTCTCTACTCCCCCCCCCTCCGGTGGTCATGTTAGTAGCTTCCAGGTTTGCCTTGGAACCCAAGAGCACAGCAGTCCTGTTAAACCTGGATATCTTTTAATTCAGCTTGTTTGGATTCAGCATGACTGGGTTTTTTGCATCGACAGAGAACTCCTGTTAGAAAATATTTCTGACAAGGAGCAGTATGGTACCTCCAGAAACTAGTGATTCTATACCAGCAAGACCTGAATATCAAAATACACATGAAGCAGAAGGAAATAATTTTAAAAATAACTTTATAAATTTGATAGAGGACCTGAAAGAGGAAATAAAAAATTCCCTTAAAGAAATGGGGAAAACTACAAACAAAAAATTGGAAGTAATCAACAAATTCCCTTAAGGGAAAGCATTGAAAGCCAAGAGAAAGCAATTAAACTGGTGAAGACAGTGGTTTAAGACTTGAAAATTGAAATAGAGGCAATAAAGAAAACACAAACTGAGAGAATTCTGGAAATGGAAGATCTGGGTAAATGATCAGAAACTACAGATGCGGCCGGGCGGTGGTGGCGCACGCCTTTAATCCCAGCACTCGGGAGGCAGGGGCAGGCGGATCTTTGTGAGTTCGAGACCTGCCTGGTCTACAAGAGCTGGTTCCAGGACAGGCTCCAAAACCACAGAGAAACCCTGTCTCGAAAAACAACAACAACAACAACAACAAAAAAACAGAAACTACAGATGCAAGCCTAACCAACAGAATACAGAAGATGGAAGAGAGAATCGCAGTTGTTGAAGATACGATAGAGGGAATAGATTAGTTGGTAAAAGAGAATGTTAAATCCAAAAAATATTTAACACAAAGGAAATCTGGGACACCATGAAGATCGAACCTCAGAATAATAGGGATAGAAGGAGAAAAACTCCAGTTCAAAGGCACAGAAAATATATCAACAAAATAAATAGGAAATAAAACTTTCCCAACCTAAAGAAGTATATCCCTATGAAGGCACAAGAAGCTTACTAAACACTAATTAGTCTGAACCAAAAAAAATGTCCCCTCAGTAATAATAATCAAAACACTAAACATACAGAAAAATAATATTAATAGTTGCAAAGGAAAATAGCCAAGTAACATATAAAGATAGACCTATCAGAACTACACGTGACTTCTCAATGGAAACTGAAAGCAAGATGGTCCTGGGTAGATTTTCCGCAGAAACTAAGAGAACACAAATGCCAGACCAGACTACTATGTCCAGAAAGGCTTTCAATTATGATAAATGGAGAGAACAAGTCATTCCATGAAAAAAACAGATATAAAAAGTATCTATTCACAAATTCAGCCTTATAGAAAGTATAAGAAGTAAAACAACAACCAAAGGAAGTTATTTATACCTACAAAAACACACCCACACCAAAAAAAACCCCAAAGAAAGAAAATATAGACAATAACAGTGCAAACAACAAAACCAAAAATAACAGGTGCTAACAATCACTAGTTCTTAAATCTCTTAAAATCAACAGTATCAATTCACCAATAAAAAGACACAGGCTAAAACAATGGATATGAAAACAGGATCCATTCTTAGGCTGTATAGAAGAAAAACACCTCAACCACAAAGACAGATGAAAGCTCAGAGTAAAGCATTCGAGAAAGATTTGCAATGAAATGTATGTAAGAAACAAGTGGGTGTATTATCCTAATATCTAACAAAATGACTTCAAACTAAAATTAATCAAAAGAGATAAAGAAGAATAATCATCACAGGAAACATCCATTAAGATGAAGTCTCAATTCTGAACATTTACGCCCAAATATAAGGGAACACACATTTGTAAAAAAAAAATTACTAAAATTTAGATTGCACATTAAACCCTACACATAGTTAGTAGGAGACTTCAACACTCCACTCTCATGACTGAACAGTATTGTTACAGAAACTAAACAGAAATAAAGGAAATAACAGATATCATGACTCAAATGGACTTAATAGACATCTATACAAAAACACAAAAGAATATACCTTTTTCTCACCACCTCATGGAACCTTTACAAAATTGACCATATACTCAGTAACAAAGCAAACCTCAGCAGATGCAAAAAAAGAAAAGAAGAGAAAGAAAGAAAGAGAAATAGGGGGGTTCCCTGTGTCTCATTAGATCAATATGACATAAAGTTAGAATTCAAGAAAAACACTAATTGCAGAAAACCCACAAACTCATGGAAATGAACAAGGCTCAAATCTACTGCCCCTGGGTCTAGAAAAAAAATAAAGAAATTACAGACTTCCTAAAATTTAATAAAAATGAATACACAATATAATCAAACCTCTAAGACACTTTAAAATCAATGCCAAAAGGGAAGTTCATAGCATTAAGGGTCCACATAAAGAACATGGAGAAATCTCACATAAGCAACTTAACAGTATATCTGAAAGATCTAGAACAAAAAGAAGCAAACTCATTCAGGAGGACTAGATGCCAAGAAATAATCTAATTGAGTGATGAAATCAATAAAATAGAAACAAAAAAGCAATACATAGAATCAGTGAGAGATATGATGTAGGATTTCCTTCTGGATGCTGCAACTATGTTTTATTATCATTGATTAATAAAGAAACTGTTTTGACCTGTGGCAGAGCAGAATAGAACAAAATGCTGGAAGAAAGAAAGTGGAATCAGAGAAATGCCATGTAGCTGCTGAAGGAGACTGATGGAGGAAGGTCATTGGCTAATAAAGGAACTGCCTTGGCCCATTTTATTGGTTCAAAGATAGGTGGGAGGAGTAAACAGAACAGAACGCTGGGAGGAAGAGGAAGTAAGCTCAGAGTCTCGACAGCTCTGCTCTCTGGAGCAGACGCCTGAGAGAGATGCCATACTTCCGGCTCCCGGGCAG
Source organism: Microtus oregoni (assembly GCF_018167655.1). Classification (NCBI taxonomy): domain Eukaryota; kingdom Metazoa; phylum Chordata; class Mammalia; order Rodentia; family Cricetidae; genus Microtus; species Microtus oregoni. Next base: position 997,431 of record NW_024544772.1, read on the forward strand.
ACACACGCCATGAAGCTTGACCTAGGATGGACTAGGCTAGAATCTTCCCGGTAAGCCCAGTTCTCACAGATTATTAGAGATGGGTTGATCGGGATATCAGAATTAGCCAGTAAGGGCTAGAGCTAAAGGGCCAAGCAGTGATTAAAAGAATACAGTGTCCGTGTAATTATTTCGGGGCATAAGCTAGCCGGGCAGGCGGATGGGGTGTTGGGGACGCAGCCCTGCCGCTGCCCTTATTACTTCAGGAGACAGATGCCAGAACTTTATCTGGTAAGCCACAGCCTTGTGGAAATACACAAAATAATAGAAATAGGTTCATTTAAGATATAAGAACTATCCAATAAGAAGTAAGAACTGTTGAAAATGCTTTCTTTTTTCCATTGTATAATTTTTGCTTCTTTGTCAAGAATAGGTATATATATCATTATATATATAATTTTATGTGTATATATAGTTAGACATTAAAATTCTAAATAACTCAATTAAAAATGGTGTACTGAACTAAACAGAGACTCTCAACAGAATTTCAAATGGCCAAAAGATACTTAAGGACATGTTCAACTTCCTTAGCTATCAGGGAAATGCAAATCAAAACAAACTCTGAGATACCATCTTACTACTGTCAGAATGGCTAAAATCAAAAACAATGATAGCCTATGCTGGAGAGGATGTGGAGTAAGGGGTACACTCATCCATTGCTGGTGGGAATGCAAACTTGTGTGACCACTTTGGAAATCAGTGTGGTGGTTTCTCAGAAAATTGGGAGTCAACCTACCTCAGGATCCAGCAATTCCACTCTTGGAACATACCCAAAAAATGGTCAATCATACTACAAAAGCATTTGTTCGACTATGTTGATAGCAGCATTATTTTTAATAGCCAGAACCTGGAAACAACCTAGAACTGAACTGAAGAATGGATAAAGAAAGTGTGGCACATATACAATTTAGAGTCCTACTCAGTGGTAAAAAACAATGACTTCTCGAATTTTGCATGCAAATGGATGGAAATAGAAAACACTACCCTGATTGAGGTAACCCAGACCCGGAAAAATGATTTGGTATATACTCACTCATAAGTGGATTCTAGTCATAAACAAAGAGCATCGGGCCCACAGTTAATGATCCTAGAGAAACTAAGTGATAAGGTGAACCCAAAGAAAACATATAGAACCTCCTGGAAATGGAAACAGACAAAAATTTGGAAGCACTGGGACAAGAGTAGAAAGGAGGAGAGGGTTGAGGAGAACTTGAGGGAATGGGATAGTTGAGATGGAGGAAGGACAGATATGAGAGCAAGGAAAGAGATATCTTGACTGAGGGAGCCATTATGGGGCTAGCAATAAACCTGGTTCTAGAAAAATGCCCAAGAACCCACAGGGATGAACCCAGCTGAGACGCTATGCAGTAGAGGAGAGGGTGTCTGAACTAGCCTTACCCTGTAGTCAGACTGATGATTATCTTAAATATCACCAACAACAGATGGGAACAGAGGCAATGACCCTCATCGGAGCACTGGACTGAGTTTCCAAGGTCCAGTTGAAGAGTGGAAGGAGTCAGAGTCTTAGCAACGAATTCAAGACCATGAGGAGTTCATAAAACCTTAGAGACCTGTCTGGGCACTGGGTCCGAATCCTCGGGGCACTCAAGCGGGCGGGACTCCCTTTGTTTCTATCGCCTGCCTGCACCAAGCAGGGTAGGCGCTTTGTTTGCGACCTGCCCACAGCACGGAGGCCTGATCTCTCGGCGCCAGGAGAGTCAGCATTGGGGTGAGTGTCTGGCCCCGGGGCGCCAGCCTCGGAAGGGGAGATCAGAGGTTCCTTGGTCCCCTATCCTTCTTGGGCTCTCTGCAGGGCCTCCACTCCCTGCATACCTCCTCTTTCTTCCTAGCCACCCAGCTCCCATCCAGAACCCTCCCCACTTCGGCCCCACTGTCCTCTTTCTGCAAATAACATCACCCAGCCCAGCCTGTCTGGGCACTGGGTCCGAATCCTCGGGCCACTCAAGCGGGCAGGACTCCCTTTGTTTCTATCGCCTGCCTGCACCAAGCAGGGTAGGCGCTTTGTTTGCGACCTGCCCACCAGCACGGAGGCCTGATCTCTTGGTGCCAGGAGAGACAGCATTGGGGGTAGGCTTTTTGGCTGCAAGCTGCCCAACCAGCACGGAGACCTGATCTCTTGGCGCCAGGAGAGCCAACGTTGGGGAGAGCCAGCGTTGGGTAGGAAAGGAGACCTGATCTGGTAAAAGAAGATTCATAAGGGAGCATTTGGAAGAAGAGATGGGCAGACGCCAAGGCAAGAATTCGCCCAACAAGCTGAAAAGCAACATGAAGCCACCAGAAACCAGCGACCTCACAACGGGAGGACATGAACACCTTAATCAAGAAGAAGTAGAAAAGATTGACTTCATGAAAGTGATTGATGCCCTTAAACAGCATGTAAAAAACGCCCTTATAGAAATGGATGAGAAATATAACAGAAAGTTTGAAGAATTGAATAAATCAGTGAATGATACCCTAGAAAACCAAGGAAAAACAATCAAACAGATAATGGAAACAGTTCAAGACTTGAAAACTGAACTGGAGGCGAAGAAGAAAACACAAACAGAGGGCCGGCTGGACATGGAAAATTTAAGTAAACAGAGTCTACAGAAACAAGCATAACCAACAGAATACAAGAGTTAGAAGAAAGAATCTCAGATTCTGAAGATACCATAGAGAAAATAAATGCACTGATCAAAGAAAACAGCAAGTCCAACAAACTCTCATCACAAAATATTCAGGAAATATGGGACACAATAAAAAGACCAAACCTAAGAATAATAGGAGTAGAAGGAGAAGAAGTGCAGCTCAATGGTCCAGAAAATATATTTAATAAAATTATAGAAGAAAACTTTCCCAACCTAAAGAAAGATAAACCTATGAAGGTACAAGAAGCATACAGAACACCGAATAGGCTGGATCAAAAAAAAAACCATCCCCTCGCCATATAATTATCAAAACACAAGGCATACAGAATAAGGAAAGAATATTAAGAGCTGCAAAGGAAAAAAGGCCAAATTACTTATAAAGGTAAACCTATCAGACTTACACCTGACTTCTCCATAGAAACCATGAAAGCCAGAAGGTCCTGGATAGATGTACTGCAGAAACTAACAGACGATGGATTAAAGCCCAGATTACTATACCCAGCCAAGCTTTCGTTCACTATAAACGGAGAAAATAAAATTTTCCACGATAAAAACAAATTTAAATAATACGCAGCCACAAATCCAGCCTTACAGAAAGTAATAGAAGGAAAATCACTAACCAAGGAGTCCAACAATTCAGACATCTAGAGACCCTTCACAAACACAAATCAAAGAAGGGAAACACACAAACTCTACTACTAAAAAAATGACCGGCGTTAACAACCACTGGTCATTAATATCACTTAATGTCAATGGACTTAACTCACCTATTAAAAGGCACAGGCTAAGAGATTGGATACGAAACCAGGATGCAACATACTGCTGTTTACAAGAAACACACCTCAACCACAAAGACAGGCACCTACTCAGAGTAAAGGACTTGGAAAAGGCTTATCAAGCAAATGGACCTAAGAAACAAGCAGTGGTGGCCATACTAATCTCTAACAAAGTTGACTTCAAACTTAAATCAATCAGAAGAGATGGAGAGGGGCATTTTATACTCATAACAGGAACAGTTCATCAGGATGAAGTCTCAATCATGAACATCTATGCCCCTAATATAAGCACCCACATACATAAAAGAAACATTGCTAAAACTCAAGGCAGCCATCAAACCGCACACATTAATAGTAGGAGACTTCAACACTTCTCTCTCACCAATGGACAGGTCAATCAAACAGAAACCTAACAGAGAAATTAGAGAATTAATGGAGGTAATGAAGCAAATGGACTTAACAGACATCTATAGAACTTTTCACCCAAATAGGAAAGAATATACCTTCTTCTCTGCAGCTCATGGAACCTTCTCAAAAATCGACCACATAGTCGGTAACAAAGCAAACATCCACAGTTACAAAAAAAATTTTAGTAAACACCTGTGTCTTATCAGATCACCATGGATTAAAGTTAGAATTCAACAAAAATGCTACTCCCAGAAAGCCTACAAACTCATGGAAACTGAACAGTCAACTACTGAACCATACCTGGATTAAGGAAGAAATTAAGAAAGGAATTAAAGTCTTCCTGGAATTCAATGAAAATAAAGGAACAACATACTTAAACTATGAAAGCAGTCCTAAGAAGAAAGTTCATAGCACTAAGTGCCCACTTAAAGAAAACAGAGAAAGCTCACATTGGAGACTTAACAGCCCACCTGAAAGCTCTAGAAAAAAAAGAAGCAGACTCACCTAGGAGGAGTAGAAGACTGGAAATAATCAAATTGAGGGCTGAAATCAACAAAATAGAAACACAGAAAACAATCCAAAGAATCAATGAAACAAAAAGCTGGTTCCTGGAGAAAATAAACAAGATTGACAAACCCCTATCCAAACTAATCAAACGGCAGAGAGAGAATTTGCATATTAATAATATCAGAAATGAAAAGGGGGACATAACCACAGACACAGAGGAAATTCAGAGAATCATTAGATCTTAATACAAAAGCCTATATGCCACAAAACTGGAAAATGTAAAGGAAATGGACACTTTTTTAGATAAATACCATATACCAAAGTTACACCAGGACCAGGTGAACAATCTAAATAGACCTGTTAGTCGCGAAGAATTAGAAGAGGTTATCAAAAACCTCCCTACCAAAAAAAGCCCAGGACCAGATGGTTTCAATGCGGAATTCTATCAGAACTTCCAAGAAGAACTAATACTTATACTCCTTAATGTATTTCACAATATAGAAACAGAGGAGTCATTGCCAAATTACTTTTATGAAGCTACAGTCACTCTGATACCCAAATCACACAAAGACTCAACCAAGAAAGAGAATTACAGGCCAATCTCACTCATGAACATCGACGCAAAAATCCTCAACAAAATACTGGCAAACCATATCCTAGAACACATTAGAAAAATTATCCATTATGATCAAGTAGGCTTCATCCCAGGGATGCAAGGCTGGTTCAACATATGAAAATCTATCAATGTAATCCATCATATAAATAAATTGAAAGAAAAAAACCATATGATCATTTCATTAGATGCTGAAAAAGCATTTGACAAAATTCAACATCCCTTTATGATAAAAGTATTGGAGAGATTAGGGATACAAGGGTCATACCTAAATATAATAAAAGCTATATACAGCAAGCCGATAGCTAACATCAAATTAAATGGAGAGAAACTTAAAGCCATCCCACTAAACTCAGGAACACGACAAGGCTGTCCACTCTCGCCATACCTCTTCAATATAGTGCTTGAAGTTCTAGCAATAGCACTAAGACACCATAAGGGGATCAAGGGGATTCAAATTGGAAAGGAAGAAGTTAAACTTTCGTTATTTGCAGATGATATGATAGTGTACATAAGCGACCCCAAAAACTCCACCAAAGAACTTATACAGCTGATAAACAGCTTTAGTAATGTGGCAGGATACAAGATCAACTGCAAAAAATCAGTCGCCCTCCTATACACAAAGGGTATGGAAGCAGAGAGGGAAATCAGAGAAGCTTCACATTTCACGATAGCCACAAACAGCATTAAATATCTTGGGGTAACTCTAACCAAGGAAGTGAAAGATCTATTTGACAAGAACTTTAAGGCATTGAAAAAAGAAACTGAGGAGTATACCAGAAAATGGAAGGACCTCCCTTGCTCTTGGATTGGGAGGATCAACATAGTAAAAATGGCAATTCTACCAAAGGCAATTTATAGATTCAATGCAATCCCCATCAAGGTCCCATCAAAATTCTTCACAGATCTTGAGAGAACAATAATCAACTTTATATGGAAAAACAAAAAGCCCAGGATAGCCAAAACAATCCCATACAATAAAGCATCTTCTGGAGGCATTACCATCCCTGACTTCAAACTCTATTACAGAGATACAGTAATGAAAACAGTGTGGTACTGGCATAAAAACAGAGAAGTCGACCAATGGAATCATATAGAAGACCCGAATTTTAACCCACAAACCTATGAACACCTCATTTTTGATAAAGGAGCCAAAAGTATACAATGGAAGAAAGAAAGCATCTTCAACAAATGGTGCTGGCATAACTGGATGTCAACCTGTAGAGGAATGAAAATAGACCCATATCTATCACCATGCACAAAACTCAAGTCCAAATGGATCAAAGACCTCAATATCAGTCAGAACACATTGAACCTGATAGAAGAGAAAGTGGGAAGTACCCTACAGCAGATGGGCACAGGAGATCGCTTCCTATGTGTAACCCCAACAGCACAGACATTAAGGGCAACATTGAATAAATGGGACCTCCTGAAACTGAGAAGCTTCTGTAAAGCAAAGGACACTGTCACCAAGACAAAAAGGCAACCTACTGACTGGGAGAAGATCTTCACCAACCCCGCAACAGACAAAGGTCTGATCTCCAAAATATATAGAGAACTCAGGAAACTAGACTTTAAAATGCTAATTAACCCAATTAAAAAAATGGGGCACTGAGCTGAACAGAGAATTCTCAACAGAAGAAGTTCAAATGGTTAAAAGACACCGAAGGTCATGCTCAACCTCCTTAGCGATCAGGGAAATGCAAATCAAAACAACTTTGAGATATCATCTTACACCTGTCAGAATGGCTAAAATAAAAAACTCCAATGATAGCCTTTGCTGGAGAGGCTGTGGAGGAAGCGGTACCCTCATCCATTGCTGGTGGGAATGCAATCTTGTGCAACCACTTTGGAAATCAGTGTTTCGGTTTCTCAGGAAATTCGGGATCAACCTACCCCTGGACCCAGCAATACCACTCCTGGGAATATACCCAAGAGATGCCCGATCATATGACAAGAGCATTTGTTCAAGTATGTTCATAGCAGTATTATTTGTAATAGCCAGAACCTGGAAACAACCTAGATGCCCTTCAATGGAAGAATGGATGAAGAAAGTGTGGAATATCTACACATTAGAGTACTAGGCTGCAGTTAAAAAACAATGACTTCTCGAATTTTGCATGCAAATGGATGGAAATAGAAAACATTATCCTGAGTGAGGTAACCCAGACCCAAAAAGATGAATATGGGATGTACTCACTCATAATTGGTTTCTAGCCATAAACAAGGGTCACGGAGTCTACAATTGGTGATCCCAAAGAAGCTAAGTAAGAAGGTGAACCAAAGGAAAAACATATAGTTGTCTTCTTGGCTACGGGAAGTAGACAAAATTGCCGGGGAGAAAATTGAGATCTTGGGGGTGGGGTGGGATGGGGGTAAGGGGAGATGGGGAGAGAAAAGGGAGAAGGGGAGAATGGGGGGAACTTGGGGAAAAAGGAGGATTGGGATAAAGGAAGGTTGGATAGGGGAGCACGGAAGCACAATTCTTAGTTATGGGAGCCACCTTAGAGTTGGCAAGAGACTTGAACCTAGAGTGGCTCCCAGATGCCCAAGGTGATGTCCCCAGTTAGTTCCTTGGGCAGCTGAGGATAGGGAACCTGAAATGACCCTATCCTAGAGCAATACTGACGAATATCTTGCATATCATCATAGAACCTTCATCTGGTGATAGATGGAGATAGAGACAGAGACCCACACTGGAGCACTGGACTGAGCTCCCAAGGTCCCAATGAGGAGCAGGAGGGAGAACATGAGCAAAGAAGTCGGGACCACGAGGGGTGCACCCACCCACTGAGACAGTGGAGCTGATCTATTGGGAGCTCACCAAGGCCAGCTGGACTGTCACTGAAAAAGCTTGGGGTAAAACTGGACTCTCTGAGCATGGCGAACAATGAGGGCTGATGAGAAGCCAAGGACAATGGCACGGGGTTTTGAACCTACGTAATGTGCTGGCTTTGTGGGAGCCTAGCCAGTTTGGATGTTCACCTTCCTAGAAATGGACGGAGAGGGGAGGACCTAGGACTTACCACAGGGCAGGGAACCCTGACTGCTCTTTGGACTGGAGAGGGAGAGGGAGAGGAGTGGGGGGAGAGGGAGAAAGGTGGGAGGAGGGGGAGAAGGGTGGGTGGAGGGGGAGGGAAATGGGAGGCTGGGAGGAGGTGGAAACTTGTTTTTTTTTTCCTTTTCTCAATAAAAAAAATGGAAAAAAAACCTTAGATAGCTTTAAAAGGAATTCTAGACACAAAATAATGGTATTTTTCAAATGGGTTCTGTTTTCTGGTGGTGAGCAGTGTACCTACAGCTTCTTTAAGAGAGGTCTTCCAGACTCAGCATTGGCAGAAAAGGTTGCACGGCTTTTTTAGGATAGGGCTTCATGGTTTGTGTTGGCATGAAAGGTTCTTGATCTTTTGGGAGGTCTGGTTATGGAGCATTTGAATGGGTTTTATGAGCAGAGAGCTACAGGTTGATTAATGGCAAAGTAAACCTGTTGCATCCCTGGAGTGGGGGAAGAGAGTATGGCTTATAGAGTGAACAATAAACTTACCTCTGCCATGTTGTACTGGGTGGAACCAAAAGGCAAAGCAGTCTTAGTCCTAGCCATACCCACTGAGTATTAAATCAAAAGGTTCTCCTGGCCAGAAAATGATTATCGATATGCAATTAAGTCAAATACAGACTGAAATAAAGCTCTGAATGGGTCATAGTATGTTTAATAATGTATATAGGTTTAAGAGAGAAAGGAAAAAGAGTATGAACAGTTATTAAAAGAAGTAATGTTTTTGAAGAGACAGTAAAAGTAATATAAAAGAGTACAGAGAGTTATAGACTAAAGGAGAAAAAACATAGGCCACATAAAAATGGAATATACATACAGAGTTTGGGTTGTGATTCTTTCAAATTTGACTGTGAATGAGCTAAGTACAGAGAGACATTTGGTCCTGGGTACTGTTAAGCTAAACCAAGATATATATTTCAAAATTTGGGTCTATGGATATATTTCTTTGGAAAAGAGGTTCCGCTTTTTTTTTCCACAGAGAATGAGACTCTGTGGCTTCCTTCCAGACTAATGATGGACCAAAACCCCCAATAAGTCTCTATAAACCCCTGAAAAATTTTGCCCAACAGAAAGCAGGAAGCAGTTTGGACAGAACTAAGCTCAAATTCCCAAATATTAGTTATAAAAGTTTGTTTACATTTAAAGGGGGTATTATATAGAGATGCATTCTTTGCATTCATCTTGGTCTACTGATACAAATTTAAGGTCAATTTTGTTATATGTATATTTCTGCTCTTGATTAAGATATTGTGTTCATGCAGCTCATTTAAAATGTAATGTATAATTAAGAAATACAGATTAATAGATAGTCATCTATAAGAGTCAAGCTTTGTAGTCTTGTTAGTTAGGTTTTCTAGATGCACAAAGATATATTTCAGATAGGTATTCTTCCAACCTTTCGAAGACTAACAGAATATGGCATTTAAAATGTTTTAAGAACTAAGACTTTTCTTGACAGTGAGACAAGTCTGCTTCTGGAAACATCAATTACTTCAGAGAGGTTGATGGGCTTTGAATAAACTCATTATGGAATTTGCCTTCAGTGTGACAAGACTAGCTAGCTCTTTGGGCAAGAAACTTACCTGGAGTATTGGATGGTATGCTATATGAACTACACATGCAGGACCCTCAGAAAATTGACTACTGAATTTTCCAAAAGATGAAATGATCCTTCAGGGTTCCTGTTTCACAGAAGAAACTGCCAGACATTCTGCAGGACACAAAGGAAAATAACTGACAAACTACCAATATATAAAAAAGGAGTCTTTTAAATTTCCTGCTTTATGGAAAAATCTGCCAGATTCTATGCGCTGTAGACTGAAGATGGATGATACAGAAGAAATTTGGCAGCAAGGTATCTCTGTTAATTCTAGAGTTTTGGAAGTTGCCTACAATGCACTTCTTGTTTTCTTAGCAATGTTATCTCCTTCTGGAGTCTTTGATGGAGTTGAAGAAAGATAGTTTTAATTATAAACAATAAATTAGATATAAAATTTTAGACTCACAAAGTTAGAATAGATGATAAAGTGTTTTTCTTATTTTCTCAAATGTAAATTGTAACTTTATTTCTTGCTTCATAACTGTTTTGTTATATGCAATTTTATGATGTTAAATATAAAACTTTCCTTTATATTTAGACAGTAAAGTGGAGATGATGTGAGATTCCCCTCTGTATACTATGGATACATTTTATTATCATTGGATACTAAAGAAGCTGTTTTGAACAATGGCATAGAGTAAAGGCAGGAAGGAATCCAGAGATATAGAGATAGAGATAAAGTAGGCAGAGTCAGGGAGACATTATGTAACTGCTGAAGGTGGCAGATGCCAGAACAAAACTTAACCCAGTAAGCCACAACCTCATGATGATTCACAGATTAATAGAAATGTGTTAATTTAAGATGTAAGAGCTAGCTAAAAATCTGCCTGTATCAAGCAGTGTTTCTATTTTTAAAATATTCTGCTAGGAAATTTCTTCTCACCCCTTTGAGAATAAGGGGTGAGGGTCTCACATTTTGTTTTTCCATATAAAGTTGAGTATTGTTCTCTCAAGATCTGTGAAGAATTTTGATGGGATTTTGATGGGGATTTCATTGAATCTATAGATTGTTTTTGGTAGGATTGTCATTTTTACTATGTTGATCCTCCCAATCCAAGAGCAAGGAAGATCCTTCCATTTTCTGGTATCCTCCTCAATTTCTTTCTTCAAAGACTTAAAGTTCTTGTCAAATAGGTTTTTTTTTTTACTTCTTTGGTTCTTGTTACCCCAAGATACTTTATGTTATTTGTGACTGTTGTGAAAGGTGAAGTTTCTCTGATTTCCCTCTCAGTTTCTTTCTCCTTTGTGTATAAGAGGGCGACTGATTTTTTAGCAGTATTATTTATAATAGCCAGAACTTGGAAACAACCTAGATGCCCCTTAATGGAAGAATGGATAAAGAAAGTGTGGAATATATACACAGCAGAGTATACTCAGAGGTAAAAACAATGACATCTTCAATTTTGCATGCAAATGAGTGGATGTAGAAAACACTACCGTGAGTGATGTAACCCAGACCCAGAAAGATAAATATGGGATGTACTCACTCATTAGTGGATTCTAGCCATAAAAAAGGACACTGAGCCTATAATTCATGATCCTAGAGAAGCTAAATAAGAAGGTGAACCCAAAGAAAAACATACACACACACACACACACACACACACACACACACACACACACACACACACCTGGATATGGGAGCATGGAAGAAGATATCTTAATTGAGGGAGCCATTTTGGGCTCTGGAGGGTTCCCAGGACCCTGAGCAGTGGAGGAGAGGGTGACTGAACTGGCCTTGTCCTGTAGTCAGAATGAAGAGTATCTTTTTTTTTTATTTTATTTTTTTTTATTGAGAAAAGGAGAAAAAAAAAACAACAATTTTCCACCTCCTCCCAGCCTCCCATTTCCCTCCCCCTCCTCCCCCCTTACGCCCCCTCCTCCCACCCTTCTCCCCCTCCCCCCACTCCTTTCCCCCTCCCTCTCCAGTCCAAAGAGCAGTCAGGGTTTTCTGCCCTGTGGTAAGACCTAGGACCTCCCACCTCCGTCCATATCTAGGAAGGTGAACATCCAAACTGGCTGGGCTCCCAAAAAGCCATCACATTACGTAGGATCAAACCCCCGTGCCATTGTCCTTTGCATCTCATCAGCCCTCATAGTTCGCCATGTTCACAGAGTCCAGTTTTATCCCATGCTTTTTCAGTCACAGTCCAGCTGGTCTTGGTGAGCTCTCAATAGATCAGCTCCAATGTCTCAGTGGGTGGGTGCATCCCTCGTGGTCCCGACTTCTTTGCTCATGTTCTCCCTCCTTCTGCTCCTCATTGGGACTTTGGGAGCTCAGTCCAGTGCTCCAGTGTGGGTCTCTGTCTCTATATCCATCCATCACCAGATGAAGGTTCTATGATGATATGCAAGATATTCGTAAGTATTGCTCAAGGATAGGGTCATTTCAGGTTCCCTATTCTCAACTGCCCAAGGAACTAACTGGGGACCTCAGCTTGGGCACCTGGGAGCCCCTCTAGGGTCAGGTCTCTTGCCAACCCTAAAGTGGTTCCCTTAACTAAGAATTGTGGTTCCGTGCTACCCTGTCCAACCTTCCTATATCCCAATCCTCCTGCTTTCCCAAGGCTCGACCTCCTTCCCTTCTAACTTTTCTCTCCCCATCTCCCCTTTCTCCCAACCCTCCCCACCCCAAGATCCCAATTTTCTCCCCGGCACTTTTGTCTACTTCCCTTAGCCAAGAGGATAACTATATGTTTTTCCTTGGGTTCCCCTTCTTACTTAGCTTCTTTAGATTCACCTATTGTAGACTCCGTGACCCTTATTGATGGCTAGAAACCAATTATGAGTGAGTACATCCCATGTTCATCTTTTTGGGTCAGGGATACCTCACTCAGGATAGTGTTTTCTATTTCCATCCATTTGCATGCAAAATTCGAGAAGTCATTGTTTTTTACCGCTGAGTAGTACTCTAATGTGTAGATATTCCATACTTTCTTCATCCATTCTTCCATTGAAGGGCATCTAGGTTGTTTCCAGGTTCTGGCTATTACAAATAATACTGCTATGAACATAGTTGAACAAATGCTTTTGTCATATGATAGGGCATTTCTTGGGTATATTCCCAAGAGTGGTATTGCTGGGTCCAGGGGTAGGTTGATCCCGAATTTCCTAAGAAACCGAAACACTGACTTCCATAGTGGTTGCACAAGATTGCATTCCCACCAGCAATGGATGAGGGTACCCCTTCCTCCACAACCTCTCCAGCAAAGGTTATCGTTGGTGTTTTTGACTTTAGGCATTCTCACAGGTGTAAGATGATATCTCAAAGTTGTTTTGATTTGCATTTCCCTGATTGCTAAGGAAGTTGAGCATGACCTTAAGTGTCTTTTGGCCATTTGAACATCTTCTGTTGAGAATTCTCTGTTCAGATCAGTGCCCCATTTTTTAATTGGGTTAATTAGCATTTTAAAGTCTAGTTTCTTGAGTTCTCTATATATTTTGGAGATCAGACCTTTGTCTGTTGCGGGGTTGGTGAAGATCTTCTCCCAGTCAGTAGGTTGCCTTTGTGTCTTAGTGACAGTGTCCTTTGCTTTGCAGAAGCTTCTCAGTTTTAGTAGGTCCCATTTATTCAATGTTGCTCTTAATGTCTGTGCTTCTGGGGTTATACATAGGAAGCGATCTCCTGTGCCCATCTGTTGTAGGGTATTTCCCACTTTCTCTTCTATCCTTTTCAGTGTGTTCGGGCTGATATTGAGGTCTTTAATCCATTTGGACTTGAGTTTTGTGCACGGTGAGAGATATGGGTCTATTTTCATTCTTCTACAGGTTGACATCCAGTTGTGCCAGCACCATTTGTTGAAGATGCTTTCTTTCTTCCATTGTATACTTTTAGCTCCTTTTTCAAAAATGAGGTGTTCATAGGTTTGTGGGTTAAAATCCGGGTCTTCTATACGATTCCATTGGTCGACTTCTCTGTTTTTATGCCAGTACCACACTGTTTTCATTACTGTAGCTCTGTAATAGAGTTTGAAGTCAGGGATGGTAATGCCTCCAGAAGATCCTTTATTGTATAGGATTGTTTTGGCTATCCTGGGTTTTTTGTTTTTCCATATAAAGTTGATTATTGTCCTCTCCAGATCTGTGAAGAATTTTGATGGGATCTTGATGGGGATTGCATTGATTCTATAAATTGCCTTTGGTAGAATTGCCATTTTTACTATGTTGATCCTCCCAATCCAAGAGCAAGGTAGATCCATCCATTTTTTGGTATCCTCTTCAATTTCTTTCTTCAATGCCTTAAAGTTCTTGTCAAATAGATCTTTCACTTCCTTGGTTAGATTTACCCCAAGATATTTAATGCTGTTTGTGGCTATCGTGAATGGTCAAGCTTCTCTGATTTCCCTCTCTGCTTCCCTATTCTTTGTGTATAAGAGGGCGACTGATTTTTTGGAGTTGATCTTGTATCCTGCCACATTACTAAAGCTGTTTATCAGCTGTAAAAGTTCTTTGGTGGAGTTTTGGGGGTCGCTTAAGTACACTATCATATCATCTGCGAATAACGAAAGTTTAACTTCTTCCTTTCCAATTCGAATCCCCTTGATCCCATTATGTTGTCTTATTGCTATTGCTAGAACTTCAAGTACTATATTGAAGAGGTATGGCGAGAGTGGACAGCCTTGTCGTGTTCCTGAGTTAAGCGGGATGGCTTTGAGTTTCTCTCCGTTTAATTTGATGTTAGCTGTCAGCTTGCAGTATATAGCTTTTATTATATTTAGGTATGACCCTTGTATCCCTAATCTCTCCAAGACTTTTAACATAAATGGATGTTGAATTTTGTCGAATGATTTTTCAGCATCTAATGAGATGATCATATGGTTATTTTCCTTCAGTTTATTTATATGCTGGATTACATTGACAGATTTTCATATGTTGAACCAGCCCTGCATCTCAGGAATGAAGCCTACTTGATCATAATGGATAATTTTCCTAATGTGTTCTTGGATTCGGTTTGCCAGTATTTTGTTGAGGATTTTTGCGTCGATGTTCATGAGTGAGATTGGCCTGTAATTCTCTTTCCTGGTTGAGTCTTTGTGTGGTTTTGGTATCAGAGTAACTATAGCTTCATAAAAGGAATTAGGTAATGACCCTTCTGTTTCTATTTTGTGGAATACATTAAGGAGTATGGGTATTAGCTCTTCTTGGAAGTTCTGGTAGAATTCCGCATTGAAACCATCTGGTCCTGGGCTTTTTTTGGTAGGGAGGTTTTTGATAACAGCTTCTAATTCTTCGCGACCAACAGGTCTGTTTAGATTGTTCACCTGGTCCTGGTGTAACTTTGGTATATGGTATTTATCTAAAAAAGTGTCCATTTCTTTTACATTTTCCAGTTTTGTGTTATACAGGCTTTTGTAATATGATCTGATGATTCTCTGAATTTCCTCTGTGTCTGTGGTTATGTCCCCCTTTTCATTTCTGATCTTATTAATTTGCGTATTCTCTCTCTGCCGTTTGATTAGTTTGGATAGGGGTTTATCAATCTTGTTGATTTTCTCCAGGAACCAGCTTTTTGTTTCATTGATTCTTTGGATTGTTTTCTGTGTTTCTATTTTGTTGATTTCAGCCCTCAGTTTGATTATTTCCAATCTTCTACTCCTCCTATGTGAGTCTGCTTCTTTTTTTTCTAGAGCTTTCAGGTGGGCTGCTAAGTCTTCAATATGTGCTTTCTCTGTTTTCTTTAAGTGGGCACTTAGTGCGATGAACTTTCCTCTTAGCACTGCTTTTATAGTGTCCCTTAAGTTCGAGTATGTTGTTTCTTTATTTTCATTGAATTCCAGGAAGACTTTAATTTCTTTCTTTATTTCTTCCTTAATCCAGGTATGGTTCAGAAGTTGACTGTTCAGTTTCCATGAGTTTGTAGGCTTTCTGGGGGTAGCATTGTTGTTGAATTCTAACTTTAATCCATGGTGATCTGATAAGACACAGGTGGTTACTAATTTTTTTTTGTAACTGTGTAAGTTAGCTTTGTTACCGAGTATGTGGTCAATTTTAGAGAAGGTTCCATGAGCTGCAGAGAAGAAGGTATATTCTTTCCTCTTCGGGTGGAATAATCTATAGATGTCTGTTAAGTCCATTTGCTTCATTACCTCCATTAATTCTCTAATTTCTCTGTTAGGTTTCTGTTTGATTGACCTGTCCATTGGTGAGAGAGGAGTGTTGAAGTCTCCTACTATTAGTGTGTGTGGTTTGATGGCTGCCTTGAGTTTTAGTAATGGTTCTTTTACATACGTGAGCGCTTTTATATTCGGGGCATAGATATTCAGGATTGAGACTTCATCCTGATGAATTGTTCCTCTTATGAGTATAAAATGTCCCTCTCCATCTCTTCTGATTGATTTAAGTTTGAAGTCAACTTTGTTAGAAATTAGTATGGCCACACCTGCTTGTTTCTTATGACAATTTGCTTGATAAGCCTTTTCCCAGCCCTTTACTCTGAGTAGGTGCCTGTCTTTGTGGTTGAGGTGTGTTTCTTGTAGACAGCAGAACGTTGGATCCTGTTTTCGTATCCAATCTCTTAGCCTGTGCCTTTTTATAGGTGAGTTGAGCCCATTGACATTAAGTGATATTAATGACCAGTGGTTGTTAACTCCGGTCACTTTTTTAGTAGTAGGGTTTGTGTGTTTCCCTTCTTTGAGTTGTGCTGGTGAAAGGTCTCTAGATGACTGAGTTATTGTGGGCATTGTTGGATGGACTCCTTGGTTAGTGATTTTCCTTCTATAATTTTCTGTAAGGCTGGATTTGTGGCTACGTATTGTTTGAATTTGTTTTTATCCTGGAAAATTTTGTTTTCTCCATTTATAGTGAACGAAAGCTTGGCTGGATATAGTAGTCTGGGCTTGCATTCATGATCTCTTAGTTTTTGCAGTACATCTATCCAGGACCTTCTGGCTTTCATGGTTTCCATAGAGAAGTCAGGTGTAAGTCTGATAGGTTTACCTTTATAAGTAACTTGGCCTTTTTCCTTTGCGGCTCTTAATATTCTTTCTTTATTCTGTGTATTTTGTGGTTTGATTATTATATGGCGAGGGGATTTTTTTTTTTTGATCCAGCCTATTTGGTGTTCTGTATGCTTCTTGAACCTTCATAGGTACCTCTTTCTTCAGGTTGGGAAAGTTTTCTTCTATAATTTTATTAAGTATATTTTCTGTACCGTTGAGCTGCACTTCTTCTCCTTCTTCTACTCCAATTATTCTTAGGTTTGGTCTTTTTATTGTGTCCCAAATTTCCTGAATGTTTTGTGATGAGAATTTGTTGGTTTTGCTGTTTTCTTTGATCAGTGTGTTTATTTTTTCTATGGTA
Organism: Microtus oregoni; assembly: GCF_018167655.1. Taxonomy (NCBI): domain Eukaryota; kingdom Metazoa; phylum Chordata; class Mammalia; order Rodentia; family Cricetidae; genus Microtus; species Microtus oregoni. Next base: position 1,014,376 of record NW_024544772.1, read on the forward strand.
TCTTCAGTGTCTGATATTCTCTCTTCTATCTCTTGTAATCTGTTGTTAGTACTTGTTTCTGTCATTCCTGTTCGTTTACCCAGATTTTCCATCTCCATTCTTCCCTCGGCTTGTGCTTTCTTCATTGCTTCCATTTCATTCTTCATGTCTTGAACCGCTTCCCTAACCTGTTTGATTGCTTTTTCTTGTTTCTCTTGGTTTTCTTGCGTGTCTTTGAGCGATTTATTCATTTCCTCTACCTTTTTGTTTGTAATCTCTAATTGTTTATGGCAGTTTTTCACCTCCTGTTTAAGGTCCTCTATTATTTTCATATAGTTCACTTTTGAGTCGATTTCTTCTATTTCTTCAGGAGTAGGGTGTACAATTCTTATTTCGGGATCCCTGGTTTCTGGTGGTGTCATGTTGCCTTTCAGATTGTTGGAGGAATTCTTGTATTGGCGCCTTCCCATCTCTTCCTTCAAATGGAGCCAGGAGAGGCCTGGTCTCTTGGTCCAGACTTTGCTGTGATTGACTCTCAGGGTATATCTCTTCAGTGTAGAAACAGGAACCGTTCCTGTCCAGATGGGATTCCTCCGCAACCGTCCTGATGGGATTCCTCAGCAACTAAACAGGGCCGCCGGTAGCCCAATGATCCAGGGCCAACAGGATGAATGGAGCAAGTGGGGGGGGGTGGTATCCAGGAGCGCGCAGGAAGCCTGGCGCCAGAGCTGGAGGTGCCCGGCTCCCTTACAGGGGACCCTGAGGCCTGCCCGGCTGGCAGGCACTCACCGCTCTGGGTGGGTCGCCTTAGTTTAGGAGCTTAAGACTGTAGTTGAGCACTGGTCCTAGCATACAGCGGGGCAGGGTTGGGGAGGGGTGCTGGGTCGTGCGAAAGAAAGACAGCCTGCAGAAGGAGCTGGGGGAGGGGGTTTGTGCTCTCTTCCGGGACAGTCCGCCCCTGGGTAGCACACACTCACCCGTCCTGATGGGATTCCTCAGTAACTAAACAGGGCCGCTGGTAGCCCAATGATCCAGGGCCAACAGGATAAATGGAGCAGGGGGGGGGGTGGTATCCAGGAGCGCGCAGGAAGCCTGGCGCTGGAGCTGAAGGTGCCCGGCTCCCTTACAGGGGACCCTGAGGCCTGCCCGGCTGGTAGGCACTCACTGCTCTGGGTGGGTCGCCTTAGTTTAGGAGCTTAAGACTGTAGTTGAGCACTGGTCCTAGCATACAGCGGGGCAGGGTTGGGGAGGGGTGCTGGGGGTGCTGGTCGTGCGAAAGAAAGACAGCCCTCTGAAGAGTATCTTGAATATCAGCACAGAACTTTCATTCAGTGATGGATGGAGACAGAGACCCACATTGGAGCACAGGACTGAGCTTCCAAGGTCCAGTTGAAGAGCAGGAAGAGGGAGAATATGAGCAAGGAAATCAGGACCACAAGGGGTTGGTCCATTCACTGAGACGGTGGGACTGATCTAATGGGAGCTCACCAAGGCCAGCTGGACTGGGACTGATGGAGCATGAGATCAAACCAGACTCTCTGAATGTGGTTGACATTTGAGGCAGACTGAGGGGCCAGTGATAATGGCACTGGGATTAGTCTCTACTGCATGTACTGGCTTTTGGGGATCCTATTCTCTTTTGGGGATCCTATCCATCCTTGCTCAGCCTGGATGTAGGGGGGAGGGCCTTGGACTTCCCACAGGCAGGGTGCCTTGCCCTCTCTTAGGAATGGAGGGGGTGGAGGAAGGTTTGTGGAGGGGGCAGAGGGAAGTGGGAGGAACTGGGAATTATGTTTGGTATTATTTTAAAGTAATAAAAAAACCCCAATGTTAAATTAAAGAAAAAAAAGAAATATGCAGGCAAACTGATGGAGCTAGAAAAAATCACTGAGTGTGGTTACCCAAATCCCAATAGACAAACATGGTATGTACTCACTCATAAATTATATCAGACATAAAGCAAAGACATAAAGCCTGTAGTCCATAACCACAAAGAAGATAAGTAAAAAAGAGAACCCTAAGATTTTCCCCCTGGAAATTATTAAACAAGATGTCCCTAGTAACTTAGCAGCATGGGAAAAGAGGGAAGGAGGTTGGGAATGGATAGGAAAGAGGGGTTCAGGGAGGAGTATGTGAGGGATCAGGAAGGTTGCTGGGTGAAGAACAGACAGGGAGAGCAAGGAAAGAAATACCTTGAAAGATGGAGGCATTATGGGGTTAGTGAGAAAGTAGGTAGTAGAGAAATTACTAGAAACAAGTTGGAGCTCACTGACTCTGGACTGACAGGTGGGGAACCCTACACAAGGCCGAACTATGCCTTTTGAATGTGGGTAACAGTTTGTATGGCTTGGGAAGTTTGTGGGGCCACTAACAGCGTAATCACTTGCTCAGCCTAGATACAGGCGTGAGGGCCATGGCTCTGCCTCAAGTGATGCGACACAGCTTATTAACTCCCCATGGAGGCCTCATCCTCTTTGAGGAATATAGGGAGAACGGGGGGGGGGGAGAGAAGGTGGGAGACTGGGAGGATAGGAGGGAGATGGAACTGAAATTGGTATGTAAAATAAGATTGTTTTAAAAATAAAATAAGATAAACAAAGATATGATAGTTCACCAAGTAGATGGCTGCTTAATCTAAACAAACCTATAAAGCTAACAAATACTTTTTATTTACTCAGATATAACTTGCCATAAAAGAACCTCCTCAAAATTAGGGTTGGGGAGGGTTTTTTTCTTTCTGGAGAATAAAGACATTCAGTTAAGGAATCTGAAGAGCACTGGACAAATGAGACTGAAGAAGAACAAATCATTTAGAAAAAACATCCCAAGAAAAAAATAAATTGGTTTATTGGTATATCAGATTTCCAATATGCTAGAATTTTATAAATCTTCCCAAATGTTTATTTCTGCTGTTTTCTACAGATGTGTAATGTAAATGATCTTTCTGTAATGATTTCAGCCACATAAGGCTAATACTTCCAGGTTTTAGGGGTGAAGACAAGCCATCAGGCAGAAGTACCTAATGGCCCTGGGAATGTTAAGCCCCCCCCCCTCAACCCACATGCAGTGTGGTTGCATCATCCATTTATAAGTCAGCTAAGACCTTGCACACATGCATAAGCCCTGTCATCTTTGTATGACATAATCACGTCAACCTCCTGTGCACATGCACTAGGTAGCTTTTAAAACCATCTCGCTCTGTCTCTCTGTCTCTGTCTGTCTGTCTCTCTGTCTCTCTCTCTGTCTCTGTCTCTCTCTTTCTCTCTACACACTTACTTCCCCAGGCCTGTACATGCCCCCTCTAATAAACTCATACCAGGTAATTTCACTTTCTAAAGACCCAGTCCAGTAAAAGATTAAAGATGATTTCTCTAAACCCAAGCACACTTATTAAAGTAAAATCCAAAATTTCTGTCTCATGTCAGAAGAGTCACCTTATAAGATACAGAAGATAAAAAAAAAATTTAAGGACTATTATAATGCCACTAATTCCTTAATCTTTTGGTTCAATTTTGACTCTAACAACTTTTCTTAAGGTATAAATATTATCGATATATATATGAATCATACAGATTACTAACTAATTCCAGAAAAAGGCTTCATCTATCTTCCTGTGCAGGATTTTGGGTTTGAGTCTCTATCCGTTTTCTGCAGTGAACCATGAGCACAGTGACATTTGAAGTTTCCAAAGGAAGGATGCAAAATATTTTATACTTTTATTGAGCTGTATATTTTTCACTGCTCCTTTCCCTTCCTTCCCCTTGTAGGGTAAAAGGGACAACTGCAGCAGGAAACCAACCAATCACTGAGCACCCTGACTCTGAACCCAGAGCTAGTGGAAGAAACAATTCCTGGATCTGAGACCTGAGCCAGGGAGAGAAGCATCTTTATCCCTGAACCCAGGACCAAAGAAACATGCCCTGACTCGGAAACTGTCAAAGAAGCACATTATCCCTAGAATCAGAGCCAGTGAAAGAAATATGCCTTGGATCTAAGATTGGAATCAAAAAAGCTAAAAGGAACAAGAGAAAGATACAACATGAAGGCAGACCCATCTCTACCTCTGACCAGCTTAAGCTGACCAATCTCCAAGCAGGGAAAAACTAACTAATCCCTCTTTTCCCCGGGAAACCTCGACCCCTAAGAAGTCCTATATAAGCCTCTCTGCCCCTTCAATTAAAGGAGCCTGTCCTTAATCCCTTCCTGGCAGAGGCAGTCACTCTCTTGGACTCCTCCTTTCCAAATAAATCTATTTTTCAAAAGAATCTTGGGTAACAACCTTCATTCGAAGGCACAGAATAGAAGAACCTGGCTGGGACATCTCCTAGGGGACTGAACTGACAAACCTTTCTGAGATACTCCCTAGGAAGCTTCAGCAAGGTGGAGCAGAACAGAAGAACCTTGTTACCAAGTTCATTAAGGTGGCCTAAGCAAGGCCAGGCAGAAAAAATAACTTTTTTTCTGGAGCTGGAGGCTATTGCTACATTTCTGCAGGGACTTTCCCTTTAGCAGAGTGTTAACAAATGAAGAAACATCTTGGTTGGGAGAAGAAGCAGATAGCTCTGCCAGGATGTTCCCTTTAGGGAACAGAGCAGAAGTCAGCTGTAGCAGCTCTTCAGAAGAAAAGCAGGATCACTGTCTATATCCTGTGGGGAGACTGTCCCCCACCACACCCCAGCTTCAGATGGCCTGGCTTCCTGATAGTCAGGACACCTGTCTTCCAGGGCTGAGCTGTTCTATTGCAGTTCTATTCTCCAGGACTGAGGTGTCGTATTGTGGTTCTAGCCTCCAGAGCTGTCCTATGGGGACTTTACCCCTTCAGACCTGTTCTATTGTGGTTCTTAATATTTTCTGGATTCCTGATAAGTTAGGATATCTCTGCAATAGTACTGCAAATATAAAACATTCCCCTACACCGTTCTACCCTCTTCAATGATCTCCATGCTCCCAATTTACTCAGGATATCTCATCTTTTTCTACTTCCCATGTATATTAATTAGATCCATGAATGTCTTTCTGAGGATTCTCTTTGTTTTCTATGTTCTCTAGGATTGTGAATTGTAGGCTGGTTTTTCTGTGTCTAAAAGCCACTTATGAGTGAGTGCATATTGTGTTTGTATTTCTGGATTTGGGTTACCTTACTCAATATGATGTTGTCTATATCCATCCATTTGTCCACAAATTTCAAGAAATTATTTTTTTCTGCTGTGTAGTAGTCTACTGCATAAATATACCACATCTTCTTAATCAATTCTTCAGTTGAGGGATGTTTAGGTTGTTTTCTGGTTGTGACTAACAAATAATGCTGTTATGAACACAGTTGAACACATGTCCTAGTGGTATGATTGAATTTCATTTGGATATATACCCAAAAGTGGTATTGCTGGGTCTTGAGGTAGGTTGTTTCCTAATTTTCTGAGAAAACACCATATTGATATCCAAATATGTACCAGTTTGCAGTCCCACCAGCAATGTAGGAGTGTTCTCTTTACCCCACATCATCTCTAGCATTAAGTCATTAAGTTTTTTGATCTTCGCCATTCTTACAGGTATAAGATGGAATCTCAGATTTGTTTTAATTTGCATTTTTCTAATGGCTTAGGATGTTGAACATTTTCTTAAGTGTCTTTCAGTCATTTTAGATTCTCTGTTGAGAGTTCTCTATTTAGGATGTACTCCATTTTTTTTAAATTGGATTGTGTGTTCTTTTGATGATAAATTTCTTGAGTTATTTGTTTATTTTGGAAATAAACCCTTTGACCAATGTGGAGTTGGTGAAGATCTTCCCCTATTCTGTCTGCTGTCATTTTGTCTTGTTGACCATATCCTTTGCTTTACAGAAGTTTCTCAGATTCAGGAGGTCCCATTTATTAATTGTTTCTCTCAGTGTCTGTGCTACTAGGGTAGTATGTAGGAAGCAGTCTCCTTGCCAATGCATTCAAGTGTACTTCCCATTTTCTCTTCTTATGTGGTTCAGTGTGGTTGGTTTTATCTTGAGTCTTTTGATCCATTTGAACTTGAGTTTTGTGCATGGTGATAGATATTGATCTAGTCTCATTCTTCTACAGGTTGACATCCATGTAGAACAAATACACTTCTTTTTTTCCATTAATATATTTGCTTCTTTGACAAAAATCAGGTGTTTGTATGAGTGTGGATTAATATCTAGATCTTTGATTTGGTTCCATTGGTACTCTGGTCTATTTTAATGCCAATACCAGGCTGTTTTCAATACTGTAGCTCTATAGTGGAATTTGAAGTCAAGAATCACAGTGCCTCCAGAAGTTCTTTTACTGTATAGAATTGTTTTGCCTATTGTGGCCTTTCACCCCATATGACATTAAGTATTATTCTTTCGAGGTCTGTGAAGAATTTTGCTGGAGTCTTCTTCAACTTCTTCAATTTCTTTCTACAAAGATTTAAAGTTCTTATCATACAGGTCTTCTACTTGTTTGGGTAGAGTGACTCCAAAATATTTTACGTTATTTGTAGCTACTGTAAGGGTGATGTTTCTCTGATTTCCTTTTTTTTTTTTTTTTTTTTTTTTTGATTTTTCGAGACAGGGTTTCTCCGCAGCTTTTGGTTCCTGTCCTGGAACCAGCTCTTGTAGACCAGGCTGGTATTACATAAAATTTGACTTTTTAGTGGGTGTCTTTTCATATAATAGAGTCTTTCTTTATCTATTAATATTTTTTTTCAAGTTTCGCTTGAAGTAGTTTATAGGAAATTATTTGAAGATAAATTTACATGCATATAGACCAGTAGTTTTTAATCTGTGGGTTAAATTTGAGGACCCAATGACCCTTTTTTCACAGGGATCACCTAGGACTATCACATAACACTGATGTTTACATGACAATTTGTAACAGTAGTAAATTACAGTTATGAAGTAGCAGTGAAAATAATTTTATGTTTGGGGGCCACTACAGCATGAGGAACTGTATTAAAGGGTTGAAGTATTAGAAAGCTTGAGAACCACTGATTTAAAAGTCTTGTTAGAATTTCAAATAAAACAAAAAACAAAAAAATACAATACAATTACTGGGAGTTGGTGGTACATGAGCAAATAGAAATAAAAGTGCTAAAGATGTTGGAAATGTCTGAATATTGAAATTTGAAGAATTTGATTTCTGTCTTTTAGCCTCCTGTAACTAAGCAGAACCCTTTAATAGGGGTTTCATGGTAATAATGTCATTTACTTTAGGGTATCTAGACAGCCTCAATATGGGTTTAACAGCTTAAAAGTCAAGTTATTAATGTGGTGCAGGGTTGACATTTTAATACTAGCCCAAGGGAATCTTGAAAATGATGTAATAAAAGTTACACTACAGAAAAACTCATGGACAACAAAATTAAGTAGACTGCAGATTGAACACGCTTGGAAGGTGAATACCACCAGACAGCGCATTGAATGTCCTGAGTCATTGGAAAAGTCTTTCAGAAGGAAGGTAACCTGCTGTGAAATGACGTGGACCAGAGGGCTTCTCAGCAGAACCTAAATCACGATGTTACTACTTTCAGTGTTCAGAACTGTAAGATTTGTAGATTTAGCCTTTCCACACATACCTTTCTATATTAACAACTAAATTATAGCATCTGTACTTCTCAGTTGAGAATGAAAAGGAAGATGATTTGGTTTTTTTTCCTTTCAGTTTGTTTATATGGTGGATTACACTGACAGATTTTCATATGTTGATCCATCCCTGCATCTCTGAGATGAAGTTCACTTGATCATGGTGGATGATATTTTTTATGTATTTTACTTTAAAATTTGCCATTTATAATTTTAACACTATTAATTATCTTAAGGGTAATTAGTTTGTAATTCCATATTTTGTTTGATATAGGTGTCAAGTAATCATGACTTTGTATAAAAGATTTTTTTTGTTCCTTCTGTTTATTTTTTATTTTAAGTTCCTTCTGTTTAATTTTTGCTTAATAGTTAAGGCATTAATTCTTTTTGAAAGTCTGCTTAAATTCTGCATTGAATCCAACTCTACTGCAGTTTTCTTCAGTTAGGAGATTTCTAATTCTTCAATTTTAATAGAAGTTATAGTAGAAGTTAACTTTAGTACATGGTATATATCAAGATATTTATCTATTCCTATTTTAAGTGGACTGGTTTCAGTGCAAACTGGGCAAGGAAGAAAACATGTACCAGTGGGGAAAGAAGTTCATAGCTGTTGGGAGGTGAGGGAATAAGGAGTTAGTCTGGAGGCTTTGCTGGCTTATTATTTGGGGTCTTTCCTCAGGTGTGAGGCTTTTATCTGCCAGGCAGCTTCATTCTTGGAGCAGGATATCCATCCAGAAGAACACAACCTCCATTAGCTTCTTGTTGGGGAGTCCATAAGGACTCTTTCTGTGAGTGTAGGAGAGACCCAGCCAATCACCTTGCTAGCAGGGGGCGGGGTCCCCAGAGGATATTTTTAACTTATAAAGATTGCAGAGGTGCTCCGAACCGCCCCTTCTGCTTTCCTGTTCTCCGCAGGAACCTGTGGTTCTGTAAGTCTATTTCCCCATTAAAGCTTTATATATTAATACAATCTGTCTACATTCATTTATGCCGCTACATGTGAGTCAGTCAGTTCTCCCTTCCCACTCTGTGTAATGTTTTCGAGTCCTGCAGCAATGCAACACATTTCTAGTGTAACTGTCCATGTTCAGTGGGTACTGCATGCCCCTACTAAGGTAATGGAGCAAGAGTTTACCTATTGATGGCATATTAGTGTGAGGATGGAGGTCACTGCATTCACAATGTGATATTCACACAATGTGATATTCACACAATGCTTCACCATCTCAGAGGCCATGTCAAATGAGGGTTAAGTTGCACATACTATCTGCCACTTGCCCTAGATCATAAAAACACATTCCCATATGCTTCAACAGGCTCAACATTTGTTAAAAGGCCTGTAGGGGAATCTCAATTAGGATTAGTGGTTGCTAGGATGGAAGGAGGGCTCTGCACCCTGCAAGCTAGACTATCTCCCTCTCAAGCCCCAGGATATGAGGAAACTGGCTCGAGCCAGTGTGGAGTGGTCTGTGCACTGTGACCATGTCACCTTCGGCTGCTGGCAGGAATCTCGGAGGAGACTCACATTTCTGGACAGTGTGTCCACAACTACCCAGGAGACAACAATCTGACTGAGCTTGTTTTTTTTTTCTGGATATCCTGCTCCCAGAAAGAGGCTGCATGGAGGCTTAAAGCCTCACACCTGAGGTAGCATCCTGCAGAGAGATGCAAGAGAGTCACTTGCCTCTCCTCTTCCCAGGCCATTGCAGAAGACCTGTGGCTGGATCCCATTAAGTACTTCTCTCAAACAGAACTGGTCTGGGAGAATCCCAGGGCTTCCAGGTAAGCTGCCTCACAAGGCAGAGCAGGCAGTCAGAGCTCCATCCAGCACATTACTGGATGGAGGAGTGGCATTGTGTATACAGGTGATGGTTGAGCTGTGTCAGTAAAGTCTGGAATAAGACAACAAGTACCAATGACCAGAGAAATTCTTAGTTCCTAGAAGACCTTCCTGCAGGGACCCCCAGTGGTAAAAAGGGGGTGGTGTAGGGAGCCTTAGGTGCCAACCCCCAGGTTAGGAAGAAAACCATGCTAATGAATACAGCTGATGAATTACTCAGACAGATTCCTAAGGGTCCATACCCTGTTCCCGTACATCTTCCATTTTCTTTTACGACCCTTCCAGGTGTTCTGGAACCTTCCATAAGACATATGTCCAATTTGTCCAGGAAGGAACTGGAGGGAATACACGGGTCTTAGGCCAAACAGGGAGGTACAGAAATCTTGCAGGCATTCAGAAAATGCCGATGCAAGGTTACTTGAGGCAGATTGTTCTGCTTGCCATCCCTGCTCACACATAATCAAAAGTGAAGTCCTGGGCATAGGGCAAAACAAGTCTCCCAAACTCTGTGTGAGCATACCCAGTACCTATTTGTTCATGCCTGCTTACCCTAGGTCCAACCTTCAAGACCAAGAGTCTAAAGGGTACAGCTTATGTAGTAGTTGGCAGCTTGTTCATTTCGTACTACCCAGACTCACAAAATAACCACACAGAAATTTTATTAATTAAATCACTGCTTAAACAATTACATAAGCGTATTGCTGGCTAGGTCTTATATATAGAATTAACCCATCACCATTATTTTATATTATACTACCAAGGTGGTGGCCTACCAGCAAAGTTCCACTATATCTTTCTCTAGCCGCAGCTACATGGCTTCTCTCTGGTCCTACTTCCTTTCTCCCATTATTCAGTTTAGTTTTCCCCACCTAGCTCTGCTCTACCCTATCAAAGGCCCAAAACAGCTTTTTTATTAACCATTATTATTCATAGCATACAGCAGGAATCCCACATTAAACCTATCTTGAGCATCAGCATGGCAAGATGGAAGACCTGGCATGATTCTTGTGATTCCCTAGGACAGGACCCCTTCCACTATGCTCAAGGAGACAGCTGTGTCCGAACAGGGCAATGGGGAGATGAAACTTGGTTACCAAATGACAGCTGACATTTCTGTGTTCATGCTGTGAACCCAATAAAGACAATAAATGGCCTTGGCCTCTGTCTGCCTCTAATTCAGGAAGACTCCAGAGCAGAGAAACAAGTCCATGAGTCTCACTGGGAGGATTTTCTGCTGCATATCCTCAGGCCAGAATCCTTGTAGATCCCAAGTCCTCAAATTCCCTTCCAATCTGGGGAAAGAACACCATCACCGAACCAAGGAAATGGATTACCTGAGCAACAGTGGGCCTCTAGTGTGTGTGGGGGGGGGGGCGGGGAGGGAGGATGGAGGCATATTTGGTTCTGTAATTGTGCTGACGCTTATACTGCAGCTGTCTGGGAGACAGAAACTAGAAAAAATTCTGTAATTAATACAGCTTCTGTGTGATTATTTCAGGTCTGGATGACTGGAATGTAGGAAAAGCCCTTACATCTCCCCCTGAGATTGGCTCATGGAAGGATACATCTTAGGAGCCAAGACCTAGGTTCCTGTCATTTGACACTCCCAAACCCTTGCATCCTCTAGGGGTTCTTGCATCGTTTTTTTATGTAGAACCCAACCCAGATAAAAGCCCAATCTCCTGCACTTGAAAGGGTTCATGCTAAACAAGTGCTAACTGGAGCAGACTTGCTGAATGGCATGTGTCAGAGGGCAAGTGTCTGGGGAGCTTTAGGTCCTCCAGCGTTCTCAAGCACTTGCCACAGTCATGTCTCTGGGGCATCCTCATGTAGAAAACCTGCTTTTCCTACAAGGCAGAGATCTGACCCCAGGACAAAGACCCCAATGCCAGGGTCAAAGCCAATTTAAACTGAAAAGTGCACTGTGTGAGAGCATAGCTACCCATAAGCTAGCACTGTGCCCTCTGCCTGAACCTTTTTGATTGGCCTCGGTTGTCCCACTGGCCACAGATAGCAAGGCATTCAACCTGCCTCATGGACAAAGAAGCTTTTGAAGGACATGAAGTTCAACACAACACACAGGAGGGAATATTAGAGTCCAACCAAAAACCCTCAAGAGCCTGTGTGTCTACAGCACTGTCCTCCTATTGTTGTTTTCGGTGTACTTTGGAGAAGCTGGCCTAGGGCAATGAACCAATATTCAAGAGGATATCTAAAAACTGAAAATGGGAAATCCATTAAGTAATCACACTTCCAGAACCCAGCACCCTCTTATGCTTATATGGAATATCCACTGGGTTCTGGCTTTTCAGGCTCCTCTCGTTATACTTTGTCATCTGCCTCCCGAGAACCTGGACAGTTTCCAAACTTATTTGTAGTTCCCAAGAAAGCAACTTTCATGTTCTTCCAAGAGACTGATAGCAAAAGAATAGCACTACTAATGTCATCCACCCACAAAACCAAATGTACCACAAAAGTCAACACAGCCCCTTCTAGCCCAATCACACAAAAGCCCCATGGAATATGTTCATGGGATATCCAACATACACACACTGACAAACAAGTAAAATACATTTGGAATAATGCACACATGAAAGACACACAGACACATAAATACACACACATACACACAAACACATATACATTCCCCAACATATGCCTTCACAGCACACACACACACACACACACACACACACACACACACACACATACAGCAGGTGAGCAGCAGTAATATTTAGATCAGACAGGAACATACGCAGGAACACAAGCATCTCATGAACACACACACACAAACACACACATAGCAGGTGAGCTGCAGTAATGTTTGGATAAGACAGGAACACACGCAGGAACAAAAGCATCTCGCAAGCACACACACAAACACACACAGCAGGTGAGCAGCAGTAATGTTTGGATAAGACAGGAACACAAGCATCTTGTGAACACACACACACACACTTGTCCTCACTTTACTCCATCTTATAAGCATCCACATTGCCCTGGGCATTGGCCACATCACCCAGGTTTTGGAAGAAGTCACCATCACAGATGTGTTCTGTCTCAGGGCCCACTTGTTTCAGGTGGCTGAATACCCTGATGTGTGGATTTATGTCTCATACTGCAGCAGCAGCAGTCTCAGACTTTAATTTCTGGGTGGGAATAAGGAGAACAGAGCTTTTTCCCGGGCACCAACACACAAAACTTCACAGACAGATCCCGCGAAGGGATTTATGTCATGAAGCACAATGAAGGCTCAAAGAGAAGCAGGCTCTTCACCACAGGGTATTCTATTATGACAGCTGTCTTCCCATTATCCACAGGATTCTCTATTTGGCTTCAATGATTACAAAAAAAAATGGGTCTGAGCATCCTGAAGTGGATCTAAGATCAGATTTGTGTGGGGAGAGGTGTGCATGCAGTTACATTTGGGCGCAAGTGTCTTCAGAGGTCCAAAGGTACATACAAAGGAAAACCGAAACCAGAAACAAGAGGTCTGAATGACCCAATAGCTACTGGTTTTTCAGTTAGTGGCAACCAGAATTACCCAAATAAAACCACACACACAAGAAATTTCTCTGAAAGACCGACTCACATGACACTTCTCAAAAACCTCCTCTAGTTACACTTTCCCTTGGGATATAAATGGGATGTAGTCTCCCTACACCTCAACTCACCACACAGCTCCAGTCAATACCTATCTTGACTACTACTACTACCTAGCTACTACTACCTTTGCATGGTCAGCTGTTCACCCTGATACCTGACTCATCACTGGAATGCCAACTTCCTAGGGGAAAGTCTTCATAAGAACTGAAAACCAGCCTCATCAGACATTGCTATTTGCTACTTCTGTTTCTGTTGCTTCTCTTACACATTTGACACCCCATCCGAGTATGCACTGACCACAACAGAAACCAAACACGTGCAAAGAGCTTTTGTGATACAGGTCCCAGGCACCACAACTTCCCAAGCTGGAAATTTAAGCAGAATGTTTAAAATATTTAGACGAGTCCATTTAACACAGAATGTCAAGAACATACAAGATAAACATTAAGCGTTTATCATGAAAAATTCTTCCAATGGAGATTTTCCCTGAAGAGTCACTTTTTTTTTTTACAAATACATTTTAGGTTATGACAGCTACAGTTTAATGTCCATGGCATTCCAAAACCTGTCTTGTATCATTTTAAAGATTTTGAGGGGGATCAACAAAAACAGAGTATTCTGCATCTCCTGAGGTTTTCTTCTTTGGGATCTATTTTGTTTCTTGTTCAATCCACGTAAGGACACCAGGGTGTCTTTGGCTTCTCGTATTTGCTGTGTAGCCCAGGCTGGTCAAAATCTCTGGCTTCAGCCTCCCAATTATGTAAGTCTAACACTTTTTTGTGGCAAGTGCCAAAAAGCTGGCAAAGATAATTGTATTTGTTTCTTTTTTGCCATCTAAACCTAACCATCTCGAAAATAGCTTCACTGAAGAAATATGGAAGAAATTTCTCTTTTCCACTGAGCAATCTGGGCATGCAAAGACAAATAGAATTTAACACCATTTAAGTTTTTACTGAGTTTTGCTAACTCAGAAAATGTTACAGGAGGGAGACATCAAAATGCATCCAAGAAACTTGTCCCTTGTTCTGTATTAGAGAGGGCCAGAACATTTCTTTAGCAGACCATGTGTTTTCTAGGGTCTAGAATGGCTTAATGACAGAAGCCACTAGTGTTAATCACAAGGAAGTACTTCTATTTCTGCTTGCCAAGCTTCTCTTGGAGGTCTGATCCAAATACAGCCACTTGCCCATTGTAACAGTTCTGACGCTGTATTTATGTGAATAAAGACAGGTTAGGGATAGACTTCCCTCAAGATGTTCCCAAACTTTCCATTGTTCCCACTGACCTACTGGCAAGCATTTATCTTCCATGAAAGTCACGTTGTGCTCAGGGGGTCAAGGGCATCAAAGTTCAGCCACCTGCCTAATGGGCAGAAACTTCCCAGAAGAATGTAGTAATAGGGGCGGTGGGGCTGCGTTCCTAACACCCCAGCCGCTTGCTCAGCTAGCTTATGCCCCGAAATAACAACACACAAATTGTATTCATTTAAACACTGCTTGGCCCTTTAGCTCTAGCACTTACAGGCTAATTCTGATATCCCGATCAACCCTTCTCTAATAATCTGTGAGAACCGGTCTTACCGGGAAGATTCTAGCCTAGTCCATCCTGAGTCGGAGCTTCATGGCATGTGTCTGCCCAGGAGTGGGGCATGGCGTCTCTCTCAGGCATCTGCTCCTGAGAGAAGAGCTGTGGAATCTGACCTCACTTCCTCTTCCTCCCAGCATTTTGTTCTGTTTACTCCACCCACAGGGCCAAGCAGTTTCTTTATTGCTTAACCAATGAAATCAACAGATTGATATATGACACTCCCACATCACTTCCCCTTTTTCTGTTTAAACAAAAAAAAGAAGGCTTTAACTTTAACATAGCAAAATTACATATAACAAAACAGTTATCAAGTAAAAGTTACAATAATCTTTATCATAACTAAGGAAAACTATAACTATAACTAACTATTCTTAACTCCATCGAAGACTCCAGAAAGATACAATACTACCTAAGCAAACAAGAAAAAAGCAACTTTTAAAACTCTAGAAATGACAGAGACATCTCGCTGCCTGTACAGTCACCCAAAGTTCTTTTGTACCGTTGGGGCATCAATCTTCAGCCTTCAGGCCCATAGTATCCAGGAGACATTTCCATGAAGCAGGAAAATTCAAAGTCTGTTCAGTCACTACCTGTTGTGTCCTGCAGAATGTCTTGCAGATTCCTTCACGAATCAGGAACCCCAAAAGATCATCTCACCTTTAGGCAAGTTCAGTAGTCCTCTCTCTGCGGGTTCTCTGTTTCCAGTTTATGCAATAGTCCAGGCAAGAGCAGTTTCTTGCCCAAGTGGCTATCAAACTCCATAAGGATCCTCTTCTATGCCCATCTTCCTCTTGAAGTACACTGGTGCTGCCAGGAGCAGAGTGTCTCATTGTCATGAAAAGTCCTCAGTTATTAAAACATTTAAAATGCCATATTCTATAATCCTTGAAAAATAAGAAGAATGCCTATCTAAAATATATCTACGCACATCTAGAAAATATTAACTAACATGACTACAAACTTGAATATTATTTATGATTATCCATCAACAACCTATATTTCCTAATTATACATTACATTTTAATAATGAACTACACAATCACAATACCTTAATAAAGATCAGAAATGCATATACATATAACAAATTTGACCTTAAATCTCTATCAATAAAGCAAAATCTATACTAATGCAAATTATTCCTATCTATATCATATCTCCCTTTAAATGTAAAAGAACATTTATAAACATTATTTGGGAATATGGGCGTAGTTATTTCTCTCCAAACTGCTTCCTGCTGAATGGGGGCGTCATTAATTAGGTCTTTCATATTATAACCTGTGTGCTAGTTTCTTCTCAGTTGGCAGTTGAGCGAAGCAATTTTCTGAAGATGTTTACACCAACCCTTCAGGAGGGCGTGGTCCATCATACCAAATCGGAATAGAAGAAATGAACAGCATCTCATACTCTGTGAAAACAAAATAAGAAACTCCTTTCCAAAGCATCATGTCCTTAGATCCAAATTTCAAAGTCAAGGCATCAAAATATCTATGTTGGATCTATGCTTCAGTAGCATTTATAAATAAATATCTTTTAGCAGCTGTTGCTCCTTCCTCAGCATTCACACAATTCAAAGAGAGCATAATAGCATACAGTATCAAGATTCTCTGTGTATTTTCCATCTTTGTTCATTTTATTTTAACCTCTATTTTGTTTATTTTTACTTTTAACTCTTTGCTTTTTGAGACAGGTTCTCTGTATCTTTGACCTGAAGTAACTCTGTAGACCAGGCTGTCCTTGAACTCTCAGAGATCCGCCTGTCTCTGCCTCCCAGACATTCGGGATTAAAGGTGTACACTACTACACCTTGAACTCACAGAGATCTGTTTGTCTCTGCCTTCTAGGCACTGGGATTAAAGGTGTGTGCTACCACACCTTGAAGTCACAGAGGTCAATCTCCCTCTGCCTTCCAAGTGTTGGGATTAAAGGTGTGTACTACCACACACAACAACTCTCTTCCTTTTTTTTGTTTTTTTTTTTACTTTAAGAACTTCAACTTTTAGTCTGCATATATTTTTAACAAACTTTAAACCACTTAGAAATTTTCTTTGTCTTTGAATCTCTCTTTACTGTATATCTCTCTTTTTCTGACCACACGAGCCTTTAAATTGCTTTACAATATGGGTAGGATTAAAGGCGTGGCTTTGCCAGCTAGATCCAGTCCATTCCTTAGCTTTCCAGCCTCCCATGTTTACTGCCACAACTCTATGGCATTTCAAGGTCCCTACCAGCAAACGAGATTCAGCAGCCTGTGCTTGCAAACCGCACGAACCACCTGCGTAAAAGAGTCAGAGTTTGCCCTGGCAGGACAGCCCAGAAACCCGGCATTTTTAAACGGCGCAGCTTTTTTCCTGCTATGGCTGAAAACCGAAAAGCATGCGTTCAGCTTTTCGTCAACACTGTTTAAGTGTTTCGTGGCAGGACCTCTTAATGAGCTGCAGGGTTTTGCAGCTAAAGCTGAGTCAGGAAGCCTCTATTAGATGAGGCACTTGCTTGCCTCTAGCAAGCAGAGCAGAACCGAGAAATTATTGCTACCAAGAAACCAGGCACAATGCTTTCATTTTGTTCTAGAATTACTTCCCAAGCTGTCTCAGGCTTTATGTGGAAGCAGTTGTCCACGTGGGCACCATTCCTTAGTAATAGGTGCGGCGGGGCTGCGTTCCTAACACCCCAGCCGCCTGCTCGGCTAGCTTATGCCCCGAAATAACAACACACAAACTGTATTCATTTAAACACTGCTTGGCCCTTTAGCTCTAGCACTTACAGGCTACTTCTGTTATCCCGATCAACCCATCTCTAATAATCTGTGAGAACCGGTCTTACTGGGAAGATTCTAGCCTAGTCAATCCTGGGTCGGAGCTTCATGGCGTGTGTCTGCCCAGGAGCGGGGCATGGCGTCTCTCTCAGGCGTCTGCTCCTGAGAGGAGAGCTGTGGAGTCTGATCTCACTTCCTCTTCCTCCCAGCATTTTGTTCTGTTTACTCCACCCACAGGGCCAAGCACTTTCTTTATTGCTTAACCAATGAAATCAACAGATTGATATATGACACTCCCACATCAGAAGAAGCCTGGGGAAAGAGCGTTGCCAGCAGTCACAGGTGCCGAGAGTGACGGCAACAAACAGGCAGTGATGGAATAAGAGAGGCACAGCGCTCCACACCCCTTCCCCCTCCTGATGACCTTCATGACCTCCTGGGCAGCCAAACCACCAATGAAGGCATTCATGGGTGCCAGATCCCCAGCAGCTACATATGCCAACTTCCGGACGAGGCCCATGTCCAAGCAATCCTGCTGAGCTGCTGGCAATGCTTGAGCATCCACAGCTTGTGCCAAGGTCAGCATTTCTGCTCCATCCTCCGGGTTGGATACAAGGAACCGAGAGAGACCCTATCATGTCCTACTGGAGGAAGAACAGGCACAGGGAACAGAAAAGACAAGCCACAGTTTCCGGTTGCCTTCCCACTCACCCACCTCATTATGGGGCTGAAGACGCCTGCTGTGTTGAGTACAGAACTGATGCAGGGCCTGGAAGCCAATGTGCAGCTGAGCAGGCCTACAACACTTAGCAAACTCGGTTACCACAAAATCTGGCTCTGACAAGGAGGTGAGTAAGGGTTTCTGTGGATAATGGAGCATCAACACCAGATGTGAACACTCTATGATGGAGGAATGTCATTGGTTAAAAAATAAAGAAACTGCTTGGCCCTCATAGGTTAGAACATAGGTGGGTGGAGTAAACAGAACAGAATGCTGGGAGGAAGAGGAAGTGAGCTCAGACTCAATAGCTCTCCTCTCCAGGGCAGATGCGATGAAGCTCCGACCCAGGATGGACATAGGCTAGAATCTTCCTGGTAAGCGCACCTTGGGGTGCTACACTCATTATTAGAAATGGGCTAGTCCAGATGTGAGAGTTAGCCGAGAAGAGGCTAGATATAATGGGCCAAGCAGTGTTTAAAAGAATACAGTTTGTGTGCTGTTATTTCTGGTGTAAAGCTAGCCGTGCAGGAGCCGGGCGGGACGAAAAGCAGACCCACAGCTCCCACAACAAATCTAGGCATCTCCAAGACAAAGGTTCATCTATTCACAGGCCCTCCCCACCTACACACAAAACTGATCTTCCGAGACACTTTCACTATATATTTTGTTTGAGGAGCTCCTCACAGTCTTTTCATTAATGATAGACGCAGGGGCCCAATGACGGGAGATATTGTGGAGCCCTCACCTGAACAGCACACCATACAGAGGTTGTAGAAACCGGCTCAAAATGGCATGGTACCAGGCACGAGGGGCGCACTCCACATGGCCTAAGACAGGGTGCCCTGTGATCTGCTTACTTTAAATCTCACTAGATACCTTTCATTTGAGGAGCTCCAAGGACGGGTAACTTGTGGCAGGAAATTCCCCAACCTAAGACAGGATACTGGAAACCCTAGGACAGGTAAGCGGGATAAAGACCTGGTCCCCACTCGACCTAAGAATCATAAGGCACCCCTCTGTTCCCAGGAGAGGTAAATTGCTTCACCATTCGAGAAGAGGGTCTCTCCTTGTCCCAGTCCCTTCTCCTTTAGATCTGACACCATGGTTGAACTCTGACCTGATGCCCTCCACTTAATAGCTGCCTGTCTTTATAAAAGAAAGGGGGATCTGTTAGGAGCCAATTTCCTCCTAAAATCATTACAGGAACCCTCACCCTGGGGAGTCTGCAGAGAACCCCACACCCATAATTGTGTTAGGAATCGTTCTATTGACAGAGCCTACCCCACACCCAAATTGGCTGTTAATGGAAAGCTATCTGTTAGCGGAACCCATCCCACATTCCAAACTATCTAAAGATCTAGGTGTGTCAACTCGTGACTTCTTGGCCTACAGTGACCTGACCGAAGGTAACCTCCTGGCTACGTGACCAACACAGACCATGTGACCAACGTGAACCATGCGGCAAGAGCCCAGGCCCCTGTGCCCACCCCCTAACTCTTTCCCCTATATAAGTTGTACCCTGTCTCTAATAAACTGAGGCTTTGACAAGAACCCCCGCTTAGCCTCCTTCCTCTTTCCTAGCTCATATCTTCCAGGTAGTGCCTCTCCATGACCCTGGAATAACTGAACTGCTAGGTGGGTTACTAACCCTAGACTAAGTAACCCGCCAAGGCAATCAACAAGTCACAAGAGTGATTTCACATAAAGTCCTAGAGTGATACTGGTCATGTGGTGCAGACAAGTGTGCGATGGGGGCCCAGGTGATTCAGTCCTTAGTTCTAAAAGCATCAAGAGAAATTCAGAAATCCAGAGTAGATGTCAGAAAGAAATTTGCAGAGTGTCCTCTTTTATGGAAATGAAAATGGCCTAAAAAAGTGACTGCAGGATCTCTGCTCTTTTGCTCCATTTCTATCCTAATTAACAATACGAACTTAACAAATAAATAAAACCACAACAAATAAGTAAAAGCACTCTGTCTCACAGCCTATCTCTCTCTGCTGAGCAAACGCACTACCTCCTTCTGCCCACCAGAATGCCTTAGAGGAGCATTCGTGGCTGAGGTCCGGCCCTGAGCTTTACTCCCTGAACAGCTAAGAGAAAGTACCTCCTACTTGCCTGTAGCCCTGAATCCAAGACACTGAGGTGAAACTGAGCTCCTCCACCTGCTAAATCCTAGGCCTCCAGCACAAAGAAGCCGAACCCAGGTTTCTCCTGAGCTCCTGAAGCCTCCACCACAAGCAGTTTGTGCTGCCCACCCAGAGAACAAACCTGCCTGCCACTCTCTTCCATACTTCCTCTTCCTCGAGGACTCAGCCCCACACCCACACCGCTGAAGCTCCACCTTCAGGTCTCTGACCAGAAGAGTAACTGTAAGCTCCCTCCATTCGAGGAGCATCCTTCTCCTCAGTTGGGGAATAAGATGTCATCTGCCAGGAGGAACGGAAAGGAGGAGCCAGAGTCACAACCACCCACTCTGGAATCATTTCTGACATAAGCCGCAGGCAAGTATGACTCTGCTCTGCCAGGTATCGTCCAAACCTCTAGAGCAACAGCCTAGCTCCTTGCAGAAATGGCGATTGCTCCTGCTGGAAGCCGGACAAGAAACCATGGGGAAATCACCTGCTGGGAAAATGCTTGCCGTACAGACCGGTAACCGAATATGCCTTTACTGTGTATACTCCTAGTCACTTGCCCGTGCTGTGGAGCTTTCTTCCCCACCCCAGCGAATAGTAGTTTAGGCTGAGCTGATGGCTGCACTCTCTCCCTCTTCTCTTACACAGAATCACCAGCCTTGGGGGTCTGAATGACGACTTCAATATGACTTGTACCTTTAAAGGCAAAGCTGACAGGAGGAGACCCCTAACCCAAGGAACAGTCGAGACCACTGGCTGCAATTAGCAAGAGGTTTATTGGTTGGGCACAGGTACCTGTGGGCGGCAAAGTCCTTTCGGAGGACTTGCGTGCCTGCAGGCTGGGAGAAGGTCTTTTTATAGGAAAAGGGTGGCAAAAGCAGGCATACAGAAGCAATGCATGGTTACAGTGATCTCATTGGTCAGTTCGAATGAGGTGATGGGTTCATTTAGGGCACAAGTTTCCCTGAGACATGAAGGTCTGATAATAATAGCAGACTTGGCCCTGTCTAGGGTACATGTAGTTTTTCCCAGAACTGTTCGTTCCCCTCCTAGGCCTGGTGTCTGACCACAGATATCCTGTTTTGGTCGCCTAGGAGTACTGACTTTACCTTGAACTTACATTTGTTTGTGTAAAGGCTTTGCAAGATGGCTTTACAGCAGCTAAGCTGGGGTCTTTCAGACACCATAGGTTTTGCAGGTTCCTTAGAAGTCTGTAGTGGGCAGGGGGTCCCGGGACAACACAACAGGTCCTGTGGGTTCCAGAGCAATGGCAGGCAAGGGACAGTGTGTCCTGAGATGACATGACAGGTCCTGCTGGTTCCTGGGCAGCGTGAGGCAGGGGACAGTGTGTCCCGAGACGACAACACAGGTCCTGAGGGTTCCTGAGCAGTGGCAGCAATACACCACAGGTCCTGCAGGACCCTACGCAGCCTGCAGAGGGCAGTGTGTCCTCAGACGATGCCACAGGTCCTCCAAGTACTGCGGGTCCCTGAGTCTTGAACCCCCTGCCTCCTGCCTGCCACTTCTCTGGCACCCACAGGATATATGTTGTTGTCTTGGGTCCCGGCAGGCTGCTCAGAAACCCTCAGGAGCTTTGGTGTTGTTTTGGGACCCACTTCCCCTTGCCTGCCGCTGCTCAGGAACCTGCAGGACCTGTGGTGTCATCTCCGGACACCCTGGCTGCCCGCTGCTAAGTTACCCACCACCTGTGCTATTGTCTAGGGACTCACTTCCGCTGCCTGCTGAAGCTGAGGTACCCGCAGGATCTGTGCTGTCATCTCAACCAACTGCCCCCATGCAGGCTGCTGTTGACAGGCAGGACCTGTGGTGTTGTCTCGAGACCCACTGTCTCCTGCCAGCCTCTGCTCAGGGACCTGCAGGACCTGTGGAACACGCAGGACTGTAGAACACTGTGAAACAATAAACCTTAGATTAAAAGAAACAAACGGGTGAGCATCACAGCACAGGACAAATTTTTACAGGTGAAAACTTCTCCAAACTGAGACAAATAGAAGAAGCAGGCACACAGAACACCAAATTGACGGTCTGCTGCAAGTTTATCAATTTTGAGTGAGAAACAAAACATCTGGAAAAATGAAATATTTTATCTAACGGTTTCATTCTTCTCATTTAGCAAATATTAAAATTTGTACAGATTAATTCTGCAAGGCTTTAATTTTTTGAACAAATTATATTTGAAAAATAGTAATTTTTGCTTTGAGGTTTGGGGGCCTTAAGGAATTATCTATAAGAGGGGAGCCGAGCAGAGCAGTGAGGAGACCAGCGGAGCCGAGCGGAGCCGAACAGAGAGGAGCCGGGAGGAGACTAGAGAAGAGGAGCCTAGAGGAGTGGAGTCAAGGGGAGCCCAGCTGAGACCAGCGGAGCCAAGCAGAGAGGATGGAACCTAGCTGGGCTGAGCGGAGCCCAGGAACCGAGCAGAGCCGGACTGAGTCAAGAGGAATCAAGAGGAGCCGAGAGGACCCGAGAGGAGCAGAGAAGAGCCTAGGGAAGCCGAGAGGAGCCAAGAGGAGCCAGGGGGAGCCGAGAAGAGCCGAGAGGAGCCAAGAGGAGCATAGAGGAGCAAAGCGGAGGTTCCCCTGCCCCCTGCTGGCCGCTGCACAAGGACCAGCATGACCTGTGGTGTCTTCTAGGGACCAACTGCCCCTTGCTGGGTTTCGGGGACCCGTGGGACCTGTGCTGTCTTCTAGGGACTCCTTGTCTGCCACTGCTCAGGAACACGTGGGACCTGTGCTCTCTTCTTGGACACCCTGTCTGCCACCTCCTGACTGCCACTGCTCAGGGACTACAGGACCTGTGGTGTTGTCTCAAGACCCCCTCGCTGCATTAGCTCAAGGACCCTCATCTCCTGTGGTTTCATCCCGGGACTTCCTGCCCTTTGCATGCTGCTCAGGGACCCTCAGGACGTGTGGTGTCATCTCGGGACCTCTGTTCCCTACCTACAGATGCTCAGTAACCAGCAGGACCTGTGCATTTGTATCGGGACCCCCTGCCTGCCACTGCGCAGCAACCCGCAAGATCTGTGCTGAAGTCTTGGGACCAACTGCACCCTGCAGGATGCTCAGGGTCACAGAGGACCTGTGCTGTCACCTAGGAACTCACTGTCTCCTGTGTCCCAATGCTCAGTATCCAGCATGATCTTTGGTGTCGTCTTGGGACACACTGGCCCTTGGCAGCCCCTGCTCAGGGACCCGCAGGTCCTGTTGTGTCGCCTCGGGATCCCCTGCCCTTGCTTGCTGCTGCTCAGCGACCCACGGGTCCTGTGGTGTAGTCTCAGAAGACAATGCTCCCTGCCTGCCACTGCTCAGGAACCCGCAGGACCTGTGGTGTCATATCCGGAACCCTGCCTGTGCTACTAAGTTACTGCTAAATTACCCACAGGACCTATGGTATTGTCTAGGGACTCACTTCCTCCGCCTGCTGAAGCTGAGGTACCCACAGTTTCTCTGCTGTCCTCTGAGGACAAACTACTTCCCCCTGCCTGTCGCTGCTCAGGCACCCCCAGTACCTGTGCTTTAGTCTCAGAACACACTGCCTGGTGCTAGACAGCGACCTGCAGGACCAGTGGTGTCATCTTGGGACCCACTGCCCTCTGCCTGCTGCTACTGAGGGACCTATAGGACGTGTGATTTTGTCTCGGGACTCACTTCACGCCTCCTGACGCTTCTTAGGTACCAGGAGGACCTGTGCTGTCCTCTCAGGACACACTGCCCTCTGCCTACCACTTCTCATGGACCCGCAGGACACTCAGGATTTGAGGTGTCATCTCGGGACACACTGATCGCTGCAGTCTGCTAAGGGACCTGAAGGAACTATGGTGTCTCCTCTGGACTCATTGCCGCCTGCCTGCTACTGATCAGGGATCTGTTGTCTTGGCACACCTTGCCTGTCAATGCTCATGTACCCACAGGACATGTTGTGTCATGTCGTGACTCCTTGCTCTCCTGCAGGCTGCTCAAGGACTCGCAGGACAAGTGTTGTCATCTCGGGACACATTGCCCACTCCCTTCCACTGCTTAGGGACCCTCAGCACCTGTGGTGTTGGCAGTAGGATGCTCAGGGACCCGCAGGACCTGTGTTGTTTTTAGTGACCTGCTGTCCCCTGCCTGCCCCATGCTCTGAGACCCTAAGCAATTGTGCCATTTTATCGTGACCCACTGCCCAGTTCTTGCCTCTGCTCAGGGAGCAGCAGGATCTGTGGTTTCGGCTGGGTACCCACTGCCCTGCCTACTACTGCTCAGAAATTGCAGGACATCCTATGACCTCTCAGGACCCACTGCCACCTGCAGGCTGCTTGGGGACCCACAGGACCTGTGGTGTCATCTTGGGACCCCCTGCGGGCCTCTGCTCAGAGCCAGGCAACACCTGTGCTGTCATCTCAGGATAACCTGCCTGCCGCTGGTCAGCCACCTGCAGGACCTGTGGTGTCATGTCCGAACTCCCTGTCTCCTACAGGCAGCTCAGGCCCCCGCAATACTTGTGGTGTTGTCTCGGGGCCCTCTGCCCACAAAGGCTGCCTAAGGAATCGCAGGACCTGTGGTGTGGCTTTGGTACCCTCTGCCCCCTGCCTGCCACTTCTCTTCTGTGGTGTTGTCTCAGGGCCCACTGCCCCCTCCCTCACTCTGCTCGGGGGCCTGCAGGACCTGAGCTATCATCTCAGGACACCCTGGCTGCCAGTGCTCAGGGACCTACAGAACCTGTGCTCTATTCTGGGGATCCCTGTGTGCCACTGCTCAGGGAAACCCGTGCTGTCTCCAGGGGTCCCAGTGCCCCCTGCCTGCCGGAGCTCAGAGTCCCACAGGACCAGTGGTGTCATCTCAGGACTCCCTGTCCCATGTAAGGACCTGTACTGCCATCTAGGGTTCTACTGTCTCCTGCAGGCTTCTCAGGGACCCGCAGGACATTTGCTGTGTTCTCAGGCCCCACTAAACCTGCAGGCTGCTCAGGGACCCACATGTCCTGTGGTGTTGTCTCAGTGCCCTCTCCCTCCTGCAGTCTGCTCAGGGAACCTAAGGATCTGTGCTGTTGCATCTTGACACACTGCACCCTGCCTGCCTCTGCTCAGCGAGCTGCAGGTTCTGTGGTATTGTCTCGGGACCCACAGCCTGCCACTGTTCAGGGACCCACATGACCTGTGATATCGTCTAGGCAACCACTGCCCCCTGCAGGCAGCTCAGGGACTGGTTGGACTTCTGACGTTGACTCAGGACCCACTGCCACATGCCAGCTGCTGCTCAGAAACCTGCAGGACCTGTGCTGACATCTTAGGATCCACTGGAGGCTGCACAGGGACCCACAGGACCTGTGGTGTTGTCTCCGGGCCCTCTGCCCACAGTAGGATGCTCAGGGATCCACAGGACCTGTGTTGTTTTTTAGTGACCCACTGCTCCTTGCCTGCCCCCTGATCTGAGACCCTAACCACCTGTACCGTTTTATCGTGACCCACTGCCCACTTTTTGCCTCTGCACAGGGACCTGCAGGACCTGTGGTGTTGTCCTAGACACACTGCCTGCCTCTGGTCAGGGACCTGTCTTACCTGTAATAATGTCTCTGGAAGCCCTACCCCTTGCCTGCCGATGCACAGAGACCTGGAGGACCTGTGGTGTCGTCCCAGGAACCAATGCCCCCTGCCTGCCTGTGCTCAGGGACCATGAGAACATATGGTGTCATCACTGGACGCCCATCTTTCTGCCTGCCACTGCTCAGGAACCCACAGGACCTGTGGTGTCGTCTTGGGATCCCCTCCCTTCTGCTGCTCAGGGACCCGCAGGACCTGTGATGCTGTCTGAGGATAGTGGATCAGTGGCCCCTTGCAGACTGCCCAGGGATCTGCAGGACCTGTGGTGTCGTCTTGGGATCCCCTCCCTGCCACTGCTCAGGGACCAGCAGGACCTGTGATGCTGTCTGAGGATAGTGGATCAGTGGCCCCTTGCAGACTGCCCAGGGACTTGCAGGACCTGTGGTTTGGCATCGGGACCCACTGCCCCCTGCCTGCCTCTGCTCAGGGACGTGCTGGACATGCGGTGTCATCTTGTGATCTGCTGCTGCTCTGTAACCAGCAGGACCTGTGGTGTTGTCTCAAGACTCCCTGACTGCTGTTGATCAGGGACACGCAGGATCTCCTTGTCATTTTGGGCTTCTCAGGGACCTGCAGGACATGCGATGTAGGCTCTGGAAACCACTGCCCCCCTGCAGGCTGCTTAGGGTCCCTCAGGACCTGTGGTGGTGTCACTGGGCCCACTACACCCCTGTCTGCCGCTGATCAGGGACCAGCAGGACTTGTGGTGTCATCTCGAGACTCACTGCCACCAGCCTGCAGCTGCTCAAGAACCCTAGGATCTTGTGATGTTGTCTCGGAACACACTGCCCATTGGAGGCTGCTCAGGGTCCCACAGGACCTGTGGTGTTGTTTGGAACAGATTGAACCTGTCAGCCTCTGCTCAGGGACCTGCAGGACCTCGAGCCTCCTGCCTGCTGCTGCTCAGATATGAGCAAGACCTGTGGTGTTCTCAGGACCCCCTGCATGCCACTGCTCAGGAACGCGCAGAAGGTGCTGCTCAGGGACTCACAGGACATTTGGTGTCATCTCAGGTCCCACTGACCCCTGCCTGCCACTGCTCAGGCACCCGCAGGACCTGTATTTTGTTCTGGACACAATGCCTGTGCTCAGTGAACTGCAGGACCTGTGAGTCGCTGAGCAGCAACAAGCAGGGGGCAGGGAATCCCGAGGTGACACAACAGGACCTGCAGGTCCCTGAGCAGCGGATGTCAGGGTCAGTGGATATCGAGACAACACCAAAGGTCCTGCGGGTTCCTGAGCATCCTGCATGGGGCATTGTGTCCCTAGACGACACCACAGGAAATGTGGATCTCTGAGCAGAGGCAGGCAGGGGGCAGTGAGTCCCGAAACAATAGCACAGGTCCTTCAGGTCCCTGAGCAATGACAGCCAGGGTGTCCTGAAATGACAGCACAGGCATGTGGGTCCCTGATCAGCTTACAGGGCGCACATAGTCCCGAGATGACAGCACAGGTCCTTTGAGTTCCTGAGCAGCCTGCAAGGGGCAGTGGGTCCTGGGACAACAGCACTGGACCTGCGGGTCCCTGAGCAGTGGCAGGCAGGGGGCAATGAGTCCAGAGAGAACACCACAGGTCCTTCAGGTCCCTGTGCAGCCTAAAGGGGGCGGTAGGTCACGAGATGAAAGAACAGGTCATGCGGGTGCCTGAGCAGCCTGCAGGAGGCAGGGGGTCTCAAGGCGATACCACAGTTCTTGCAGGTCCCTTAGCAGCAGCATCAGAGGGTAGTAGGTCCAGAGACTACAGCACAGGTTCTGCGGGTCCCTGAAAATCTTGTAGGGGTTAGTGGGTCCAGAGACTGGGGGTCCCTAGCCGACATCAAATGTCCTGTGGGTCCCTGAGCAGCGGCAGGCAAGGGGTTGGGGGTCCCAAGACCACAACACATGTCTCTCAGAATCCTGAGCAGAGGGAGGCAGGGGATAGATTGTCCTGAGGAAGAAGCGACTGGAAGGAGGCAGTGGGAAAAGAGAGGACACCACAGGTCCTGTGGGACCCTGAGCAGACCGCAGGGGGCAGTGGGTCCTGAGAAAACAACAAAGGTCCTGTGGTAAGGGGCCCTCTGACGACATCACATGTATTTTAGGTCTCTGAGCAGCAGCAGGCAGCAGACAGTTGGTCCCAAGGCCACACCACAGGACCTGAAGGTCCCTGTGCAGTGACAGGCAGGGTTTAAGGGGTCCCGGGAGAACATCACAGGTCATGCGGGATCCTGAGCAGAGGGAGGCAGAGGGCTGTGGATCCCAAGACGACACCAAGTGTCCGCAGGACCCTGAGCAGTAGCAGGCAGGGTGCAGTGCATCCCAAGATGACACCACAGGTCCTGCCAGACTCTGAGCTCCAGCACACAGGGGTCAGTGGGACCCAAGGGGACAGCATAGATCCCGTGTGTCCCTGAGCAGTGGCAGACATGGATTCCCTGACTAAAGCACAGGTCCTGAAGTTCTCTGAGCATTGGCAGGCAGGGTGTCCCGAGATGATACCTCAGGTCCTGCAGGTCACTGAGCAGCCTGCATGGAACAGTGTTTCCGGAGATGACAGCACAGGTACTGCTGGTCCCTTAGCAGACTGCAGCGGGCAGTGTCTCACGAGATGTCACCACAGATCCTGGGTGTCCTGCGGGTCCCTGAGAAGTGACAGGCAGAAGGCTGTGTCCTGAGAGGACAGCACAGGTCCTGCTGGTACCTAAGAAGTGTCAAGAGGCATGAAGTGAGTGCTGAGACAACATCACACGTCCTACAGGTTCCTCAGAGGCTTCAGGCACAGGGCAGTGGGTCCCGAGATGACACCGCAGGTCCTGCAGGTCCCTGAGCAGCACCAGGCAGGGAATCTCAAAATAACATCACAATTCCTGCGGATTTGTGTCCAGCAGCACGCAGGAGGTCCTGAGACAAGTCCTGCAGATCCCAGAGCAGGGGTAGGTAGGGTGGCCCAGGATGACACCACAGGTTTTGCAAGTGCCTGTCCAGCAGCAGGCAGAGGGCAGATGGTCCTAGGACAACACCACAGGTCCTACAGGTCCCTAAACAGCAGCAGGCAGGAGGCAGGGGGTTCAAGACTCAGGGACCCGCAGTACTTGAAGGACCCCTGGCATTGTCTGAGGACACACTGCCCTCTGCAGGCTGCTCAGGGACTCGCAAGACATGTGGTGTGATTCAGGACTCACTGCCCCCTCCCTGCTGCTGCTCATGGAAGTGCAAAACCTGTGGTGTCATCTAAATACCACCTGCCCCATTCCTGCTCAGGAAGCTGTAGGACCTGTGGAGTAGAACAGGATCCACTGGCCTCAGCCTATCGCTACTCAGGGACCTATAGGACCTGTTGTGTCGTCTCGGGACGCACTGCTTCCTGCCTGCCACTGCTCAGGAACCCTCAGGACCTGTGTTGTTGTCTCGGGATGCACTGTCCTGCCCAGGAACCAACAGGACCTGTCATGTTATCTCAGGACACACTGTCCCCTGCCTGCCATTGCTCTGGTACCCGCAGGACCTGTGGTATTGTCTCGGAACCCCCTGTCCACTGCAGACCTCTAAGGAACCTGCAAAAGCTGTGTTGTCGTCACGGGACCCATTGCTCCTCAGCCAGCCCACTGCTCAGGACCTGCAGGACCTGTGCTGTTGTCTAAGAATCCCCTGTCTGCCCCTGTTCTGGGAACAGCAGGACCTGTGCTGTCGTCTAGGGACCTACTGCACCCTGCAGGCTGCTCAGGGACCCCCAGGTCCTGTAGTGTTGTCTTAGGACTCCTGCCCACTGCAGACTTCTAAAGAACCTGCACGACCTGATTGTTTGTCGGGACTCACTTCCTTCTGCGTGTTTTTCATGACACACTGCCTTCTGCCTTCCTCTGCTCAGGTACCTGAAGGACATATGGTGTCGTCTAAGGACCTACTGACCCCGGCCTGCTGCTTCTCAGGGAACCTCAGGACCTGGGTTTTCACCTTGGGACCCATTGTTCTCTGCCTGCCACTGGTCAGGGACCTGCAGGACCTGTGTTGTGTCTAGGACACACTGTCTCCTGCAGGCCACTGTTCAGGCACCCTCAGGACTTGTCATGTGATTTCTGGATCCTCTGACCCCTGCTCTTGGACCTGAAAGGCCTGTGTTGTTGTCTCGGGACCCCGTGAAGTCTGCAGGCTTCTAAGGGACCCGCAGGACCAGTGTTGTCCTCTCAAGACCCATTGGCTCCCTACCTGCCTCTGCTCAGGGAACCACAGGCCCTGTGGTGTCATCTCGGGATTCCCTGTCCCCTGTAGGCTGCTCAGAGACTCCTAGAACGTTTGCTGTCTTCTCTAGAAACCCTGTCAGAAAAAGCTCAGGGATCCGAAGTCCTGTGCTGTCGTCTCAGATCCCACTGCCCCCTGCCTGCCACTGCTCAGGGACCCGCAGTGCCTGTGCTGTCTCCTCGGGACCCACTGTTCCCTGCCTGCCGCTGGACAGGGACCCGCAGAAACTGTGTTGTTGTCTCTGGACCCACTACCCACAGCAGGCTGCTCAGGGACTTGCAGGACCTCTTGTGTTGTCTCGGGACACACTACCCACTCCTTGGCGCTGCTCAGGACCCGTGCTAGCATCTCAGGACACCCTGTCTGTCACTGCTCCTGGTCCCTCGCTGTCCCGCGCTACTGTCTCGCCAGCAAGAGCGACGCGGCACATTCAGGATCCTTCTGCAGAAAAGCTTTATGCGTCTTGAGAGGGAGAGCATAAGCTTACGGAGCGAAGACCTCAAGGGTCAAAAACCCGGCCCTTATATAGCTTAACAGTCCTCGCCTCGGACGTGTCAAACTCTGACTGGCTGCAGCCTGTCAAACCCTATGACGCCACGGGAGAGGCAGAGAGCAAGGGATGGAAAGTTACTATGTGCATGCACACTGGCTTGAAAGGTAAACTGTCATTTACCATGCACATGCGCACTGGCTTGATTACAGTGGTGGTGCTGATGGTCAGCGTCATCTTGCAATGGAGTATGTGGGAATGGCTCCCCACACCTTGCGACCTCTGATTTCGTGTTGGGACCCATGGCTCTGTGCTGGCTGCTCAGGGACGCAGTGGACCTGTGGCATCACCACAGGACCGACTGCCCCCTGCAGGCTGCCCAGTTACCCACAGGACCTGTGTTATCATCTCAGGACCCACTGCATTTTGTCTGCTTCTGTTCAGGGAACCCCAGGACCTGTGGTATCTTAGGACCCATTGCCAGGTGCTGGACCTGTGGTGTTGTCATGGGACCAACTGCCCCCTGCCAGCCACTGCTCAAGGACCCATACTTCTTCTGCTCAGGGACGTGAAGATCCTGTGCTGTAGTTTCATGACTCACTGGCACCTGCAGGCCTCTCGGGGACCAGTATGACCTGGGGTTTCTTCTTGGGATTCACTGTCCCAAGCCTGTAACTGCTCAGAAACCTCAAGACCTGTGCTGTCGTCTCAAGACCCACTGCACCATGCTTGTCACTGCTCAGGGACGTGTAAGACTTGTGGTGTCAACTCAGGACACACTGCCATCCGCTGTAAAGGAACACACAGGACCTGTAGTGTAGTCTCGGGACCCCCTTTCCCTTCCTTGCTCAGGGACCCATGGGACTTGTGGTGTTGTCATAGGCCCACTGCCTCAAGCCTGCCACTGATCAGGGATGAATGCTGTTGTCTGTGTAAACCCTGACGCCTGCTCAGGGACCTGTAGGACCTGTGGTGTCATCTGGGAACACCCTGCCAACTGCTGCTCAGAGACTTGAGGGTCCTCTGCTGTCATACCGGAACTCCCCGCCCCATACAGGCTGCTCAGGCACCCTCAGGACCTGAGGTGTTGTCTTGGGACCTACTGCCTCCTTCCTCCCTCTACTCAGGGATGTTCAGGAAATGTAGTGTGTATTCGGAACTTACTGCCCACTGCCTACTGCGGCTCAGAGAACTTCAGGACCTGTAGTGTCATCTAGGAACTAACTGTCCCCGGACTGCCACTGATCAGGGACCAGAAGGACCTGTGGTGGTGTTTTGGGACCCAGTGCCTGCCACTGTACAGGGACCTGCATGACCTTTGATGTTGTCTCGGGACATCTGCCCCCTGCCTGCATCTACACAGGGACCTGCAGGTCATGCGGTGTCATCTCGGGACTCCGAGCCCACTCCATGATGCTGATCAGGGACCAGCAGGACTTATGTCGTTTCAGGACCCCCTGCATGCAGCTGTGCAAGGAACCTCAGGACCTGTGCTTTCGTCTTGGGACCCCCTGTCCCCTGCCAGCAGTGTCTCAGAGGCCGGGGGAGTGGGTCCCGAGAAGACACCACAAGTCCTTTGGGTCCTTGAGCAGCAAAAGGCAGGGGGCAATGGGTCCCGAGACAACACCACAGGTCCTGTAGTTAACTGAGCAGGGGGCAGTGGGTCCAGAAGAAAAGCACAGGTCCTGCGGGTCCCTGAGCAGCAGCAGGCAGTGGGAAGAAGGTCCCAACACAATACCATGTTCCTATAGTTCACTGAGTGGCTGCAGGCAGGGGGCAGTGAATCCTGACGACACAGGTCCTGCAGTTCCCTGAGCAGTGGCAGACACTGGGCTTTTGATCCTGAGAGAACACCACAGTTACTGCATGTCCTTGATAGCAGCAAGAAGTGGGTCCAAAGAAAACATCACAGGTCCTGCAGGTCCCTAGGCATCTGCAGGCAGGCGACAGTGGGTCACGGGCAAATACCACAGGTAGTGCGGGTCCCTGACCAGCGACAGGTAGAGCTCAGTCGGTTCTGAGACAACACCACAGTCCTGAGGTCCTGAGCAGCCTGCAGGTGCAGAGGGACCTGAGAAAACACCACAGGTCCTTGTGGTCCTTTAGCAGTGGCAGGCAGGGACCAGTGGGTCCGAGAAGACAACACAGGTTCTGGGGGTCCACGAGCAGCCTGTAAAGAGGAGGGAATCCCGAGACAACAAAACCGGTGCCTTGGGTCCCTCAGCAGTGGTAGGCAGGGGGTAATGGATCCCAAGATGACAACACAGGTCCTGTGTGTCTCAGAGCAGAAGCAGGCAGATCACAGTAGGTACCAAGATGACAGACAGGTCCTGCAAGTCCCTGAACAGGTGGCAGGAAGGGGGCAGTGGTCCCGAGAGGACCCCAAAGCTCCTATTGGTTCCTGAGCAGTGGCAGGTAGTGGACAGGTAGTCTTGAGATAACACCACAAGTCCTGTGGGTCCCTGAGCAGTGGCAGGAAGGTGGCAATGGGTCCCAAGACGACACCAAAGCTCCTATTGGTCCCTGAGCAGCAGCAGGCAGGGGGCGGTGGTCTCAAGATGACACCACAGGTTCTGCTGGTCCCTGATCACTGGCAGGCAGGTGGCAGTGGGTCCAGAGACAACATAGTAGGTCCTACAGGTCCCTGAGCAGAGGCAGTCAGTGGACCTTGGGTCCTGAGATGACAGCACAGGACCTTCAGGACCCTGAGCAGCAGCAGGTAGAGGGCCACAAGACAACAGCACAGACAGGTCCTCCGGGGGCCTGAGCAGTTGCAGTCAGGAGGCCCTTGTTCCCGAGAGGACACCACAGGTTCTACAGATCCCTAAGCAGGCAACAGGAGGTCCCGAGACAACAGCACAGGTCCTGTTTGTCCCTGAACAGCGGCAGGCAATGGGTCCCAGGAAAAACCTACAGGTCCTGCTGGTCTTTGAGCAGCAGCAGACAGGGAGTCCCAAGACAACATCACAAGTCCTGTGGGTCCTGCGCAGTGGCAGGCAGGAGGCAGTTGATTCATTGATGACACCAAAGGTCCTGTGGTTCCCTGAGCAGCGGCAGGCATGGGGTACGTGGTCTAAAGGTGACACCACAGGTACAGCTGGTCCCTGAGAAGTGGCAGTAAAGGAACAGTGAATCCCGAGACAACACCACAGTTCCTGCGGGTCCCTGAGCAGTGACAGGAAGGTGGCAATGGGTCCCAAGACGACACAATAGGTTCTACGGCTTCCTGACCAGTGACAGGAAGTTGACAGTGGGTCCCGAGGTAACAACACAGGTCCTGAGGGTTCCTGAGCAGCAGACAGTGGAAAGTGAGTCCCGAGAAACCACCACAGATCTTTCAGGTCCCAGAGCAGGGGTCAGAGGATCCAGAAATCACATGACAAGTCCTGAGAGTCCCTGAAGAGTGGCCGGCAGGGGACAGTGGCAGGCAGAGAACAATGGGTCCCAAGGTGAAAACCCAGGTCCTGAGGTTCCCTGAGAAGCAGCAGGCTGGGGTCAGTAGGTCACTAGACGACACCACATGTCCTACAGGTACCTGAGCAGAGGAAGGCAGAAGGCAGTGTGTCATGAAAAACACGCAGCAGGAAATGAGTACCGACAAACAAAACAGGTCGTACAGGTTCTGTAGAAGTCCTCAGTGGGCAGGGGTCGCAAGAAAAAATTACAGAACCTGGGGGTCCCTGAGCAGCCTGTAGGGTGCAGTAGGTGCCTAGACGACAGCACAAGTCCTCCTGTTCCCAGAACAGGGGCAGACAGGAGATTCTTAGACAACAGCTCAGGTCCTGCAGCTTCCTGAGAAGGAAGGGGGCAGGTGGTATTTAGATGACACCACAGGTTTTGCACTTCCATGAGCAGCAGCCTGCAGAGGGCAGTGTGTCCTCAGACGATGCCAGGGGTCCTCCAAGTACTGCAGGTCCCTGAGTCTTGAACCCCCTGCCTCCTGCCTGCTGCTGTTTAGGGACCTTTAGGACCTGCGGTATTATCTTGGGACCCACTGTTCCCTGCCTTCCACTATTCTGGGACCTGCAGGAACTAAGAAATTGTCTCAGGATCCCCTGCCTGCAGCTGCTCAGGGACCAGAAGGACCTATGGTTTCATCTCGGGAACCACTGCCCCCTAATGCTGCTGCACAGGGACCCGTAGTACTTGTGGTGTCACCTCGGGACCAACTGCACCCTGCCAGCCACTGCTAAGGGACCCGCAGTCCTGTGCCATCTTCTTGAGACTCCTTATCTGTGACTGTTCAGTGACCTGCACGTCCTGTGGTGTTGTCTCGGGACCACCTGCCTGCCACTGGTCAGGGACCTGCAGGACCTGTGTTGTCGTCTCAGGACACAATGCCCCATTTCTACCACTGCTTAGGGACCCGCAGGACCTGTGGTGTCATCTTAGGACCCACTGCTCCCTGCCTGCCACTGCTCAGGGACCATCAAGAACTGTGTTGTCATTTTGGGACCCACAGCCTCCTGCCTGTGTTATCATTTTGGGACCCCACACACAGAATTTGTCCTTTTGTCTTGGGACCACCTGCCTGCAGATGCTCAGGTACCTGCAGGACCTGTGCTGTCATCTCCTGACCCACTATCCCCTGTAGGATGCTCAGAGACCCACAGGACTTGTATTGAAATCTCAGGACCTGTTGGACTCTAGCGTCCAAACACCGAGGAGGAGTCACCCCCAGAGACCATCTCACACACCACAGCCGATGCAAAAGCATGAGGATTCTATTAATTCTGTCATGACAGGGTCGACCTCGAATAGCGGGTACAGTCTACTTTTAAAGGGGCCACAGAAGCAATGGGGGTTGTTTTTTGACCACTCTGATTGGCTTATTCGAAAGGGCTATTACCAATAATTGACTGGAGAGCTGTTGCCAGATCAGATGAGGTAAGAGGTCTTTTTGACCCTGTTTCCCAGGGGACCGAACCAAAGCATACGTATATGGGTAATTTTTCAGGAACTGAGTACTTGCATGTGTAGCTGTTAGGTCCTTGGTTCCCAGGGGAGGAGGGGAAGCACTATGGCACAGAGGCTGAGAGGATTCGGAATTGTCAAAAATGGCTTCAGGATTGTCTTAAAGTCTTACACTTTATTTTGTTTTTCGAGACAAGGTTTGAACTCTGTAGCCTGTCCTGGAACTAGCTCTATGTAGACCAGACTGGCCTTGAACTCACAGAGATCTGCCTGCCTCTGCCTTCCGGAGTGCTGGGATTAAAGGCGTGTGCCACTATGGCCTAGCTTTTCTGTGTTTATTAACTGAACTCTTGCCTTTAATGGCCTCAGGCTCTGGACCTAAACTGTAGGAATTTTATCCTTGGGATCGGGTGTATCTGTTAAATCTCTAACTGTAATTAGGAGGGCACAGTGGGATTCCTGGTTCCAAGATAGTGGTTTTTTCCCAAAGAATTATTTTGTTTAGAGAGGCTACCAGTGTACACATTTTTATCCTTTACTAAAGCCCACACAAAATCTCCCCAAGGGAAAGACATTAATATTGAGAATCATAAAGAATGAAAGTAAAACTGTGCTCGTGAAGTGTGATCTGCAATGTTGAAGCTCTGGAACTTTGTCAAACAGCAAAGGTTGCCATACAGTCCGTGCCAGCTTACTGTATCAGTTACTCTACTGTTGCTGAGATAAAAACACCACCGCCAAAACCAATTTATGGAACAAAGAGTTTATTTGGTCTTACCGTCTCAGAGGGATGAGTCCATTGTGGCCGGAAGTCATGGCAGCAAGTGGCAGGCACTGGCATGAGCAGGAAGCCGAGAGATCACACCCTCAAAGCAGAGATGGTGAACTGGCAGTAGGCAGTGGGGAGAGGCCGTGAGCTCTCAGAGTCCACCCCTCGTCACCAAATTCTTCCAACAGGGCTGTACCACCTCCCCAAACAACACCACCAAACAGGGACCCAAATACCCAGGCCAATGGGGGACATTTCTTACTCAAATACCAATATAATAAAGTAAAACTTCAAGTGTGATGGAGGTTGGCTTATGTGGGTGGATCCAGCACAGTTATGAAGGGTGTTCATAGGAAGAGGGAGGCAGAAGAAAGTCAGAGTGAGGTAACAAGGTGATGTGGGAGGTCCTTCTGTACCCTGCAAATACATGTTGCTTTTATTGGTTGATGAATTAAGCTGCTTTGGCCTATGGCAGGGCAGAATACAGGTAGGTGGGAAATCCAAGCAGAGAGACAGGGAGAAAGAAGGCAGGGTCGAGGGAAATGCCAGCAGCCGCCTAAGAAGCAAGATGTGAGGTAACAGACAACGACCCTCATGGTAAAAAATAAACTAATAGAAATGGGTTCATTAAACATAAGAGCTAGCTAGGAATAAGCCTGCGCATTGGACAAACAATTATAATTAATACGAAGCCTCTGAGTGGTTACTTGGGAGCGGGTGGGTGGGAGAGAAACTTACAGTTACAGCAAGGGGTGGGGTTGGCCTGCCCTTGCTGACTTTGAAGCTGGAGGTGGCAAAATCAAGGTCAGGCAGCCTCAGACAAGGTGGAAGAGACAAATGGATTATTCCATTAAGGCATCTCTAAAATCCTGATTTCAGGTCAGAAAGGCCACTTGGGGCCTCTGCCATGCAGACTGTAACATAGCACCTCTATGTGGAGTCGTGTAAGTTACAGAGCCTGTATGGAGTGGACACAGAGTGTCATCAGAGGCCCAGGAGAGTCTATGCACGGGGACTGGATCCAGTAGGTGGCCACAGGAGGTCTGGATGGGGACATTCTGGAGGACAAGGGGTTCTTCTGTGCTGATTAAAATGTTTACTATAAACACTCAGGAGGCAGAGGCAGGTGGATCTCTGTGAGTTCGAGGCCAGCCTGGTCTACAAGAGCTAGTTCCAGGACAGGGTCCAAAGCTACAGAAAAACCCTGTCTCGAAAAACCAAAAAAAAAATGTTTACTATATATGTAATTTTATAAGTCCTTCCCTGAAGCAACCTAATTTATCAGCTTACCTTGCTCCGTGTAACACTTCACTGACCAGTCAAGGCGTCCACTGTTTTTTGTGTAAGTTTTTAGCTGTTATGCAGCCATGGTTAGGCAGATACCTAAAACAGAAAACCCCTCAACTCTTCCACATACTCAGATATGTAAGACTATCAGACATCCCCCTCCCTCTGCCAGCTCACTGACACTCAGGAACAATTCATTTCAAAAAACCACAACATCACAACTTTTTTTTTGGTTTTTCGAGACAGGGTTTCTCTGTGGTTTTGGAGCCTGTCCTGGAACTAGCTCTTGTAGACCAGGCTGGTCTCGAACTCACAGAGATCCACCTACCTCTGCCTCCCAAGTGCTGGGATTAAAGGCGTGCACCACTACCACCCGAAGAACATTTTTTAGTGTAGGCATGTTTTGCCTACCCGTATGCATACACACCACTTGCATGCAAGGCCCAAGGAAGTCAGAAGAGGGCGTCAGATCCCCTGGATACAACAGATGGTTATGAGCCACCGCATAGATGTTGGAAATCGAGCCTGGGTCCTCTGCAAAAGCAAGACAGCCTTTAACCCACTGGGGCATCTCTCCAGCCACGGGTCACAACTTCTTAGACCACTTTTTCCAGAGTTAAAGATGGAGAAGGGAGAGCAGGTTGGACGGATCTTCAGACTCATTCTTTCCCGAAGACATGGAGCATTGAATTTTTTTAATTTTATGTTTTTAGACAAAGTCTCATGTATCAGTATCTCAGGCTGACAAAGGACGTCCTTGAACTCCTCCTGATTCTCTTGTTTCCACACCCTGAGTGATGGGATTACAGGCATACAATGCCAGGGCTGGCTAATTTTTTCTCTCACACCACAGTTGATGTAAAAGCATGAGGATTTTACCAATTCTGTCGTGACAGGGTCTTTCAGCATTCAAGAAGCCAGAAAGACCCCAAATGGCTGGTACAGGCTACTTTTAAAGCAAAAAGTCTGGAGGTTGTTTTTTTTAACTATATGATTAGCTTATTCAAAGGGCTATTACCAATAATTGGCTGGAGAGCAGTTGCCAGATCAGGTGAGGTAAGGGGGAACATTTGAGGGTTACTTTGCCCCTTTCCCAGGGACTGAGTCAAAACATCTGTGGACATCTGTGGGTTATCTTGTCCCAATTTCAGGAACCGAGCTCCACTTGGAGAACACTCACAAGGACTCAGGGAGATAGAAGTTCCCAACATTTCAGTACGTGCATGTGCAGTTGTTAGGTTCCCAGAGGAGGGGGAGCCCTACTGCTGAGAGGCCTCAGAATTGGCCTCAGAGTTGTCAGAAATGGCTTTAGAGTTATTTTAGAGTTCTACATTAGCCCAGCTGAGCCTTGAACTGCAGATTCTCCTGCTTCTGCCTCCAGAGGGCTGGGAGTGCAGATGTATAATTGGAGGAAAAGTTTTCTATGAACCATAAAGCCACTCACTTGAAATGCATAATTCTGCAGTTTTTAGTGTGGCCTCCTAACTGCTGCCTCACCACAACCCATGTAGGTGCATTGCTATCGCTCGTGTCCTCCAGTTCCCACAGCCTCAAGCACAGCCATTAATCATGTCCTTTCTCTGGGTGGTCCGTTCTGGACGTCACATATAAATAGATCGCTTACTCCTTTCTCTCTTCCTTCCTTTCAAGGCAGGATCTCATGTAGCCCAGACTATCTTTAAATTTGCTGTTTTCCCTAGAAACCTTTAACTCTTGACCCCTCTGCCCCCAGAGTGCTGAAATTTCATACAGGTAGGCACTACCAGGCTCAGTTTATGCAATGCTGAAGGTCAAAGCCAGGGTCCCATGGGGACTCCCTTAGCATTCTACCAACACAGCCACACCCCAGCCCTTTTCCTATAGGGGTGTGTGTGTGTGTGTGTGTGTGTGAGAGAGAGAGAGAGAGAGAGAGAGAGAGAGAGAGAGAGAGAGAGAGAGAGAGAGAGAGCGAGCGCTTTCCAAGTTCTGGAGTGACAGGCATGCCCCTTTATCTGCCTGAATGGGATAATCGTGTGATGTTTTCTTTAAAGCTGTAAAAGCCTCTTTTAAGCCAAGGGCAGGACAGCAATTCCCATAAACTGCAGAGAGTAAGTGGATACAACTTAGAGCTCATCTTTGTTTCTGTTTGTCTGTGGCTCAGAGTGTTCCTATGTAGTCCTGGCTGTCCTGGAACTTGTTATGTAGACCAGGCTGGCCTACGAACTCACAGAGATCCACCTGCCTCTGACTGAAGTGTGCTGGGATTAAAGGTGTGTGCCACCGCGCCTGGTCTGGTTTATTTATTGGATTATTTAAAAGGCACAGCTCTTCGGCCCCCACAAAGGATTGTGTGAATCTGTAGGACAGTGAAGTT
This sequence comes from Microtus oregoni, assembly GCF_018167655.1. Lineage (NCBI taxonomy): Eukaryota > Metazoa > Chordata > Mammalia > Rodentia > Cricetidae > Microtus > Microtus oregoni. The sequence goes on from NW_024544772.1 coordinate 1,054,192, forward strand.
CAGTCATCTTCCCCAGAGCTCATGCCTACAGAATGCCAGAGCTGGGATTCCAGCCAGAGGGGGAGTTAGCTGCCAGTCAAGTGCTTGTCAGACAAGCGTGAGGACCTGAGTGTGAGCGCTCAAAACGCACATGAAAAGTCAGGTGTGGTAGTTCCCACTTAGAGCCCCAGCAGTGGGAAAGCAGAGACAGGAGGATGCCTGGAGGTTTGCTGGCCAGTCAGCCCGGCTTACTTGGTGAGCCCCAGGTCAATGAGAGACTCTGCCTCAAAGAACAAGATGGATGATACCTGAGGAACAACACCCAAGGCTGACTTCTGATTCAGACCACACACACAGACAAACACACGGCACAGACACACACACGGCACAGACACACACACACACGGCACACACACACACATGGCACAGACACACACACACACGGCACACACACACATGACACAGACACACACACACGGCACACACACACACATGGCACAGACACACACACACGGCACACACACACACACATGGCACAGACACACACACGGCACAGACACACACACACATGGCACAGACACACACACACATGGCACAGATACACACACGGCACAGACACACACACACGGCACAGACACACACACGGCACAGAGACACACACACACGGCACAGACACACACACACGGCACAGACACACACACACACGGCACAGACACACACACACACACGGCACAGAGACACACACACGGCACAGAGACACACACACATATACACACAGAGAGATTCCAGTGTGCCTCACCTAATATAACACAGCATACAGCTCCTGTCTCCCTGACACTGTGAGAGAGAACCTCCTGATGTCATCTCTTTCAGTCACAATTCTTAGTTGTAGAAGGTGGTCCCCATTGCCCCAGGGAGCCAGCAGAACAGGCTTGGCTAAAGGCCTCATGTGAGCATCACACTCTGGATGCCATGAACTTGATGGCCACCGCCACCTACACATTTGTTTTCTGTGCTAGTAACTCCACCTGGCAGCCACCCCCTTCCTGCACCCACAGTCACCCATTGCCCGCCATGTCTTATTCTGAATTTGTGGTTCCTGAAGACACCACCCATCAATGAGAACCTGTTGGGTTCTCATTTTCTCGTATTAAAAATGGAAATTAGAAGCTGTAATGGGGTGGGCATGGTGGGGACGCTTGTCTTGGCACGCATGTGGAGGTCAGGACAGCCTGCGGGAGTCAGCTCTTCCTCCCACCGTGTGAAGCCAGAAAGGAAACTCTGGTGTAGCAGCAGGAGCCTTCACTGGTTGAACCATCTTGCTGGCTTCAAACTTGGAAATTTATCTTCTACCAAGACCAACTCAAAAGGCCTGGCTTCCTGCTGGAAGAGTCCCGTCTTCCCCAGATGAGAGATGCAGGCCACCATCAGTATGGACCATCTGAAAGAAGACGGAGCTGAGAGACCGAGGTCAGAGGACCACAAGGTCAAGGCCCGCTAGACGACAGTTAGCAAAAGACTCCTCACCAAAACCACAATGGCTGCCACCCTTTCTTTAAGCAAAGCTCTGAGACTCCCAGGGCCAACCCTGGTCTTAGCTTTGTTCCTGTTTCTCTGATGAACACCATGGCCAAAGCAGCTTGGCGGGGGGGGGAGGGTTCTTTCAGCTCCTAGTTACAGGGCAGCCAGGGCAGGACCCCAAGCAGAGACCACAGGAGAATTCCGCTTACTGGTTTGCTCCTCTGGTTTTCTCAGTTTTCTTTCTTACACACCCCAGGGCCACCTGCCCAGGGACAGCACCTCCCAGTGTGGGCTGGGTCCTTCCACACCAATCATCAGTTAAGAAAATGTCCACTGGCACTGATATATACTATCAGTTTGTCCCCAACATTTCGGGTGTTAGAATTTTGGTCCATAGGGTACTACTATTGGGAGTGGTACAGATGGAGTCTTTTAAGGGGGGCAGGGGGCAGTGGTCTCTAGGGCTAGAGATGCACCTTACTTGGTAACCTGCTTGCCTCGCATGCTTGAAGCCCTGGGTTCAATGCCCAGCACTACATAAACCCAGCATAGTGATACATGCCTGCAACCCCAGCACTCTCAACCCATAGGCAGGTTCAAAGTCAACCTCGGATACATAGCAAATTTGAGGCCAGTCTTGGGGGGTATGTGAGATAGGTTCAAAAATAAATAAACAGATAAGCAAGCCTGGTGCTGTGGCTTATGCCTTTGCACTAGGAAGGCAGAGGCAGGAAAATCTCTATAATTGCCCAGCCAGCCTGGTCTACATACATGCATAGTGAGATCCTGTCTCAAATAAATAAGAAGATAGATAGACAGACAGACAGACAGAAAGATAGGTAAATAATCAGCAGGAGTTGGTAGGGAGCAAGAAAGGGCAGTGGGGTAAATGTGATAAAAAATACATGTATGAAAATGTCATAATGAGGGGGCTGGAGAGATAGCTCAGAGGTTAAGAAAACTGACTGCTGTTCCGAAGGTCCTGAGTTCAATTCCCAGTAACCACATGGTGGCTCACACCCATCTATAATGAGATCTGGTGCCCAGAACACTATGTACATAATAAATAAATTAAAAAAAAAGAAAATGCCATAATGAAGACCATAATTATGAATAATTACTAAGTATTAATAAAAACCACATCAAGTGGGGTCTAGAGCCTAGTGTAGTGTTGCATGCCTGTAATCCCAGCTCCTGATGCTGTGAGTATAGGTCAGCCTGGACTAGAGACCCTGTTTCAAGAAACAATCCCACCAGTATTGGAGGTGCAGCCCAGTGGGGTGGGGGGCTAGCTTAACTGGGGACACATTCCAGGAAGCGATCTGGGTATATTACCCAGGACTCTAATTGGTTCTTCCCGAAAGGTTATTACAAAAGCATGAGCCTGGCCCTACCCAGTTTCTCTCTGGCTTCCTGTTTGCAGATACAATCTCTCTGTAGTCAGGCTCCAGGCGTGATGCAACCAAGGGAACTCAGGCCAGGGCTGGTGGCAGGGCTGCACCCCGGGTCTCCTGTGCTGTCGGCTACGTGGAAGTCTCTCTTAAAGATAGCCCTCCCCGGGAATTTACTTATAGTAATCCCAGATGGATTAACGCACTGTAGCTGGATGAGAGAGTGGACAGAGCCAAGTTTACCGGCAACAGGAGGTGGGAATCAACCATCAACACCAGCGGGTAAACGCTCATGGCAGAGCTTCAGCACCACAGATGTCCCCTCCTGCAGCTGTGGGTCTCTCTGAGAACATCCGTAAGCTCACTGAGGTGTCTGGATGCATCTGGTTTGTTGTCTCTTCTTTTTTTTTTCCTTTAAAGTAAATTTTTTCATTTTATTCAGAGAATGAAACAGAAGGCATTAAGCAAAGACAATGAAGTCTTAGAATGTGAAATGTAGCTAGGAAGAAGAGATCTGTGGTGTGTTTTTATAGTTTAGTGTTTTACACATGGAAAAGCTGCTTGGGACTATTCACACCTGCTTCTCAATACACACACACACACACACACACACACACACACATATATGACTTATATAAACTGCTTTATTTTTCTTTTGATGGAAAGAACTTTCCCGGTAAAATTTTTGCCTACTTATTACCAGTTTGCCTACTATGGAAGTTTAAAAGAGAAGTTATAGGGTTCAATCCCTTACTTCTCTGTTCAAGCCTGTTTTTAGTGCCTTATCAATAATTTCAAAGAGATACTAATGATGAATCTCCCAGAGAGACTTGTAGAAGGAGACTGCTCTTTTGTTTCCCAGCTGCACAGACCAGAATAATGACACAGAAACTATGTTAATTACTAAACCATTAGGCCCATTAGCTCATGCTTCTTATTAACTAACTCTTTATTTGTGATTATAATTTTTTTTATTAAGAAAAGAAGAAATAAAAACATAAACAAAAAACAAGTTTCCACCTCCTCCCAGCCACCCATTTCCCTCCCCCTCCTCCCACCCTTCTCCCCCTCCTCCCACCCTTCTCCCCTCCCCCCACTCCTCTCCCCCTCCCTCTCCAGTCCACAGAGCAGTCCGGGTTCCCTGCCCTGTGGTAAGTCCTAGGTCCTCCCCCCTCCGTCCATATCTAGGAAGGTGAACATCCAAACTGGCTAGGCTTCCACAAAGCCAGCACATTAAGTAGGATCAAAACCCCGTGCCATTGTCCTTGGCGTCTCATCAGCCCTCATTGTTCACCATGTTCAGAGAGTCCGGTTTTATCCCATGCTTTTTCGGTCACAGTCCAGCTGGCCTTGGTGAGCTCCCAGTAGATCAGCTCCACTGTCTCAGTGGGTGGGTGCACGCCTCGTGGTCCCGACTTCTTTGCTCATGTTCTCCCTCCTTCTGCTCCTCATTGGGACCTTGGGATCTCAGTCCAGTGCTCATGTGTGGGTCTCTGTCTCTATCTCTATCCATCACCAGATGAAGGTTCTATGATGATATGCAAGATATTCGTCAGTATTGCTCTAGGATAGGGTCATTTCAGGTTCCCAATCCTCAGCTGCCCAAGGAACTAACTGGGAACCTCATGTTGGGCACTTGGGAGCCCCTCTAGGGTCAAGTCTCTTGCTCACCCTAAAGTGGTTCCCTTAACTAAGAATTGTGGTTCCGTGCTCCCCTATCCACCTTTCCTTTATCCCAATTCTCCTGATTCCCCAAGTCCCCCCTCCTTCCCTTCTACCTTTTCTCTCCCCATCTCCCCTTACCCCCATCCCACCCCACCCCCAAGATCCTAATTTTCTCCCCGGCAATTTGGTCTACTTCCCTTAGCCAAGAGGATAACTATATGTTTTTCCTTGGGTTCACCTTCTTACTTAGCTTCTTTAGGTTCACCTATTTGTAGACTCCGTGGCCCTAATTTATGGCTAGAAACCAATTATGAGCGAGTACATCCCATGTTCATCTTTTTGGGTCTGGGACACCTCACTCAGGATAGTGTTTTCTATTTCCATCCATTTGCATGCAAAATTCGAGAAGTCATTGTTTTTTACCACTGAGTAGTACTCTAGCGTGTATATATTCCATACTTTCTTCATCCATTCTTCCATTGAAGGGCATCTAGGTTGTTTCCAGGTTCTGGCTATTACAAATAATACTGCTATGAACATAGTTGAACAAATGCTTTTGTCATATGATAGAGCATCTCTTCGGTATATTCCCAGGAGTGGTATTGCTGGGTCCAGGGGTAAGTTGATCCCGAATTTCCTGAGAAACCGAAACACTGACTTCCACAGTGGTTGCACAAGATTGCATTCCCACCAGCAATGGATGAGGGTACCCATTCCTCCACAGCCTCTCCAGCAAAGGTTATCCTTGGTGTTTTTGACTTTAGCCATTCTGACAGGTGTAAGATGATATCTCAAAGTTATCTTGATTTGCATTTCCCTGATTGCTAAGGAAGTTGAGCACGACTTTAAGTGTCTTTTGGCCATTTGAACTTCCTCTGCTGAGAATTCTCTGTTCAGTTCAGTGCCCCATTTTTTAATTGGGTTAATTAGCATTTTAAAGTCTAGTTTCCTGAGTTCTTTATATATTTTGGAGATCAGACCTTTGTCTGTTGTGAGGTTGGTGAAGATCTTCTCCCAGTCAGTAGGTTGCCTTTGTGTCTTATTGACTATGTCCTTTGCTTTACAGAAGCTTCTCAGTTTAAGTAGGTCCCATTTATTCAATGTTGCCCTTAATGTCTGTGCTTCTGGGGTTATACATAGGAAGCGATCTCCTGTGCCCAGCTCCTGTAGGGTACTTCCCACTTTCTCTTCTATCAGGTTCAGTGTGTTCGGGCTGATATTGTGGTCTTTAATCCATTTGGACTTGAGTTTTGTGCACGGTGAGAGATAAGGGTCTATTTTCATTCTTCTACAGGATGACATCCAGCTGTGCCAGCACCATTTGTTGAAGATGCTTTCTTTCTTCCATTTTATACTTTTAGCTCCTTTATCGAAAATCAGGTGTTCATAGGTTTGTGGGATAAAATCCGGGTCTTCTATACGATTCCATTGGTCGACTTCTCTGTTTTTATGCCAGTACCACACTGTTTTCATTACTGTAGCTCTGTAATAGAGTTTGAAGTCAGGGATGGTAATGCCTCCAGAAGATCCTTTATTGTATAGGATTGTTTTGGCTATCCTGGGTTTTTTGTTTTTCCATATAAAATTGATTATTGTCCTCTCCAGATCTGTGAAGAATTTTGATGGGATCTTGATGGGGATTGCATTTAATCTATAAATTGCCTTTGGTAGAATTGCCATTTTTACTATGTTGATCCTCCCAATCCAAGAGCAAGGGAGGTCCATCCATTTTTTGGTATCCTCTTCAATTTCTTTCTTCAATGCCTTAAAGTTCTTGTCAAATAGATCTTTCACTTCCTTGGTTAGATGTACCCCAAGATATTTTATGCTGTTTTTGGCTATTGTGAATGGTGAAGCTTCTCTGATTTCCCTCTCTGCTTCCATATCCTTTGTGTATAAGAGGGCGACTGATTTTTTGGAGTTGATCTTGTATCCTGCCACATTACTAAAGCTGTTTATCAGCTGTAAAAGTTCTTTGGTGGAGTTTTTGGGGTCGCTTATGTACACTATCATATCATCTGCAAATAACGAAAGTTTAACTTCTTCCTTTCCAATTCGAATCCCCTTGATCCCATTATGTTGTCTTATTGCTATTGCTAGAACTTCAAGCACTATATTGAAGAGGTATGGCGAGAGTGGACAGCCTTGTCGTGTTCCTGAGTTAAGTGGGATGGCTTTGAGTTTCTCTCCGTTTAATTTGATGTTAGCTGTCGGCTTGCTGTATATAGCTTTTATTATATTTAGGTATGACCCTTGTATCCCTAATCTCTCCAAGACTTTTAACATAAATGGATGTTGAATTTTGTCAAATGCTTTTTCAGCATCTAATGAAATGATCATATGTTTTTTTTCTTTCGGTTTATTTATATGCTGGATTACATTGATAGATTTTCGTATGTTGAACCAGCCCTGCATCTCAGGAATGAAGCCTACTTGATCATAATGGATAATTTTCCTAATGTGTTCTTGGATTCGATTTGCCAGTATTTTGTTGAGGATTTTTGCGTCGATATTCATGAGTGAGATTGGCCTGTAGTTCTCTTTCCTGGTTGAGTCTTTGAGTGGTTTTGGTATCAGAGTAATTGTGGCTTCATAAAAGGAGTTTGGTAATGACCCTTCTGTTTCTATCTTGTGGAATACATTAAGGAGTATAGGTATTAGATCTTCTTGGAAGATCTGGTAGAATTCCGCATTGAAACCATCTGGTCCTGGGCTTTTTTTGGTAGGGAGGTTTTTGATAACCTCTTCTAATTCTTCGCGACTAACAGGTCTGTTTAGATTGTTCACCAGGTCCTGATTTAACTTTGGTATATGATATTTATCTAAAAAAGTATCCATTTCCTTTACATTTTCCAATTTTGTGGCATATAGGCTTTTGTAGTAAGATCTAATGATTCTCTGAATTTCCTCTGTGTCTGTGGTTATGTCCCCCTTTTCATTTCTGTTCTTATTAATTTGCAAATTCTCTCTCTGCCGTTTGATTAGCTTGGATAGTGGTTTGTCAATCTTGTTGATTTTCTCCAGGAACCAGCTTTTTGTTTCATTGATTCTTTGGATTGTTTTCTGTGTTTCTATTTTGTTGATTTCAGCCCTCATTTTGATTATTTCCAGTCTTCTACTCCTCCTAGGTGAGTCTGCTTCTTTTTTTTCTAGAGCTTTCAGGTGGGCTGTTAAGTCTCCAATGTGAGCTTTCTCTGTTTTCTTTAAGTGGGCACTTAGTGCTATGAACTTTCCTCTTAGGACTGCTTTCATAGTGTCCCATAAGTTTGAGTATGTTGTTTCTTTATTTTCATTGAATTCCAGGAAGACTTTAATTTCTTTCTTTATTTCTTCCTTAATCCAGGTATGGTTCAATAGTTGACTGTTCAGTTTCCATGACTTTGTATGCTTTCTGGGGGTAGCATTATTGTTGAATTCTAACTTTAATCCATGGTGATCTGATAAGACACAGGTGGTTACTAATATTTTTTTGTAACTGTGGATGTTTGCTTTGTTACCGACTATGTGGTCGATTTTCGAGAAGGTTCCATGAGCTGCAGAGAAGAAGGTATATTCTTTCCTATTTGGATGGATTGTTCTATAGATGTCTGTTAAGTCCATTTGATTCATTACCTCCATTAATTCTCTAATTTCTCTGTTAGGTTTCTGTCTGATTGACCTGTCCATTGGTGAGAGAGGAGTGTTGAAGTCTCCTACTATTAGTGTGTGCGGTTTGATGGCTGCCTTGAATTTTAGCAATGTTTCTTTTATGTACGTGGGTGCTTTTATATTAGGGGCATAGATGTTCAGGATTGAGACTTCTTCCTGATGAACTGTTCCTGTTATGAGTATAAAATGCCCCTCTCCATCTCTTCTGATTGATTTAAGTTTAAAGTCTACTTTGTTAGAGATTAGTATGGCCACACCTGCTTGTTTCTTAGGTCCATTTGCTTGATAGGCCTTTTCCCAGCCCTTTACTCTGAGTAGGTGCCTGTCTTTGTGGTTGAGGTGTGTTTCTTGTAAACAGCAGAATGTTGGATCCTGTTTTCTTATCCAATCTCTTAGCCTGTGCCTTTTTATAGGTGAGTTGAGTCCATTGACATTAAGTGATATTAATGACCAGTGGTTGTTAACTCCGGTCATTTTTTTTTAGTCGTAGAGTTTGTGTGTTTCCCTTCTTTGTTTTGTGTTGGTGAAGGGTCTCTAGATGTCTGAGTTATTGTGGTCATTGTTGGACTCCTTGGTTAGTGATTTTCCTTCAATTACTTTCTGTAAGGCTGGATTTGTGGCTGCGTATTGTTTAAATTTGTTTTTATCCTGGAAAATTTTATTTTCTCCATTTATAGTGAATGAAAGCTTGGCTGGGTATAGTAATCTGGGCTTGCACCCATGGTCTCTCAGTTTCTGCAGTACATCTATCCAGGACCTTCTGGCTTTCATGGTTTCCATGGAGAAGTCAGGTGTAAGTCTGATAGGTTTACCTTTATAAGTAATTTGGCCTTTTTTCCTTTGCAGCTCTTAATATTCTTTCCTTATTCTGTATGCTTTGTGTTTTGATAATTATATGGCGAGGGGATGTTTTTTTTTGATCCAGCCTATTCGGTGTTCTGTATGCTTCTTGCACCTTCATAGGAAAATCTTTCTTTAGGTTGGGAAAGTTTTCTTCTATAATTTTATTAAATATATTTTCTGGACCATTGAGCTGCACTTCTTCTCCTTCTTCTACTCCTATTATTCTTAGGTTTGGTCTTTTTATTGTGTCCCATATTTCCTGAATGTTTTGTGATGAGAGTTTGTTGGACTTGCTGTTTTCTTTGATCAGTGTGTTTATTTTCTCTATGGTATCTTCAGAATCCGAGAGTCTTTCTTCTATTTCTTGTATTCTGCTGGTTATGCTTGTTTCTGTAGTCTCTATTCGTTTACCTAGATTTTCCATGTCCAGCCGGCCCTCTGTTTGTGTTTTCTTCTTTGCCTCCATTTCAGTTTTCAGGTCTTGAACTGTTTCCATTATCTGTTTGATTGTTTTTCCTTGGTTTTCTAGGGTATCATTCACTGATTTATTCAATTCTTCAAACTTTCTGTTATATTTCTCATCCATTTCTATAAGGGCGTTTTTTACATGCTGTTTAAGGGTGTCAATCACTTTCATGAAGTCAATCTTTTCTCCTTCCTCTTGATTAAGGGGTTCTTGTCCTCCCGTTGTGAGGTCGCTTGTTTCTGGTAGCTTCATGTTGCTTTTCAGCTTGTTGGGCGAATTCTTGCCTTGACGTCGGCCCATCTCTTCTTCCAAATGCTCCCTATGGATCTTCTTTTACCGGATCAGGTCTCCTTGCCTACCAAACGCTATCTCTCCCCAATGTTGGCTCTCTGGCGAGGAGAGATCAGGCCTCCGTGCTGGTTGGGCAGCTCGCAAACAAAGCACCTACCCCGTTTGGTGCAGGCAGGCCACAGAAACAAAGGAACTGCTGCCCGCCCGGGAGCCCCGAGTACTTGGACCCAGCGCCCAGATAGGCTGGGCTGGGCGATGCCACGCGCCAAATAGGGCAGTGGGGGCGAAGTGGGGAGAGCTCTGGACGGAAGCTGGGTGGGCCAGGAAGAAAGAGGCAGCACCCGAGGAGTAGAGGCCCTGCAGAGAGCCCAAGCAGGACAGGGGGGAAAGAAACCCCCGAGCTCCCCGTCCCAGGCTGGCGCCGTGGGCCAGAAACTCACCCCAATGCTGGGTCTCCTGGCGCTGAAAGATCAGGCCTCCGTGCTGGTTGGGCAGCTCGCAGACAAAGCGCCTACCCCGCTTGGTGCAGGCAGGCCACAGAAACAAAGGAACTGCTGCCCGCCCGGGAGCCCCGGGTACTCGGACCCAGCGCCCAGATAGGCTGGGCTGGGCGATGCCACGCGCCAAAAGAGGGCAGTGGGGACGAAGTGGGGAGGGCTCTGGACGGAAGCTGGGTGGGCCAGGAAGAAAGAGGCAGCACCCGGGGAGTAGAGGCCCTGCAGAGAGCCCAAGCAGGACAGGGGGCCAAGAAACCCCCGAGCTCCCCGTCCCAGGCTGGCGCCGTGGGCCAGAAACTCACCCCAATGGTTTGTTGTCTCTTAAGGGTGCTAGGAAATACCCGTGTTCCTGTCAGCCACCTGTGAAGACTGGGCCCTCCCACAGGAAGCCAGATCTTTGAAACTGCCACTGGTGGCAAAGAAATTTCCATCCTCCCTAGGCCCTACTCTAGATTTTGGATGAACAGAGGCATGGTTTGGGCCCTTAAGGGTGTTCCTCTGAGGGAGATGACTGTGACTGTCACTCTCCATGGGAACCAGGCCTAACGGCAAACTGGAGAAAGCAATAGGAGAGGCTGTCCCATCCTAAAGATGTTTCCCCTCTCCTGATGCCTGAGCCTTAAGTGAAGAGGACTGGATGGTCCATTCTAGTGTCAGCTGTTGGTGCCGGGGCTATTACAACATTTGTGTTGTCTTTAAACATGGATGTAGAGGGGTCCATTGTCCTCTGCCTAAGGCCAGGGTGGCGGTGATAACAGACACATCAGGGAGTCTGTATTCCAGGGTTACATTTAAGGGTGAGGAGTTCATTTGGTCCCCTCAATTATAGATCTCTGAGAATTCAGATGGAGTCATAGTAAAAGTCTTGACATCAACAGACAGCGGAAGACAAAACACTGACCACAGGATGGATGGTATTTCTAAGAACAGGGAAACCATTAGCTGGCCAGGGGGCATGGCAATGCTCCTCCTAGGCATGGGCTCCTCCTTAACCATGCCTCTTAGCTTGAGTTTTAGGTTTTTTTTCCCATTAATTTGAGACAGTGTCTCACTATGTAGTCCTGGCTGGCTTTAGAATTCACTGTCAGATTCGCTCAAAATCACAGCCATCTACCTGCCTTTGCCTCCCCAGTGCCGGGACTAAAGGCCTCCCAAGTGCTGGCATATTATTTTCAGATGCACTTCCTGTTACCGCTGCTGGGGTACCCTCACTGGGTTACTCCTACCCTTTATGACTGAATAATGCACATTTGCTTGTCCCTGGAAGTATTCTCTCTCCTTCCGACATCGGACCGTGGCTGTTCTCCTGGGGTTCAGCTTTAGGACTAAGACTGGGCCTATGGATCTGAGACTCCAGCCTCAGGTCACTGGGCCAGTCCTGGTCTAGAGAAAGAAGCAGTGCAAAGGGGGATGAGAAAAAGGCAGAAGTCCGCACATGTCTGTCAATGCACTCTGAAATTGCCACGGCAGTTTTGTCAACTTGGTGTGACCTCAGAGTCACTGAAGAAGTTTCTATGGGAAGTGCCTAGATCAGACTGGATCAGACTAGCCTTGGGCAGGCCTGGGATCAGGGTTTTCTCGCTGGCCTCCATTGATGTGGGAAGGCTTACTTAACAGAGGACCCACACTATTTCCTGAGTTTGGGTCCTGACTTGTATGATAGAAAAAGCTTGTGAGCAGGCAGCACACACGCGTTCGTGTCTCTCCACTTCTGCCTGTGGATGCGATGGGACTGGCAGTGTCAAGTTCCTGGTGCCCAGCTTTCCGTGCAACAGCAGACTCTGACCAGGAACAGTGAACGATCAACCCTTCCTCCCCAAGCTGCTTTTTGCCAGGGTGTTTGATCACAGCCGTAGCCATCGGTAAGCGGAAGAGCTGGCAGCGACAGCACAAGGATCAATTCCACCTAAGCACACCCTTTCCTGGACAGGTTACTAAAATGAGGCTGTCTTTACGTAAATCATCTTTTATGTGAAGATTGGTGCTACAGTTAGATGTCTGTCATCCACCAAAAAGATTTGGGGGACCTGGGGTGTAGCTCAGCCGGGCGAGTGCTGGCCTAGCGTGTGTGAAAGCCTGCATGTTCTAGTCCAGCTCTACAGAAACAGGTGCAGTGGTGCACACCTGCACTCCCAGCACCAGGGAGGGGGAAGCAGAGGTCTGGACTACACGAAACTGCTTCAAACAAAAAAGAAAAAGGAGGGCAGAAGGGGTCAAGGGTACCTGCTGCTGCTCTTCCAGAGGACTTGGGTTCAATTCCTAGCACTTCTCTGGTAGCTCACAACTGTCTATAACTCCAGGCACAAGAGATCTGCCCACTTCTGGGCATCTAGCATGCATATGATACACAAACATACATGTAAGCAAAACACTAACACAGATACAAATAGAAAAATTTTAAAAGAAAATAGTAACACAAGAATTAAAAAAAAAGATTTAAAAATTTACTCAGGTTGTTAAAATGTGGTTATCATTTACTATTATTTGTTATAGAACAATGGATGACTGGACAATCATTAACATTTTATTAATATAGACATTTGCAAACAAAGTGAATGGTAGTAGAATTAATAGTCTTCTGGTAACTTCACCTTTTCATGTACAATACTGAAAATTATTTCATTCATGTTTACTCCAAATTCCCATTTTTAAACATGAATCACAGAAAAATAGGCTTCTAAAATATTCTGGAACCATACTCTATCACAAAACTATATTTCATGTTGTTGGACAATTTCATTTATAGTAATATATACATATATATATATATATATATATATATATATATTACTATCACCTTAAAAGCCAAATAACTCCAATAAAAGAATTGCTTATTATGCTAACTATGGCCGATCACTGAAGCAGAAAGGCCCCGACTTCTTTCTGAGGACTCAGGGAAGCAGAAGGGCACCGACATCTTTCTGAGGATGAAGGGAAGCAGAAGGGCCCCAAAGTCCTTCTGAGGACTCAGGGAAGCAGAAGGGCCCCAACTTCCTTTGAGGATGTAGGTTTCTTTGTTTAATCATCAAAAACTTCCCAGAATGACTTGTATGGCCCCAAATCAGTGTCAGGAGCTGTTCTTCCAAATTCCATCTCTCTGCTGTCTGGAGATGGACTGGTTCCTCTCCACCCACTTTGGTTTCCTCCTAGGTACCCAACTCTGTGCTCAAAGTGATTAGGCAAACCCGAGAGCCCCAGATATGCTGAAGGAGAGAACGACAATCTCATCAACTCCTGTCTCGTCATTTGCTAAAGCCCCAAGGAACAAACTTCAGATACCTCATTATCAAAGGGACCCCAAGATGGGAAGTTGGGTTCCCAAGACAGTAATTTGAATTCTTATGCTGCTGAAAAGTCTCTAGGGAGTCTGGGTTAGGACACCATGGAGAGTTTATGGGAACTTACCTTTTCAACTTGTGACCAGAGAACAAACCAGACGTGAACTCTTAAGAACTTTTGTTTTCTAAGACAGGGTCTCTGTGTAACAGCCTGTCCTGGAAATCGTTTTGTAGCCCAGACTGGCCTCAGACTCACAGAGATCCACTTGCCTCTGCCTCCCAAGTGCTGGGATTAAAGGCATGCACTACCACTGCCCAGCTGATTGTAAAGATTTTTGCCCCCTCTAAAAGTTAAAAAAAAATACATTCAAACACTTTAGCATTGGAACCTATTTTTAGAACTTTTAAATCAACTAGTTTAAGATTAACTTCTGTAGCCAGTGGATCTAAAGTTAGCTCCTGTACTTACTTGGCTGTTTCTTTGTCTAGTGCCCACAGGGAAGGTCTTTGTAAATACCAGAGTCCCAGCAGGCTATTTCCTGACCTCAGTTTTCCTCCGTCCAGCAGGTGATTCAAAAGTTTTTAACCTGGCAGTGGTGGCGCACGCCTTTAATCCCAGCACTCGGGAGGCAGAGGCAGACGGATCTCTGTGAGTTCGAGACCAGCCTGGTCTACAAGAGCTAGTTCCAGGACAGGCTCCAAAATCACAGAGAAACCCTGTCTCGAAAAACCAAAAAAAAAAAAAAAAAAAAAAAAAAGAGCAGCAAGGACTAAGCACTCTCAACTCCTGCCCCTCCCCCGCTGTTTCTCCATCCCCCTCTTTTTTTTCCTTGAGATTTTTAAATTTCATTTGGAGACTTTAGTTGGTTAAATTGCATTAACTTCTTCAAAGATGTATTTCAAAAATACATCTTTTGGTTTTGTTGTTTAAATAACTACATTTAGAAATGTCGACAGCAACTGCCTTTGAGTTCCTAGAGCTTCAAAGGGCACTGAGGCTTCAGGAGCACCCCAGCGAGTCGAGGATCTGAGTCTGTCCTACCCATCACTGCAGACTGGCCTGACTCAACCTTCCCTTCAGATGGCGGACCTTTTCTTGCCACAACCTTATTTATAGCAATGCTATAAATTTTCTCTCAAGTTGGTTTCTTATGTTTTTTCATCTATCACCAGGGGTGTGTTTAGTTCTGTAAACACTAAAAAGGCACACAACTCTCAGGTCCTTGGGGTACAACAACCAATCTCAGGTTCTACAGCTGCTGTCAGGGCAACTCAAGACTGACCAGAGCAGGAATGACCGTGAATGTCAAAAGAGTCAAATTTTAATGAATTTCCACAAAGTCAACCAGTTTAGAAAGCCTGTCTTGACTCTGGGCGCTTTCTCTTCTTCCTGGCTAACGTGGACTGGCTTTTCATCTGTGCTTTCATTTGCTTCTATGAAGGCCTCGTACATTTTCTGGACTCTGATCACTTCCTTCTGGGCATCAAAATGGACTTTCTGCCTGGTGAGGATGGGAACAATCAAGTTGAAATCACTGATTCGCTTGTTTAGCTTTTGGATGTTGCCTTGAAACTGCTCACAGGCTTGGTTCCACTGTTTCTGTCCTTTGGGTGTCAGAGGGTTCCCAAGTTTCTTCCTAGATACTAACAGTCCTTCTCGAAGTTGCTCAATGGTATCCTTGATTTCTTTCTGCATCAGAATCCACTCTGGTTGGTATCCATTATCTATCAATATTCTGTTTAAGTTGTGAGTCATGGGATCAATATATGAACAGCCAGAAAATTTCTTCAGAGGTTTTCCTTTTCCGGTGAGGTTGTCAAAGTCTCCTCTGGCCATCGATTCCTGGATGAGGTCCTCCACCAGGCATTCTATGGCTTGAGTTATCTTTTGTTCTTTGCTCTGTCTTACGTCTTTGACAGTTATGCTATTGGCAAAGTGTTCCCTCTGAAGTTTCTGTTTTTGATATTCCATCACATGCTCCGTAGCACGGTCTGCCCTAAACTGTCTGTACTGTTTCTCTCGCTGACTTGGTGTCCCAAAGCCAACGCCTTCGAAGCTTAAGTAATGCCGGTGCTGAGGTGTACTGTATTTGAATTTGTCCTTCTCTTCTGTGTCTTCAGCTTTGTTTTGTCTGGCCTGTCTTTGCTCTATCACGTGTGAAAGCACATTCCGATAAGCTTCTTCGATCTTTATAAATGTTGCAGAATCAGCCTTATTTGAGCCACTGTCTGGATGATACTGTCTGGCAAGCTTATGAAAAGACTCCCTGACGTCATCTGCAGAGCATCCTTCATCTAGATTCAGCAGCCTATCTTCTTCTTCTTGGATTTATGGGTTGAGATCATCCTAGATCCAGAATCTGACAGCATCTTTACCCCGTGAGGAATCAGTGAAGCATTTATGAGATGTGGTCTTAAGATCTGAGCCATCTTCACGCATACTGTGTTTATCATTGTATTCAGAATTCTTCCTAACCATGACCTACAAAACAGCGATGAGCAACAAACCTGTATTATCAGTAATTTTCTTTCTTTTTTTTCAATAACAAAGTAAATTAAGGTGTGGGTTACATGTTCTTAGTAAGTGTCAGTTGTTGGGGGCAAAGAGAGTAGACTGAGGTTTGGTGCCAACACACAGATGGCAGCTAGCAAATGTCCCTAACTCCAGTTCCAGGGAGTTTAACACCTCCTTCAGGCCTACTCAGGCATTGGATGCATGTGGTGCTTAGACATATGTAGGCAAAACACCCATATGCATATAAAAAATAAAAAAAAATAAAAAGTTAGTTCTTTGTAACAAAGTTGCTATGCAAAAATATATACTTTTTTTTTCTTGGTTTTTTTGAGACAAGGTTTCTCTGTAGCTTTTGTGCCTGTCCTGGAACTAGCTCTTGTAGACCAGGCTGGCCTCAAACTCATAGAGATCCACTTGCCTCTGCCTCCTAAATGCTGGGATTAAAGGCGTGTGCCACTACCACCTGGCAATATATACATTTTTATATTTATTATTTTACTGATGTTAGCTAGAAGGTGGACATTGATGTTTAGCAATTACATATTGTGAAACAATCTGAATTCTTCTACCCACCAAGCATATAATGTTAGACCTAGAAGGGTCTTAGAATTCACCTAATGCAGTTTTCTCATTTTATAAGAAAAGCAGGTCCTGAAAGAAGGTTAAGCAACTCAGTCAAATCACGTTAAAGGTATGACAAACGACTCAGGGTTCAGTCAAGACTTGGCTTGACTGATTTTTGTTTGTCTGTTTGAGACAGGTTTCTCTACACAGTTCTGGCTGTCCTGAAACTAAGTATTCTGGACTGGCCTTGAACTCAAGGTCAGCCTGCCTCTGTCTCCACAGTTGGTTTAATTATATGCTCAGCAAATTGCAAATTTTCCCCAAGTACCATTTCATTTTATTTATTTTTGGCAGATACTGTACAGTGGCCGTCACGAATAACTTGCTGCACATCAGAGACAGGTACTAAGTGTGATACTAGATTGAACAGAAAGAATCAAGCATGCAACCGACTTTACCCTCAGCACCTCACAGTTGGCTAAGTGCTGGGGGGGGGGGGATGGGCAGGATGGTGAGCGAGCACCTGCCATATTAAAAACGCATGGTCCTGAGGAGAAAGACACTGAACACTGACATAAGGCAATGAAAGAAGTACTAGAGGATTACTAGATGGGAATTACTGGACGTTTGATTGTAAGGCGCATTTTAGAAGTCATGGGAACCCCGATGTCATAAGCTAGGGGTCAGTGGATATTAGAGCTGTCTGGAATGCTGGTAGTTATGCTCACCGTGGCTGGCAGGGAGCTGTCAGTGCCGCTGCACCCCCTTACTCACCTTCACAGACCGACGGGGCTCAGCGGCTTGCGGCCCCCGGCTGCGTCTCTATCCTGGCACGCTCGCCCCGCTTCGGCTGCCTCTGCCGCGCTACACTGCGGAGCCCTTCATTATTCCTCGCTGCGACAGGCCGCCTCCCTCATCAGGGACACCAACCTCCTTTTACAGAATCATAACCCAGGGGGCAGAGGACAAACACCCGGGACGCCCGTTGTACCCAGGGGGCAACAGGCTCCGCCTCCACCCGCTTTCGAGGGCAGGGTTTGGACGGTTGGGATTATGGGAAATGTAGTTCTACAGCAGGTGCGGCGCGGGGGTGGGGGAGGTGGGGGCTTGGGGCCTCCAGAGGAGTTGCAGCACCGAATGATGGGTTCGTGACTCGACCGTGTATGTGATTTGGAGAGCACCCGCCCTCGATAAATTGTTCTGGACGGAGGAAGATTATTAGGCTGCCCCTGTGGTACACCTGCACTGTCAGTAGGCTTCTTTAGGCCTAGAAAGATGGTCTTTCTTTCTGCTAGTCTTTCGGGTTGGTTGGAAGTTTGTTAGGTTTTTTTTTTTTTTTTTTTTTTTTTTTTTTTTTTTTTTTTTTTTTTTTTTGTGGCACGCATCATCTCTCTTAGCCCGGTGGCCTTACACTCACTGTCTAGTAGAGGAGGACATTGAGTTGCAGGCCTCTGCCTCCATCTAACAGTCCTTCTTCCCTTTTTTCATAGGTTGCTGGGGGTAGAAAGCCAAGGGCTTGTGCATGCTAGGCAAACACTCTCGGAGCTCTGTCAACTGTGCTACATCCCATGCCAGCAGCAACAACAGTCAGCGCTGCACATGGCCAGGCACTGGAATGGGGAGGAAAAAAATGAGAGGTCTGTGGCTTTAAGTTCAATCATGGGCGGAACTAAACAAGCTCCCCTCCCACCTGGTATAGCAATTTCTTGATTATTTTTTAACAGCCCCCCCTTTTCTACTTGATGTAAATGGATGTTTTGCCTGCTTGTATATCTTTACACCAGGTGTATGCCGTGCTCGTGAGGACTAGAAAAGGTTGTTCTGGGGTCATGGTGGTGGCGCAGGGCTTTAATTCCAGCACTTAGGAGGCAGAGACAGGTGGATCTGAATTCAAGGCCAGCCTGGTCTACAGACCTAATTCCAGGACAGCTGTGGCTACACAAAGAAAAACAAACAAACAAAGCAAGCAAGCAAATAGCAGCAGCAGCAGCAGCAGCAGCAGCAGAAGAAGAAGAAGAAGAAGAAGAAGAAGAAGAAGAAGAAGAAGAAGAAGAGGAAGAGGAAGAGGAAGAGGAAGAGGAAGAGGAAGAACAAGAAGAACAAGAAAACAAGAACAAGAAGAACAAGAACAAGAAGAACAAGAACAAGAAGGTGGTTGTTCCTCAAATACAGTGTGAGCTGCCAGGTGGCAGATGGGCTGGGACTCAATCCCTCTGATCCTCTGCAAGAATAAGGGCTCTTACCGGGCAGTGGTGGCACACAGCTTTAATCCCAGCTCTGTGAGTTTGAGGCCAGCCTGGCCTACAAGAGTTAGTTACAGGACTGGCCCCAAAGGCTATAGAGAAACCCTGTCTTGAAAAACCAAAATTGAAAACATAAAAAATAAAAATATAAAAATAAGGGCTCTTTTTAATAATTAAATAAATTTAAAAAAAAAGGAGAATAATAATAAAAAAAAGGGCTCTTCACCACTGTGTCAATTCCCCAGCCATTATTTATCTATGTATTTATTTATGTATTTATTTAGACTTTACGTGCATGGGTGTTTTGCCTGAACGTATGTATACCTTTGCGCCAGGTTGAGCTATAGATAGTTGTGAGCCAAGTATGTTCCCAGGACTGAACCTGGGTTTCCCAGAAGAGCAGTCAGTGCTCTTATCAACTTATTCATTGCTGGGTGATAGTGGCACACACTTTTAATTCCAGCACTTAGGAGACAGTGGCAAGTGGATCTCTGTGAGTTCGAGGCCAGCCTCGACTACAGAATTCCAGGACAGCCAGAGCTACACAGAGGAACCCTGTCTCAAAAAAAAAAAAATTTTTTTCATTTTCAAGTTCCCTCTCAATTGTTTTGAAGAAACAAATAAAAACTTCTTGAGTTGAAAATCCTACTTTAGACAAGATATTACTTCTCTATAAAGTCAGAATACTGGTAAATAAATCTGGTGGCTGGAGAGATGCTCAACAGATAAGAGCACTGGTTGTTCTTCCAGAGGACCTGAGTTCTATTCCCAGCATAAACATGATGGCTCACGACTATAACTCCAGATCATCTGATGTCCTCTTCTGGCCCCAGTGGGCATCAGGAACATGTGCACAAAACATCTATACACATAAAATAATAATTTTTAAAGTAGTAAATGTGGAACTATTATATGCTGACTCAGTAGCTAAGAGCACTTTTTACTCTTTTTTTTTTTGTTTTGTTTTGTTTTGTTTTGTTTTTCGAGACAGGCTTTCTCTGTGGGTTTGGAGCCTGTCCTGGAACTAGCTCTTGTAGACCAGGCTGGTCTCGAACTCACAGAGATCCGCCTGCCTCTGCCTCCCAAGTGCTGGGATTAAAGGCATGCGCCACCACCGCCCGGCATAACTTGTTACTCTTGATGGGGACCTGGGTTCAGTTTCTAGCACCCACATGGTGGTGACGATCATCTGACACAAGGGTTTCAATGCCTTCTTTTGACCTCTGTGGCACCAGGCACACATGTGGTGGATATACATATAGGCAGACAAAATGCTTTTAGATGTAAATAAAATATATTTTAAAAAATAGTATACGAGTGTAGCATGAATAATAAAAACCCAGAGACAGAAACTGGGGTTCAACTTGAAAACAAAGCAGCCAAGCCACAAGAGAAGTCTTACCTCTACCAAGGCCGGGCAACCATAAATTAAGCAGACAGACAGACTCTGTCTCCTTTCATTTCATATTCCTCTCTAGTGCTGGGATTAAGGGTGTACAGTGGTTCCTTAGTGATGGGATTAAAGGTGTGAGCCGCCACCACCTGGATTTATTTCTGCGTTGATCTTGTGTAGCCCAGGGTGGCCTTGAACTCACAGAGATTTACCTGACTCAATCTCCCAAATTTTGGGATTAAAGGTGTGTACCACCATTACTAACCTCTAGTGGTTTTAGCTTTGCCTCTGGTCTTCAGGCACGATTTAGTTATCAAAATACAAATAATATACCACTGCAAATGTGTATTTAGTATTTGCTGCTTGCCAGGCATTGGGGTAACTACTCCTCTGTGTTAAAAAGTCCATGAAAAACAAACAAACGGGGCTGGAGAGATGACTCAACGGTTAAGAGCATTGCCTGCTCTTCCAAAGGTCCTGAGTTCAATTCCCAGCAACCACATGGTGGCTCACAACCATTTGTAATGAGGTCTGGTGCCCTCTTCTGGCCTTCAGGCATACACACAGAAAGAATACTGTATACATAATAAATAAATAAATAAATATTTAAAAAAACAAACAAAGAAACAAACAACAGAAACAAAAACAAAACCCAAACAGCTCTCACCCCAAAAGGAATAAGAAGTAGTTTATTCTGAGCTCTGTAAATGAACTTGCCTGAAGAGCCAGGTTCAGCCTGCTCAGAATAATGTGTTCCACAGGAAGGAAGTACATGAGAGAACAAAGAAGGTCATAAATCCAGGCACTTACCAAGTCCCTGGGTGGGGACCACAGGTTGGAGCACTCCAGTAGAGTGGAGAAAATGTGGTACAGGTTTCGGACGCTGGCTAGGTATGGTGGAAACCAGTAGTCAGCTAAGGATGCATTGTGAAGTTTTGCATGATTGTCTGTTCAGTGAGACACTGGTCAGAGAGGAATGGCTTAAAAACAGAGCTAAGCCAGGAGTCTGGAGAGATAGCTCAGTGGTTAAGAGCACTGGTTGCTCTTCTGGATGGACCCAGGTTCAATTCCCAGCACCCACATGGCCGCTCACATCTGTCTGTAATCCCCAGTTCCAGGGGATTTGACCCTTATGCCAATGTACATATTTTTTTTAAAAAAAAACTAAACTAAAAGTAGCTCAATATAAATTGGTTATGACTCTGTAACATTCTAGTATTATTATTATTAGCATCATTATTATTAGTTTTTTTGAGACAGGAACTCTCTAGCTTTGGAACCTGTGTTGGAACTAGCTTTTGTAGATCAGGCTGGTCTTGAACTCATAGAGATCCGCCTGCCTCTGCCTTCTGAATGCTGGGATTAAAGGTGTGCACCACCACCACCCAGCCTTTTATATTACTTTTTTTTCAGAATAGGGTTTCTGTGTGTAGCCCTGGCTGTCCTGGAGCACACTTTGTAAACCAGGCTGGCCTCAAACTCACAGAGATCCACCTGCCTTTGCCTCCCAAGTGCTGGGATTAAAGGCATCTGCCACCACCACCTGGCATTGTTCTGGCTCTGTAACATTCTAACTCTGCATTACCAAGAGGTTCTCCTCAGTCAAGAGAACTGATGAGAACAAGAGGCATGGGCTTTAGTTTCTAAATCCTTGCAACAGCACTATGACATAAGTGGTATTTCGTTCTCTGCTTACATATGAGGAAGTAATCATTGCCTCAGACACTGATCTTGTGAGAATTACGTAATGCATGTGGATCATTTGGCACGAAGCCTTGCGCATAGAGCAATATTTTTTTTAGAGCACTAACTTTCCCTTGAATGCAGAAATCAGGGCATCTTTCAAATCCTATGGCAGAAACATCAGGTAGGTGGTGCTTACACCATTGGTTTGAGTGTGGCTTAGCCAGAGAACTTGGCAGAAGACTGGCAGAGTCTGCTAAGGCTGAAGACGCCAATACTTGGTGCCCCAGTAATTCTACTTCTAGGCACGTGCAGAAAAGCAAAGATAAGGACAGCAGTAGTTATTAGGATAGCACTAGACTTGAACTGCTCAGATGGCATCAGCGGAATGAAGAACTGTGGTATTTCACACACCGAACTGTGATTCAGAAAAACATATAATATAGATTTTACATCAATGTGAGCCAACAAAGCTAAAGACAGAAAGTGTACACATATCTTGTGGTATTCTTTTATACAGATGTTGATGCCAACACACACACACACACACACACACACACACACACACACACAGCTCAAAGGGAATACAAGGTTAGTTATTCTAAAGGCAAGCAGAAGTGTCCAAGAACAGACTCAGGTTACCCCCAAAATTCACATCCCAGCATGGTAACAGTTTCATTTTGTTTTTATGGTAACAGAACAAAGAAAATTGCCAGTTAAGTCTCTCAAATACATTATTGGAAACATCTGTCTGGGATCTGTTGTAGGCTGTTTGTGTTAAAGCTAGGAGTCTGCTCGTTCCAGAAGGATTGTAGTCTCAAACGTGTTTGATCACTCATAGAGGTGGGTAAGACATAGCAATCTAAGGGCCTAAGCTAGCCCAAGAACATTTGCCTCTGGAGAGACAACACTGTAGTTCTCCTGTCTTTCAGAGCAGGGCGTCCGCCCTGTGGAAGGAACCTGTAACAAAGGTGTGGCTCTTCTATGGGAACTTCAGTTCACATAAAAGCAGGCAAAGCCAATTAGAAGCAGTCAGCTTTATTTCCAAACAGAAATCCCTAAATCACTTGCTTATTAAATATTAAATATATATTTGAGACAGGCTCTCACTACGTAGCCATGGCTGGCCTCAAACTCAGATCCACCTGCCTCCGTCTTCCAAATCCTCAGTTTAAAGGCATGTAAAACCAGCTCTGAACCAATTACTTAGTAGAGAAATCTTAATGGAAAGATAAGTAGGCAGAACAACAAAGGACTGCTTCCCCTGAGGGACGACAGAGGACAAGGACCCAGAGGCTCTGCAGAGCGTTGGTGACTTCACCTGAGCTCTGGGGTGTGGCAAATGGAGTGGTGTGGTTGTGAATCTATGCCTCAACAGAAAAACTTAAGATGCGAATGTATTTGACAAAAGTTCAGTATATTCCATATACTGAAGTGAGGTCAGCCTGGCTAACATGTGACCCTATCTAAAATCACATTTGAGAACCAAAACCAAAATCATGTATCTGAAAACCATGTAAGCTGATGTAAAAGTTTATTTTATTTTTTTATTATTTAGTCTTTTGTTTGTTTTGAGACATGATCTCACTATGTAGGCCTGGCTGTACTGGAAATTGCTCCGTAGACTAGGCTGGCCTTCAACTCAAGAGATTACCCTGCCTCTGGAAGGCTGGGATTAAAGGCAAGTGCCATCATGCCATGGCCACCCTCGTCCCGCAAGGATGATGCGACCACCAGAGCTCTTCTCACTGCAGTTTATTCTAGGACCTTTTACAATTCTCTCTCTCCTCCCTCCTCTCTCTCTGTTGACCTCTCTCATTTTTTCCTCTCTGGGCAAACATCTCCCAGCCCTTAAGTAGGCATGGGCTGCCAATCCCGGATTGCCAGGTGGGCACTGCCCATAGGCCCACGCATATGCAGGCAGCTGATAATCATTGTGTGATCATAGCATAGGTCAGGCCTTAGCCGTCTCAGTTGATTATATATCTATCAGTTGTGATTCCATGTAGCTCGCTACACCATCACACCCCATCTCAAAAATATATTTAAAAAAATGAGTGATAGCCAGGCGATGGTGGCGAACACCTTTAATCCCAGCACTCGGGAGGCAGAGGCAGGTGGATCTCTGTGAGTTCGAGACCAGCCTGGTCTACAGAGCTAGTTCCAGGAGAGGCTCCAAAACCACAGAGAAACCCTGTCTCGAAAAACCAAAAAAAAAAAAAAAGTGATAATGCCTAAGAACCTTCTTTTTTAGCATTATTTTTCACTTCCAGTGAAAAAAATAACTAGGAAGAATTAACTATTAAACTTTCTTATTACATTATATATTGTACTTTAATAATTTACTTTACTTTTGGAGACAGATCTCACTTTAACCCTGGTTGCCCTGAAACTCTGTAGACCAGGCTGGCTTTGAACTCAGAAATCCACCTGCCTCGGCCTCCCAAGTTCTGGGATCAAAGGAATGAGCTACCACATCTGGCTTTGAAAAGTTTACACATTTTATTTATTGTATGTGTGGTTCAGGAGGGGAATGTGTTATATATGGCACATGCGTGTGGAATATTTGCCTTCTCCTATCGTGTGGAACCTGGGGACTGAATTCAAGTTGTCAGGCTTGGAGGCAGGAGCCTTTCTGAGCTGAGCATCTCCCCAGTCTCCTGCATGTTATCTGTAGATTAATTAAGACAGTCACTTAACATCCTGAGAATTTAACTCCCATGAAACGACTCTCACCCTCCAGAACGTCTGTCTTACTTAACCTTTGGGAACTCAAATCCTTTCCTTTGACACCCCTACCCCACCAAAGCCTTTTGCCGGAACAGTGTGTGGATCAGTTCTGAGTAGACTAACAGAACCAAATGATCTCCGTAGTAAGCGATAAATACCCGTATTTACTAACTCAATAATGTATTCATAATTTAATTTAATTTTTCTTTTTTGTTTTTTGAGATAGGGTTTCTCTGTAGCTTTGGAACCTGTCCTGGAACTAGCTCTGTAGACCAGGCTGGTCTCGAACTCACAGAGATCCATCTGCCTGCCTCTGCCTCCCAGAGTACTGGGATTAAAGGCGTGAGCCGCCACCACCACCACCTGGTTTAATTTTCCTTTTTACCACTGCACTCCAATGGCCGCTCACATTCAGCGTCTAAGGAATATTCTGTTGTGTGTGACTATCACCAGGCCAAGCAACTCCATTTTGGGAGTTCAGCTGCGGATACCTGCACCTGGGCTTGTTCATAGCCCCTCGCGGGGGAAAGTGCCAGAAGACCGTCACTGTAGCCATTGCTTCCACCTGTTGTATGGAACTCTGCCTTAATTGCAAGCAGCCTGGGGAGGGGCTTGAGTTCATAGGCCAGGGAAAACTGCAGACCCGCTGAATAAACTTTCCGGTGGGGGGAGGGGCATGCACACCCTTTGAGAACCTCTGCACCTATGCTGTGAGGACGCCCAGCAAGCTCACTGGTCCCCCACAGTGAACTAACTGGGTCTGGGACCTAAGAAGGGCAGACATTGCTGTCTCTTCCCCATGCTGTCACTAGCCGGACAACGGGAGTCTCTTACTAGGACTCCTTTGCCTTCCAGAGTCAGCTCCGCTACTCTGAGGTGTACTGTTTCCAGGACACTGCAGACACGTGGGTCTTCTCTAGAGACATGGGATCAACTACTTTCCACGGAGGCCAGTCCTTAGGGAAAAATGGGTGGAGATCAGCGTGAAATACAGAGCTAGAACATTAACTTACTCACTTTCTGTGACTACGGTACTGAGGACCAAGCTGAGCACGTCGGCTTCTCAGATTATAAACCCTGGGTGGGGACAGCATGATGGTGAGTGGCAAAGGCCTGGGGTGCAGGCTCACCTGTTGCTGAGCTGCACCCTCAACCTTATACACTTAAGGTTAGGAACCCTTTGTTGTTGTTGTATTTAAAGCAGGGGCTGGAGAGATGGTTCAGTGGTTAAGAGCACTGGCTGCCCTTTCAGAGGTCCTGAGTTTGAATCACCAACAACCACATGATGGCTCACAACCATCTCAGAGAGATCTGAAGCCCTCTTCTGGAATAAAGGCATACATGCAGATAGAGTACTCATAAAAATAAGTATTTTTAAAAAACCAAAAATTAAGCATAAAGGAGTATTTTAACCCTGTCTCTAGGTACCCTAAGACTCCAGCTGTGCAGTGCGGACTCCTGTTGCAGCACACAAGCTGCTCAGCAGTTGAAGGATGGCTGCTGCCTTTGGGCTGGGTGTGTGTGACCACTGCTTGTTCAGGAAGCTCTAGGAGCAGAAAAACAAAGCAGGCACTAAGCTGGGTGGTTTCTTGTGTCCGTCCTAGACCCTTACCACTTCTGGATGTCTTAAAAAAGGCTAAAAAGTTTTCTTTTTAATGAATCTGTTTATTAAAAAATGGTAACAGGTAAGAGTTAAAGTCTTTTTGATAGCAGCTATTTTAGTTTGGGCCAAGACCGCGATGAAAAGGCACCACTTCCTGAACCAGGTGGCCTCACTGCTTCCTGACCCAGTGGACCTTGCCGTCTTCTCCAGGCCGCACGGCCCCGCTGGCCACCAGCTGGAGGGCTGCAGGAAAGATTTTATGCTCTGCTACTTTGACTCGCTCAGACAAAGTGGCAACAGTGTCACCCCTCTTCACGGGGACAGCTTCTTGTAGGACGATCTGTCCGGCATCTACATCCTCCTGGAGAAGGAAGCAGATGTTTTCAAACCTTGCTTTTTAGCCAGTGTGGTCTGCATCCAGACACCAGAGGCAAAAGTTTGTAGGAAAAGGCATACTCACGGCCACAAAGTGTACGGTGCACCCGGTAACTGTGACTCCAGCTTTCAGGACTTGCTCATGAGCATTTGAACCCTTGAAAGAAGGGAGCAAGGATGGGTGGATGTTGAGCATTTTACCTAGAAAGCAAAAAACAGTGGCCAGAAATTTTAGATCTTGTTTATTCTAAAGTTAAAGGAACAAGTGCTTAGAGAACCAACTGGGGGAGATGCCCAAACTAACTAAATAAATAAGCAGATATAATAAATTATTGAGATAAAAAGTGGAATACACCCAATCTTCATTGAATATTACTATGATGTTTTATATTAATAAATTATTTATTGCTAAAATTGTGATATTCCTAGTCACAAAAGTACTTAATAATTTGTGCTTAGATGTTGCTGAAATAACAAATGAGGTTTATATGGAAGTGATTGTAGGAGATGATGACACTGGTGGCATAGCAGCAGCTACTACTGTGCATGAACAACAACAGATGGATGATCGTGATATGAAGTCAGCTTTCTTGCCTAGTGCATGGACAGCGGCCTATGGTAAGTAACAGCTTAAAGATTTAGTACAGATTTACTTACCCTGTTTGTGGTATGGTGTATATCTATGTGGGGATGTGTATGAATGTGGATGCAGAAACGTGCTCATATATGTAGAGACACTTGTGTAACATTAGTCCTCGGGAGATGTTAAGAAATGTCTAGTCATCCCAGATAGGGAAACAGTGACAGAGACCAAAGTATGGATACAACCAAAATCCAGCATGGTGAACCAGTGAGTTGGTTGAAGTTATTTTTAGGAATCTGAAGTTACCTACAAGAACAGAAATGGTTCAAAGACAGCTAGATAACATAGTCAAAAACCTACCCAAGCATGGCAAATGAAAGCTGGAAACCTGGAATTTATCATGTAACCTGTAAGCATTTTGACAGGTTGTAGAGTGGATTTCCAGGCAACTAAGATGTGACTCTCTTCCAGGTAGTATGGCTGATCTGAGCCTCTTCAAAGTAGTCCATCTTGTCTGACAGTTCCCTTTACTTTCCTAACTGCCTAAATATGTTTGAAGATAAAGGAGTGCAGTCTGAGTGACTAATCAGTTTCCAGGGACTTCCTGAAGCTTTTGATTTGTATCCTTGCTGAGCTTAAGGACCTTCCCTTCAGGATGTAATGTTTCAACTCCCTTTAAAGCATCCTGTGTCTGAACAAGTTTTCACTACAGGACAGAGGATAATCTTATGTATTTGTTTCTCAGGAGATCTTGTTTTTTGAGTGAGAGTCTCTTATTTGGCTTGAAGAGACTGATTGGCTGGCCTGCCAGGACCACATGTCTCTGCCTTTTTCGTGATGGGATTATAAATATGCACCTTTATATTCATCCCTTTTTTGTTTTGTTTGCTTTTTTTAACAGGGTGTGTAGGGTTCAAATGCAAATCAACTAAGCTATCTCTCTAGTCTGTTATCTCTTTATGGAGAAATGGTTTCTGAGGTCTTAAGATTTCACAAATATAAAGTAACCCAGTCAGTGATTTAAAAAGTATGGAGAACTTATATAGTTCAAATTTTACTTTAATTTTTACCTAATTAAAACTACAGAGAATTTCTACTTGGAGTTTGTTTTCTTTTCTCTTCTATTGGCTTGTGTCTTTACAGTTTTCACAGACTGTTAGATGCATATGTTAGGTATTTTTTCTATGGTTGTCAACTAAATGTGCTCATAAGTGCATTACATAAAACAGAAGTTTCTGTTATTATTGGGTATCAGGTTTTACATTTCATTGTAGTAGTTAATAAAGAATCCCTAGTTTGGTAATTTGTATATTATGTTTTTGATGTCCATTGTTAGGTAATAATTCTGACGAAACTGAAAACCAGAATGTCACTGCAAGTGCTGTCTTGCACTTAGACGAGTCACGTGACCTTGACACACTGCCTAAACGAAAACCAAAGAAAAAGAGAAGACCTGAATCCAGACACTATCCACCTGGTAAGAAAGAGAAAAATTCCATGGTATAAGGTGTTCTGCAGACTATATGAGGAAATGCTGTTGTATATCCACAAAAGTGTAATGATGGTTTTTTGACTGCCTGATCCCAGATGGCTTTGATGCATTGAATTTGAAAATAAAAGTTTCCATTCGTTGATAGGTTTACTGACAGGCTATAGATCAGATGTTAAGAAAAAGGAACTTAATTCTCTGGTTATTTTGTTTGAACAGAAAAGATAGCCATAAGCTGTGTTACTCTATTTTGGTGGGGTCTCATACTTTAGCCAAGACTGACTGCAAACTAATGGCAACCCAGCTTACTCAAAGTATCTGTCATTATTGACATGAATCATGTTACTTGACTGTGAGTTTATTTAATGTGAAGATAAAATAATCAAGTTTTTATGGGCTTTTATTTCTGTGTTTTGTTTAAAGGCAAATTTTTCCTTTGGAGCTCAAGCTGGCAATGAATTTGTTATCCTTCTGCCTCCCTCCCTTCAATACCTCTGTCACAGACCTTTACTACCACCAGAACATTTAAAATTTAAAAGGACTTCTCTTAGGGAAACAGGAAAGCACTTTTAATTGTTAATTGTATTCCTTTCGTGGATGGTTTTGGGGACATGTGTATATGGAGAACACAGCTTTACATATTTAAATTTTTGTGGGTGTTGTTGAAAAATGTCATTGATTATTGAAAGTTTGGATTATAATAATTAAATTAAACGGTTAACTTTACTTACAAATTATTTTGAGTAGGACTGTAATTTAAGACTTCTTTGAAGCTTCCTTTAAAAAAACTGGAAAAAAATGAAATTCATCCCATCATATTGGATCCAGTTCTTTCTTATGATTGCAATATGTATGTTGAAAGTGGTGAAAATAATGTTAAAAATTGATAAATTCCAGGAAACATACTTTAAGCTTAATGAAGAAACTAAAAACATGAGGTTTGATTATTTTTCTTGTCTCTTTCCATTTCTTAGCAATAATTGTTGGTCCCGATGGACAGCCCTTAGCTGTCTACCCTTGCATGTTTTGTGGAAAGAAATTTAAGTCAAAAAGTTTCTTGAAAAGTCATGTGAAAAACCATCCTGAACACCTTGCCAATAAAAAATACCACTGTACTGACTGTGATTACAGTACCAAGAAGAAGATAAGTTTTCATAATCACATGGAGAGCCACAAGCTGGCCAGTAAGACAGGAAAGGACACAGAATGTAATGAGTCTGGGAACCATTTGTCTCATGCTGGGGCTTTGAGTTCTCACCAAACAATGCATGGAGAAAAAGAAGCCAGCAAAACGTACAAGTGTAAATTCTGTGAATATAAAACGTATGAACAGCCATTATTGAATCGCCACCTTTTAGCAGTCCACAGCAAGAAATTTCCTCACATTTGTGTAGAGTGTGGTAAAGGTTTTCGTCACCCATCAGAGCTCAAAAAGCACATACGGATTCATACTGGAGAGAAACCTTATGGATGCCAGTATTGTGAGTACAGGTCTGCAGACTCTTCTAACCTGAAAACACATATAAAAACTAAGCACAGTAAAGAGATACCATTGAAGTGTGACATGCTCTAATGCACCAAGAAAGCAAAACATACCAGTGTTTGCATTGCAGCCATAAGAGTTCAAACTCAAGTGATTTGAAGCGACACATAATTTCAGTTCACACAAAAGACTACCCTCATAAGTGTGAGTTGTGCAGCAAAGGGTTTCATAGGCCTTCAGAACTCAAAAAGCATGCGGCTACCCACAAAAGTAAAAAAATGCACCAATGTAAACACTGTGACTTTAAGGGTCTGGATCTGTTGGTGTTAAGTCACCATATTCTCTCAGTTCACACAGTGAGTGTTCCATTTATATGTAAGAGATGTCAAAGGGGATTTCAACAACAGTGTGAGCTTCAAAATCATATGAAGACACACAGTGGCCGGAAAGTATATCAGTGTGAGTACTGTGAATATAGCACTACAGATGCCTCAGGCTTTAAGCGACATGTTATCTCCATTCATACCAAAGACTATCCTCACTGCTGTGAGTACTGCAAGAAAGGATTCCGGAGACCCTCAGAAAAGAATCAGCATATATTGCGACATCATAAGGAAGTTAACCTGCCCTAAGAATATATCTTAACCTGTAGGGATGTTGCCTTAGAAGCAACAACTTCATTTTAAAAGCAGTCATTCTTGTTCAGACCTAATATTGTAAGTTTGTTAAGCAAATACAATATTGCTTCAATTTGACTTTACATTTTATTCAGTAGGGTATCCTACTTCCTGTAAACTTTACTATGTGAGAGAAACAAATTTCTTTTAACAACATAGTCCCTGATTCTACGCTGAATATTTTGTCTTTGAAACCTTACTACCTAACTGACTTACATAATACTTAAGACTACCTAACTCATGTTGATGGTACTTTTCTAAGAAAAAAACTTAATATTGGTAACCTGAAAAGTTACTTTGATACAAAATACATATTAGAATTATTACCAACATAAATGAGAGATTCTTCTGACATGTCTTATTATCAAACTATGGAAATTATTTCCTTGACTTAATATTTTCAAATTCTTGACAATGTAACTTCTGTTTAAGTCTCTACCACTGCTGATTATAGAACATTGACTTGCTTTGGGCTTAGTTTTAATTTTTCTTTAGTGGTCATTTGATTTTGCTTGTTTTTAATTTTCTTTCCTATATAGCAGAATTTTAGAGAACCTTAATGAAAGTTTTTGCTTCTTCTTGATTTCTAATTCTTTATATATTGCCTTGCAGTTTTGTTCTATAAATAAGAACTAGATAGAGTAGGCTGAATTTTGCTGACTTGTAGGAATATATTGTGACATACAGCATATTTTGAAAATTGTCATTGAAATGCAGTTTAAATTTTAGGTACAGTCCTTCCTGCCAATGACAATTAAATCTGTAATGAAAATGACTCAATTTGTATTAACTTAGAAAATCTCGAGATACATGAGACTATTTGTATACTTGGTATTCACAAAAACTAAACTTCAGGTAATTAGAGGAAAAATGAGGACCTTGGTAGAAGTAATGGTATTATCCTTAATTTTGATATTTGAAAAGCAGAAACTAAAGTGTTTTCATAGGTACAATGTTTTAATACAATTTTTGCATTTTACCTTAAATTTTATGGAAAGAAGATCCAGACCCAACTTTGTATTTTTTTATGTGAATCCCTGAAAAACTCAGAGGCTGTTAAAATATAGTTTTAAAAACTGAATCCTGTTAGAACATAGAGGTGGCCAATTCAGCCAGCCCTTTTTTTTCTTTTTTTCTTTTGTATTTTTCTTAGTGAGGGCTTGTTTTTTTTAAAGATAGCATATATGTTAATTGATTATTTTTTACTTCTTATTTGAGAATTAATATTTTAAACAGATATTCCTGCTCACCAGACATATTATAAAATGGATCTAGCTCTTTGGATTTGATTATTAAAGAATTTTGAAGAATAGTAGGAAATTTAAGAAAAGGAATTTCCTACTTGATAAACAGCTCCTTTGGCTCTTATGGTACTTTATTCTACTTTTACTGGCAGGTTTTGCACTTTTTTTCTTCTGTTCCAGTGATACTTATATTTAGAAGTTATATTCATAGAATTAGAACTTTAAGTAATTGGTGCTTGACATTCTCTAAAATATGTTAGATTTAAGTTCAGTACTAAAAACATAATACAATCTGTACATGGGCATTCAGCTGTTGCCAAGCAAAGCTCAGACCTTTTGGCACCTGAGTTTATCCCTTTCAGATTTTAGTTGCTATTCAGTGTACTGTTCTGTAAAAGTCTATTCTTTATGTCTAAGACTTGGTTAATCTTGAATTTTGCTTTGTCCTAAAGTAATATAAACATACATATTTAAGTGAAAATTTTATGTATAAGAATTTAAATAAACTTAAATAGTGCTTTGTAAACTTTGTGTTTTTCACAGTCTGGAGTTATACTTTTTGTTTTATTTTAAAGTACAATAGTCAGACTTTTGAAAGGTGATAAAAGCTTGGTAAAGGAAATGTGATAATTTACATAAAAATGAATTGTACTTACATTATTTACTGTGACCATAAGGCTTTAATTTTTAAATTATTCTTTAACAATTAACAAAGCCAGAAAATTTGTTCCAGACAAAACTTTATAAAAGGTACAAATTCTTAAAGGAAGTGAATTATTTCAATGGAATTGCCTGTTATTCCATCTTTTATTTTTTTCTTTTTCTTTCTTTTTTCTTTTTTTTTCTCCCCATCTTCCATCTTTTATTTTTTACTCATTGTGAAATACCACAAAATGCTTAAGTGAAGAGATATTATAAATGTGTACTTGAGAATAACATGCAGAAATAAAATGAGACTTCTTCCTGATAATAAATGTTTATTGTGTTTGATATCAAACAGTAAATTGACACTTATGGGGGAAGAGAGTACAAGGTCCCCATGCTCGCAATTTACTTGTCTTTTTTCTACTTCCCATGTAGATTAGATCCATGTATATCTTAGGGTCCTCATGTCGTCTAGATTTCTAGGATTGTGGGTTGGTTTTCTTTACTTTATGTTTAAAATCCACTTATGAGTCAGTACATGTAATAATTGTCTTTCTGTGTCTGGGTTTTCTCACTCAAAATGATGTTTTCTAGCTCCATCCATTTTCCTGCAAGATTCAAGATGTCTTTATTTTTTCCTGCTGTGTAGTACTCCACTGTGTAAATGTGCCACATTTTCTTTATCAGTCGAGGGACATTTAGGTTGTTTCCAGGTTCTGACTGTGACAAACAAAGCTGCTATGAACATAGTTGAGCACATGTCCTTGTGGCACGATTGAGCATCCTTTGGATTTATACCCAAAAGTGGTATTACTGGGTCTTGAGGAAGGTTGTTTCTGAGAAATCACCACACTAACATCCAAAGGGGTTTTACCAGCTTGCATTCCCACCAGCAGTGCAGAAGTGTTCCCTTTTCCCCACATCCTCTCCAGCATAAGTTGTCATCAGTGTTTTTGATTTTGGCCATTCTTACAGGTATAAGATGGAATCTCAGAGTTGTTTTGATTTGTATTTCTCTGATGACTAAGGATGTTGAGCATTTCCTTAAGTGTCTTTCAGCCATTTTAGATTCCTCTATTGAGAGTTCTCTGTTTAGGTCTGTATTCCATTTTTGTATTGGATTATTTGTGCTTTTGATGATCAATTTCTTGAGTTCTTTTTATATTTTGGGGAGATCAGACCTCTGTCTGATGTGGAGTTGGTTAATATCTTTCCCATTCTGTAGGCTGCCATTTTGTTTTGTTGATTATGTCCTTTGCTTTACAGAAGCTTTTCAGTTTCAGGAGGTCCCAATTATTAATTGTTTGTCTCAGGGTCTGTGCTGCTGGGGTTATATTTAGAAAGTGGTCTCCTGTGCCAATGCATTCAAGTGTACTTCCCACTTTCTCTTTTATATGGTTCAGTGTGCTGACTTTTGCTTGAGTTGTTTGATCCATTTGGACTTGAGTTTTTCTGGTGTTTGAAGGTGTGAGGATTGATATCCGGGTCTTCTATTTGGTTCCATTGGTCCTCCTGTGTAGTGGGGAGCTGCGGGTTGCTTCCCGCCACCCGGCTAGCTTTATACCCAAAATAATTACATGGACACTGTATTCTTTTAAATACTTCTTGGCCCATTAGCTCTAGCCCTTAGTGGCTAATTCTGATATCCCAATCAACCCATCTCTAATAAACTGTGTAGCACCGGTCTTGCCGGGAAAGTTTCAGCATGTCTGACCTGGCGGCTTGCTTCATCACATGTGTCTGCCCGGGAGAGGGGAGCATGGCCTCTGAGCTCACGTCCTCTTCCTCCCAGCATTCTGTTCTGTTTACTCTTCCCACCTATGTTTTAACCTATGAGACCAAGCAGTTTCTTTATTACTTAACCAATGACCTTCCTCCATCATTTCCCCTTTTTCTGTTTAAACAAAAACGGCTTTAACTTTAACATAGCAAAATTACATATAACAAAACAGTTATCAAGTAAAAGTTACAATATTTACATCTATTTTATCTTTTTTCATAACTAAGGAAAACTATAACTATCTATATATTCTTTAACTCCATCAAAGACTCCAGAAGGATATAATATTAATTAAGCAAACAAGAAATCCAAAACTCTAGAAATGACAGAGACATCTCGCTGCCTGTACAGTCACCCAAAGTTCCTCTGCACTGTTGGGGCATCCATCTTCAGCCTACAGGCCCATAGTTTCCAGCAGACATTTCCATGAAGCAGGAAATTTCAAAGTCAGTTCAGTCACTATCTGTTGTGTCCTGCAAAGTATCTAGGTGACCTTTCTTTGCTTTTTGTCATTACTTGACTCTGACCAGTTGTTGTTGTTGTTGCTGCTGCTGCTGTTTAATTATTTAATTATTTAATCTAAGTTCAGTAGACTTGGGGACTGGGAAGTGGATCCAGGCTGTGACAGGCAGGTAGTAGATACATGGGACCTGACGTAAACAGAGCTGAAAATCCAGAGAGCCAGCTTGTTTGGCGGCTTATGTAGTCAGGTCCAGGCCCCATGACTCTCTTCTGATCTCCAAGGGCACTGCATGCATGCTGGGTACACATACACATGCAGACAAGAAAACCATACACATAAAATAGAAGAAAATAATTGAAAGGGAATAGTCTAAATTGAATTTGATACGGCAGGATTTTTTTCCTGATTTTGTACATCAATGCTTTTACTCCTTTCTCTGGTAGGAAAAGGTTTTCTCCCCTCTTCCTCTCTCTGTGTCTTTCTCTTCCTCTCTCTCTTTCTGTCTCTCTCTATATGTGTGTGTTGTGTATGGTGTCTGAAGCAGCTAGTGTATGTGCTGAAGCCTGTACTAGGCATATGCACACACTGAGGCCAGAGGAGGATTTCCTTTCCCAGTGTCTATGGGCATCAGGCACATAAGTGGTACACATACATAGACCAAATAGTCACAAATAAAATAAAAACTGGTTTCAAAAAGAACGTTGCAAAATAAATTTGCTATGATAAGAATTTTTCTTCACTTTATATTTTTTAAAAAAATGCTGGAGTAACATTAATATTGTTACATTTTCCTCTTTATTGGTTAACTTTATTTTTTCTTTTATTGAACATAGATTGTTTTCATATGATATGTTCTGATTGTGCTTTTTTCTCCCCGTACTCATCCAATTCCTCTCCACATCACCTCCAATTTGAGTCCATGACTTTTCTGTGTTTCATTAGAAAAATGTGCTGCTAAGACATAACAATAAATAAGATAAGATAAAATCTACAATCTGCATAAGCTCAGACATTAGCAAGAAAGTACATTGGCTGCGGGAATGGATGGATCTCCCTAGGACTGGAAAATAGAATAGATAATTAAAGATGGATAAAGGTGGACTGGAATGAGAGAATATTGTTGATTTTGAATAGCACCCCTCAACATATACACTCAATTTCTATATTTGTAAATATTAGAAACTTAGAATACCAATAGAAATGAAAATACTTAATAATTGTACACAGAACAATATTTGTGGACAGCTGAGCAAGCGATGTGTTAACCTCAGATTGCAGAGAGCCTTCTTTCTTCTGTGTGCTGATGGGATCACCTGGCCAACTGTGAGAGCCCTTAATCCTCCCTGTATTAAAACATACAGTACTTAGAACATTAGATTTATAACATGACCATTGTTTGACTATGGGCAGAACACACTGGCCTTAATTTAATACTGTGAGCTAGCATGTCGTAGGTTGTAAAGCTTAAAACTCTGTCAATTAGCTTCCATAAGTGTTGGCATTTTATATCTGTATTAAAACGTGTGAGTCACAGCGACAACCAACAAATGATTCTTTGACTAAAGACTCAAATAAGGCATTTTCAATAAAATAAAATGGCAATCATTTTATTTATTTAAATATTTCTGTATGAGAAGCATTCCAAACATAAGGTCAAATGCTGCATTATGCCTAGAATGGATGAATTATCCTCTCTCAATCTAAGGGAAAAAACAAAACAGGATGAAACGGGCTCTGGCATGTCTCAGTCAGGTTTCCGTTCTGAACATGCGTGCAGGTGTGTGGGGTGCTGGGTAGTTTCACTGCAGGGATGAGTGCTCCTGTGGAGGCCACAGATCAACAGCAGGTATGTTCCTCGGTCACTCTGCTCCTTCCTTTATAAGACAGCCTCTCACCTGGCACTTGGCGATTCAGGTAGACTTACCTGGACATCTTGCCTCTTACTCCCCGGGTCTCAGATGATAGGCATGTGGATTCCAGAGCTGAATCTCATGTTCACATTCTTGCCCAGAAAGCACCTTACTGACCAAATGGCTCTATCCACATTCTAAGTGTTGGGGTGTGTGGGATGTGTGTTTATAAAAGTGCTCTCTGTTAGTGATGATGTTTAGTACACACGCTTGGGTGTGCATACATCCGTGTGTACACTCATGGTGGATACCTTGATCCAATTGTGATTTATTATTGGGCAGAGCTGAGTTGTCCACGGCAAGGTGTGAGCCCTTCACAGTACACTGAGCCGTATGACTGGAATGTGCGGAGCATCCATATCTTCGGCCACGGGGACTCTCATGTTACTAAAAGTTTTCTTCTGAGTGCTTCTCAAGTAAGTAACCAATGCCTCTGACATGTTTAGAGGTTCCTGTAACAAGAAACTTAAATGTCCCCATCTCACTGCCACGCCATGCCTGATCCTTTTCAAACTCCCCCAATATTTTTAATCTGTTTTGCTCCATGTAGAAACTGTAATTTCAGCACCCGGCTCTACCATCTACAGTTTAGTAATTACTTCATGCATTTAGCCTGGAGACTCCTAAATTGAAAACAAGGTGCAATGCTTCAATATAATGGTCTCCTCCTGATGTGTTTGGCCTGGTGTAAAATTAAGAAACCCACATTCTCTCCCTTCCTTCCTCATTGCTCCAAACTCTATCAGTTGTTCATGAGCGCCCTGTAACTATATTTCCCACAAAGATTACACAGATATTTCTGTCCAGCTACATGTCCTGCAGGGCTGTGCTGCGGTCTTCCAATCAGTAAAAATGTAATAACATTTTCACATAGTCAATATTTAATTCCGTAAATGTAACTGGTTGTTGTAATCTAGGTTATTAACCAGAGAGGAGCAAACAAGCTTCATTCCCCTGCCCAGGTGAGGCTTCACAACCACATAGCAGTGACTAGTTTAGTCATTTTCCTTTTCAAATTTTTCTCATTCACCTACTCAACTCCAGTGCAAGCAGCTGACATGTGATCTGAACTGAATGAATGGATCTGACAGGTTCTGAGCACCCAAATTGCTTTTGCCCAAGTCCTGATGTGCTGGTGTGTGTGTGTGTGTGTGTGTGTGTGTGTGTGTGTGTGTGTGTGTGTTTATGGTTTGGGGGGCCTTATCATCCAGTCCCATTGCCCCGAAATCCATCTCTTCTCACTTCCGAACTATTTGGGATCTCCCATTCATACGTGGCAGGCTTAGTCTGTTCAAGAAACACATATTGATATGTGGGTGCTGCTTAAATGGACGGCTGACTTTTATTGCTGCAGTAAATATCTTTGAAGTTTTTCTGTAACATTAAATACAGCAAGCCCTATGACAAAATAGTTAGATTTGAATGTGGCTTTAAATAAGTAAATTGCTAAAATCCCACTTAGATGCTTTGAGAACCACTCCAGACCTCTGAAGCTCCTGACTAGATAGTGTACCTCTCTCTGAGGATCCAGCGTGGTGCAGGACTCCTGCCCCTTACACCTTGTCTTCAACATCACATCTGCACAACTTCCCTGTGGCTTAGATCATTCTACCTGACTTTGAGTATTTGTATTTGCAGAATTCACATTTGGAAAAAAAAATGTCTAGCATTAAGAATATCAAGCTTTTGCTATGAACATAGTTGAGCACATGTCTTGTGGTATGATTGGGCATCTTTTGCATATATACTAAAGAGCAGTATTGCTGGGTCTGGAGGTAGGTGGTTTCTTGAGTTTCTGAGAAATTGTCATACTGATTTTCAAAGCAGCTATATAAGTTTGCTATTTTCATAGTAGCATTATTTGTAATAGCCAGAACCTGGAAACAACCTAGATGCCCCTCAACTGAAGGATGGGCAAAGAGAATATGGTACATTTACACAATGGAGTATTGCATAGTAGTAAAAATGTGACATTTTGAAATTTGGAGGTAAATGGATGGATTTAAAAAAAAACAGCTTTGCTGGTCACAGGCAGTCCTTC
The DNA here is from genome assembly GCF_018167655.1 of Microtus oregoni. Lineage (NCBI taxonomy): Eukaryota > Metazoa > Chordata > Mammalia > Rodentia > Cricetidae > Microtus > Microtus oregoni. Next base: position 1,093,192 of record NW_024544772.1, read on the forward strand.
ACACCACTGCAGAGCTGCTAGGTCAAGGACAAGTATTGTGAGTGTGCTCTATGGTATTGAAAGAGTTGTAGATTCATAGGAGATTGTGGCAAACAACATGGAGATACTGTGGACTCTTCAGCCAGTTCCCACTGGTATCATCCTGCATACCCATAGATCCCGAGCATGGTGCAGACAGGCACACTGATGGACCTTTCTTCATACTTATTACCTATTTCCCGAACACACTCACTGTGGGTCTGCACATACATTCAGCACTACAGAGATTTGTCATATTTCTCATCCAGAATGGGAGAAAAGTGTTCTTTCATTCAGTTGTTTATCTGAACTCTTTCCAAAGTGTGTTTTGCCTAATTAAATGGACCCCTTTAGCATTGAATCTGTACAGTAATATTTTTAAATGATGTTCTTCTGCTATTTCTAATAGCATGTTAATTTGAAACACAATCCATCTTACAGGCAAGTGAAGAGTTAGGGATGTCTGATTCACACTGTGTCACAGGACAGATGCATGTGTGTAACTGCTTCAAATCTCATACTGGTGTCCATGATCTGGTTACCATGGGGAAGTTGGTTTTTTTTCACTGAGCAAATCAAGCATCCATTGGTTTGGGGCACAAATATGCACAGTGCACTACCTCTCTTCTGTGAATAAGTTGTGCTCCCCCAAATTCATATGTTGTCCATTAGCACCCAACAGTACTTCATCCAGAGACTGAGTGGAAGGTAATCATGGATAAATAAGCCATCAGCACAAGGCTCTAATCTCTGTGCATGAACTTAGACTGGCTTGCTAAGTTCTCTGCCATGTTTTATACAGTGGGAAGGTGGATCAAAGTATTGTGAGAAGAGGCTTTTATCAGAGTTGGACCACAATGACCTGATCTTAAATGTCAGCCTTTAGGAAAACAGATTTGTTAGTTGAACCAAAAAAAATTGACGATGATTTTGATGGGGTCAGTTGAGCAAAAGGAGGCAGCCACTGTTGTTCTGAGCTCAAAGTTTGTGTGTTACACTTCTCTAGCAGGAGCATTTGCCAAATCCCTGCCCTCTTCTTCCATGTTGTCACCCCAAGGAATGAGATTTAGCAGGGCTCAAGGAGCACATGTTTGGTAGCTCTTGGTTCAGGGATAAGTTTACCACCTTGGGGAAATACCACAGCAAAGTTTTTGGGTTCAAATCATAGTCCACTATGTCTTATTTATTAAATTCAGACAGTAGCTATACTTCTGAAGAATATGAAAACTTAATTTTGTTTTTAATTAAGGCTGCCAAAAACAGTTAATCTCACAGCTTTCTCTGGTGCCTGGAGAATTACTGCCTATGTAAATTGCCTCTCTGCTGGGGTTTTCTTTTCTGTGAGCCACTCACTGAGTGCCAAATGTGTTGAGTATAGTAATGAGAAATGAATTTTCCTTTATCTTCATGGAAAATCATATTAGGTGTAATTGGATAAAACCAAGAATAAACAATCAATCCTGCTTGTTTGAGCTCCAGTTTGCATGCAGGTTATTAGATGCTGAAGTCGGCGCTGCTCTGAGCCTCTCTTTTGCACACTCTTGTGAATTCTGCAGTGTGAACTCATGCATCGTGTGACTGCCTAAGCCTAATCTTTGACAGTATTACAGGTGAGCTGGTCAAATCTAAAACAACTTTCATTGGCCTCATTAGGGCAAAATATAATCCAATTTTGTCTCCCTAAAACAAAGATGTTTTCCCAACCCCTCTTTGCTAACCTGTGCTGAAGGGACAAGAGCAGAACTTGGTGTTTATGATAAAGGTGCTGTTATTGGGACTGTGTGTATCCTGTGTGGGGCCAGCAGCACCCAGTAGATGCTGTGCTTCCACCCTTCTCGTGTGACCCTGTAGACCTGGGAAATCAGCCTCACCTCCAGAACATGAACACACACACACCTCATGTGACCCAGGAGACCTGGGAAATCAGCCTCACCTCCAGAACACAAACACACACACGAGCCCTGTTCACCTGGGCCCTGAGTCCAAGGGCAGTACACACGAGCATGAGCACACTTGGGCTCCTGCTGAAGTGGTGGCTGTATGCTCTGAGCAGACCCAGGATGCCTGACGTTCCCAGATCCGACGCTTCACAATCGGGAGCCATTGTCTGATGAGAAACACTTGCCTGTGTTGACTTTGTCCTGACTCAGATTGACAGCTAAGCAAGCCAGACAGAGTGAGGAGGAGGGAATGGGGAGGGGTCACCCAGTCTTTGCCTTGCCAGGGTTGTGCTTGCTGATGAACACTACCACACTTGACTTTATTATGTGCCTTCTGTGAATCAGACTCAGGTTTTCAAGCTCACCTGGCAAGCACTTTACCAACTAACTGGGCCATTTACCCAGACCCAAAACTGGTTAGTTTTGATGGAAAAATCATTTAAATCCTGTTACTCATGAAACAGAAGAAATGAACAAAATTCTTAACTTATAACCAATTTCTATTTTCACTGTCAATTCTCTTTTACTAAATTCTATGCTAAAGTATGCAACATTTATTTGACACTTTCCAAACTTGTAAGTGGAGTGATTTTTCTATATTTCTTACCTTTACTCTTAAGGTTCTTATTTTTATTATTTTAGAAATATTTTAGAGCGAGTACATAATAGGAAAGGAATAAGAAAAGGAAAGTACATAATAGGAAGTTCTTGATAGAACTTTGTCCACTATTATATTAACCTTTCCTGAGTTGTGTGGTGGGGCTCGTCCCATCCATCACTGTCAGCTCTACAGATGCCATCACAGTCCCCAAGTTTATTTTAATTAAAAACGGCAATTGCGGAGGCTATATTAGTGCTGGCATTTGTTCTTGTTTAAATAGTCCCCAAATGATAAAGTTCTCAAGACATTTCTTGGGAGTGCAGCTACCAAATGACTCTAATCACAAGCTACAAGCTAAACCCATGAGATACTTTGAGAAATATTTTATACAAATATTTGTGAAACACGTGTGATTTGCTTTCCTATCTCTTGGATCTAACACCCTTGACCTTGATTCATGATCCTTCTGTCACTGCCAACGTACTCCAAATATGAATCCAGTGGTACCTTTGATGTCACCTCCCAAAGGAGGTGACTTGGTTTCCGTCACTGTTTGCTCTTAGCCAGCAAGGTGGCATGCAGAACCTGAAAACTTTCATCACCAATATCTTGAGGAAAGAGCATGAAGTAATTCATTTTCTTCTCTTCCTCTGAGCAGGGAGGGTATCAGCCAGCATGCCAGGCAGGCCATCTAGACTGCAGGTAACAGGGGCAGGATGTCAGCCAGCATGGTGGGCTCAAAGAGCTCCACATGCTTTGGTTCTAATCAACAGTTCCCAAATAGGGCGCCATAATCATGCTACTCCCACATAGAGTGAAATAAAAACGCTACTCCCACATAGAGCATCATAATCACACTGCTCCCACATAGAGCGCTATAATCACACTGCTCCCACATAGAGCATCATAATCACACTGCTCCCACATAGAGCGCTATAATCACACTGCTCCCACATAGAGCATCATAATCACACTGCTCCCACATAGAGCATCATAATCACACTGCTCCCACATAGAGCATCATAATCACACTGCTCCCACATAGAGCACCATAATCACACTGCTCCCACATAGAGCACCATAATCACACTGCTCCCACATAGAGCGCCATAATCACACTGCTCCCACATAGAGCGCTATAATCACACTGCTCCCACATAGAGCGCCATAATCACACTGCTCCCACATAGAGCGCCATAATCACACTGCTCCCACATAGAGCGCCATAATCACACTGCTCCCACATAGAGCGCTATAATCACACTGCTCCCACATAGAGCGCTATGAAAACGCTACTCCTACACTACTGCACATCTAGTCTCCAGGCAACCTACACTCCTGTGCATTTCCTACACAATGGCTCACACTGTACCCACTTGCCATCTTGTTCAGAGCTGGTTGCAGACCCTGCTCTCCCCTCTTAGTGAGATGCACTGCTTAGCTGCCCAATTCTTTTCTTTTATTTTTTTTATTTTCGAGACAGGGTTTCTCTGTAGCTTTTGGTTCCTGTCCTGGAACTAGCTCTTGTAGACCAGGCTGGTCTCAAACTCACAGAGATCCGCCTGCCTCTGCCTCCCGAGTGCTGGGATTAAAGGTGTGCGCCACCACCGCCTGGCTAGCCTCCCAATTCTTAAACAATCTTCCTATTTTAGTAAAACCAAGTAACAAGTGGATCCCCGACACTGGAAGAGCCCGACACCGCTTGCATATGTGGAACTATTTGCTGGGATCATTGCTGGCTACATGGGGAGATGTAGACAACCAATGTAGAAAGGAGGAATGTGTGTGGGCAGAACTGAGTACACACACCCACAGAGAGATCCTCTTGACCCTCCATCACTGCTCTCTGTTCTCTGGAATCACAGTTAATGGAACTTAGGGAGATGTCTGATCTTGACCCATGGTTGTCTATGTTGCTTTCCCAAATGAAAGATCTAAATATGGTTTTTGTTTCTCAAACAAAACAGAACAAAAAGAAGAGAAAAAGAAAACAAAACCCTATGCCATTAGTATTTTCTGTTCACCTTTTAAATGATTTAAATAAATAAACTTGCTTCTCGTCTTGGGTCTCAGAAAAAAAAATGAGACCCCCAGTCCTCAGAGGGATCACAAAGCAGTGAGACTTTCTACTGGACTGCAGGTGGCCTGCATTGCAATCAGAGGCTGCTTATTGGTTTCCTTGCCACCCAGACCCAAATATTCACACACAAACTATATTAATTACAACATTGTTTGACCAATAGTTTAGACATATTCCTAGATAGCTCTTTCATCTTAAATTAGTCCATTTCTATTAATCTATGTATTGTTATGAAGCTGTGGCTTACCAGAAAGGTCTGGCATTTTTCTCCTTTGGCTGCTACATGGCATCTCCTTGACTCCACCTGATTTCTCTCTTTATCTCTTTTCAGATTTCCTGCCTGGCTTTACTCCACTTAGCCATTGGCCAAAACAGCTTTCTTCATTAACCAATAAAAGCAACACATACACAGAAGGCCTTCCCCTCACTACATGCTTGCTAAGCACAGGTACAGCAATGAAGGAGGTGTCTCACTGATGGTGTGAAGACATGTTCTACCCAAGACATGTTTATCAAGTGAGTAGATACTTCCACAGACTTTGTAAAATGGTAAACAAAAGCTGTGCACTCTCCCCGAATTCTCTATCTCCCTCCATGCCTCCTCCTTTATTTTTGTCCCCATTGTCTTCCTCCTACTTAGCTCCTTCTCTTCCTCCTCTATTTCTTTCCCCTTCTATTCCTTCCTTCTATATTTTCTTTTTCCTTCCTTCCTTCCTTCCTTCCTTCCTTCCTTCCTTCCTTCCTTCCTTCCTTCTTTTCTTTCTTCCTTCCTCCCTCCCTCCATTCCTTACCCCTCCTTTCTTTGTATGGTCAGGATATAATACAAATAAACAAACAAATGAATGAATGAATGAATTGAAATCAAGACATGCTTTAACAAATTGAAAACAGAACTACCCACATAAAATTTAGGGAACCAATATATTTATTGGGAACTTTAAGTAACTTGGAAAAATTCTTAGATGGGAATTGATAGAATAGAAAACTTTTTTTTGCATGTTATTCCAGTCTGAATGCTCTAATCCTATGTTGAGTGTGGTTCTGTTAATCACAAGATATTTAATGGCACCTATTTTCTAGCTCCCATTAGATGTGAGTAACATACTCATCATAGGATAGAGAAAAACATCTCCAGACCTGGCCAGGAAGCTCCCAGGGGCAGGTTTACTCTTTCTGGGGAAATGCAGATCTTTGCAACGGGATGAATACCAGTAGAGATTGCAAGAGCATAATGATAATACATCCTTGCCTACTGTTTCAGTTGATTAAACATATGAATTCCATTGTTTTCTTTCTAAGGTATCCTTTTTTAGCATAGATCAGATAGAATACAAGAGCACCAACCGATCTCTTATGAAGTAACCTCCCATGAGGAATCTGGTGGGTGAATCTTTGGTAGCATCATTAGACATTAGATCACAGCAAGGGCCAAACCAATCATTAGCTTTAAAGACTGGAAATTCAAGGAGAGTATAGGCTGAAGTAACAACACAGAGGCTTAATATTAATTATCAGTGCTCAGATAATAGCTCAGGCTTATTACTAGTTAACTCTTACATCTTCAATTAGCCCATATTTTTATCTATGTTTTGCCCTGTGGCTTGGTTCCTGTTCTTAGTACTGAATGTCCCTCTTCTCTCTGCATCTGCTCACTGCTCCACTAACCCTACCCTTCTTCCCATCTTTCTCTTTTGTTTTTCCCCTAACCTTATCTTTTCCAGCTATTGGCCAGTCAGCTTCTTTAGTAAACCAAGCACAGCAACATATATTCACACAGTGTAAAGGAATATTCCACAGAAGAGCCCCAGAGACAGCTAATGAACAACCTTGGTGTTCTCCTGGCCTTAGCCTCACTTTAAATCCATAGGATGGTGTCATCTACACCATGGTGGGAAATCATAGTGGGTTTAGCTGAAAGTGCATCCATCTCAGGTATTGCATACAAGAATACCTCTGCCTTTCTTTCAACATGAGCACACATGTGCGTAGCTGAGCATAAATCTTGCAAAGCACACTGAAATAAACAATATCTCACAGGTAAGGTGCTTGAAGAACCAGAACAGTCTAACAGAAAGCACCTGATTCTGAGGTCACCTGAAGGTCTCACTTGATAAGTGTCAATCAAACTTGACCCTAGCAGGATAATAATGACTGTTGGTGTTTCTATGAGAGGCAGGTATGTGAAAGCTTATACTGTAGAAGACATAGGCTACAGCCCTCAATCACAAACCCACTTGCTAAGTCCAGGAGCCCTGACTTACATACTGTGGGGTGTGATGTCCACATTTGACTTCTTCTTCATTCTTGGAAATATGGCATTGACTATCTTTATAGTACCCATGTGTGTGAGCTCTCAACACACACACATACACATACATACATAATACATACATACATACACATACACACACACAGATGACAGCACAGACCTTTTCTATCATTAACATAAAGCTCTTAAGGAAGTCCAGAGCTTTTCAACACCCCACTTATCAAACACCACAGAGTCAATCTTTCCTTATTGGACCCATCCCTTGCCAATCCCAGTATCCTTTATCCTCAGAGCTCTGCTGAAACATCTATTTCTTCTGGTAGAGAAAGGAAGGAGCCAGGAAGCTTCTAGTCAGAATAACTTCTATATCTCTTACCTGCCCACTGCTCAGTAAGTCTTGACTCCTGCCATAATGCCCAAAGACCTCTTAGCTACAAAGGTAGACTACTTGTAGGGTCCCATCTTCTCTAAAGAAGATTCCCAAGGTAAAAGCAGAGGACATTCAGTCTTGGCGATACCACAGGAGCTGCAATGGCCTCATGAGTACTGGGACAAAGCACCGAGCTTGGGTGTCACTGAACAGGCAGTCATTTTGTGCATGGCAAGCCTAGCTCTGCAGGGCCTCATGTTCAGCAAAGAGACATAGGCAACCATAACCTCTAGACAGTGACTCTACCTACTTCCCTCTGGACATTGCATCTCTACATACAGGAGGTATGAGAGTAGTGGGAAGTGGCTAGTTACGACAGGCAGAAACAGCCATCACACTAATGTGAAGTAGGTAGCTCCCTGCATTTTATTTTTACAGTACTTTTGATAGAACCAAGATATTTTCTCTTGGGTACCTTTGCATATTTTCAGTTAATATCCAGTCCAGTTGACCACTCAGAGTGTCTGTACCAAAAAATATGCTGTGTGGCAACTGCATTAATCAAGAGATGATGCAAATGTTGAAATGCAAAGTGACTGTTGCTGCCCCAGTACAAGGTGGGTCCCCATTGCTGTTCGTTGTTATTCCCCATTGATGTTATTTTCAATTACAACATTTCATGTTTGTGTGTTTATTTGCAGATTTTTGCATGCACCATAGGATTGACTGTCCTCATCACTTTGTCTGTTTGTTTTATTGATTCTCCATCTGGAAATACATTTCTTTATTTCCACTGAATGCTGGACATACTCTTAACTACAAATTCCCTGGGAAACGTCTCTATAGCAGGCTCCTTAATGTTTGTTATTATGGATGTGTTAAGTCTGAAATAGTCATAGGAACTGCTCTTCTAAGACCTAAACTGGTATTTTTGAACTACCTAGCCCTTGAACTGCAGAAAATGATGTAGGCCATGCTATCTGGTTTAATAAAATTGGCAGTTGGTTAACTTCTGATGGGATCTTAATTAATAAATTTCAGGGAAACCATATAATAAAATTCAAAATATTGGAATTTTTTAGCTCAGAAATCATTTTTCTAAATTTTTCTTCTCCAAGGAAGTAATGATACATAAAATATGTAAGAATAATATAGCATTATTTCAGTGTAGTATGTAGAAAGTGTCTAAAGTCCAGTAATAGAATTATCAATGCCTTGGAGTCATAAGATAAGATGATGAAGAATAATTAGAATTATATTATCTGAAAAAGAGCCAATACAATGGAAATCATTCATATTTGAACCCTGAGTGGAGTATGCACATTTATGCCCTGACCCTGTGTTGTGAGATGCATGCATAGATAAATGACTGAAGGGAAGTGACCAAACCTTTAAAAGTGATGACAACTTATGCTGGAGAGGTTGTGGGGTAAAGGGAACACTCCTGCACTGCTGGTGGGAATGCAAATTGGTACAGTCCCTTTGGATGTCAGTGTGGTAATTTCTCAGAAAATTAGGAAACAATTCAAGACCCAGTAATGCCACTTTTGGGAATATATATCCAAAGGATGCTCAATCGTGCCACAAAGACATGTGCTCAACTATGTTCATAGAAGCATTGTTTGTCATAGCCAGAACGTGGAAACAACCTAAATGTCCTAAATGTCCATCGACTGAAGAAAATGTGGTACATTTACACAATGGAGTACTACAAAGCAGAAAAAAATAAAGACAGCTTGAATTTTGCAGGAAAATGGATAGAGCTAGAAAACATTATTTTGAGTGAGGTAATCCAGATACAGAAAGACAATTATCACATGTACTCACTCATAAGTGATTTTTAAACATAAAGCAAAGAAAACAACCCCACAAATCTCAATCCCAGAGAACCTAGACAACAATGAGGACCCTAAGAGAGACATACATAGGTCTAATATACATGGGAAGTAGAAAAAGGCAAGCTCTTCTTAGTAAATTGGGAGCATGGGCATCTTGGGAGAAGGTTGAAGGGGAGGGAAGAGGTAGGGAGGAGAGCAGAGAAAAATGTAGAGCTCAATAACAATTTTAAAAAAAAATTAAAAAGTGCTCATTGACAGGCCATGGGTTTTCCAGTCGATTTCTTTCCCATGGTCTGTGCTGTGCAGCAAGGCTCAGAGTCCTGCGAACTCTGCAGGGTGAGAGGTACTGAGACAATGCTGCAGCACATGGCGTAGCTTCCTCAGTCAGGGGAGATTCTGTTCACGGAGCGCTCTAGCAGCAATGGAACACGTCTAGTATCTGGGGTCCTGTGGACCATGTGATGTGTGGAAGAGCCCCACATGAGGAAGAGTCATGACAGAGGACAGGAACTGGGAGTCCCTGAAGTAGCGAGGGCGACTATTGAGAAGGCAGAGTGCCAGGCTGGTGCCTCCCCTGTGGAAACTGAGACATCAAAGGCTGTGTGTAGGCGAGGGCAGCACCATTAGTCACACAGTAAAGTCAAGGCAGCTCAGAGCTCAGCGTGGGGCAGGGCTGAAGACCAAGTTCTAACACGTTAACAGCTCTTAATAACAAAAGCCCAGAGTCAGACATTGGGGACAACACTGAGAGATCAGAGAAATGAAGGAGCCAAACCACAGTCACCTTACCTCTCAACTTCCCAGCTGAAAAGAGACTGAGCTCCTTCTCCTCCTGCCTTATCACGTCCCCCCTCCGCCCAGCTATGTCACTTCCTGTCTGTCTATGCAGGCCTCCAGACCTCTATGGTTAGCTAGTGCCTAGCTCTGCCCTCTGATCTTCAGGCAAACTTTATTTGTACAAACAATTTATCACCAGACTGTTATGCTACACACACAAACACACATACCACATACTCACATGTCACGTACATGCCCTACATATCAACATACACACATACACCATACATACAAACATACACACAACACACCCAAACACAGAGACAGTAAAACACGCATATACACACACACCACACATACACACATATGCATACACACCACTCACACACATATACACCTCGCATATCAACAAACATATACACAATACACAAATAAAAACACACACATGTCACATACTTGCCCTACACATCAACATACAAGCATACACATATACAGGACACACCCAATCACAGATACAAACACACACACCACTCATGTACACACAAATCATACATATACACACTCCACACAACTCATACATATACACACTCTACACATCAACGCACATATACACACCACACACATAAATACACACCACACATACATACATTACACACATACACACTACACATACACACAAAACACACACATTATGTACACACATACACACCAGATACCACACACACATACATACAGACTACACACACCATACACATATATACACATACGACACATCACACACATACACACATATGACATACCACATACACCCCACACATACCACACATCATGCACACACATACCAAATACACCACACACACACACACACACCAAACCCACCACACACTACACCCCCATCCCCACACACATACCATTGCAAAGTCATGTGGAAATGCAAAGATCACTATTTGAGCATACATGGAGTAAGCAAGAGACGGTCCATGACCTTATCTTTATCCATTTATTCTTGCAGCTTAAGCAGTGTGAATGCTGAGTGTAACAGCTAACAGCACTGATTAGCTGATCCCTGCTTTCCTGTGCTGCCCCATCTCCCTCCCACCTTCCTCCTTAGAGGCAGCCTAGTTGTGAGAATTTCGTGTATTTTCCTAATTCATTAGCTTAGCCCCATCACAAGCATGTGTCCATCAACCACCTGTCAAGAGCTCTTACTGTCTGTTATCCTCATCAAACATTGTGTGTGATCTTAAACAGTCAGGCAGTCTTTGTTCCTTCCTTGAACTGGCCTGTTGCTTCTGCCCTCCTTCAGAACAGGCAAGGGCTCCCACGATCTAATTTCTCTCCCGAGCCTCATTTCATAGGCATGCTCTTCCTGCTGGATCCTTTATTTTAAGCAGACATACCAACCATTTTTCCAGTATGAGTTGTCCACTTTCTCTGGGCACTTTTATCCCATTTCTTCGCTTTGAAATGTCTTCTTAATGAATGAACTCTAGTAACACTTTTTCGTTATTGTTGCTTAGGGCATAACCAAGGAGTGGTAAGCTCTTAGCCTTTGTGTGGTTGAGAAGAATCTGAATTTAGCCACACACCTAGTAAGAGGTTGGGTGTGGAAACGGGTCTTCTACTGTTTTGTCCTCAGCACCCTGAATCTTCTAGATTTTCCTGCTTTTGTTGAGACCTCCAAACAATTGTGATGACTCACATTAGCAGTTATGAGTTTGTTCTTCCAAAGATTTTTAATTATTTAAGGCTTTTTTATTTACAATATAGTTTATGCAATTTGCAATTTTGTTAACCTAATAAGATTTTCTTTTAAAAAATTCTTCTCATTGCTGGTTGTGTGTCAAACGTCTGAAAAATGCACGTCCATCAACATTTTCAGTATGGCCTGTGTTACTCGCACCTTACTTGCCCATGTCTTCCCATTTATTAATACTTTCCTTAGCAATGTCTTCTCAAGGATTTCTCCTTTGTTTACAGTTTCTTTTTCTTCTTTAATTAGAAGGATATATCTCAGTATTTTAATGGGTTGTGTTTCACAATAAATGGATTTTATAACCCTGTAGTACTTATCCCTTCACTTGCACATATTTTGAACAATTAATAATACTCTTTTAGAATTCATTCATGCCAGAGTATTCTGCCCTTTGTTAACCAATTTTCTGGTGTTGGTTTTCTCTCATTAAACACATTTTATTTGTCTTTGTTTGTTTTTGTTTTGATAAAATTAGCAACTCCTGGCTTACACTGAAATGGGTTCTTCAGTTCATGAGCATCAACTGTTGCCCTGCTGCCTGGCAGAAGTAGAATTCCAAGTTGTAAGGCTTGGGTCATGATTTTCCATGATCCTGAGGATTCAGCTTGGGCCCTGAGCTTCATCCTGGCTCCTGGGGCTGTTACTATAGCTCAACTCTGTACATTAAAAAAAAACTTTAGAAGTTACCATAATTTGCTTACTTATTTATTGTGGCAGAGGCATGCACAGCACAGTACATGCGTTCAGGCAGGAGGACAACTTGCAAGAGTCTGTTCTCCCCTCCACCATGTGAGTTCCAGGCAACACCTTCAAGTTGTCAGGCACCTTTACCCACTGAGCCAGCTTGCCAGTGCCCAGGAATTATGGAAACTCTACCCACAAATTATTTCTTCCCACACTTCCAGTCACTGTCTACCGCAACCCATAGCACTTGGATTTATTGCTCTACGCCCATTTACCCTTCTTTTCTTATGCTTCTTCCTTTCCCTTTCCTCTTGTCTATTCCTTGTTCTTTCAACATTAAATATTCAGAGGGTTTGCTCAGAAAAAGTGCTTAACTTGTAGATAGCTTACATGTGTGTGTGTTGGTTAGTTAATATACTGGTTAGTAAGGAGAAGCTGGTACTGGTGGATAGCTTACGTGTGTGTGTTGGTTAGTTAATATACTGGTTAGTAAGGTGAAGCTGGTACTGGTGGATAGCTTACATTAGATTCATTGTATATTGGTTAGTAAAGTGAAGCTAATACTAGATATCATTGACAGACATTTAATGTGTCTTTCCACTGCTTTCTGCTGTCTCCCATCATCTTGTATTGTTCTGTTTGCACTGATGTGATGGATCTTCGTAGCCTTGTGGGTCAGATCTTCCTTGGACCGACGGTTTCCTCCAAATTTTATCTCTTCCTCTTCATTCTGTTTTCGGTCATGTGCTCCCATGTCCAGTTAGAAAGGGTAAAGAATGCACATGAATCACTTGAGACAGACTTTCATGCCAACACATGCGTGTAAGAATATAATGTAACCTTGTGGACATGCCTGTGCGTGTGAACTTGTCTCCCAGCCATAGCCCAACATGAACTTCAGTTTCTCTCTCATTCAGCAGTGCTTATACTCTGGAAGCTGCACACCACACTTGTTTTAAAGTATTTCTCCTCCCTTTTATAACAACTGTGCTTGTCTTTACCCTCAGATAAAACCGCAGGCCCTTCAAGGTGGTCGAGAATCCTTTTATATCTCTTTCTACTTTTACTTTGCTGGGGTTTTTTTTACTTTTTTTGCATGTTCATTTCTTATTCATTTCTGTTTCCTGTTTAAACTTCCCTCCTTTCACACTTCCTGTCTAATGCAGACTAGAGAAGGAAGGACGCCAGAGGGCTCCCTGCTGACTGTGTGTAGTTGAGGGATTCCATGGACTAGTGAAAGCTGGGGTTGATGTATTTCACCATTGATGGCAGGAGTTAAGTGGACAATTAAATCTCCTCAGTGTTCTCAGCCAACCCCTGTCTTCCACCTACACCACACGTGCCCAGAGTTCTTCTTCTACACAAACGCTCTTCTGTATTTCTGCCATACAAAATCTTCACCGACTGACAACTGGCTTACACACCTCTCTAATCACATATTGTCTGTCTAGTCCATCACAGTTTTAGCACTCCAACCCATTTAGACATTTTCATGGTAAGGTTTTCGTCCTTGTTTCTCTGGACATCTGGCATTAGCACAGTAGCTTACACAACTGAACATCCGGATGAGGTCTGTTGAGATCTTCCTGTGTGTCATCATTCGTGGACATTTCAACAAGGAGTACAGTTGATTAGTTGCCTGGATTTTGTTCTGTTGGACTTCTAAGGTGCAGCTTCTCAAAAGTCCTAACCTGGAATAGGGGCCTCATCTTAGCTTATCCTGATTACAATGGCCCTGTGCACTTCCTATCATACTCCTGGTTTCTACCATGATTCTGGGAAGCCATGGAAACACTTATGCTTAAGAACACTTAAATTTTACACACACACACACACGCACACGCACACACACACACACACACACACACTTTAAGTACACTTTTAAATCCATTTTGAATAGTTGCAGACTTGTTCTGCAAGCATGCATAACTGGACTTGGATAAAGGCTTGGCTAATTTGTTTCAGAATTCCTAGATATTCATGGTAGAACAGGTTTCTATCCAGCATGCAAATTTTGCTGGACTCAGAAACCTCTGTTATGATAATTATTAATAATTATATAATTCACTGTTATAAAAACAGTCCAGGGCTAGTTGAAAGCAAGACGCTATTCCTAGTCAAACAGGCCTTGTTTTCAGGCCCAAGGGAGAAGATTCTCCCAAGAGTCCTCACACCACCTCAGTGGGAAGGCAAGGGAAACAGATTGATAAAGACTCAGAAGTCCGGTGTGGACACGCACGTCTCTGATCTCAGCACTTGAAAGGCAGAGACAGTGAGTTCCAGGACAGCAGGGCTACATAGCGAGATTACCTCTCAATAAACAAAATAAAACAGGAATTAAGCTGTAATCCAGGTCTACAGAGGCTTCAAAACAACAACACAGCTTTGGGGTCCACATGCTGACAGATGTGTGCTGTGCATTTAAAACGGAAATGTTTCTGTTTTGGAACGCTGGTCAACTGCAGATGGATTGAAAAGGATATTGGATCTGAATCATGAGAATTCTTCGGATGTAGTGGACATCATCTAAGCATGAAGTGATAACATCTCTAGGAAGAAATACTGGGAAACATATTCTTATGTTGAATAATTTAGATTATTTTTAAAAGCTGATGTCAATCTATTCTCAGATGGACTAGTAAAGTGGTTCAGTTGAAAAGGAAGAGGGCAATGGGGATGGGAGTATTGTTTCCCTGTGTCTGTTTTATGAGTCTTCCCAATGCTCACGTACCCTTCTGGTTCTATTGGCTGTCAATCACTCAGATAGCTTTGCTTGTTATGCCAACCCAAACCACTATTGCCTCAGATTGCAAACTTCACCCAGGGCATGCAGGGTGGTGAGTGGGCTTTGTGGAAGGGGCATCCCGGCTGCGGCATGCCCATTTTCTCTGTCCAGTTGTTTTCCTACCCTCCCTGATGTCCCATGTCTTTGTTACCTATCCCAGCATTGAGGATAAAGCTCTCTTCATCTTCACCCTCATATTCCACTGCATGACTGTCCTTAAAACAAATGACTATTGGTGACAATGACAAGAAAAAGTATGTGTTGAATTAGTGAGCTGGCTAGTTTCATATCAGTTTGACACAAGCCAGAGTCATTTTGGAAGAGAGAATTTCAATTAAGAAAATACCCCCACCAGAGTGGTCTGTGGGGAAGTCTGTGGGATGTTTTCTTGATTAATGATTGATGTGGGAGAGCCCAGCTTGCTGCAGCTGGTGCCACCCCTGGACTAGTAGTCCTAGGTGCTAAGATGAAAGCCAACTGAAGAGCAGTAGGCAGCATTCCTCAATGGACTCAGCTTCAGTTTCTGCTCCCAGGGCCTCTCCGGCCCTGATTTTCCTCAGGCTATGATACGGAGCTGTAAGGTGAATGAAGCAAACTCTTTTATCCCCCAAGTTCCTTCTGGCCACCATGTTCTATTACAGCCATAAATACCCCTAACCAAGACAATTAGTAACTCATATTTCTTGATCTGACCTAATCTGGTCAAGATGAACCTCTGACACCTACAGCTAAGGCAAGGTTGGCACAGTGGAAGGGGTGATGAGGTCTTGGGGTGTGTGCTTTCTCAGCCTCATACAGTCGCTGCTGCATGTGACTGTCACTCTTGGGGTGAAGCCCTGACACCCCCCACTGCTAAGACCATCACTCACCACAGACACCCTGGGTGTCACTTCTCCCCTGACCTCAACAAGAGGGTAGTCTGTCTGTTTCCATTCAAATTTAACTTAAATGCTCCTTGGACTCAAATCATTTCAGCATGGAACCCCAAAGAAAGAAGTTGCAAAGCAATTTCCATTCAGTATGCTGCCTGATAGCCTGAAAGCAAATAGGAAGAAACACCCTCCTGAATTCCTGATGGTGCTCTGGAAATGAAATATGAAGACATCACTGCGAGATGAGTCCTGTAATTGCAGACAGTTTGGATCGTTCTAACAGCTGGGCAAACAGTCCTTAGGGCTGCTTCCTGCAAAGGGGCTCCCTCGCTGGCTGTTAATCACTGGTCTTCACTGCGGGCACGGCACGCAGGGTGGTGCTGCGTGTGGGGTTTGCTCCATGCTCTGGTCTTCTCTATAATTCAAGGTTGTGATTGAAACATTTATTCCTGCCTCAGCAAAGATCTTCCCGTTGGAAAATCACCTTTACTTCTCCTTGGAAGTCCAGCAGGGGCATCCAACCTTTGTGTGTTGAATTTGACATTGTCATCCACAAGTGTGCAGAGCTTCCATTGGAGCTATCCTGGCATGTACATGGCCTTTGGACTACAGGTTGGATGTGCTTAGAAAGCCCAGCCAGGATATCTCTGATGGGTCCTTCTGTCCTGGAAGTAGCATTATTGCTACATGCTTTTTACCAAGGCCACCTCATGACGTTCTTCCAATCCTTACTATGTACACAGAGACATCTCAACTCTAGGCAAGCCATTGTGGCTATACCTCTTTTCTATTTTCCACACAATGTGTTTTGTGTTTTCATTATAGAGTCTTTGGACCAAAACAAACAGGAGAAAATCAAAGTAGACTGCAGTTCATTATGGAAGAAGCCACATTGGGGCAACAAGTTTCAGTGTGAACTGTTATACATAAAGTCATGTGTTGGAGGACTTGGTCACCAGCCAGAGGTTCTGGTTTGGTAGGCTTCAGAAACTAGCTCTAGATGCTGTGAGTGAATCCCTTGGAGTGTGCACTGATGGTCACACCTACCTCTGCTTCTGTCTCGTATTCTCACCAACCTGAGATGAGAGGCAGCCTCACAACCCTGTCACTGATGCCAGGTCACTCTGACCACTGTACCTTCCCACCATATTGGACTGAACCTGATGGAGGAAGGTCATTGGCCAATAAAGAAACTGCTTGGCCCTGTGGGTGGAGTAAACAGAACAGAACGCTGGGAGGAAGGGGAAGTGAGCTCAGAGACTCCACAGCTCTCTCGGGAGCAGACGCCTCAGAGAGAGACGCCATGCCCCGCTCCCGGGATGAAGCTCTGACCCAGGATGGACATAGGCTAGAATCTTCCCGGTAAAACCGGTTCTCACAGATTATTAGAAATGGGCTAAATTAATATGTGAGAATTAGACTAGAAGAGAATGGGCCAGGCAGTGTTTAAAAGAATACAGTGTCCGTGTAATTATTTCGGGGCATAAGTTAGCCGGGCAGGCGGCTGGGGTGTTGGGGACGCAGCCCCGCCACCACCCCTATTACTACATGAACCTGCCCAAACCATAAGACAAAACGCATTTTAAATTAAAATATAATTACATTTCCCTCTCCTTTTGCTCACTCTTCCACCCCTTCTCAAATCCGTGGCCTCTTTTTCTTCAGCTGCTGTTCATATGAATGAGTAAATAGATAATTACAACATGCTGAACCCATTTAGTGTTGCTTGTCTGTGTGTCTGTGATTTCAGGACTGGCCACTTGATATTGTTTAACCCATTAGGAGACTCATCCTTGGGGTTGACTGATTTCCCCTTTCTCAGCAGCCCTTAGTTTCTTGTAGCTCTTTGTCTAGATATGGAGCCCATGAGATTTCCCCCTTCCATGTTTGCAAATCTATTCCTGCTGCCCTTCTTTCGATGATTTATTTTATATTGTCCAGGTATCATGGGTGAAGTCTCCCAGTCGTATCTAGAAGACACCATTGTACACCAGACTTCCTGTTCCTCTGGTTCTTACAGTCCTTCTGCCCCTTATTCCTCAATGTTCCCTGAACCTCGGGTCCAGGAGTTGTAGAGGAGACTTCTTTACTGGGAAAAGCAGACCACAGTGAGCTATACTTGGCATTTTGACCAGCTGTTGTTTTCTGGCATGGTCTCCAGCACTGTGAAGAGAAGTTTGTTGAAGGGGTAAGAGCTGGGCTTACCTGTGGGTATAAGTATTTAGAGTGAGCTAGGGACTATATTGCTGTAGTTAAGTGTAAAGCAGAAGGCTCTCCTCTAGTAGATAATGGTTTTTGAACAAGTTCCATCACCTTTGACTCTGGGTCATTTTGTTCCCCTGTAAGCTGTAGTGGCCTATGAATAGAATGTGCTGTCCGGGTGCATAGGAGTGACGCTTTTGTACCCTAGATATGGGTACAGATTATGATTAACATGCTTCATTTTAACTAGCCTTGTTTGATTTCTTTTTAAATCTACATGCCTTTGTTTTCCATTATTTTATTTGCATCTGGTTATTCAGCGTGCATCCGCATGCAGACATCTTTGAGAATTAGTCCTCAATACCAAAATGCTCTTATTTCTTTAGAAGCGACCGTCCTCTTTCTCCTATCAGGTGAACATAGTACTGGGTTATGAATGAAGAAATTAACTGAATATCATAAATTTAAAATGTCCTAGGATTTGCTTTCTATTCTTCTAAATATAAATTACAGAAAATTGTAAAACCCAGAATTTAAGATTTTGTGTCCAGATACACGGTTTCTGCCCCTCTTCTTAGAACCCCATTTTACTCGAGGGCACTTTGGTGCAGGCCCAATGCAGCTGTGAGATATGCAGGCCATGGAGGCTGGACACTGAGCCAGAGACACTTTGCCCCCTGAAGGAGGTCACTAGGACCTGGTGCGGATGGTGTGGGTCACTAAAGTTATGATGTTTTGTTTTTGTGTCTCCCTCAAATATTGTTAATTCCTTAATTGGTGATTTCTGTGTGTGTGCCTTTACTTCTCAGAAGCCAATATGAGATGAGGTCCTCAGGTGGACATGAGTATCATTAATACCCTAAAGGAAGAAAGAGACATCAACAAACACCTGGGGAAACACCGTGTGAAAATAGACATAGATGGGGTTATGTGAGTCACATGGCAGTTATGAGCCCATGGAACAAGCCCGGGAGAAGATTCTCCCTAGGGATTCAGAGGATCACAGCCTGATGATGACCCTGCACCTTGCAGTCTGAAAGGTGTGAACTGAAGACTTGCGAGAACACAAGTATCCATTGCTGGGAGGACCTGGCTTGTGAGAGTTCACTAAGGAATCCCAGCGGTTAACACAGAATCCAAGACGGCAGTTCAAAGAAGGCAGCTTAATCTTCCAGTTGTTAGAATAAAAAAATCCTGCAGCCTCTGTGTGTGTAAATTAGGAAGAGAGACTTTTTTTCTAGCCTGTGAGGCTCTGTGATGAGTCTCTCACTTTGCACAGCAAATCAACTGATCTCGAAGCTGAAAACCCTCATCCTTCCCTTGGCCTGTATTTGGTGAAGAGGGTGTATCCTTTGTCTCCAGTGGATGGAACCATGCTCACGTGTGGCTCACATGTTCCTCCCATTCTCCTCCGGCCAGCACATATGGAGATGCATTCACACACGCAGGGCAACCTCTCAGCTCCTTTTCTGAGCCTTGTCATCTATCTATTGAGGACAAACTGTCACATCTGTCCATTTCCAGCAAGCACACAGATTTATCAACAGAGTTTAGGGTTTCCCTTTGTTTCTGTGATAAGCTGGCAACAAGCTTACATCTTTCCTCATCGGTAAAAACATGAAAAATAGAGGCAATGTATCTACTCAGTGAGCGCATTAGCAGTTGCAGGGGGTGTTAGCAATGTTAGCCCACTTTGATCGAGTTGTTCTCTCCACTGTTTCCAAAGCTGTGTGATTCTCTTTGTCTCTCTTCTTCCTTCTATATCTTTGGCTTTCTGTTTTGAACTTGTTTAATGGTTTTGTACAGTTGTGATGGGTTGAATGAGACAAGTCTCTGGTAGTCTTGGACATCTGAATGCTTGGTCCCCCATGTTTGGGGAAGTTTAGGAGGTGTGACCTTGTTGAAGGAAGTATGTCATGGCTGATGGAGGGGCTTGAAGCTTCCAGGATTCTTGCTATTCCTGCTCCCCCACACTCGCTTCCTGATTGCAGTTCAAGATGAGCCCCTAGCTTCCTTCTGCCTCCATGCCTTTGGTCTGTCACAGTAACTTCCCATCCTCAGAAACCATTAGCTCAAATCAGTCATTTCTTTTTTAAATTGTCTTAGCCACGGTGTTTTATCCCGAACAAAAAGGAATGAAAACAAATCAAAAGACATAACAATGTTTAGTTCATTTCAGTACCCAAGAGAATCCATTCTAGAAGCTTCCCTGTTATCCCCATCAGCAAAGGCTTCAAACAGGGACAGAAATATATTTAAACACTGAATTGAAAAGATGTTGAATTAGGAAAGGTTTGCAGGAAGATGCATACAGTATCTCTCATTCCAAGGTGAATCCTGAACCAATGATCCCTGGGGTTTTGTGTCTGCTGGCTTCTTTGAGCAGAGGCAAGCCCAGCCCTGATGGATGGGGGAGCCACTTGAGTGGACGCAATGCAGCTCAATGGTCATAGTGGGGTTAAAATAACAGTTCAACGGAGACACTTCCCAGATAATAAAACAAACCATTAGTTTGAGACAAGAATGTCAGTATGATGTACAGAGTCCCCAGAGGATCAATGTTCCCTAGATTATGAAAAGTATAAAGAAAGTTCCCAGGTGGGGCATGGGCTCTCAGTGTCAACCTGTGCTCTGGACACTTTGCTAGCATGAGGGTGGGCATACGGGCAAAAGAGCCCTGCCTATGTCAATGAGGGCTTAGAAGTATATAGTATAGAATACATACTTTCCTCTGTATCACCTCTGTGTGTGAGACCCATTGGGAAAATTACATAACTGGAAGGGAAAATAAAAGTTCGCAGTTTTTACATGAACTCGATGAAAATCCCCTGTTTCAAGTCGGCTTTACAGCACACCTAGCCGGAGAACTCTTCCCCCTCGCCTCAAGTACCAGCCTCAAAGACAGCCGCATTCTCTAGGACTGGGTGCCCTTCCCTTAGGCTGCCTGTGTGGAAAGGCCGCTCTTAAATGGTGGTATTTTTTTCTTTCTTTCTTAACAATACAGTTAGTTAATTTGAGGATCTGATAGAAGCATACGTCAAGGGTCTTTGCTTAAGTTCCCATTTCTGTCACCACAAATGATTTCCCTTCTTTTGTTCCCTCCTCTCTAACCATAATCCTCTCTGCCTGGTTATTTGAGACAAGAGTAGATAAAGCCTTCCTTCATTTTCTTAAGTGCTCTTATCCAAGCACCCGCTCTTCAAATGTGCTGAGTAAGGGCCTCTGAAGGGAGGATCCCCAAGGAGCAGAGGTGTCCTGCAGGCCAGCGGTTTCTTATGCGGGCGCCAGCCATGCATCACTGACTGCTTGCAGTAGGTGGACCGAACTCTGACCCCGCAGGCTCCCAGGCTCCCAAGAGTCCACTGTGGAGACCAGAGTGGCCTCCAAATGGCCTTGCAGCATCGGAGCTGGCTTGTTAGGATGGAAGCTAACTGTGGATCTTCTGGAGGGTTTTCACCATGGAGAACACACTTGTCTTTTTAAACAGGGACTCACAAAACCCAGTCCCTGTCTAAGACCCGATGATAAACAGGGCAGCCCAGTGTTCCCGAGCCTTGAAGCAGTTCTTTTCCACAGAAGCAGCCTCTTGCTATGTTTCCGCCACTTGCACAAAGCAGCAGGCTAGTGAATGCATGGTAGGGAGCCACGGCTCTTGGAATCTACTGGAATGATCCCGCCCATTCAGCGCTGGGGAATTCGGGCAGTATTTCACAGTTGAGGAAGGGCTCCCTCCTTCTCTGAGCTCTCGCTCAGCTCAGGGCTTTGACTTGAAGACTGCAGCTTACACTGTCAAAACGCATGCTGATTTGATCCCTTTATTAAAGGCTGGATCCTTAGAAAGCCGGCTCTGTTCCGTGATAAAGGACTATTCAGCGTGAGGTCTGACCCTGCAAGCAGGCGTCTGCGGGGCCGCAGTGGAGCGCTTGCACCCCCTACAGGCTGACCAGAGCCAGTGCGACACTGACGCGGGCTCACCCCCTCCCTTCTGCCTTGCTGGTGAGTTTATTTGAGAAGGTTTGTAGAAGTCTGACAGTCCCAAAAACAGGCAGGGAAGGGCAGGGAAGGACTGGTTGCCACTTTCCTCAAGAAACCAGACTCCCAGCCTCTCCTACCCTAGAACTGAGTTTTGCCCAGCTTCCAACCAGAAATCAGGTTCTTGCAGGCGGGAAGGAAAGGGTAACAAGGACAAGCTGTTCCAAAGAAATGTGTGGCCTGTGTGGTCCTTGTACCAGAATCTCTCCAGCCTCTGAGCCCATCGTTCTAGCTGATGCTGTCACCACAATTTGTCAGTTTTGAGCAAGGCAGTCAATGTAGTATGTGTGTGTGTGTGTGTGTGTGTGTGTGTGTGTGTAAGTGTGTGCAGGACACAGCCAAGTTCTGCCCCCCGGAGCCAAGAGTAAAGAACTACCCTTCAGGCCAGGCTCAAAGAGACTTTGAAGGGCATCATTTTGTGTACCTCCACCTTTCCACCTAGGCTGGACCTGAGCTCCCATCAGAACAACAGAGCAGGGAGAGGGGGGCACGGCCCAGACAAAGCAAGCCTTCCTGTGAGCATTCAGGAAGGAAGTGGGTATCAGTCCTTGGCATGTTCATGTCCAGGCCATGGCTATAAAAGGCCTTTTCCCTACAGGATAGCACTGGCCAAGAGAGCTTGAACTTGGCTTCTAACAGGAGAGACCTACATTTGTACTGTAGCCAGGGAGCGGCCACTTCCTCACAGCTTCCTCTAAGGAGGAGGAAGCACTTAGCAGAGGCCAGAGAGTGAAACTTGAAACTTGCGATTGACACAGGGAATCTGACCCTAGACAATGTGACGAGCATTGTGGATCGTGGCCCCACCAGGAAGAGCTGATCTTGCAGAATTGAAGTGAACACATTTTATTTTTCCATCCTCAAAAATTTAAATTAGTATTTAAAAATCCGAAGAACACTATGGAGCAAAAGATACGCATTTCATTGCATTTATCAAACAATGGGTGGTAATATTTGAATATTGTTTGCATGTAACTTTTGGTGAAGCTTCCAGAAGCCTCATTGATCCTCAACTTAGGACATGGCATTCTTTCTCCAACCTGCAGGAGACTCAAGAAAAAGCAAGGATTACCCTGTAGTACAAATAATAAATAATAACAATATATTATTATATTATATTAATATAATAATAATAAATCAGAGATAGATGTTGGGTCAACACAAAAGCCAGAAAAGCAAAGCAGCCAAGCCACTAGAGAAGTCTTACCTCTACCAAGGCTGGGAAACCACAGACTAAGCAGACACCTCTCTCTCCTCCCATTTTATATTCCCTCTAGTGCTGGGATTAAAGGTGTGACTCCCTAGTACTGGGATTAAAGTACAGGCCACCACCACCTGGATTAGTTTATAAATTGATCTTGTGGCCTTGAACTCACAGAGATCCACCTACCTCTGCCTCCTGAGTGCTGGGATTAAAGGCGTGCGCCACCACCGCTCGGCTTCAGAAAATCATTTTTTGCTCAGGCTGGAAGTTACTGTGATTCTAGAAGACAAAACACAGGCTAGACAGACCAGATGGTCTCCCCTGCCCTAAACCTTAAAGCTGACTATAACATAGAGTATAGTTGCTCAATATAGTAAGCTGAGAAAAGCTTTAAAATGTTAGACATAGTCCATTGTTGAAATGGATTCTACATGCAAGAAACCTCAATACACTGTCACAAAGGACACCTGTAAGAATGACTGAGTATCCATGCCCAACTATTTTTAAATAGTTCCAAGTATCAGGAATTAGAATGAAAGCTCAGCATGGTGGTCCGTATCTTTACTCCCAGCACCTAGAACTGTAGACGCCAGTGGACCTCTGTCAGTTTGAGGCTAGCCTGGTCTACATAGCAGATTCCAGGCCAGTCAGGGCTACAGAGTAAGTGTCTCATAAAAGAGAGAGAGACAGAATGACAGAGAAGTCAAACCAAGCACGCTCCTCCCAGGAATGCTGACCAATAGGAGTGGGGGGTGGGGGGGTCAGAAAGCTTCTAACCTAGAGAAAATGGCAGGAGGAAAGGCTCCAGGATTGCAAGCAGAAGCAGCTTCGTTGCTACCATTGCTGTTTCCTATTGCAGCCACGCAACTTGGACATCATGGATCACTTAAGAAGCATCTGCAGGCCGGGCGGTTGTGGCGCACACCTTTAATCACAGCACTCGGGAGGCAGAGGTAGGTGGATCTCTGGGAGTTCGAGGCCAGCCTGGTCTACAAGAGCTAGTTCCAGGACAGGCTCCAAAGCTATGGAGAAACCCTGTATCGAAAAAAAAAAAGCGTCTGCAAATTGCTGGTGCTAGGAACCCTGCCCCTGTTCCAACTAGTCTCGCCAAGGACTCTTATTCTACAAGGTGTGTCGTGGGATATTTTGTCATTAAATTGTTCCTAGAAATGAAATGTTCGGTAGTAGGCTATATTAACACAGAATAAAATAAAAAACAAAGGCCTATGCTATCAAAGAAGTCATAAAAATATACTGACTAAAAACATCCGTCTGCACCGGGTGGTGGTGGCGCACACCTTTAATCCCAGCACTCGGGAGGCAGAGGCAGGTGGATCTCTGGGAGTTCGAGGCCAGCCTGGTCTACAAGAGCTAGTTCCAGGACAGGAACCAAAACCACAGAGAAACCCTGTCGTAAAAAATAAAACAAAAGCAAAAACATCCCTTTGTAGATGCACCCATTATGAGGCAGCAGTAGTCGGCTTTGGAGAGACAGCAAAATGGTGGTTGCCCAGGATGTGGGGAAGGAAGGAAAGGAGAGTTTGTGTTTAGTGAGTACAGAGTGTCAGTCTGGGAAAATACCAAACAGTTCTTGGTGGATATCACCTTCATAGGTGGATGATACCAATTCCAGAATATGAGACTGCGGAGCGAACGCTGGCCTGGCAGCTTGACACTAGGGCTCTTGGATTCCTATTGTTGAAAACTGCAGTCAATGGATACACACCACATTTCCATGCTATCATTAATCCTGAGAGGTCTAATAGAATGGGTAAATCAAGGATGAAAGTTCAGCCATTACCCATTGCCCCTGAGAAATGTCTCATATAAATATGGGACTGTCTGTAATATCAAGCCAGACCAACGGCTGTGGGATCGTTTACATATACTGGTTGGCAAGCGTTATTTCTTGAGTTGGCATTTTATCAAATATGCACTTGCTTATGGAGATCATAAGCTTCTCTCTCTCTCTCTCTCTCTCTCTCTCTCTCTCTCTCTCTCTCATTATTATACTATTAAGTAACTCTCAAGGCAGCTCCACTGGTCTCAGAACTTCTCTTTGGAAGTCAATGTCCAATGAAGGAAATTTCCTTACATTGTTTCCAGCCCAGGGCCTGGCACTGAACTCAGCGGAAGAAAGATGAGTTGGAAGAAAGGGCAGCATCACTCAGGACACCTGAGTGGACTGTGCAGGAGAGGATGTAGAAGGAATGGGACAAGAAACAGGCCTAAATCCAGTGATGCAGTTTCAGTTAGTTGGCAAGAAAGAAAGGAAGGAAGGAAGGAAGGAAGGAAGGAAGGAAGGAAGGAAGGAAGGAAGGAAGGAAGGAGGGAGGGAGGAAAGGAGGGGGAGAGGGAGGGAGGGAGGGAGGGAGGGAGGGAGGGAGGGAAGAAAAAGAAAACCCACCTCTCAAACACTACAAAAATGATCTTAAGAAAGATCTACTCATGTTCAGTCACCAAAATTGGGTACATGGACTTTCTCAAAGTCTGAACACACAGGAACTCCAGTGGCTGGTGGTGGTGTTGCTTCATGGCCATCCACACTTAACCATGGGTGCTTGAACTAGAATGTGTCACTACAGGATTGTCATGGCCTCCATGAGGCCTCACTAGAAACAAACAAGTGTGACCTTTAACACAAAATTAACTTTGCATCGCCTTGTCTGTTTAAATTGTGGCTGAGTTTTCTCTGTTTTTTACTTCCATTCAAACTCATTTCTGACTGAGACCCCTGTGTGTGGATTTTGCTGTACTTTGACATTACATATGAGGAGGATTCAAGAATGAGAGTTCTGTCTATTGTGAGTTTTCAAAGACTGAGAGCAAAAGCAAAGGGAGAATCCCAAAACTTTTTCATCGACTTGCATTTGGAGAATCAATGCTCTTTCCTGGCACCTGGGAAAGGTGGCTGATGTCGGGACGTGGTCTTGATGATGTACTTTAACATACTACTCTCTGATATGCGTGAGCTTTGCAAGCTAAACCAACAGAAGAGTGATCATACTCCTCACTCCCACCAGCTCACTTTTTGTGAAATCCATTCCATTTTGGAAAAAAAAATTTGTAATATCTCGGTCTACGTCTTGCCCATTCTATTTCCTAAATAGTTGAAATATTTGGATGTGATATACTTATACAGTACCACAATTGAAATAATAAATAACCTCACAAACCTCTTCCCTGGCTCTCCAAATATTATATATCTAACTTGGTACCATTACAATCATAAGGACCTAAACAAATAAAGAGGATGTATTGAAAAACTCAAACTGTACATCAGCAAGAATGGGTTGAGAAGGGAGCAAAATTTCTGATCTTCTTGATGGTATAGCTCTGAAAAACTTAGCCAAGACACTCTGTCAACCGAGTCTGTTTTTTTTTTTTAATTTTTTTTTAGTAGATGGTATTCTTAAGCAATCTTACTTCTTCTTTGTTTTGTCTGTGGAGCCCCATGGTGTCCTGAAACTTGCTATGCAGATTAGGTTTCTCATGAGTAGACAAATCCCTAGGGCCCTGGTAAATTAGGCTTAAAAACCATGCATCAGTCTTGGATTTAATTTTAAAGAGAAGGGAAAACTACCTCTTAAATTATCCGACTAAAATTAAAATATCAAATATTGATAATATTTAAAGTGTTTTCTTGGAAGTTTTATTTTTGTTGCTGTTAATTTTAAATGGTGTAAACAACTTTCACAGTAGTGTATATTCACTGTAAATTCTCCAGTACTTTTTTTCTGCTCTGCAGCTACATGGGTTTTCTTCACAGGCTTTCTTAGATTCAGAAACTTCATCAAGATCCACAAAAGACCCGTTAGCCAATCTTGCCTTATTAAAATACTCAAGTGAATTTAAAAAAAAATTAAGCTAAATGAAATTTCCTTTGGAAAAATTAATTAATTAATTTGTGAAAAATTAATGCACACATTAATTCAAGGACCCAGGACCTAAATACATTTTATACCTGTGAGTAGTTATGGTCCAAATACATGCCTTGCAGGTGGGGCTGCCCATGGCATTGCCTGTACAAATATCTATGAAGTCCTATGGTATATCTCTTGAAAGTTTGTACAGTGTCCTTTTACTAAGTCTCCTAGAATCAGTGTTCAAAGGCATTCAGAGTGTGACACCCAGGTAGCAGGCCCACAACTCTATTTCCGTTTTTCCAGGCTGGGTCCTTAGCCTACTTCTTCCCGCCATTTTTCTGTCCCGCCCACGAGATTCTGCACGTTCTGTGACGCAACTAAATTGACCACAGTCTCCGGTGAACAAGATGGCGGGCGGAGAAGTCGGTGTGACTCTTGGGCAGCCGCACCTTTCTCGTCAGGAACTCGCCACTTTGGTGAAATTTTGCTTTTTGAACTGTTTAAACAAAGTCTGTAGTGGGGGAAAGCCTTGGGATTAGGTCGTCCTAACAGTTTTAGAGCTCCGAGTCAGGAAATTTCACTCCTGGACCCGACCCTGGGGACTGCGATTAATGTGGTTTTTAGTTCTCCCATCCGTCAGAAATTATTGTAATTCAGCATGTTTCTTTCTTTACGCTTTAAAAAGTGAAGTACGGACAGGGAGGACACCTTTTCCGTAGATAGAGCAGGAACGTCATGAAAAGCGGTATATGGTAAAGGAAAACCATTGGATTCCCTTGAAATGTTTTCTTGCAGGATGTGACCAAGTTGACTCCCTTTTCACACGAAGTCATCAGCAGACAGGCCACCATTAACATAGGTAAGAGCGACTGTGAATAACAGAAAATGTTTTTTTCCTAAAGACTGACTGGAGCCTTGAATAAACTCAATATTCACTCAGTTATGAGATTTATAAACTTGACTGCGTGGGTTGCCCACGGCCGGAATGTGACAGATCTTGGGAAAGGAGTTACCTCATGTTTCAGGGGCCGTAGGGAACTTTGGCTTCTTAATTCAGGAGCTTTGTTTATTTTATTTATTTGTTATTTTTATTTATTTACGTATTATTTATATTTATCTGTATTTTATTTCTTATTTATTTATTGCTTATATTTATTATGCTCATTTCGTTATTTGTTTACTTATTTATTTTTATTTATTTATTATAAATTTATTATTTAATGTTTTTATTTATTTATTGTGTTTATTTATTACTTTTAATTATTATGTTTATTTACTTACTATTTTATTATTTATAATTTGTATTTATTTATCTATTATATTTATTATTTTATTTATGTATTTATTTTATTTCTCTTTGAAGCAGCATTTCTCTACCATTCAAGCCTTTATTTATTTATTTATTTATTTATTTATTTATTTAATAAATATAAAGTCAACAGTTTTGCCTAGTCTCTTAAATCATTTGGTGTAATTATATGCATATTAATTTTTTTTATTTTTGTAGGTACAATTGGTCATGTTGCTCATGGAAAATCAACAGTTGTCAAAGCCATTTCTGGTGTTCACACTGTCAGGTTCAAAAATGAACTAGAGAGGAATATCACAATAAAACTTGGATATGCGAATGCCAAGGTAACTAATACACTTGGGGAGTCGTCACTGTCCTAACTGTTGATGACAGCAGTAGACAAATTCAGAATTTTCTCTGAAACTTTCAGATTTATAAGCTGGACGACTCCAGTTGTCTCCGGCCAGAATGTTACAGATCTTGTGGAAGTACCACACCCGATGAGTTTCCTTCAGACATTCCAGGAACCAAAGGGAATTTCAGACTAGTCAGGTGATTATCTCAGTGCTTATTGAAATATTTAGAGTTTTCAAATAATTTATGAGGTAAATTGATGGTTATTCTTTTTGTTAAATTGTGAATAAAAATTTGGGATGACATCTTTTTTTCTAAGAGATGTAACACAGTTTGTTCAGTAGCCTAAATTATTTTAAGATAAAATAATTAAGATAAAAGTATTAGTTATTTGGAGACTGATGATTATTTTTCTATTATTATTATTACTATTATTATATTTATTATTATAATTGATCTTATTTGAAGACTGATGATTATTTTCTTATTATTAATCCTATTTTTATTACTATTATTATTGTTGATCTTATTTGAAGACTGATGATTATTTTCTTACTGTTATTTATTATTTTTAATACTATTTTTATTACTATTATTATTAATCTTATTTGAAGACTAATGATTATTTTCCTATTATTATTATTGATCTTATTTGAAGACATGATTATTATTTATTATTATATTTATTACTATTATTATATCATTATCATTATTATTATTTCCCCATTAGACACGTCTCCTTTGTCGATTGTCCCGGCCACGATATTCTGATGGCAACCATGCTGAACGGTGCAGCCGTGATGGACGCCGCTCTCCTGTTGATAGGTAAAATTAAAAACGGTTGTAATCCCATCCGTGTGAAGTCTGAGAATCCTTTAAAAGAGGCCCTAAAGCCATGAGGGACCTGAGAGACTCTAAATTATTATTGTTGTTGTTGTTGGAACCTGAGAGACTCTAAATTGTTATTATTGTTGTTGTTGTTGTTTCTGTTTATTATACTTATTATTATTTATAATATGAGACCCTAAAGCTATGAGGGACCCTGAGAGAATCCAACTTCACCAGAAACGTTAGTGACTATCAACTGTGGAAAAAACCCGAGTGACAAAGATTCAGTCGACAAGCACAGACTTTTCCAGAAATACAGAGCTTGGTTATTACTACAAATATCACAGCTTAGGGAGGACAGGTGATCCTAACAGTATAAAACAGACATTTCTCTGTAGTCCATTGGCGGGGCTCTGTTTTTCTCTGTATTTATATTTTTATAAATGTGATTTTTATATTTTTATATATATTTATATATTTTATATTTTTATGCTTATATATTTTTTATTTTTATGTATATATCTCTTTATATTTTTATATATTATGTATAGTTATATACTTTATATATTGTTTTATATATAAATATATTTATATTTTTATATATATTTTGTAAATGTGATAATATTTGAACTCTGCTGCCATATGTCCGAGAGTACCTCAAATCAAAATTTAGTCATCGGGACCACAAATACCAAGTTTCCGTTTCTCAGGGATTTGACATCTTGGTCTCTGGTTTTTTTTAGCCATGTCCTATGTATTAAATATCCTGGCGAGAGCTGCAGTTATCTTAGGGTTTATCTGCATCCGGGTAAGCTTTTAGGATTCCTCAGGACTCTGTGTCCTCCCTGCTGTGGTTCCCTGAATGTCTTTATAACACGGTAACTTAAGTCTCAAGACGGTTGTATGCGAGAGGAACCGTGAAGACTTTCTTTTTATTGAGAAATCAAACGTGTTTCACATGTTAAAACGTGTTTTTTTTTTGTTTTTTGTTTTTTGTTTTTTTCGAGACAAGGTTTCTCTGTAGCTTTGGAGCCTGTCGTGGAACTAGCTCTGTAGACCAGCCTGGTCTTGAACTCACAGAGATCCGCCTGCCTCTGCCTCCCGAGTGCTGGGATTAAAGGCGTGCGCCACCATCTCCCGGCTTAAAACGTGTTTTTAAAAATTGATTTAAAACGTGTTTTTAAAAATTGATTTAGCGGGTAATGAGTCTTGTCCTCAACCGCAAACGTCCGAGCACCTGGCCGCCATCGAAATCATGAAGCTGAAACACATTCTGATCCTGCAAAATAAAATCGATCTGGTGAAGGAAAGTCAGGCTAAGGAGCAGTACGAGCAGATCCTGGCGTTTGTACAAGGTGAGAGGCCTTGATATGTAATTGATATGTAAGCATGTTAGAGTCACCATAGTAGATGTGTCATCTCGTGTGTTTATTTAATAGATCATGCTCTTAAGGAACAGTTATTTAAGATGAAAATACCATGAAGATGGTCGTTTCTGTTTGTTAGCTGAGGTGTCTGGAGGTATTTAAGGAGCTTTTTTGATGTGTTTGTTGTATGTAGAACATAATTTTGAATTTTGCCCCTCAGGTACGGTAGCGGAAGGAGCTCCTATTATTCCAATTTCTGCTCAATTAAAATACAACATTGAAGTCGTGTGTGAGTATATAGTAAAGAAAATTCCGGTGCCTCTCAGAGACTTCACCTCAGAACCCCGACTTATCGGTGAGGAATTCACCTTTCCACCCCTAATCGTGATTATTTTTTCTTAATATGTTTATTTCATGTTTTTAGCGGTTTATTTCATGTTTTAATGGTTTATTTCATGTTTTTAAATGTTTATTTCGTGTTTTTAACGGATTTTTTCCTTAATATGTTTATTTAATGTTTTTTAATGGTTTATCACATGTTTTTAATGGTTTATTACATTTTTTAACCGGTTTATTGCATGTTTGCTTGGCGTCCATGCTTCCCCCCCCCCAGTCATCCGGTCTTTTGATGTGAACAAACCTGGCTGTGAAGTTGATGACCTCAAAGGGGGTGTCGCTGGCGGTAGCATTTTAAAAGGAGTATTAAAGGTAAATCACGTTTTAACTTTTTAGTGTGACCCCCCCATCCACCCTAAAAATAAGTTAAAATCGATGGTTTTGTTCTCGTTTAACAGTAAATTTTATTGAATTGTTTGATGTGGTTTTGCTAAATATTTTTTAAAAAATATTTATGTATGCGTACTTGCACATATGTATGTATACCATATGTATGCTTGGTTAAAAATCTATGGTTTTGTTCTCGGTTAAAAGTAAATTTTATTGAATTGTTGTCTGGGTTTTTCTAAATATTTTATTATATTTACATGTTACATGTGACTCACACGTGGAGTCTGTTATGGGTAATTACTTAAATTGAACGGTTTTAAAAAATATTTTTAGACTGTCCAAAATTGTCCTTGTAAGCAGGAGGGATAATATTTTAGTTTTAATCATGTTTTTCAGATATTTTTACAGGTTAAAGTCATA
Source organism: Microtus oregoni (assembly GCF_018167655.1). NCBI lineage: Eukaryota > Metazoa > Chordata > Mammalia > Rodentia > Cricetidae > Microtus > Microtus oregoni. The sequence goes on from NW_024544772.1 coordinate 1,125,472, forward strand.
TGTAGCCTCCAGATATCATTAATTCATTCATACATATTCTAGGTGGGCCAGGAGGTAGAAGTGAGACCGGGAATCGTTTCCAAGGACACAAAAGGGAACCTCATGTGTAAACCGATCTTCTCCAAGATTGTGTCACTGTTCGCGGAACACAATGATCTTCAGTATGCAGCTCCGGGCGGTCTCATCGGTGCGGATTTTATTCTGATGGAGAAATGTGTTTCCCTTGATTTCGGTTCCTTTCCAGGGAAGACGTGTTATTCCAAAGATGGTCGTGTGTGTTTAACTGTATGACAATCTAATTTAGTAATGGACATATATGTATAATATAGATATATAGTATTATGTCTTATATTATTATCTTATATAGTATATACGTTATATATTATTATATCATTACATGTATATTATATATTATATATTACATGTATATTATATATTACATTGTGTTATAATTATGTTAGATATTATATACCATGTCATTATATTATATATTATATGTTATTATATATTATATATCTTATATTGTTATATTATGTATAATTATATATATTCAGTTAAACTTTGACTTTTACAGTATAAAATGCGTGTTTATGAACATATGAAGAAGACATTCCAGTTTTATGAATAGTGTGACTTTTAACCTGTTATGTGTACATGTATTTATATGATATGTTATGTGTACATGTATGTCTGTGTGGTATAAGCAAATTTTGTAGAAAATGGGTTTGAAATCCGCAGTGAGTCCCAGAGAAACAGTTGTAGAGGTCTCTGGATGTACTTACTTAGTTTTATTTACGTGACAAAAACCTAGCTCTTAGCATGTACGATTTTGCTACTCTGTTTAAAATTAACCCTTCGATTTCTTATTAATTTTAAAGAAATAAAATATAAAATAAAATAAAAATATATATGTTTACCCACATTTTTATCAGGAGTTGGAACAAAAATCGACCCGACCTTGTGCCGCGCAGACCGCATGGTGGGGCAGGTCCTCGGTGCTGTTGGTGCTCTACCTGAAATATTCACAGAATTAGAAATTTCCTACTTCCTGCTGAGATGGCTCCTGGGCGTGCGCACAGAGGGAGACAAAAAAGCCGCCAAGGTGAGTTCTTTAATACCGGCTTCACAGCTATGAAATATTGTGTGGTGTCACAGCCCCATTTATTTAAAATAGAATCACAAAAGGGATAAATAATAAACAAATATTTCCTATAGGTCACAGCAAAGAAAAGCGACGATGCCTTAAATTTAAAAAAAATTATTAGAAATAGGCCGGGCGGTGGTGGCACACGCCTATAATCCCAACACTTGGGAGGCAGAGGCAGGTGGATCTCTGTGAGTTCGAGACCAGCCTGGTCTAGAAGAGATAGTTCCAGGACAGGAACCAAAAAGCTACGGAGAAACCCTGTCTCGAAAAATCCAAAAAAAAAAAAATTAAAATATAAACATATAAACATAAAGAAAAGCGATGATGCTTTAAATTTTAAAAAACGGTGGTATTGTCATGTCCATGTATGTTGTATGTGCGGCCAGGATTAACTACATCTCTAGTTTATTTTAGAAAGTTTTAGTTCCTTTTCTCTTAACTATGTTCCCTCCCTCAGGTTCAGAAGCTGTCCAAGAATGAAGTGCTCATGGTGAACATAGGATCCTTGTCCACAGGAGGCAGAGTCAGCGCCGTCAAGGCTGACTTAGGGAAAATCGTTCTCACCAATCCCGTGTGCACAGAAGTGGGAGAAAAAATTGCTCTGAGCCGACGCGTGGAGAAACACTGGCGGTGAGTGTGTTGGTTTTGTCATGGCCGATCGAGAAAATACGGTGTGTATATATACACAGACATGTATATATACATGCACACATATATACACATATGAATATATACATATATGGTGTGCATATATGCATACATAAACATACATGTACACATGTGCATATAAATATATACATATGATTGCCTGTGTGCATATATAAACATATAAATATATACATATATGATGTGTGTATGCATATGTGGACATACATGTATGCATATGTGCACATATAAATATATACATGTATGGGGTGCATGTGTACATATATGTATAAATATGTACATATATGCACATATATACATATACTAAGAGCATGTCTGAACTGAACATCAGGAATAGTCAACATGTTTATAAATTATCACACCTGTGAACCGGATTTAAAAATAAACGATTTCTTCTATTTTATTTTTTCAGCCTGATAGGCTGGGGCCAGATCCGAAGAGGAGTGACCATCAAGCCGACCATAGACGATGAATAAAATGACATGTTTGGATGAAACGAGAATATGTTGATGTTTCTTAACACGCTTAGAGATGTTTTCATGTTAAAAGTAGGAAATATATTTTCAAAGCTTATGTGAGTCAGAACTGTCGGGTTTTTCTAGTTTACATGAGAAGAAACCGGCGTCTGTCACGTCAGACTTCTTGATGTATTTAATCTGCAGGTCAGCCGGCAATGTCATCCGTGTGGCCTGGAAATAAAATAAAAATAAAACCAAGTTGACCACGTTTGCTCTGCACCATTAAACTCCCAGCAAAGCTTTTCTTAGGATTCGTTTTATTTTATATGTCCAGGCATAAAGGACGGTGAACATGGATAAACACGTGAAGGCTCAGTTTAGTTTTGCCTCATTTTATACACTTTGTTTAAATACAAGATGGAAAAATTAACGGGCTCGAATAAATTCTTTCATACCTTCTTTTAATATGTGATCCGTGTAAAATGAGGGGACCGCTAAGGGATGGGCAGCTCAAAATTGTAGATCTAGTCAAAGGGATTCATCACTCTTTTTCTAGCCTGTGCATGCGTTAAATATGCATCTGGGACATTCATACATGCAGGCAAAACCTTAAATAAATCTAAACCAAAGTCCTCAGAAAACTCATCAGAATATTAAGTTTATAAACTTAGTATATAAATATGTAACATACATAAATATATAAATATATAAAATATATATTTGAATAGGAACATATTTATGTAAGTTTTATTTGCTTGGGTTTTGTCAGTCAATTCCCTCGGAGGCCAGAAGAGGGCATCAAATCACCTGGAGCTGGAGTTGACAGTTGTGAGTGACATTGTGTTTGCAGTTGTTGGGAGCTGAACACGGGTTCTTTCTAATGTCAGTCAATGCATGTAAACCGTAAGCTGTCATGAATTTATTTTATTTTAATGCAGTGTTTAAAGGCAGGAGGCAGTGGGTCCCGGGACGACACCACAGGTCGTGCGGGACTCTGAGTAGCTTCAGGCTGGAATCAGTGGGTCCCGAATCAACACCACAGGTCCTACAGGTTCCGGAAAGGCCCTAAGGGGGCAGAGGGCTCCTCTTGGCTCTGCTCCGCTCCTCTCAGCTAGGCTCCCCTCGGGTCCTCTCGGCTCTTCTCTGTTCTGTTCGGCTCGGCTTCTCTCTGCTCCTCCGGGCTCCTCGAGCTCTTCTCCACTCCTCTCGGCTCCCCTCTGCTCAGCTCGGATCCGCTTGGCTCCACTCAGCTTGGCTCCTCTCCCCTCTGCTCCTCTCAGGCTCCTCTGGTCTCTGCTCGGATCCTCTTGGCTGCTCTGGTCTCTCTCAGCTCCTCTCGACTCCCCTCTACTCTGCTCGGCTCCGCTCGGGTCCACTCGGATTCTCTCTCCTCCGCGAAGCTCTGCGGGGCTCCTCTCGACTCCGCTCGGCTCCTCTAGGTTCGGCTCGGCTTGGCTTGGCTCTGCTAGGTTCCTCTCCGCTCCTCTCCTCTCCGCTCGGGTCCTCTCGGCTCCGCTTGGCTCTCTTATTATAGCTAATTCCTTAAGCCCCCCCCCTCCCCCCCAAGCTCAAAGCAAAAAAAAAAAAATACTATTTTTCAAATATAATTTTTTAAAAAATTAAAGCCTAGCAGATTTAATCTGTACACATTTTAATATTTGCTGTATAAGAAGAATGAAACCGTTAGATAAAATATTTCATTTTTCCAGATGTTTTGTTTCTCACTCAAAATTGATAAACTTGCAGCAGACCGTCAATTTGGTGTTCTGTGTGCCTGCTTCTTCTATTTGCTTCTTCTATTTGTCTCAGTTTGGAGAAGTTTTCACCTGTAAAAATTTGTCCTGTGCTGTGATACTCACCCATTTGTTTCTTTTAATCTAAGGTTTATTGTTTCACACTGTTCTATATGTCCTGAGTGTTCTTGTGTTTTAATTTTTCTTTACGTGTTATTCGCTTATCTCTTTTCTCAAAAACCTTTGATTTTTTTTATTTTTATATTTGATTTTCAATGCAGCTTCGCTAAGGAAGCCGTAGGACACTCTGGTGTTACACGGGGTCCAGGCAGTGTAGACGGATCAGATTGGAACATGGACAATGCACAACTTGAATTATAAACACGGGGAGGGGTTGACAACCAGGCCGACTCTGATAGAGGAGATCATGGACGCTCTGTCTCTGAAAGAAAAGAGGCGACCGTGCAATACGTTTATCCGCACACGTCACTTAGAGAACTCAGATCACCGTTCGGGTCCGCTCGGCTCCTCTCGGGTCCTCTTTATCCGCTCGGCTCAGTTCTGCTCCTCTTGGCTCTTCTTGGCTACGCTAGTCTCCGCTCGGGTCCGCTCGGGTCCGCTCGGCTGCGCTCGGCTGCGCTCGGCTGCGCTCGGCTCCACTCGGCTCCGCTCGGCTCCGCTCGGCACCTCAAAGCAAAAATTACTATTTTTCAAAAATAATTTGTACAAAAAATTTAAAGCCTTGCAGAATTGATCTGTACAAATTTTAATATTTGCTACATAAGAAGAATGAAACCGTAAGATAAATTATTTCATTTTTCCAGATGTTTTGTGTTTTCCACTCAAAATTGATAAACTTGCAGCAGACCGTCAGTTTGGTGTTCTGTGTGCCTGCTTCTTCTATTTGTCTCAGTTTGGAGAAGTTTTCACCTGTAAAAATTTATCCTGTGCTGTGGTTCTCACCCGTTTGTTTCTTTTAATCTAAGGTTTATTGTTTCACAGTGTTCTACAGTCCTGCGTGTTCCACAGGTCCTGCAGGTCCCTGAGCAGAGGCTGGCAGGGGACAGTGGGTCTCGAGACGACAGCACAGGTTGTGAGGTTCAATGAGTTGGCGGCAGGAGGTCTCGAGACAACAGCACAGGTCCTACAGGTCCCTCAGCGGCTGCAGGCAGAGGGCAGTGGGTCCCTAGATGACACCACAGGTCCTGAATGTCCCTGTGTAGCACCAGGCAGTGGGTTCTGAGACTAAAGCACAGGCACTGCGAGTGCCTGAACAGCTGCAGGCATGGGGTCCAGAGACGACATTGCATGTACTGCAGGTCCCTGAACAGCAGCAGGCAGGGTGCAGTAGTGTGTCCTGAGAAGACAGCACAGATCCTGCGGGTACCTCAGCTTCAGCAGGCAGCGGAAGTGAGTCCCTAGACAATACCACAGGTCCTGCGGGTAACTTAGCAGCGGCAGGCAAGTGGAAGTGTGTCCCAAGACAACACCAAAGGTTCTGTGGGTCCCTGAGCAGCCTGCCGGGGCAGTGGGAACCGAGACGACAGCATATTTCCTGTGGGTCCCCGAGCAGTGGCAGTCAGGGACTAGTTGGTCCAGAGATGACAGATCCTGCTGGTTCCTGTGCAGTGGCAGAAAGTGGGCAGTGGGTCCCAGACAACACCACAGATCCTGTGGGTCCCTGAGAATCCTGCAGGGGACAGTCAGTCCCGAGACAACACCACAGGTCCTCCAAGAACTGTGGGTCCCTGAACAGCAGCAGGCAGAGGCCAGAGGATTCGGAGACTACATGACAAGTCCTGCGGGTCCCTGAATACCAGCAGGCAGGGGACAGGGGGTTCAAGACTCAGGGACCCGCAGTACTTGGAGGACCTGTGGCATCGTCTGGGGACACACTGCCCTCTGCAGGCTGCTCAGAGTCCTGCAGGACCTGTGGTGTCCTCTCAGGACCCACTGCCTCCTCCCTGCTGCTGCTCATGGAAGTGCAAAACCTGTGGTGTCTTCTAAATACCACCTGCCCCCTTCCTGCCGCTGCTCAGGAAGCTGCAGGACCTGTGGAGTAGAACAGAACCCACTAGCACCTGCCTATTGCTGCTCAGGATCCTGCAGGACCTGTGGTGTCATCTAGGGAACCACTGCCTGCAGCCTGCCCCTGCTCAGAGACCTGTATTACATGCGATGTCATCCCGGGAAACCCTGCCAGCTTCTGCTTAGGGACCCGCAGTACCTTTGCTGTTGTCTCAGGACCCACTGCCACCTGCAGGCTTCTCAGGAACCCACAGGACCTGTGATGTCGTCTCGAGACCCACTGCCCCCTGCCTGGTGCTGCTCAAGGACCTACAGGACCTGTGGTGTCACCTCAGTATCCCCTGCCCCTTTCCTGCTGCTGATCAGGGATCCATAGGTCCTGTGGTGTTGTCTCAGGACAATTCCTTATGCCTGTCACTGCTCAGTGACCCGCAGGACCTGTGGTGTCATCTCGGGAGAGGGTCACGAAAAAACACCACAGGTCCTGCGGTTCCCTGAGCAGACTGCAGTGAGCAGAAGGCCCCAAGACTACAATACAGGGTCTGCGGGTCTGGGAGCAGTGGCAGGCAAAGGGCAGTGTGTCCAGAGGCAGCACCACAAGTTCTGCTTGTCCCTGAGCAGCAGTAGGCAGGGGGCAGTGTGTCCAGAGGCAACACCACAGGTCCTCTGTGTCTCTGAGCAGACTGCAGAGGTCAGTGGCTCCTGAGATGACAGCACAGGTCCTGCGGATCCCTGAACAGCATGCAGGGGGCAGTGAGACCCGAGACAAGAGGATAGGTCCTGTGGGTCCCTGAGCAGCGAAAGGCAGTGGGCAGTGGTTCCAGAGACAACACCACAGGTCCTGCAGGTCGCTGAGTAGCCTGCAAGGGGCAGTGTGTCCAAAGAGAACAGCACAGTTACTGCGGGTTTCTGAGCAGGAGCTGGCAGACAGTCTGGGGACGACATCACAGGTCCTGTGATTTATTGTGCAGCCGCAGGCTGGGGGCAGTGGTCCTGAGACAACTTCACAGGTCATGCTGGTTCCTGAGTATTGGCGGGCAGTGGGTCCCAAGAAAACACCACAGGTCCTGCAGGTCCCTGAGCAGAGGCAGGCTGGGGTTAGGGGGTCCCGAGACAGTACAGGTCTTGCAGGTCCCTGAGCAGTGGCAGGCAGGGGGCAGTGGTTCCAGAGACAGAACAACAGGTCCTGCGTGTCTCTGAGCAGCCTGCAGGGGGCAAGGAGTCCCAAGACAACACCACAGGTCCTGCATGTTCCAGAGAAGTGGCAGGCAGGGGACAGTGGGTCTCGAGGCATAAGACATGTCCTGTGGGTCTCTGAGCAGTGGCTGGAAAGAGGCAGAGTTTTTGAGACAATACAGGTCCTGAGGGTCCCTGAGAAGTAGCAGGCAGATGCCAGTGGGTCCCAAGATGACACCACAGGACCTGCATTTCCCTAAGCAGTAGCAAGCAGGGGTCAGTGGGTCCCGAGATGACAACACAGGTCCTTCGGGTCCTAGAGCATGGGCAGGCAGGTGGCTGGGTGTCCCGAGATAACATCACAGGGCACGTGGGTCCATGAACATCGGCAGGCAGTGGGTCCCGAAAAAAACAAACAAACAAACAAACAAAAAAACCAACACAGGTCGTGTGGTTCCCTTAGAGTGGCAGGCAGGGGGTCCCTAGAAGACAGCACAGGTCCTGCAGGTCCCTAAGCAGCGGCACGCAAGGTGTCTCGAAGCAACACCACAAGTCCTCTAGCAGCGGAAGTCAGAAGGATGGGTGTCCCAAGACATCACAGGTCATGCGGGTCCCTGAGCAGCAGCAGGCAGTGGGTCCCAAGACAACACCACAAGCTGTGGAAATCCGTGAGCAGAGGCAGGCATGGTGCAGTGGGTCACAAGACATCAGCCCAGGTCGTTTGGATCCCTGAGCAGGCTCTTTTTCTTTTGTTTTTATTTATTTACTTATTAAAGATTTCTGCCTCCTCCCCGCCACGCCTCCCATTTCCCTCCCTCTCCCCCAATCAAGTCCCCCTCCCTCGTCAGCCCGAAGAGCAGTCAGGGTTCCCTGCCCTGTGGGGAGTCCAAGGACCTCCCACCTCCATCCAGGTCTAGTAAGGTGAGCATCCAAACTGCCTAGGCTCCCACAAAGCCAGTGCGTGCAGTAGGATCAGAAACCCATTGCCATTGTTCTTGAGTTCTCAGTAGTCCTCATTGTCCGCTATGTTCAGCGAGTCCGGTTTTATCCCAGGCTTTTTCAGACCCAGGCCAGCTGGCCTTGGTAAGTTCCCGATAGAACATCCCCATTGTCTCAGTGTGTGGGTGTACCCCTCGCAGTCCTGAGTTCCTGGCTCGTGCTCTCTCTCCTTCTGCTCCTGATTTGGACCTTGGGGTTCCAGTCCGGTCTGAGCAGACTCTTTTAAAGGAAAAATAGAAAGAGCTGGGGTCCTTCTCTCGAGGCTGAGGGACCTCTGCCGTGGCAGAATAAATATTCCTCTTGCTATTGCATCAGCCATGCTGAGAGTGTCTCTTGGGGCGACCTCCTGCTTGGCGGGGCTTTAGGGCCCAATACTATGTTGTCTTGGGACTCCCTGCCTACCGCTGTTCAGGGACCCGCAAAACCTGTGGTGAGGTCTCGGGACCCACTGCCCCCTGCAGGCTGCTTGGGGACCCGCAGGACCTGTGATGTCATCTAGGGACCAACTGCCCCCTGCAGGCAGCTGAGGGACCCACAGGACCTGTGTTGTAGTCTCTAGACCCACTGCCCCCTGCCAGGTACTGCTCGGGGACCCACAGGACCTTGGTTGCCATCTCAGGACCAACTGCCCACTGCAGGCTGTTCAGAGACCCGCAGGACCTGTGCTGTTGTCTCGAACCCACTGCCGCCTGCCTGCAGCTGCTCAGGGACAGGCAGGACATGAGGTGTCTCATTGGGATCCGCTGCCCCCTGCCTGCCACTGCCCAGGGACCAGCCTGACCTATGCTGTTGTCTCAGGACCCCCTAACCACTGTCTGCCTCGGCACAGGGACCTGAAGGCCTTTTGATGTCAGCTAAGGACCCCCAGCATCCTGACTGCCGTTGCTCTGGGACCCCCTGCACTCTGCAGGCTTCTAAGTGACCCGCAGGACAAGTGGTGTCATCATGGGACCCATTGTCTTCCGCTGCTCAGGGACCTACAGGTCCTGTGCTTTCGTCTAAAGATCCCTTGTCTGCCACTGCTCAGGAAGCTGCAGACCCTGTGGAGTCATCTCGGGACCCATTGCTCCCTTAGGGCTGCTCAGGAACCTGCAGGACTTGTGGGTTTTTCCTGGGACCCACTGCCTGCCGCTGCTCAGGGACCAGCAGGACCTTTGTTGTAGTCTTGGGACCCACTGCCCCATGCAGGCTTCTCAGGGACCCGCAGGACCTGTGCTGTCATCTCGAGACCCACTGCCGCCTACAGGCTGCTCACGCACACAGGACCAGTGGTGTCGCCTCTGGACGCATTGCCCCCTGCTTGCTGCTTGCTGCACAGAGCCCAGAAGGACCTGTGTTCTTCTCAGGAACCACTGCCTGTTGCCTGCCCCTGCTTGAGGACCTGCAGAACATGGGATACCATCTTGGACTTCCTGCCAGATGTTGCTTAGGGACCCACAGGACCTTTGCTGTTGTCTCAGGACACACTGCCCCCTGAAGGCTTCTCATAGACACTCGGGACCTGTGATGTCGTCTTGGGTACCACTGCCCCCTGGTTACTGCTCAGGAACCCGCAGGTTCTGTGCTGTCTACTCGGGACTCATTGCCCCCTTCCTGCCACTTGTCAGGGACCCACAAACCTGTGCTGTCATCTATTTATAGACTGCCCCCTGCAGGCTGCTTAGGGACCAGGAGGTCCTGTGGTGTAGTCTTGGAACACAATACCCCATACCTGGCTCTGCTCAGGGACCCCCAGGACCTGTGCTGTCTTCCAGGGACAACCTGTCTGTCACTGCTCAGGGACCCCCAGGACCTGTGATATCATCTCAGGATCCCTCTCTGCTGCCACTCTGGGACCCGCAGAACGTGTGATGTCGTCTGAGGACCCACTGACCCTTGCAGACTTGCAGGACCTGTGGTGCTGTCTCTGGACCCACTACCCCCAGCCTGCCCTGCTCTGGCTCCCACAGGACCTGTGCTGTCCTGTCAGGACCCTGTGCCCCCTGAGGGTACTTAAGGATGCTGCTGCTCTGGGACCCGTAGGACCTGTGGTGTCTTCTCAGGACACAATGCCTCCAGCCTGCTGCTGCTCAGGGACCTGCAGGACCTGTGGTGTCGTCTCGGGACACAGTGCCCTCTGCCTTCTGCTGCTCAGGGACTAACCAGACCTACGGTTGTAGTAGGGGAGCTGCGGGCTGCATTCCTGCCACCCAGCTCCCGGCTGCCTGGCTAGCTTATGCTCGGAAATAACAACACACAAACTGTATTCATATAAACATTGCTTGGCCCATTTCTATTAATGTGTGTAGCACCCCAAGGTGCACTTACCAGGAAGATTCTAGCATACGTCCATCCTGGGTTGGAGCTTCATCAGGTCGGTCTCAGAGAAGAGAGCTATCTAGTCTGAGCTCACTTAACTCTTCCTCCAAGCATTCTGTCCTAAAGGCTGGCCTATCAAATGGGCCGAGGCAGTTTCTTTATTAGCCAATGACCTTCCTCCATCATAGGGTGTCATCTCAGGACACACTGCCCCCATCTGCGGCTGCTCAGGGAGCCTCAGGTTCTGGGTTGTCATCTCGGGACACACTGCCTGCTGCCTGCCACTGCTCAGGGAACCACAGGTACTGTGGTAATGTATCGGGGATCTTTGCTCCCTGCCAGCAGCTTCTCAGACACCAGCAGGACCTGTGATGTCTTCTCAGGACCCACTGTCCCCTGCCCTCAGAAGGCAGTGGTCGGTCCCGAGAAGACACCACAAGTCCTTTGGGTCCCTGAGCAGCAGTAGGCAGGGGGCAGTGGGTCCCGAGACAACACCACAGGTCCTGCAGTTCACTGAGCAGGAGGCAGTGGGTCCAGAAGAAAACCACAGGTCCTGCGGGTCCCCGAACAGGGGCAGGCAGTGGTAAGTGGGTCCCAAGACAACACCACGGTCCTATAGTTCACTGAGTGGCTGCAAGCAGGGGGTAGTGAATCCTAACGACACCACAGGTGCTGCAGTTCCCTGAGCAGCGGCAGGCACTGGGCATTGGGGCCTGAGAGAACACCACAGTTACTGCATTCCTTGAGTAGCTCAAGAAGTGGGTCCAAAGAAATTATCACAGGTCCTGCAGGTCCCATCACATGTTGGCAGGCAGGGGACAGTGGGTTACGGGACAAAGGCACAGGTCTTGCCGTTCCCTGAGGCGACACAACAGGACCTGCAGGTCCCTGAGCAGCATCTGACAAGGGGCAGTGAGTCTCGATACAACACCAAAGGTCCTGTGGGTCCCTGAACACCGGCACACAGAGGGCAGAGGATACACAGATGACAACTCGGGTCCTGAGTAGTTTCAGGCAGGGAGCAGGGATCCCGAGGCGACACCACTGGTCCTTCCAGTCCCCGAGCAGTCTGCATGGTGCAGTGAGTCCTGAGAAGACAGCAAAGGACCTCTGGGTCCCTGAGCAGCAGCTGGCAGGGGTTCTTGAGATGACATCACAGGTCCTGCTGGTCCTTGTGCAGTGGCAGACGGCAGGTCCCAAGACGACATCACAGGTCTTGCTGGTCCCTGAGCAGCAGCAGCCAGGGAGCTGGGCGTCCAGGGATGACACCGCATGTCCTGATGTTCCCTGAGCAGAGGCAGGCAGGGGGCATTGGTTCCTGGGACGACACCACGGCAGGCAGGGGGTAGGGCTTCAAGAGACATTATCACAGGTAAGACAGGTCCCTGACCAGAGGCAGGCAGTGGGTTCCAGGACAACACCGCGGGTCCTGCAGTTCCCTGAACAGAGGCAAGAAGCGGGCAGTGGGTCACGATAAAACGGCACAAGTGGTTAGGGTCCCAGAGCAGGGGGAAGGCAGGGGTCAGTGGGTCACTCAAAAAGAACACAGGTCCTGCGGATCCCTGAGCATCCTACTGACAACACCACAGGTGCTGAGGTCCCTAAGCAGTGGCAGGCAAGGGGCAGTGTGTCCCGAGATGACAACACTGGTCCTGCGAGTCCTTGAGCAGCCTGCCGGAGAGCAAGGAGTCCCGACATGACACAACAGGTCCTGTGGGTACATGAACATTGGCAGACAAGGTGTGCCAAGACAACACAGGTCCTGCAGATCCCTGATCAGTGGCAGGCAGAGGGCAATGGGTCCAGAGGAGACACCATAGGTCCTTCGGGTCCCTTAGCAGACTGCAGCGGGCAGTGTGTCCCGAGATGACACCACAGATCCTGGGTGTCCTGCAGGTCCCTGAGAAATGGCAGGCAGAGGGCAGTGTGTCCTGAGAGGACAGTACAGGTCCTGCTGGTACCTAAGAAGCGTCAGGAGGCGTGAAGTGAGTCCCAAGACAACATCACACGTCCTACAGGTCCCTCAGCCGCTGCAGGCACAGGGCAGTGGGTCCCGAGATGACACCACTGGTCCTGCAGGTCGCTGTCTAGCACCAGGCAGTGTGTTCTGAGACTAAAGCACAGGCACTGAGGATGCCTGAACAGCAGCAGGCAGGGGGCAGTGGGTGCTAAGAGGACAGCACAGAACCTGCAGGGACCTCAGCTTCGGCAGGCAGCAAAAGTGAGTCCATATAAGATATCACAGGTCCTCTGTGTACTGCGGATCCCTGAGCAGTGGCAGGCAGGGTGCAGTAGTGTGTCCTGAGAAGACAGCACAGATCCTGCGGGTACCTCAGCTTCAACAGGCTGCGAAAGTGAGTCCCTAGACAATAGCACAGGTCCTGCAGGTAACTTAGTGGCAGGCAGGGTGTCTGGAGATGACACCACAGGTCCTGCAGGTTCCTGAGCAGTGGCAGGCAGGGGGCATTGTGTTCTGAGACTACACCACAGGACCTGTAGGTCGCTGAGCAGCATCAAGCAAGGGCAGGGGATCCTGAGGCGACACAACAGAACCTGTGGGTCCCTGAGCAGGGGCCGGCAAGGGCCAGTGTGTCCCAAGACGACAACAAAGATCATGCTGGATACTGAGCATTGGGACACAGGAGACAGTGAGTTCCTAGGTGACAGCACAGGTCCTCTGTGACTCTGAGCAGCCTGCAGGGTGCAGTTGGTCCTGAGATTTCAGCACAGGTCCTGTGGGTCCCTGAGCATCCTACAGGGGATACTGGGTCACGAAATGACAGCACAGGTCCTGCAGGTCGCTGTGCAGTGTCAGGCAGGGGGTTCCATTACAAGCACAGGTCCTGCTGGTCACTGAGCATCTGTAGGCAGGGGACAGAGGTCCTGCGATGACACCACACGTCCTGAGGGTCCCAGAGCAGCATGCAAAGGTCAGGAAGTCCCGAGTCGATACCACAGGTGATGAGGGTCCTTGAGCTTAGGCAGGCAGGGGGTCTTGAGACAACACCACAGGTCCTGTAGTCCCTGAGCAGTGGCAGTCAGAAGGCAGAAGGTACCCAGATGGCAGCACAGGTCCTGCAGTTCCTTGAGTAGTGGCAGGCAGGGGGCAATGGGCCACATAGCAAAACCACAGGTCCTGAGGGTCCCTGAGCAGCCTGCAGGGTGCAGTAGGTCCTAACTCGACAGCACAGGTCCTGCAGGTTTCTGAGCAGCAGCTGGCAGGGGGGCAGTGGTTCCCTAGACAACATCACACATCATGTGGTTCTCTGAACAGTGGCAGGCTGAGGGTCCCAAGACAACACCATAGAACCTGTAGGTCCCTGAGCAGTGGCAGACAGGGCACAGTGGGTCATGATCCAACATCACAGGTTGTTAGGGTCACTGAGAGGGTGGCAGGCAGGGGGCAGTGGGTCACAAAACACCACCCCAGCTCTGTGGTTCCCTGATCAGCCTGCAGGGGGCAGTGTTTCCCGAGAAAACAGGACACTTCTTGCAGTTCCCTGAGCAGCCTGCAGAGGGCAGTGTGTCCCAGATGACAGCAGATTTACTGGTGGTCCCTAGGCAGCCTGCAAGGGGCAGTGTGTCCAGAGAGGACAGAACAGGACCTGTGGGTCCCTGAGCAGCATACAGGGGGCAGTGGATCCCTAGACAGCAGCACAGGTACTGCGGGTTCCTGCGCAGAGGCAGGCATGGGGCATTGTGTTCTGAAACGACACCACAGGACCTGTGGGTCACTGAGCAGCAGCAAGCAGCGGGCTGTAGATCCCAAGGCGACACAACAGGACCCGCAGGTCCCTGAGACTGGCTGGCAAGGTCATTGCTTCTCGAGACAACACCAAAGGTCCTGCAGGACCCTGATCAGCGGCAGGCAGGGGGCAGTGTGTCCTGAGGCGATGCCAGAGGTCCTCTGTGTCCCTCTGCAGCATGCAGGGGGCAGTGAGTCTGGAGACGACAGCAAAGTTCCTGTGGGTCCTTGAGCAGCAGCTGGCAGGGGATCCTGAGACAACAGCACAGATCCTGCGGGTCCCTCAAAGCGCTGTCAGGGGGTCCCACGACAATAACAAAAGGCCTGCGGGTCCCTGAGCAGCAGAAGGCAGGGGTCCCGGGACAACACCACAGGTCCTACAGGTCCCTGATCAGTGGCAGGCAGGGCATGGAGGTCCCGAGATGATGCCGCATGTCATGCAGGGCACTGAGCAATGGCAGGCAGGTTGCATGGGGTCCCAGGACTAAACCACAGGTCCTGCAGATCCCTGAGCAGTGGCAGGCAGGAGATAGGGGATCTTGAAACAACATCACAGGTCATGCAGGTCCCTGAGCAACAGCAGGCAGTAGGTACCAAGAGAACACCACTTGTCCTGCGGGTCCTTATGCAGCCTGCAGTAGGCAGTGGGCCCCGAGACAACACCACAGGTCCTGATGGTACCAGAGCAGCCTGCAGGGGGCAGGGAGTCTCGAGATGACACCACAGGTTTTGCCGGTCCCTGAGGAGGTAGGTGACAGTGGGTCCCATACCTTACCTCAGGTCCTGTGCTTCTCTAAGCCATCTTCAGGAGGCAGTGGGTTGTGAGAGGACACCATAGGTCCTGCATGTTCCTGAGCAGCTGATGGAAGGGGGCATGCGACAACAGGTCCAGTGGGTCCAGGAGCAGCAGCAGACAGGGGTCTGTGTGTCCCTATACAACATCACAGGCCTTTGGGTCACTGAGCAGTGGTTGGCAGTAGTCAGTGAGTCCGAAGTTGACACCACAGGTCGTGCGGGTCCCTGAGCAGAGGCTTGCAAGGGGAAGTGTGTCTCGAGACAATAGCACAGGTACTACAGGTCCCTGAGCAACCTGTAGGGGGCAGAGCATCCCGAGATGACAGCACAGGTACTGTGGGTGCATGAGCAGCCTATAGTGGCAGGGGGTCCTGAGCTGACACCACTGCTCCTGTGGGACCCTGAGCAGTGGTAGGCAGGGGGACAATGAGTTCTAAAATGATAGCACAGGTCCTGAGGGTTCCTGGGCAGTGTCAGACAGGGTGTTCTGAGAAGACACCAAGATCCTGAGTGTCCCTGAGCAGTCTTCACGGGGCATTATGTCCTGAGACGACACCACAAAAAATGTGGGTCCCTGAGCAGAGGCAGCCAGGGTGTTCCCGAAATACATCACAGGTCCTGCGGGTCTCTGAGCAGCCTACACGTGGCAAGGAGTCCTGAGATGACACCACTGTTCCTGTGAGTGCCTGAGCAGCCTACAGGGGGCAGGGAGACCCCAGGTGACAACACAGGTCCTGCAGGGGGCAATGTGTCCTGAGACAAAAGCAGAGGTCCTGTGGGTTTCTGAGCAGTGGCAGACAGGGTGTTCTGAGAAGACACCACAGGTCCTGCAGGTCCCTGAGCTTCGGCAGGCAGGGGGCAGTGGGACCCGAGACGACAGCACAGGTCCGGGGTGTCCCTGAGCAGAGGCAGACAGGGTGTCTCTAGAAGACAGCACAGGTCCGACAGGTCCCTGAGAACCATGCGGGGGGCAGTTTGTCCCGAGAAGAAAGCACAGGTACTGCAGGTCCCTGACCAGCATTGCAGGGTGCAGTGGGACCCCAGGGAACAGCATAAAAACTGCAGATCCCTGAGCAGTGGCAGGCAGGGGGCAGGGAGTTTTGAGACGACAGCACAGGTACTGCCGCACCCTGAGCAATGGCAGCCAGGATGTCCCGAGATGACAGCACAGGTCCCACGGGCTCCTGAGAACCCTGCAGGGGGCAGTTGGTCCCGAGAAGACATCACAGGTCATGCTGGTCCCTGAGCAGAGGCAGGCATGGGGCATTGTGTTCCGAGAGGACACCACCGGACCTGTGGGTCGCTGAGCAGCAACAAGCAGGGGGCAGGGGATCCTGAGGTGACACAACAGGACCTGTGGGTCCCTGAGCAGCGTCTGACAAGGGGCACTGAGTCTCGAGACAACACCAAAGGTCCTGCTGGATCCTGAGCATTGTCAGGCAGGAGGCAGGAGGTACCAAGACGACACCACTGGTCCTGCAGGTCCCTGAGAAGCAGCAGGCAGGGGGCAGTGTGTCCTGAGGCTATGCCATAGTCCTCTGTGTCCCTGAGCAACCTGTAGGGGGCAGTCAGTTCCAAGATAACAGCACAAGTCCTATGGGTCCCTGAGCAGTTGTAGTAATAGGAGCGTTGGGTGCCGTTCTGTTGTATAAGGAGCAGTGGGGCTGTGTTCGCAGCACCCCGGCTGCCTGGCTATCTTATGCCCCGAAACAACAACACACAAACTGTATTCTTTTAAACACTTCTTGGCCCATTTCTATCTAGCCTCTTCTAGGCTAATTCTCACATATTAATTTAGCCCATTTCTAATCATCTGTGTTGCACCCCAAGGTGCGCTTACCGGGAAGATTCTAGCCTGGGTCGGAGCTGAATCGTGTCTGTCTGCCCGGGAGCGGGGCATGGCGTCTCTCTGAGGCGTCTGCCTCTGAGAGGAGGGCTGTTGAGTCTGAGCTCACTTCCTCTTCCTCCCAGCAGTCTGTTCTGTTTACTCCTCCCACCTATGTTTTAACCTATGAGGGCCAGCCAAGCAGTTTCTTTATTTTTTTAACCAATGACCTTCCTCCATCAAGCAGTGGCAGACAGCGTGTCCTGAGAATATAGCACAGGTCTTGTGGGTCCCTGCACAGCCTTCAGGGGGCAGGGAGTCCCCAGATGACAACACTAGTCCTGTGGAACCCTGAGCAGCATCAGGCACGCGGCAGTGGGTCCCAAGACAACAACACAGGTTCTGCGGGTCCCTGAGCATTCTGCATAGGGCATTGTGTCCCGAGAAACACCACAGGACCTGTGGATCTCTTAGCAGTGGCAGGTAGGGGGCAGTGAGTCCTGAGACAATAACACAGGCACTGTGGGTCCCTGATCAGCCTACAGGGGGCAGGGAGTCCCACGATGACACCACGGGTCCTGCAGAACCCTCAGAAGCCTGCAGGGGGCTGTGTGTCCCAAGACAGCAGCACAGGTCCTGCTGGTGGCTGAGCCATTGGTAGGCAGGGGCCTGGGAATCCCGAGATGACACCAAAGTTCCTGCAGGTCACTGAGAAGAGGCAGGCTGGGGGCAGTGCATCTTGGGATGACACCACAGGTCCTGTGGATACCAGAGCACCTGCAGGCAGGTGGTCCCAAGACAAAAGGACAAATTCTGTGTGTGCACGAGCAGTATCAGGCATGGGGTCCCAAGATGATAACACAGGCAGGAGGCTGTGTGTCCCAAGATGACAACACAGTTCCTGATGGTCCCTGAGCAGTGGCAGGCAGGGGGCAGTGGGTCCTGAGAGGACATAGGATGTCCTGCAATTCCAGAGCAGTAGTAGGCAGGGGCTGTGGGTACCCAGCTGACACCACAGGTCCTGCTGCTCCCTGAGCAGCCTGCAGGATGCAGTGGGTCCCAAGATGACACCACAGGTCTTGTGGGTTGCTGAGCAGCAAAAGGCAGTGGGTACCAAGTAGAATCCACAGGTCATGCAGTTCCCTGGGCAGCCTGCAGGGGCAGTGGGTCCTGAGAGAACAGCATATGTCCTGCTGGTTTTGAGCAGCAGAAGGCGGGAGTTCCTGAGACAACACCACAGGTTTTTTGGGTCCCTGAGCAGCAGCAGGCAGGGGCAGAGGGTCTGGAGACAACAATACACGTCCTGTGGGTTCCTGAGCATCAGCAGGCAGGGGGCAGGGGTTCCAGAGGAGACACCACAGGTCCTGAGTTCCCTGAGGAGTCACAGGCAATGGGCAGTGGGTACTGAGACAACACCACAGGTCCTGCAGATCCCTGAGCAGCTGCAGACAAGGGGCATTTGGTCCCAAGGCGACACCACAGGTCGTGCAGGACCCTGAGTAGTGGCATGCAGGGGGCAGAGTGTCCAGAGAGAGCACCACACGTCCTGCGAGTCCCTAAGCATCCAGCAGGGGGCAGTGGATCCCAAGACGACAGCACAGGTCCTGCTGTCCTTGAGCAGCAAAAGTCAGTGGGTACCAAGACAACTCCACAGGTTCTGCGGTGCCCTGAGTAGCCAGCAATGGGTTCCAGGAAAACACCACAGGTCCTGTAGGTCCCTGATCAGCAGCAGCCAGGGTTTTTTGAGACAACAGCACAATTCCTATGAGTCGCTCAATAGTGGCAGGCAGGGGGAAGTGGGTTTCAAGACGGCACCACAGGTCCTGTGGGTCCGAGAGCAGTGGCAGGCAGAGGGCTGTGTGCCCGGAGACGTCATGACAGGACCTGCATGTCCCTGAGCAGCGGCAGGCCGGAGGCAATGTGTCCTGAGATGACACCACAGGTCCTGCGGGTCCCCGAGCAGGTGCAGGTAGGGGGCAGGGGTCCACGAGACGACAGCCTAGGTCCTTGGGTGCCTGAGTGGCGGCAGTCAGCGGGCAGTGGGTCCCGAGAGGATACTACATGTCCTGTTGTCCTTGAGCAGCTGCAGGCAGGCGTCCTGAGAAAACACCACAGGTCCTGCAGGCCCCTGAGCAGCTGAAGGCTGGGTTCCCGAGACTACACGATAGGTCTTGTGGTTCCCTGAGCAGCCTGCAACAGGCAATGGGTGCCGAGACGACACCATTGGTCTTGCGGGTTTCTGAGCAGTGGCAGGCAGATGGCAGTGAATCCCGGACCAATAGGAGAGGTCCTGAGGGTTTCTGAGCAGCAGCAGGCTGGGGGCAGTGTGTCCTGAGATGAAACCATAGGTCCTGCAGGTCCCTGACCAGTGGCAGGCAGGTGGTCCCGAGACAACACCACAGGACGTGCAGGTCACTGAGCAGTCAGAGATAAGGAGTCTCGAGAAGATGGCACAGGACTGCGGGTCCCTTAGCAGTGGCTGGCAGGGTGCAGTTGGTCCCGAGGTGACACCACAAGTACTACGGGTCCCTGTGCAGCAGCATTAGGGGGCAGTGGTTCCCGAGATGAAACCATAGGTCCTTCTGGTCCCTGAGCAGCTGCAGGCAGGGGGTCCCAAGAACAATTTCTTAGTTCCTGCGGGTCCCAGAATAGAGGAAGGCAGGGAACAGTGGGTCCCAAGACAACACCGCAGGTCCTAAAGGTCCCTAAACAGCAGCAGGCAGGAGGCAGGTGGTTCAAGACTCAAAGACCCTCAGTCCTTGGAAGACCCGTGGCATCGTCTGGGGACACACTGCCCTCTGCAGGCTGCTCAGGGACTCGCAAGACATGTGGTGTGATTCAGGACTCACTGTCCCCTCCCTGCTGCTGCTCATGGAAGTGCAAAACCTGCTCAGGAAACTGCAGGACCTGTGGAGTAGAACAGGATCCACTGGCCTCTGTCTATCGCTACTCAGGGACCTGTAGGACCTGCTGTGTCATCTCGGGACCCACTGCTTCCTGCCTGCCACTGCTCAGGAACCCTCAGGACCTGTGTTGTAGTCTCGGGACACACTGTCCTGCCCAAAAGCCAGAAGGACCTGTCATGTCATCTCAGGACACACTGTGCCTTGCCTGCCATTGCTCTGGTACCCGCAGGACCAGTGGTATTGTCTCGGGACCCCCTGTCCACTGCAGACCTCTAAGGAACCTGCAAAAGCTGTGTTGTCGTCACGGGACCCATTGCTCCTCAGCCAGCCCACTGCTCAGGACCTGCAGGACCTGTGCTGTTGTCTAAGAATCCCCTGTCTGCCCCTGTTCTGGGAACAGCAGGACCTGTGCTGTCGTCTAGGGACCTACTGCACCCTGCAGGCTGCTCAGGGACCCCCAGGTCCTGTAGTGTTGTCTTGGGACTCCTGCCCACTGCAGACTTCTAAAGAACCTGCACAACCTGTATTGTTTGTCAGGACTCACTTCCTTCTGCGTGTTTTTCATGACACACTGCCTTCTGCCTTCCTCTGCTCAGGTACCTGAAGGACATATGGTGTCGTCTAAGGACCTATTGACCCCAGCCTGCTGCTTCTCAGGGAACCTCAGGACCTGGGTTTTCACCTTGGGACCCATTGTTCTCTGCCTGCCACTGGTCAGGGACCTGCAGGACCTGTGTTGTGTCTAGGACACACTGTCCCCTGCCGGCAACTGTCCAGGGACCCTCAGGACTTGTCATGTCGTCTCTGGATCCTCTGACCCCTGCTCTGGGACCTGAAAGACCTGTGGTGTTGTCTCGGGACCCCGTGTGGTCTGCAGGCTTCTAAGGGACCCGCAGGACCAGTGTTGTCCTCTCGAGACCCATTGGCCCCCTGCCTGCCTCTGCTCAGAGAACTACAGGACCTGCGGTGTCATCTCGGGATTCCCTGCCCGCTGTAGGCTGCTCAAAGACCCCTAGGACCTATGCTGTCTTCTCTGGAAACCCTGTCAGTCAAAGCTCAGGGATCTGAAGACCTGTGCTGTCGTCTCAGATCCCACTGCCCCCTGCTAGCCACTGCTCAGGGACCCGCAGTGCCTGTGCTGTCTCCTCGGGACCCACTGTTCCCTGCCTGCCGCTGGACAGGGACCCGCAGAAACTGTGTTTTTGTCTCTGGACCCACTGCCCATAGCAGGCTGCTCAGGGACTTGCAGGACCTCTTGTGTTGTCTCGGGACACACTACCTCCTCTTTGGCACAACTCAGGGACCTGCAGTACCTGTCTGATGTCTCTAGCTCCCTACTGCCTGCTCAGGGTCCTGCAGGACCTGAGGTTTTGTTTGGGACCCACAGCCTGTGACTTGTCAGGGAACAGCAGGACCTGTGGTGTTGTCCTGAACCTCCTGCCCCCTGCCTGCTTCTGCTCAGGGACCTGCAGACCTTTGGTGTCATCTTGGTACCCTCTGCCTGGCTCATTTCAGGGACCTGAAGGACCTGTAGTGTTGTGTCAGGACCTACTGCCCCCTGCCTGCTGCTGCTCAAGCATCTGCAGGCCACATGGTGTCATCTTGCGACCCATGACTTCCTGCCTGCAGATGCTGAGGAACCTTTACAACCTGTGGTGTTGTCTTGGGACTCACTTTCCACTGTCTGCTGTTCTGGAACCCTCAGGACTTGTGTTGTTACCTCGGGACCCACTGTCCACTTCCAGCCACTGGTTAGGGAGCCGTAGAACCTATTGTGTTGTCTTGGGACCCATTGCCACCTTCCTATCACTGCTCAGGGACCTGCAGGACCTGTGGTGTTGTCTCGGGATTCACTGCTCCTTTTCTGCCACTGCTCAGGGACCAGCTGTACCTGTGGTGTCACCTCTAGACCACGTGCCCCATGCCTCCGCCACTCAGGGAACCACAGGACCTTTGGTGTCATCACGGAATCAACTGACCTCTGCCTGCCACTGCGCAGGACCCACATGACTTGTGATGTTGTCTCGGGACCCCCTGTCTGCCGCTGCTCAAAGACCAGCAGGACCTGTAGTTTTTTCCTGGGACCCATTGCCTGCCGCTGCTCAGGGACAAGCAGGACCTGTGCTGTCGTCTCAGGACTCTTTACCTGCCTCTGCTTAGGGCTCCACAAGACCTGTGCTGTTGTCTCGGGACCTTCTGTTGCCTGCTTAGGGATCTGTAGAACCTGTGGTGTCCTCTCGGGAATCAGGGTCCCCTGACTGCAACTGATCAGGAACCCGCAGGACCTGTGCTGTTGTCTCGTGGCCCTCTACCTGCTGCTGCTCAGGGTCCTGAAGGTCCTGTGTCGTCATCTCAGGACCCACTGTCCACTGACTGCCTCTGCTCAGGGACCTGTAGGACCTACTATGTCGTCTCTGGACCCACTGCCACCTGCCTGCCAGTGATCAGGGACCAGCAGAACCTGTGGTGTCATCTTGAGACCACCGCCCCCTGCCTGCTGCTGCTCAGGGACCAATAGGAGCTTTGGTGTCGTCTTGGGACCCATTGCCACCTTCCTGTCACTGCTCAGGGACCCGCAGGACCTGTGGTGTTATCTCAAGACTACCTGCCCCCTACCTGCCGCTGCTCAGGGACCAATAGGAGCTTTGGTGTCATCTCGGGACCACTGCCCCCTTCCTGCCACCTGTTCAGGGACTTGCAGGACCTGTCTGTCATCTTGGTACCTACTGTGACCTGCCTGCTACTGCTCTGAGACACACAGGACCTGTGTTGTCATCTCAGGATCCATTACCCCCTGCCTACCACTGCTGAGGGACCCAAGGCACCTGTTTTGTTGTCTCGGGATTCCCTCCCCCTTATGGGCTTCTCACGGACCCGCAGAACCTGTGTTGTCTTCTCGCGACCCACTGGCCCCTGCCTGCCACTGCTAAAGGACCAGAAGAACCTGTGGTGTTTTCTCAGGTCCCTCTGCACCTGCAGGCTGCTCAGGACCTCAGGACTGTGGTGTTGTCTCAGAACCCACTGACCTCTTCCTGTCGCTGGTCAGGGACCCGCAAAACCTGTGCTGTTGTCCCGTGACCCACTGTTGCCTGCTTGCTGACGCTCAGGGAACTGCAGGACCTGTGATGTTTTCTTTGGACCCACTTCTTGCTGCTATCAAGGACATGCAATAACGGTGGTGTTCTCTAAGGCCCAAAAGCCCAGAGCCTGCCGCTGCTCAGGAACTGCAGGACCTGTGGTGTCGTTAGGATTCACTACCCCCTGCCTGCAGCCACTCAGTGAACTATAGGACCATGGTGTTGTCTTGGGACCCACTTACCACTGCCTGCCGCTGTTCAGGGACCCGCAGGACCTGTGGTTTTCTTCTGGACCCACTGCCTCCTGCTCAGTGAACTGCAGGACCTGTGGTGTTGTCTCGGGACCCACTGCCCCCTGCCTACTGCTGCTCAGGGACCCAAAGGACTTGTGGTGTCTTCTCGGGACCCACTGCCCCTGGCCTCTGAGACACTGCTGGCAGGGGACAGGGTGTCCCAAGACAATAGCACAGGTCCTGAGGTTCCTTGCACAGCTGCATGCAGGGGGTCCTGAAACGACATAAGTCCTGCTGGTCCCTGATCAGCATCATGGAGTGGGCTCGGAGTCCCGAGATGACACTGCATGACCTGCAGGTCCCTGTGTAGATGCAGGCAGGGGGCAGATGTCCCGAGACAACATCAAAGGTCATGCAGGTCCCTGTACAGTGGCAGGCACTGGGTCCCAAAACACCACCACAGGTCCTTCTGGTCCCTGATCAGTGGCAGTCCGGGGACAGTTAGTTCCTAGATGACACTACAGGTCCTGAAGTTCTCTGAGCCGCAGTAGGCAGTGGGCAGTAAGTTCCGAATACACACTACATTTCCTGAACATCCCTGAGTAGAGGGAGGAAGGAGGCAGTAGGTCCCAAGACAACACCTCAGGTCCTGAGGGTGCCTGAGCAGCCTGTATGGGGCGGGGAGTTCCGGTATGACAGCAGAGGACCCTCAAGTCTCTGAGCAGCAGTTGGCAGGGTGTTCCCAGATGACACCACAGGTCCTACAGGTCCCTGAGCAGGCGTCAGGGTTTACACAGACAACAGCATTCATCCCTGATCAGTGGCAGGCTTGAGGCAGTGGGCCTATGACAACACCACAAGTCCCATGGGTCCCTGAGCAAGGAAGGGAAAGGGGGTCCCGAGACTACACTACAGGTCCTGTGTGTTCCTTTACAGCGGATGGCAGTGTGTCCTGAGTTGACACCACAAGTCTTACACGTCCCTGAGCAGTGACAAGCATGGTGCAGTGGGTCTTGAGACGACAGCACAGGTCTTGAGGTTTCTGAGCAGTTACAGGCTTGGGACAGTGTAGCGGCGTAAATGAATGCAGACAGAGTGTAAAAATATATATATAGCTTTAATGTAGAAATAGACTTACAGAACCACCGTTCCCGCGGAGACCAGGAAAGCAGAAGCAAGCGCTCGGAGCTTGCTCGCCAAATTTATAGGCAGACATTAGCCCGAGGCGAACACGCCCCTTAAGGGGCGGGACTTATCCCTACAGGACAGTGAATCCCAAGAAGAAACCCCAGGTCATACTGGTCCCCGAGAGGCCTGCAGGTGCCAGTGAGTCATGAAACTACAGCACAGGATCTTCACGTCCCTGAGCAGAAGAAGTATGGGTCCTTGAGCAGTGACTGGCAGGGGGCAGTTGGTCCCATGACAACACCACAGGTCCAGCACCTGGCAATGGGTCCTAAGATACCACAGGTCCTGGGGTTCCCTGAACAGAAGCAGACAAAGTGCAGTGGGTCCTGAGATGATAACACAGGTCCTGTGGGTAACTGGGCAGCCTGCAGGGGGCAGTCGGTCCTGTGGTGATGCCACAGGTCCACTGCATCCCTGAGCAGCCAGCACAGAGCCATGGGTCCCAACACGAAATCAGAGGTCGCAAGGTGTGGGGAGCCATTCCCACATACTCCATTGCAAGATGACGCTGACCATCAGCACCACCACTGTAATCAAGCCAGTGCGCATGTGCATGGTAAATGACAGTTTACCTTTCAAGCCAGTGTGCATGCACATAGTAACTTTCCATCCCTTGCTCTCTGCCTCTCCCGTGGCGTCATAGGGTTTGACAGGCTGCAGCCAGTCAGAGTTTGACACGTCCGAGGCGAGGACTGTTAAGCTATATAAGGGCCGGGTTTTTGACCCTTGAGGTCTTCGCTCCGTAAGCTTATGCTCTCCCTCTCAAGACGCATAAAGCTTTTCTGCAGAAGGATCCTGAATGTGCCGCGTCGCTCTTGCTGGCGAGACAGTAGCGCGGGACAGCGAGGGACCAGGAGCAGTGACAGACAGGGTGTCCTGAGATGCTAGCACGGGTCCTGAGCAGCGCCAAGGAGTGGGTAGTGTGTCCCGAGACAACACAAGAGGTCCTGCAAGTCCCTGAGCAGCCTGCTGTGGGTAGTGGGTCCAGAGACAACAACACAGTTTCTGCGGGTCCCTGTCCAGCGGCAGGCAGGGAACAGTGGGTACGGGGAGACAGCACAGGCACTGCGGGTCCCTGAGCAGTGGCAGGCAGGGGGCAGTGGGATCTGAGACGACAGCACAGGACTTCGGATCCCTGAGCTTTGTCTGACAGGGTTTCTAGAGAAGACAGCAAACGTTCTAGGGGTCTCTGAGCAGCCTACAGGGGACAGGGAATCCCGAGATGACACCACAGGGCCTGTGGTTTCCTGAGCAGAGGCAGGCAGGGAGCCAATGGGTCTTGAGAGGACAACACTGGTCCTGCGGGTCCCTTAGAAGCCTGCAGACTTCACGGGGTCCCGAGACAACAACACAGGCCTTTCAGGTCCAAGAGCAGGGGTCAGAGGATCCAGAAATCACATGACAAGTCCTGAGGGTGCCTGAACAGTGGCCTGCAGGAGACAGTGTGTCCTAGACACAACACAGGTCCTGCAGGTCCCTGACCAGTGGCAGGCAGAGAACAATGGGTCCCAAGGTGAAAACCCAGGTCCTGAGGTTCCCTGAGAAGCAGCAGGCCGGGGTCAGTAGGTCCTTAGACGACACCATATGTCCTGCAGGTACCTGAGCAGAGAAAGGCAGAAGGCAGTGTGTCATGAAAAACACGCAGAAGGAAGTGAGTCCCGACAAACAATCATTTCGTGCAGGTTCTTTAGAAGTCTGCAGTGGGCAGGAGTCCTAAGACAACACTACAGGACCTGGGGGTCCCTGAGCAGCCTGCTGGGTGCAGTAGGTCCCTAGACGACAGCACAGGTCCTGCTGTTCCCAGAACAGGGGCAGACAGGGGATTCTTAGACAACAGCACAGGTCCTGCAGGTCCTGAGCAGTGGGCTGGCTGAGGAGCAATGGGTCCCGTGACGACAACACAGCTTTTGCAGGTTCCTTAGAGGTCTGCAGTGGACAGGGGGTCCCGAGACAATACCACTGGTCCTGCGGGTACCAGAGCAATGGCAGGCAGGGGACAGTGTGTCCTGAGATGACATGACAGGTCCTGTTGGTTCCTGGGCAGGACAGTGCATCCCTAGACAACAACACAGGTCCTGAGGGTTCCTGAGCAGTGGCAGGCAGGAAGCAGTGGGTCCCGAGACGACACAACAGGTCCTACAGGTCCCTGAGTAGCGATAGGCTGAGGCCAGTGGATCCTGTTCTACTCCACAGGTCCTACAGCTTCCTGAGCAGGAATGGGGCAGGTGGTATTTAGATGACACCACAGGTTTTGCACTTCCATGAGCAGCAGCAGGGAGGGGGCAGTGAGTCCTGAATCACACCACATGTCTTGCGAGTCCCTGAGCAGCCTGCAGAGGGCAGTGTGTCCTCAGACAATGCCAGGGGTCCTTCAAGTACTGCGGGTCCCTGAGTCTTGAACCCCCTGCCTCCTGCCTGCTGCTGTTTAGGGACCTGTAGGACCTGTGGTGTTGTCCTAGGACCATCTGCCCTCTGCCTGCTGCTGGACAGGCACTTGCAAAACCTGTGGTGTCATCCTGGGCCACCCTACCTACCCCTGCTCTGGGATCTGCAGGACTTGTCTCAGGACCTCCTGCGTGCTGCTGGACACAAATCCGCAGGAATTGTGATGTTATTTTGAGATTCCCTGCCTGGTGCTGCTCAGGGACCTGCAGGACCTGCGGTGTCATCTCGGGACCCACTGCCCTGTGCCTGAAGCCTCTGAGGAACCTGTAGGACGTGTGATGTTGTCTCAGCACTCACTTCATGCCTCTTGACACTTCTTAGGTACCAGCAGGACCTGTGCTGTCCTCTCAGGACACAGCCTTCTGCCTGTCACTTCTCAGGGACCCGCAGGACACCCAGGATCTGTGGTGACATCTCGTGAGACACTGCCCGCTGCAGTCTGCTAAGGGACCAGCAGTACCTGTGCTGTCATCTCCGGAAACACTGTTCCATGCAGGCTGCTCAGTGACCTGCAGGACCTGAGGTATCATCTCGGGACACCCTGCCTGCCAATGCTCAGAGAACTTCAGGACCTGTGCTTTAGTCAGGGAATCCATGTCTGCCACTGCTCAGGGACACACGGGATCTATGCTGTCCCCTTGGGTCCCACTGACCCCTGTGTGCTGGAGCTCAGAGTCTGGCAGGACCTGTGGTGTCATCTTGGGATGCACTGCACCCTGCCTGCTACTGCTCAGGGTCCTGCGGACACTTGGTGTCGTCTTGGGATCCACAGCCCTCTGCCTCCCTCTGCTCAGGATCCCGCATGACCTGTGATGTTCTCCCGGGACCCCTTAAACCCTGCCTGTCACTGCACAGGGACCTTCAGGTCCTGTGGTGTGGCCTTGGGACCAACTGTCTGCTGCCTGCTGCTGCTCAGAGACCTAAAATACATGTGATGTCGTCAGAGGGCCCCTTACCACAGGACCTTTGTTGTTTTCTCAGGACCCACTGCCCCCTGCGGTCTGCTCAGGGTCCCACAGGACCTGTGGTGTCCTCTCTTTTCCCACTGCCCCCTTCTAGTCGCTTCTTCCTCAGGACAATCTATCCCCTGCCTCCCTCTGCTCAGGATTCTGAGAGACATGTGTTGTGGTCTTGGGACCCCCAACCCCTTGCCTGCCGCTGCTCAGGGACCCACAGGACATTTGATGTCGGCTAGGGACCCCCAGTCTCTGGACCCACTAACCCCTACAAGATTTTCAGGGACCCGCAGAACCTGTGCTGTAGTCTCTGGACCTACTACCCTCTGATGCTGCTGCTAAGGGACCTGCAAGAACTGTGGTATCGCCTTGAGACCCCCTGCCTCCTGCAGGCACCCGCATGACCTGTTCTTTCATCTCGTGACCTACCGCCCCCTTTAGGCTGCACAGGGACCTGAAGGACCTGTGGTGTTCTCTCTGGACTCATTGCCCCCTGCCTGCCACTGCTCAGGGACCCGCAGGTCCAGTGCTGTTGTCCCAGGACCCACTGCCCCTTGCAGGCTGCTCAGGAACTCAAAGGACCTGTGCTGTCATCTCGGGACTATGTGCGCCCTGTAAGCTGATCAGGGACCCACATGCCTGTGCTGTCATTTCAGGACACCCTGGCTGTCATTGCTCAGGGACCTGAAGGACCTGTGCTATTGTTTCGGGACTCACTGCCCCCTGCCTGCCTCTGCTCAGAGATCCACATTTCCTGTGGTGTCGTCTAGGGACACAATGCCCCATGCAGGATGCTCAGGAACCCGCAGGACCTTTGGTGTTGTCTCGATATCCACTGACCCTGACATCCGCTGCTCAGGGACCTGCAGGTCCTGTTGTGTCACCTCGGGATTCCCTGCCCCCTGCTTGTTGCTGCTCAGCGACTCACAGGTCCTGCAGTTCACTGAGCACAGGCATTGTGTCCAGAACAAAATACAGGTCCTGCGGGTGCCTGAGCAGTGGCAGGCAGGGGTCAGTGGGACCTGAGATGACACCAAATGTCCTGTGAGTCCCTGAGCAGCACCTTCTGCGCGTTCCTGAGCAGTGGCATGCAGGGGGTCCTGAGAACACCACAGGTCTTGCTCATATCTGAGCAGCAGCAGGCAGGAGGCTCGAGGTCCTGCAGGTCCCTGAGCAGAGGCTGACAGGTTCAATCTGTTCCAAACAACACCACAGGTCCTGTGGGACCCTGAGCAGCCTCCAATGGGCAGTGTGTTCCGAGACAACATCACAAGATCCTAGGGTTCTTGAGCAGCTGCAGGCTGGTGGCAGTGAGTCTCGAGATGACACCACAAGTCCTGCTGGTCCCTGATCAGCGGCAGACAGGGGTGTAGTGGGCCCAGTGACACCACCACAGGTCCTGAGGGACCCTAAGCAGCCTGCAGGGGGGCAGTGGTTTCCAGAGCCTACATCGCATGTCCTGCAGGTCCCTGAGAAGCCCAAAATGACAAGGAGATCCTGCGTGTCCCTGATCAACAGCAGTCAGGGAGTCTTGAGACAACACCACAGGTCCTGCTGGTTACAGAGCAGCAGCAGATCACAAGATGACACCGCATGTCCAGCACGTCCCTGAGCAGAGGCAGGCAGGGGGCAGTGGGTCCCGATGCCAAACCACAGGTCCTGCAAGTCCCTGGGCAGTCTGCAAGGGGCCACTGATCCACTATCCTCAGACAGCATCACAGGTCCTGCTGGTCCCTGAGCAGTGGCAGGGAGGGGATCCCAAGACGACACCACAGGTCCTGCAGATCCCTGGGCAGTCTGCAAGGGGCCACTGATCCACTATCCTCAGACAGCATCACAGGTCCTGCGGGTCCCTGAGCAGCAGAAGGGAGGGGATCCCAAGACGACACCACAGGTCCTGTGGGTTCCTGAGCAGTGGCAGGCAGAAAGATGGGCGTCCAGTGATGACACCATATGTTCTCATGGTCCCTGAGCACAGGCAGGCAGGGGGCATTGGTTCCTGGGACGACACCACAGGTCCTCCAGGTCTCTGTGCATCGGCAGGCAAGGGGTAGGGCTTCCAGAGACATTATTACAGGTAAGACAGGTCCCTGACCAGAGGCAGGCAGTGTGTCTAGGACAACACCACAGGTCCTGCAGGTCCCTGTGCAGAGGCAAAAAGTGGGCAGTGGGTCACGATAAAACGGTACAGGTGGTTAGGGTCTCAGATCAGGGGGCAGGCAAGGAGCAGTGGGTCACTAAAAAACAACACAGGTCCTGTGGATCCCTGAGCATCCTACTGTGGGCAGAGGGCCCGGAGACAACACCACAGGTCCTGTGGGTCCCTGTGCAGCCTCCAGTGGATCCTAAGATGTCAGCACAGGTCCTGCAGGTTTCTGAGCAGCAGCTGGCATGTGGCAGTGGGTCCTGAGTCAACGTCAGAAGTCCAACCAGTCCCTGAGCTGCCTGCAGGGGGCAGTGGTTGCCTAGACGATATCACAGGTCATGTGGGTCCCTGAACAGTGGCAGGCTGCGGGTCCCGAGACAATACCACAGAACCTGCAGCTCGCTGAGCAGAGGCAGGCAGGGTGCAGTGCGTCAAGATGCAACAGCACAGATCCTTAGGTTCCCTGAGCAGACTGCAGGAGGGAGAGGGCACTGAGACAACACCACAGGACATGTGGGTCCCTGAGCAGCCTGCAGGTTTAGTGGGGCCTGAGAACACAGCAAATGTCCTGCGGGTCCCTGAGCAGCCTGCAGGAGACAGTAGAACCCTAGATGGCAGTACAGGTCCTTACATGGGACAGGGAGTCCTGAGATGACACCACTGGTCCTGTGGGACTCTGAGCTCCGGCAGGCATGGGGCACTGGGACCCCTGGAGACAGCATGGGTTTCCCTGAGCAGTGGCACACAGGGATCCCCAGACTAGAGCACATGTCCTGCAGGTGCCTGAGCACTGGCAGCCAGGGTGTCCTGAGAAGATAGCTCAGGTCCTGCAGGCCCCCGAGCAGAGTGAGGGAGGGGGCAGTGGGCCCTGAGACAACACCACAGAAGAGAAGTGGCAGGCAGGGGGCAGAGGGTACCAAAGCCACACCACAGGTCCTGCGATTCCTTAGGCAGCCTTTGTGGGCAGAGGGCCCCGAGACAACACCACAAGTATTGCGGGGGCCTGAGCTGCCTGTAGGAGACAGGGAGTTCGGACATGACACAGAGGTCCTGCAGGTGGCTGACCAGCGGCAGGCAGGTTATCCTGAGACGACAGCACAGGTGTTGCCTGGCTCTGAGCAGAGGCCCGCAGGGGGTCCCAAGATGACACCACAGGTCCTGTGGGTCCCCAAGCAGCCTGCAGGTGGCAGTGGGTCCTGAGAGGTCATAGGATGCCCTGCAATTTCTGAGCAGTAGTAGGCAGGGCAGTGGGTACCCAGCCGAAACCACAGATCCTGCTGCTCCCTGAGCAGAGGCAAGAACTGGGCAGTGGGTCACGATAAAATGGCACAATTGCTTAGGGTCTCAGAGCATGGGGCAGGCAGGGGACAGCAGGTCACTAAAAACAACACAGGTCCTGCGGGTCCCTGAGCATCCTACTGCCAACACCACAGGTGCTGAGGGTCCCTAAGCAGTGGAAGGGAGTGGGCAATGTGTCCCGAGATGACAACACTTGTCCTGCGAGTCCTTGAGCAGCCTGCAGGAGAGCAAGGAGTCACGACATGACACAACATGTCCTGTGGGTACATGAGCATTGACAGGCAAGGTGTGCCAAGACAACAGATCAGTAGCAGGCAGGCGGCAATGAGTCCAGAGGAGACACCATAGTTCCTTCAGGTCCCTTAGCAGACTGCAGCGATCAGTGTGTCCCGAGATGACACCTCAAATCCTGAGTGTCCTGCGGGTCCATGAGAAGTGGTAGGCAGAGGGCAGTGTGTCCTGAGAGGACAGCACAGGTCCTGCTGGTACCTAAGAAGCGTCAGGAGGCGTGAAGTGAGTCCCGAGACAAAATCACACGTCCTATAGGTCCCTCAGTAGCAGCAGGCAGAGGGCAGTGGGTCCCAAGATGACACCACTGGTCCTGCAGGTCGCTGTCTAGCACCAGGCAGTGTGTTCTGAGACTAAAGCACAGGTACTGGGGGTGCCTGAGCAGCGACAGGCAGGGGGAAGTAGTTTGTCCTCAGAGGACAGCAGAGAAACTGTGGGTACCTCAGCTTCAGCAGGCGGAGGAAGTGAGTCCCTAGACAATACCATAGGTCCTGTGGGTAATTTAGCAGTAACTTAGTAGCACAGGCAGGGTTCCGGATATGACACCACAGGTCCTGCGGGTTCCTGAGCAGTGGCAGGCAGGGAGCATTGTCTTCTGAGACTACACCACAGGACCCGTGGGTCGCTGAGCAGCAGCAAGCAAGGGCAGGGGATCCCGAGGCGACACAACAGGACCTGCGGGTCCCTGAGCAGGGGCTGCCAAGGGCCAGTGTGTCCCAAGACGACACCAAAGATCATGCTGGATACTGAGCATTGGGACACAGGAGACAGTGAGTTCCTAGGTGACAGCACAGGTCCTCTGTGACCCTGAGCATCCTGCAGGGTGCAGTTGGTCCCAAGACTTCAGCACAGATCTTGCGGGTTGCTGCGCAGTGGCAGGCAGGGGGTCCCGATACAAATGCACAGGTCTTGCTGGTTACTGAGCATCTGTAGGTAGGGAACAGAGGTCCCGAGATGACACCACACGTCCTGAGGGTCCCTGAGCAGCATGCAAAGGGCAGGAAGTCCCGGGATGAAACCACAGGAGATGAGGGTCCTTGAGCTAATGCAGCAAGGGGGTCTTGAGACAACACCACAGGTCCTGTAGTCCCTGAGCAGTGGCAGTCAGGAGGTGGCAGACAGGGTGTCCAAGAAGAGAGCACAGGTCCCACGTGTCCCTGAGCAGTGGCAGACAAGGAGTCCCTAGAAGACAGCACAGGTCCCACGGGTCCCCGAAACCCAGCAAGGGGCAGTTGGTCCCTAGAAGACACCACAGGTCATGCTGGTCCTTGTGCAGCGGCCAGCAGGGGGCAGGGGAACCTCCGCTTTGCTCCTCTATGCTCCTCTCGGCTCCTCTCGGCTCTTCTAGGCTCCCCCTGGCTCCTCTTGGCTCCTCTCGGCTTCCCTAGGCTCTTCTCTGCTCCTCTCGGGTCCTCTCGGCTCCTCTTGATTCCTCTTGACTCAGTCCGGCTCTGCTCGGTTCCTGGGCTCCGCTCAGCCCAGCTAGGTTCCATCCTCTCTGCTTGGCTCCGCTGGTCTCAGCTGGGCTCCCCTTGACTCCACTCCTCTAGGCTCCTCTTCTCTAGTCTCCTCCCGGCTCCTCTCTGTTCGGCTCCGCTCGGCTCCGCTGGTCTCCTCACTGCTCTGCTCGGCTCCCCTCTTATAGATAATTCCTTAAGGCCCCCAAACCTCAAAGCAAAAATTACTATTTTTCAAATATAATTTGTTCAAAAAATTAAAGCCTTGCAGAATTAATCTGTACAAATTTTAATATTTGCTAAATGAGAAGAATGAAACCGTTAGATAAAATATTTCATTTTTCCAGATGTTTTGTTTCTCACTCAAAATTGATAAACTTGCAGCAGACCGTCAATTTGGTGTTCTGTGTGCCTGCTTCTTCTATTTGTCTCAGTTTGGAGAAGTTTTCACCTGTAAAAATTTGTCCTGTGCTGTGATGCTCACCCGTTTGTTTCTTTTAATCTAAGGTTTATTGTTTCACAGTGTTCTACAGTCCTGCGTGTTCCACAGGTCCTGCAGGTCCCTGAGCAGAGGCTGGCAGGGGACAGTGGGTCTCGAGACAACACCACAGGTCCTGCCTGTCAACAGCAGCCTGCATGGGGGCAGTTGGTTGAGATGACAGCACAGATCCTGCGGGTACCTCAGCTTCAGCAGGCAGCGGAAGTGAGTCCCTAGACAATAGCACAGGTGGTGGGTAACTTAGCAGCGGGCAGCCAGGGTGTCCGGAGATGACACCACAGGTCCTGCAGGTTCCTGAGCAGCGGCAGGCAAGGGGAAGTGGGTCCCAAGACAACACCAAAGCTCCTGAGGGTTTCTGAGCAGCCTGCCGGGACCCAAGACAACAACATATATCCTGTGTGTGCCAGAGAAGTGGCAGGCAGGAGGCAGGGGGTTCAAGACTCAGGGACCCGCAGTACTTGGAGGACCTGTGGCATCGTCTGAGGACACACTGCCCTCTGCAGGCTGCGTAGGGTCCTGCAGGACCTGTGGTGTATTGCTGAAGCACAGCTTCCTGCCTGCCACTGCTCAGGAACCCTCAGGACCTGTGTTGTCGTCTCGGGACACACTGTCCCCTGCCTCACGCTGCCCAGGAACCAGCAGGACCTGTCATGTCATCTCAGGACACACTGTCCCTTGCCTGCCATTGCTCTGGAACCCACAGGACCTGTTGTGTTGTCCCGGGACCCCCTGCCCACTACAGACTTCTAAGGAACCTGCAAAACCTATGGTGTCTGAAAGACCCCAGCTTAGCTGCTGTAAAGCCATCTTGCAAAGCCTTTACACAAACAAATGTAAGTTCAAGGTAAAGTCAGTACTCCTAGGCGACCAAAACAGGATATCTGTGGTCAGACACCAGGCCTAGGAGGGGAACGAACAGTTCTGGGAAAAACTACATGTACCCTAGACAGGGCCAAGTCTGCTATTATTATCAGACCTTCATGTCTCTGGGAAACTTGTCCCCTAAATGAACCCATCACCTCATTCGAACTGACCAATGAGATCACTGTAACCATGCATTGCTTCTGTATGCCTGCTTTTGCCACCCTTTTCCTATAAAAAGACCTTCTCCCAGCCTGCAGGCACGCAAGTCCTCCGAAAGGACTTTGCCGCCCACAGGTACCTGTGCCCACCCAATAAACCTCTTGCTAATTGCAGCCAGTGGTCTCGACTGTTCCTTGGGTTAGGGGTCTCCTCCTGTCAGCTTTGCCTTTAAAGGTACAAGTCATATTGAAGTCGTCATTCAGACCCCCAAGGCTGATGATTCTGTGTAAGAGAAGAGGGAGAGAGTGCAGCCATCAGCTCAGCCTAAACTACTATTCGCTGGGGTGGGGAAGAAAGCTCCACAGCACGGGCAAGTAACTAGGAGTATACACAGTAAAGGCATATTCGGTTACCGGTCTGTACGGCAAGCATTTTCCCAGCAGGTGATTTCCCCATGGTTTCTTGTCCGGCTTCCAGCAGGAGCAATCGCCATTTCTGCAAGGAGCTAGGCTGTCGCTCTAGAGGTTTGGACGATACCTGGCAGAGCAGAGTCATACTTGCCTGCGGCTTATGTCAGAAATGATTCCAGAGTGGGTGGTTGTGACTCTGGCTCCTCCTTTCCGCTTCCTCCTGGCAGATGACATCTTGTTCCCCAACTGAGGAGAAGGATGCTCCTCGAATGGAGGGAGCTTACAGTTACTCTTCTGGTCAGAGACCTGAAGGTGGAGCTTCAGCGGTGTGGGTGTGGGGCTGAGTCCTCGAGGAAGAGGAAGTATGGAAGAGAGTGGCAGGCAGGTTTGTTCTCTGGGTGGGCAGCACAAACTGCTTGTGGTGGAGGCTTCAGGAGCTCAGGAGAAACCTGGGTTCGGCTTCTTTGTGCTGGAGGCCTAGGATTTAGCAGGTGGAGGAGCTCAGTTTCACCTCAGTGTCTTGGATTCAGGGCTACAGGCAAGTAGGAGGTACTTTCTCTTAGCTGTTCAGGGAGTAAAGCTCAGGGCCGGACCTCAGCCACGAATGCTCCTCTAAGGCATTCTGGTGGGCAGAAGGAGGTAGTGCGTTTGCTCAGCAGAGAGAGATAGGCTGTGAGACAGAGTGCTTTTACTTATTTGTTGTGGTTTTATTTATTTGTTAAGTTCGTATTGTTAATTAGGATAGAAATGGAGCAAAAGAGCGGAGATCCTGCAGTCACTTTTTTAGGCCATTTTCATTTCCATAAAAGAGGACACTCTGCAAATTTCTTTCTGACATCTACTCTGGATTTCTGAATTTCTCTTGATGCTTTTAGAACTAAGGACTGAATCACCTGGGCCCCCATCGCACACTTGTCTGCACCACATGACCAGTATCACTCTAGGACTTTATGTGAAATCACTCTTGTGACTTGTTGATTGCCTTGGCGGGTTACTTAGTCTAGGGTTAGTAACCCACCTAGCAGTTCAGTTATTCCAGGGTCATGGAGAGGCACTACCTGGAAGATATGAGCTAGGAAAGAGGAAGGAGGCTAAGCGGGGGTTCTTGTCAAAGCCTCAGTTTATTAGAGACAGGGTACAACTTATATAGGGGAAAGAGTTAGGGGGTGGGCACAGGGGCCTGGGCTCTTGCCGCATGGTTCACGTTGGTCACATGGTCTGTGTTGGTCACGTAGCCAGGAGGTTACCTTCGGTCAGGTCACTGTAGGCCAAGAAGTCACGAGTTGACACACCTAGATCTTTAGATAGTTTGGAATGTGGGATGGGTTCCGCTAACAGATAGCTTTCCATTAACAGCCAATTTGGGTGTGGGGTAGGCTCTGTCAATAGAACGATTCCTAACACAATTATGGGTGTGGGGTTCTCTGCAGACTCCCCAGGGTGAGGGTTCCTGTAATGATTTTAGGAGGAAATTGGCTCCTAACAGATCCCCCTTTCTTTTATAAAGACAGGCAGCTATTAAGTGGAGGGCATCAGGTCAGAGTTCAACCATGGTGTCAGATCTAAAGGAGAAGAGACTGGGACAAGGAGAGACCCTCCTCTCGAATGGTGAAGCAATTTACCTCTCCTGGGAACAGAGGGGTGCCTTATGATTCTTAGGTCGAGTGGGGACCAGGTTTCCAGTATCCTGTCTTAGGTTGGGGGATTTCCTGCCACAAGTCACCCGTCCTTGGAGCTCCTCAAATGAAAGGTATCTAGCGAGATTTAAAGTAAGCAGATCACAGGGCACCCTGTCTTAGGCCATGTGGAGTGCACCCCTCGTGCCTGGTACCATGCCATTTTGAGCCGGTTTCTACAACCTCTGTATGGTGTGCTGTTCAGGTGAGGGCTCCACAATATCTCCCGTCATTGGGCCCCTGCGTCTATCATTAATGAAAAGACTGTGAGGAGCTCCTCAAACAAAATATATAGTGAAAGTGTCTCGGAAGATCAGTTTTGTGTGTAGGTGGGGAGGGCCTGTGAATAGATGAACCTTTGTCTTGGAGATGCCTAGATTTGTTGTGGGAGCTGTGGGTCTGCTTTTCGTCCCGCCCGGCTCCTGCACGGCTAGCTTTACACCAGAAATAACAGCACGCAAACTGTATTCTTTTAAACACTGCTTGGCCCATTATATCTAGCCTCTTCTCGGCTAACTCTCACATCTGGACTAGCCCATTTCTTTTTTTTTTTTTTTTAAATAATTTTTTTTTATTAAGAAAAGAAGAAAAAAAAACATAAACAAAAAACAAGTTTCCACCTCCTCCCAGCCTCCCATTTCCCTCCCCCTCCTCCCACCCTTCTCCCCCTCCTCCCACCCTTCTACCCCTCCCCCCACTCCTCTCCCCCTCCCTCTCCAGTCCACAGAGCAGTCCAGGTTCCCTGCCCTGTGGTAAGTCCTAGGTCCTCCCCCCTCCGTCCATATCTAGGAAGGTGAACATCCAAACTGGCTAGGCTTCCACAAAGCCAGCACATTAAGTAGGATCAAAACCCCGTGCCATTGTCCTTGGCGTCTCATCAGCCCTCATTGTTCGCCATGTTCAGAGAGTCCGGTTTTATCCCATGCTTTTTCGGTCACAGTCCAGCTGGCCTTGGTGAGCTCCCAGTAGATCAGCTCCACTGTCTCAGTGGGTGGGTGCACGCCTCGTGGTCCCGACTTCTTTGCTCATGTTCTCCCTCCTTCTGCTCCTCATTGGGACCTTGGGAGCTCAGTCCAGTGATCCAGTGTGGGTCTGTCTCTGTCTCCATCCATCACCAGATGAAGGTTCTATGATGATATGCAAGATATTCGTCAGTATTGCTCTCGGATAGGGTCATTTCAGGTTCCCAATCCTCAGCTACCCAAGGAACTAACTGGGAACCTCATGTTGGGCACTTGGGAGCCCCTCTAGGGTCAAATCTCTTGCTCACCCTAAAGTGGTTCCCTTAACTAAGAATTGTGGTTCCGTGCTCCCCTATCCACCTTTCCTTTATCCCAATTCTCCTGATTCCCCAAATCCCCCCTCCTTCCCTTCTACCTTTTCTCTCCCCATCTCCCCTTACCCCCATCCCACCCCACCCCCAAGATCCTAATTTTCTCCCCGGCAATTGGGTCTACTTCCCTTAGCCAAGAGGATAACTATATGTTTTTCCTTGGGTTCACCTTCTTACTTAGCTTCTTTAGGTTCACCTATTGTAGACTCCGTGGCGCTAATTTATGGCTAGAAACCAATTATGAGCGAGTACATCCCATGTTCATCTTTTTGGGTCTGGGACACCTCACTCAGGATAGTGTTTTCTATTTCCATCCATTTGCCTGCAAAATTCGAGAAGTCATTGTTTTTTACCGCAGCGTAGTACTCTAGCGTGTATATATTCCATACTTTCTTCATCCATTCTTCCATTGAAGGGCATCTAGGTTGTTTCCAGGTTCTGGCTATTACAAATAATACTGCTATGAACATAGTTGAACAAATGCTTTTGTCATATGATAGAGCATCTCTTGGGTATATTCCCAGGAGTGGTATTGCTGGGTCCAGGGGTAAGTTGATCCCGAATTTCCTGAGAAACCGAAACACTGACTTCCACAGTGGTTGCACAAGATGGCATTCCCACCAGCAATGGATGAGGGTACCCGTTCCTCCACAGCCTCTCCAGCAAAGGTTATCCTTGGTGTTTTTGACTTTAGCCATTCTGACAGGTGTAAGATGATATCTCAAAGTTGTTTTGATTTGCATTTCCCTGATTGCTAAGGAAGTTGAGCACGACTTTAAGTGTCTTTTGGCCATTTGAACTTCCTCTGCTGAGAATTCTCTGTTCAGTTCAGTGCCCCATTTTTTAATTGGGTTAATTAGCATTTTAAAGTCTAGTTTCTTGAGTTCCTTATATATTTTGGAGATCAGACCTTTGTCTGTTGTGGGGTTGGTGAAGATCTTCTCCCAATCAGTAGGTTGCCTTTGTGTCTTATTGACTATGTCCTTTGCTTTACAGAAGCTTCTCAGTTTAAGTAGGTCCCAATTATTCAATGTTGCCCTTAATGTCTGTGCTTCTGGGGTTATACATAGGAAGCGATCTCCTGTGCCCAGCTCCTGTAGGGTACTTCCCACTTTCTCTTCTATCAGGTTCAGTGTGTTCGGGCTGATATTGAGGTCTTTAATCCATTTGGACTTGAGTTTTGTGCACGGTGATAGATAAGGGTCTATTTTCATTCTTCTACAAGATGACATCCAGTTGTGCCAGCACCATTTGTTGAAGATGCTTTCTTTCTTCCATTTTATACTTTTAGCTCCTTTATCGAAAATCAGGTGTTCATAGGTTTGTGGGATAAAATCCGGGTCTTCTATACGATTCCATTGGTCGACTTCTCTGTTTTTATGCCAGTACCACACTGTTTTCATTACTGTAGCTCTGTAATAGAGTTTGAAGTCAGGGATGGTAATGCCTCCAGAAGATCCTTTATTGTATAGGATTGTTTTGGCTATCCTGGGTTTTTTGTTTTTCCATATAAAGTTGATTATTGTCCTCTCCAGATCTGTGAAGAATTTTGATGGGATCTTGATGGGGATTGCATTGAATCTATAAATAGCCTTTGGTAGAATTGCCATTTTTACTATGTTGATCCTACCAATCCAAGAGCAAGGGAGGTCCATCCATTTTTTGGTATCCTCTTCAATTTCTTTCTTCAATGCCTTAAAGTTCTTGTCAAATAGATCTTTCACTTCCTTGGTTAGATGTACCCCAAGATATTTTATGCTGTTTTTGGCTATTGTGAATGGTGAAGCTTCTCTGATTTCCCTCTCTGCTTCCATATCCTTTGTGTATAAGAGGGCGACTGATTTTTTGGAGTTGATCTTGTATCCTGCCACATTACTAAAGCTGTTTATCAGCTGTAGGAGTTCTTTGGTGGAGTTTTTGGGGTCGCTTATGTACACTATCATATCATCTGCAAATAACGAAAGTTTAACTTCTTCCTTTCCAATTCGAATCCCCTTGATTCCATTATGTTGTCTTATTGCTATTGCTAGAACTTCAAGCACTATATTGAAGAGGTATGGGGAGAGTGGACAGCCTTGTCGTGTTCCTGAGTTAAGTGGGATGGCTTTGAGTTTCTCTCCGTTTAATTTGATGTTAGCTGTCGGCTTGCTGTATATAGCTTTTATTATATTTAGGTATGACCCTTGTATCCCTAATCTCTCCAAGACTTTTAACATAAATGGATGTTGAATTTTGTCAAATGCTTTTTCAGCATCTAATGAAATGATCATATGGTTTTTTTCTTTCAGTTTATTTATATGCTGGATTACATTGATAGATTTTCGTATGTTGAACCAGCCCTGCATCTCAGGAATGAAGCCTACTTGATCATAATGGATAATTTTTCGGATGTGTTCTTGGATTCGATTTGCCAGTATTTTGTTGAGGATTTTTGCGTCGATATTCATGAGTGAGATTGGCCTGTAGTTCTCTTTCCTGGTTGAGTCTTTGAGTGGTTTTGGTATCAGAGTAATTGTGGCTTCATAAAAGGAGTTTGGTAATGACCCTTCTGTTTCTATCTTGTGGAATACATTAAGGAGTATAGGTATTAGATCTTCTTGGAAGATCTGGTAGAATTCCGCATTGAAACCATCTGGTCCTGGGCTTTTTTTGGTAGGGAGGTTTTTGATAACCTCTTCTAATTCTTCGCGACTAACAGGTCTATTTAGATTGTTCACCAGGTCCTGATTTAACTTTGGTATATGATATTTATCTAAAAAAGTATCCATTTCCTTTACATTTTCCAATTTTGTGGCATATAGGCTTTTGTAGTAAGATCTAATGATTCTCTGAATTTCCTCTGTGTCTGTGGTTATGTCCCCCTTTTCATTTCTGATCATATTAATTTGCAAATTCTCTCTCTGCCGTTTGATTAGCTTGGATAGTGGTTTGTCAATCTTGTTGATTTTCTCCAGGAACCAGCTTTTTGTTTCATTGATTTTTTGTATTATTTTCTGTGTTTCTATTTTGTTGATTTCAGCCCTCATTTTGATTATTTCCAGTCTTCTACTCCTCCTAGGTGAGTCTGCTTCTTTTTTTTCTAGAGCTTTCAGGTGGGCTGTTAAGTCTCCAATGTGAGCTTTCTCTGTTTTCTTTAAGTGGGCACTTAGTGCTATGAACTTTCCTCTTAGGACTGCTTTCATAGTGTCCCATAAGTTTGAGTATGTTGTTTCTTTATTTTCATTGAATTCCAGGAAGACTTTAATTTCTTTCTTTATTTCTTCCTTAATCCAGCTATGGTTCAATAGTTGACTGTTCAGTTTCCATGACTTTGTATGCTTTCTGGGGGTAGCATTATTGTTGAATTCTAACTTTAATCCATGGTGATCTGATAAGACACAGGTGGTTACTAATATTTTTTTGTAACTGTGGATGTTTGCTTTGTTACCGACTATGTGGTCGATTTTCGAGAAGGTTCCATGAGCTGCAGAGAAGAAGGTATATTCTTTCCTATTTGGATGGAATGTTCTATAGATGTCTGTTAAGTCCATTTGATTCATTACCTCCACTAATTCTCTTATTTCTCTGTTAGGTTCCTTTCTGATTGACCTGTCCATTGGTGAGAGAGGAGTGTTGAAGTCTCCTACTATTAGTGTGTGCGGTTTGATGGCTGCCTTGAATTTTAGCAATGTTTCTTTTATGTACGTGGGTGCTTTTATATTAGGGGCATAGATGTTCAGGATTGAGACTTCATCCTGATGAACTGTTCCTGTTATGAGTATAAAATGCCCCTCTCCATCTCTTCTGATTGATTTAAGTTTAAAGTCAACTTTGTTAGAGATTAGTATGGCCACACCTGCCTGTTTCTTAGGTCCATTTGCTTGATAGGCCTTTTCCCAGCCCTTTACTCTGAGTAGGTGCCTGTCTTTGTGGTTGAGGTGTGTTTCTTGTAAACAGCAGAATGTTGGATCCTGTTTTCTTATCCAATCTCTTAGCCTGTGCCTTTTTATAGGTGAGTTGAGTCCATTGACATTAAGTGATATTAATGACCAGTGGTTGTTAACTCCGGTCATTTTTTTTTAGTCGTAGAGTTTGTGTGTTTCCCTTCTTTGTTTTGTGTTGGTGAAGGGTCTCTAGATGTCTGAGTTATTGTGGTCATTGTTGGACTCCTTGGTTAGTGATTTTCCTTCAATTACTTTCTGTAAGGCTGGATTTGTGGCTGCGTATTGTTTAAATTTGTTTTTATCCTGGAAAATTTTATTTTCTCCATTTATAGTGAATGAAAGCTTGGCTGGGTATAGTAATCTGGGCTTGCACCCATGGTCTCTCAGTTTCTGCATTACATCTGTCCAGGACCTTCTGGCTTTCATGGTTTCCATGGAGAAGTCAGGTGTAAGTCTGATAGGTTTACCTTTATAAGTAATTTGGCCTTTTTCCTTTGCAGCTCTTAATATTCTTTCCTTATTCTGTATGCTTTGTGTTTTGATAATTATATGGCGAGGGGATGTTTTTTTTTGATCCAGCCTATTCGGTGTTCTGTATGCTTCTTGCACCTTCATAGGAAAATCTTTCCTTAGGTTGGGAAAGTTTTCTTCTATAATTTTATTAAATAGATTTTCTGGACCATTGAGCTGCCCTTCTTCTCCTTCTTCTACTCCTATTATTCTTAGGTTTGGTCTCTTTATTGTGTCCCATATTTCCTGAATGTTTTGTGATGAGAGTTTGTTGGACTTGCTGTTTTCTTTGATCAGTGTGTTTATTTTCTCTATGGTATCTTCAGAATCCGAGAGTCTTTCTTCTATCTCTTGTATTCTGCTGGTTATGCTTGTTTCTGTAGTCTCTATTCGTTTACCTAGATTTTCCATGTCCAGAAGGCCCTCTGTTTGTGTTTTCTTCTTTGCCTCCATTTCAGTTTTCAGGTCTTGAACTGTTTCCATTATCTGTTTGATTGTTTTTCCTTGGTTTTCTAGGGTATCATTCACTGATTTATTCAATTCTTCAAACTTTCTGTTATATTTCTCATCCATTTCTATAAGGGCGTTTTTTACATGCTGTTTAAGGGTGTCAATCACTTTCATGAAGTCAATCTTCCTCTTGATTAAGGGGTTCTTGTCCTCCCGTTGTGGGGTCGCTTGTTTCTGGTAGCTTCATGTTGCTTTTCAGCTTGTTGGGCGAATTCTTGCCTTGACGTCGGCCCATCTCTTCTTCCAAATGCTCCCTATGGATCTTCTTTTACCGGATTAGGTCTCCTTGCCTACCAAACGCTGTCTCTCCCCAATGTTGGCTCTCCCAATGCTGCGTCTCCTGGCGCCGAAAGATCAGGCCTCCTTGCTGGTTGGGCAGCTCGCAGACAAAGCGCCTACCCCGCTTGGTGCAGGCAGGCCACAGAAACAAAGGAACTGCTGCCCCCCCGGGAGCCCCGGGTACTCGGACTCAGCGCCCAGATAGGCTGGGCTGGGCGATGCCACGCGCCAAAAGAGGGCAGTGGGGGCGAAGTGGGGAGGGCTCTGGACGGAAGCTGGGTGGGCCAGGAAGAAAGAGGCAGCACCCGGGGAGTAGAGGCCCTGCAGAGAGCCCAAGCAGGACAGGGGGCCAAGAAACCCCCGAGCTCCCCGTCCCAGGCTGGCGCCGTGGGCCAGAAACTC
Organism: Microtus oregoni; assembly: GCF_018167655.1. Taxonomy (NCBI): domain Eukaryota; kingdom Metazoa; phylum Chordata; class Mammalia; order Rodentia; family Cricetidae; genus Microtus; species Microtus oregoni. Next base: position 1,168,902 of record NW_024544772.1, read on the forward strand.
ACCCCAATGCTGGGTCTCCTGGCGCCGAAAGATCAGGCCTCCGTGCTGGTTGGGCAGCCCGCAGACAAAGCGCCTACCCCGCTTGGTGCAGGCAGGCCACAGAAACAAAGGAACTGCTGCCCGCCCGGGAGCCCCGGGTACTCGGACCCAGCGCCCAGATAGGCTGCGCTGGGCGATGCCACGCGCCAAAAGAGGGCAGTGGGGGCGAAGTGGGGAGGGGTCTGGACGGAAGCTGGGTGGGCCAGGAAGAAAGAGGCAGCAGAGAGCCCAAGCAGGACAGGGGGCCAAGAGACCCCCGAGCTCCCCGTCCCAGGCTGGCGCCGTGGGCCAGAAACTCACCCCAATGCTGGGTCTCCTGGCGCCGAAAGATCAGGCCTCCGTGCTGGTTGGGCAGCCCGCAGACAAAGCGCCTACCCCGCTTGGTGCAGGCAGGCCACAGAAACAAAGGAACTGCTGCCCGCCCGGGAGCCCCGGGTACTCGGACCCAGCGCCCAGATAGGCTGCGCTGGGCGATGCTACGCGCCAAAAGAGGGCAGTGGGGGCGAAGTGGGGAGGGGTCTGGACGGAAGCTGGGTGGGCCAGGAAGAAAGAGGCAGCAGAGAGCCCAAGCAGGACAGGGGGCCAAGAGACCCCCGAGCTCCCCGTCCCAGGCTGGCGCCGTGGGCCAGAAACTCACCCCAATGCTGGGTCTCCTGGCGCCGAAAGATCAGGCCTCCGTGCTGGTTGGGCAGCCCGCAGACAAAGCGCCTACCCCGCTTGGTGCAGGCAGGCCACAGAAACAAAGGAACTGCTGCCCGCCCGGGAGCCCCGGGTACTCAGACCCAGCGCCCAAATAGGCTGCGCTGGGCGATGCTACGCGCCAAAAGAGGGCAGTGGGGGCGAAGTGGGGAAGGGTCTGGAGGAAGCTGGGTGGGCCAGGAAGAAAGAGGCAGCAGAGAGCCCAAGCAGGACAGGGGGCCAAGAAACCCCCGAGCTCCCCGTCCCAGGCTGGCGCCGTGGGCCAGAAACTCACCCCAATGCTGGGTCTCCTGGCGCCGAAAGATCAGGCCTCCGTGCTGGTTGGGCAGCTTGCAGACAAAGCGCCTACCCCGCTTGGTGCAGGCAGGCCACAGAAACAAAGGAACTGCTGCCCCCAGGGAGCCCCGGCTACTTGGACTCAGCGCCCAGATAGGCTGGGCTGGGCGATGCCACGCGCCAAAAGAGGGCAGTGGGGGCGAAGTGAGGAGGGCTCTGGACGGAAGCTGGGTGGGCCAGGAAGAAAGAGGCAGCACCCGGGGAGTAGAGGCCCTGCAGAGAGCCCAAGCAGGACAGGGGGCCAAGAAACCCCCGAGCTCCCCGTCCCAGGCTGGCGCCGTGGGCCAGAAACTCACCCCAATCTGGACTAGCCCATTTCTAATAATGAGTGTAGCACCCCAAGGTGCGCTTACCAGGAAGATTCTAGCCTATGTCCATCCTGGGTCGGAGCTTCATCGCATCTGCCCTGGAGAGGAGAGCTATTGAGTCTGAGCTCACTTCCTCTTCCTCCCAGCATTCTGTTCTGTTTACTCCACCCACCTATGTTCTAACCTATGAGGGCCAAGCAGTTTCTTTATTTTTTAACCAATGGCATTCCTCCATCATAGAGTGTTCACATCTGGTGTTGATGCTCCATTATCCACAGAAACCCTTACTCACCTCCTTGTCAGAGCCAGATTTTGTGGTAACCGAGTTTGCTAAGTGTTGTAGGCCTGCTCAGCTGCACATTGGCTTCCAGGCCCTGCATCAGTTCTGTACTCAACACAGCAGGCGTCTTCAGCCCCATAATGAGGTGGGTGAGTGGGAAGGCAACCGGAAACTGTGGCTTGTCTTTTCTGTTCCCTGTGCCTGTTCTTCCTCCAGTAGGACATGATAGGGTCTCTCTCGGTTCCTTGTATCCAACCCGGAGGATGGAGCAGAAATGCTGACCTTGGCACAAGCTGTGGATGCTCAAGCATTGCCAGCAGCTCAGCAGGATTGCTTGGACATGGGCCTCGTCCGGAAGTTGGCATATGTAGCTGCTGGGGATCTGGCACCCATGAATGCCTTCATTGGTGGTTTGGCTGCCCAGGAGGTCATGAAGGTCAGCAGGAGGGGGAAGGGGTGTGGAGCGCTGTGCCTCTCTTATTCCATCACTGCCTGTTTGTTGCTGTCACTCTCGGCACCTGTGACTGCTGGCAACGCTCTTTCCCCAGGCTTCTTCTGATGTGAGAGTGTCATATATCAATCTGTTGATTTCATTGGTTAAGCAATAAAGAAACTGCTTGGCCCTGTGGGTGGAATAAACAGAACAAAATGCTGGGAGGAAGAAGAAGTGAGGTCAGACTCCACAGCTCTCCTCTCAGGAGCAGACGCCTGAGAGAGACGCCATGCCCCGCTCCTGGGCAGACACACGCCATGAAGCTCCGACCCAGGATGGACTAGGCTAGAATCTTCCCGGTAAGACCGGTTCTCACAGATTATTAGAGATGGGTTGATCAGGATAACAGAAGTAGCCTGTAAGTGCTAGAGCTAAAGGGCCAAGCAGTGTTTAATTGAATACAGTTTGTGTGTTGTTATTTCGGGGCATAAGCTGGCCGAGCAGGCGGCTGGGGTGTTAGGAACGCAGCCCCGCCGCCCCTATTACTACAGAATGGCGCCCACGTGGACAACTGCTTCCACATAAAGCCTGAGACAGCTTGGGAAGTAATTCTAGAACAAAATGAAAGCATTGTGCCTGGTTTCTTGGTAGCAATAATTTCTCAGTTCTGCTCTGCTTGCTAGAGGCAAGCAAGCGCCTCATCTAATAGAGGCTTCCTGACTCAGCTTTAGCTGCAAAACCCTGCAGCTCATTAAGAGGTCCTGCCACGAAACACTTAAACAGTGTTGACGAAAAGCTGAACGCATGCTTTTCGGTTTTCAGCCGTAGCAGGAAAAAAGCTGCGCCGTTTAAAAATGCCGGCTTTCTGGGCTGTCCTGCCAGGGCAAACTCTGACTCTTTTACGCAGGTGGTTCGTGTGGTTTGCAAGCACAGGCTGCTGAATCTCGTTTGCTGGTAGGGACCTTGAAATGCCATAGAGTTGTGGCAGTAAACATGGGAGGCTGGAAAGCTAAGGAATGGACTGGATCTAGCTGGCAAAGCCACGCCTTTAATCCTACCCATATTGTTCAGTAATTTAAAGGCTCGTGTGGTCAGAAAAAGAGAGATATACAGTAAAGAGAGATTCAAAGACAAAGAAAATTTCTAAGTGGTTTAAAGTTTGTTAAAAATATATGCAGACTAAAAGTTGAAGTTCTTAAAGTAAAAAAAAAACAAAAAAAGGAAGAGAGTTGTTGTGTGTGGTAGTACACACCTTTAATCCCAACACTTGGAAGGCAGAGGGAGATTGACCTCTGTGACTTCAAGGTGAGGTAGCACACACCTTTAATCCCAGTGCCTAGAAGGCAGAGACAAACAGATCTCTGTGAGTTCAAGGTGTAGTAGTGTACACCTTTAATCCCGAATGCCTGGGAGGCAGAGACAGGCGGATCTCTGAGAGTTCAAGGACAGCCTGGTCTACAGAGTTACTTCAGGTCAAAGATACAGAGAACCTGTCTCAAAAAGCAAAGAGTTAAAAGTAAAAATAAACAAAATAGAGGTTAAAATAAAATGAACAAAGATGGAAAATACACAGAGAATCTTGATACTGTATGCTATTATGCTCTCTTTGAATTGTGTGAATGCTGAGGAAGGAGCAACAGCTGCTAAAAGATATTTATTTATAAATGCTACTGAAGCATAGATCCAACATAGATATTTTGATGCCTTGACTTTGAAATTTGGATCTAAGGACATGATGCTTTGGAAAGGAGTTTCTTATTTTGTTTTCACAGAGGATGGGATGCTGTTCATTTCTTCTATTCCGATTTGGTATGATGGACCATGCCCTCCTGAAGGGTTGGTGTAAACATCTTCAGAAAATTGCTTCGCTCAACTGCCAACTGAGAAGAAACTAGCACACAGGTTATAATATGAAAGACCTAATTAATGACGCCCCCATTCAGCAGGAAGCAGTTTGGAGAGAAATAACTACGCCCATATTCCCAAATAATGTTTATAAATGTTGTTTTACATTTAAAGGGAGATATGATATAGATATGAATAATTTGCATTAGTATAGATTTTGCTTTATTGATAGAGATTTAAGGTCAAATTTGTTATATGTATATGCATTTCTGATCTTTATTAAGGTATTGTGATTGTGTAGTTCATTATTAAAATGTAATGTATAATTAGGAAATATAGGTTGTTGATGGATAATCATAAATAATATTCAAGTTTGTAGTCATGTTAGTTAATATTTTCTAGATGTGTATAGATATATTTTAGATAGGCATTCTTCATATTTTTCAAAGATTATAGAATATGGCATTTTAAATGTTTTAATAACTGAGGACTTTTCATGACAATGAGACACTCTGCTCCTGGCAGCACCAGTGTACTTCAAGAGGAAGATGGGCATAGAAGAGGATCCTTATGGAGTTTGATAGCCATTTGGGCAAGAAACTGCTCTTGCCTGGACTATTGCATAAACTGGAAACAGAGAACCCACAGAGAGAGGACTACTGAACTTGCCTACAGGTGAGATGATCTTTCGGGGTTCCTGATTCGTGAAGGACTCTGCAAGACATTCTGCAGGACACAGAAGATAGTGACTGAACTGTCTTTGAATTTTCCTGCTTCATGGAAATGTCTGCTGGATACTATGGGCCTGAAGGCTGAAGATTGATGCCCCAACGGTACAAAAGAACTTTGGGTGACTGTACAGGCAGCGAGATGTCTCTGTCATTTCTAGAGTTTTAAAAGTTGCTTTTTTCTTGTTTGCTTAGGTAGTATTGTATCTTTCTGGAGTCTTCGATGGAGTTAAGAATAGTTAGTTATAGTTATAGTTTTCCTTAGTTATGAAGATTATTGTAACTTTTACTTGATAACTGTTTTGTTATATGTAATTTTGCTATGTTAAAGTTAAAGCCTTCTTTTTTTTGTTTAAACAGAAAAAGGGGAAGTGATGTGGGAGTGTCATATATCAATCTGTTGATTTCATTGGTTAAGCAATAAAGAAACTGCTTGGCCCTGTGGGTGGAGTAAACAGAACAAAATGCTGGGAGGAAGAGGAAGTGAGGTCAGACTCCACAGCTCTTCTCTCAGGAGCAGACGCCTGAGAGAGACACCATGCCCCACTCCTGGGCAGACACATGCCATGAAGCTCCGACTCAGGATGGACTAGGCTAGAATCTTCCCGGTAAGACCGGTTCTCACAGATTATTAGAGAAGGGTTGATCGGGATATCAGAATTAGCCTGTAAGTGCTAGAGCTAAAGGGCCAAGCAGTGTTTAAATGAATACAATTTGTGTGTTGTTATTTCGGGGCATAAGCTAGCTGAGCAGGCGGCTGGGGTGTTAGGAACGCAGCCCCACCGCCCCTATTACTACATTCTTCTGGGAAGTTTCTGCCCATTAGGCAGGTGGCTGAACTTTGATGCCCTTGACCCCCTGAGCACAACGTGACTTTCATGGAAGATAAATGCTTGCCAGTAGGTCAGTGGGAACAATGGAAAGTTTGGGAACATCTTGAGGGAAGTCTATCCCTAACCTGTCTTTATTCACATAAATACAGCGTCAGAACTGTTACAATGGGCAAGTGGCTGTATTTGGATCAGACCTCCAAGAGAAGCTTGGCAAGCAGAAATAGAAGTACTTCCTTGTGATTAACACTAGTGGCTTCTGTCATTAAGCCATTCTAGACCCTAGAAAACACATGGTCTGCTAAAGAAATGTTCTGGCCCTCTCTAATACAGAACAAGGGACAAGTTTCTTGGATGCATTTTGATGTCTCCCTCCTGTAACATTTTCTGAGTTAGCAAAACTCAGTAAAAACTTAAATGGTGTTAAATTCTATTTGTCTTTGCATGCCCAGATTGCTCAGTGGAAAAGAGAAATTTCTTCCATATTTCTTCAGTGAAGCTATTTTCGAGATGGTTAGGTTTAGATGGCAAAAAAGAAACAAATACAATTATCTTTGCCAGCTTTTTGGCACTTGCCACAAAAAAGTGTTAGACTTACATAATTGGGAGGCTGAAGCCAGAGATTTTGACCAGCCTGGGCTACACAGCAAATACGAGAAGCCAAAGACACCCTGGTGTCCTTACGTGGATTGAACAAGAAACAAAATAGATCCCAAAGAAGAAAACCTCAGGAGATGCAGAATACTCTGTTTTTGTTGATCCCCCTCAAAATCTTTAAAATGATACAAGACAGGTTTTGGAATGCCATGGACATTAAACTGTAGCTGTCATAACCTAAAATGTATTTGTAAAAAAAAAAGTGACTCTTCAGGGAAAATCTCCATTGGAAGTATTTTTCATGATAAACGCTTAATGTTTATCGTGTATGTTCTTGACATTCTGTGTTAAATGGACTCGTCTAAATATTTTAAACATTCTGCTTAAATTTCCAGCTTGGGAAGTTGTGGTGCCTGGGACCTGTATCACAAAAGCTCTTTGCACGTGTTTGGTTTCTGTTGTGGTCAGTGCATACTCGGATGGGGTGTCAAATGTGTAAGAGAAGCAACAGAAACAGAAGTAGCAAATAGCAATGTCTGATGAGGCTGGTTTTCAGTTCTTATGAAGACTTTCCCCTAGGAAGTTGGCATTCTAGTGATGAGTCAGGTATCAGGGTGAACAGCTGACCATGCAAAGGTAGTAGTAGCTAGGTAGTAGTAGTAGTCAAGATAGGTATTGACTGGAGCTGTGTGGTGAGCTGAGGTGTAGGGAGACTACATCCCATTTATATCCCAAGGGAAAGTGTAACTAGAGGAGGTTTTTGAGAAGTGTCATGTGAGTCGGTCTTTCAGAGAAATTTCTTGTGTGTGTGGTTTTATTTGGGTAATTCTGGTTGCCACTAACTGAAAAACCAGTAGCTATTGGGTCATTCAGACCTCTTGTTTCTGGTTTCGGTTTTCCTTTGTATGTACCTTTGGACCTCTGAAGACACTTGCGCCCAAATGTAACTGCATGCACACCTCTCCCCACACAAATCTGATCTTAGATCCACTTCAGGATGCTCAGACCCATTTTTTTTTGTAATCATTGAAGCCAAATAGAGAATCCTGTGGATAATGGGAAGACAGCTGTCATAATAGAATACCCTGTGGTGAAGACATAGTTGGAGCCTGCTTCTCTTTGAGCCTTCATTGTGCTTCATGACATAAATCCCTTCGCGGGATCTGTCTGTGAAGTTTTGTGTGTTGGTGCCCGGGAAAAAGCTCTGTTCTCCTTATTCCCACCCAGAAATTAAAGTCTGAGACTGCTGCTGCTGCAGTATGAGACATAAATCCACACATCAGGGTATTCAGCCACCTGAAACAAGTGGGCCCTGAGACAGAACACATCTGTGATGGTGACTTCTTCCAAAACCTGGGTGATGTGGCCAATGCCCAGGGCAATGTGGATGCTTATAAGATGGAGTAAAGTGAGGACAAGTGTGTGTGTGTGTGTTCACAAGATGCTTGTGTTCCTGTCTTATCCAAACATTACTGCTGCTCACCTGCTGTGTGTGTGTTTGTGTGTGTGCTTGCGAGATGCTTTTGTTCCTGCGTGTGTTCCTGTCTTATCCAAACATTACTGCAGCTCACCTGCTATGTGTGTGTTTGTGTGTGTGTGTTCATGAGATGCTTGTGTTCCTGCGTATGTTCCTGTCTGATCTAAATATTACTGCTGCTCACCTGCTGTGTGTGTGTGTGTGTGTGTGTGTGTGTGTGTGTGTGTGTGTGTGCTGTGAAGGCATATGTTGGGGAATGTATATGTGTTTGTGTGTATGTGTGTGTATTTATGTGTCTGTGTGTCTTTCATGTGTGCATTATTCCAAATGTATTTTACTTGTTTGTCAGTGTGTGTATGTTGGATATCCCATGAACATATTCCATGGGGCTTTTGTGTGATTGGGCTAGAAGGGGCTGTGTTGACTTTTGTGGTACATTTGGTTTTGTGGGTGGATGACATTAGTAGTGCTATTCTTTTGCTATCAGTCTCTTGGAAGAACATGAAAGTTGCTTTCTTGGGAACTACAAATAAGTTTGGAAACTGTCCAGGTTCTCGGGAGGCAGATGACAAAGTATAACGAGAGGAGCCTGAAAAGCCAGAACCCAGTGGATATTCCATATAAGCATAAGAGGGTGCTGGGTTCTGGAAGTGTGATTACTTAATGGATTTCCCATTTTCAGTCATCCAGACCTGAAATAATCACACAGAAGCTGTATTAATTACAGAATTTTTTCTAGTTTCTGTATCCCAGACAGCTGCAGTATAACCGTCAGCACAATTACAGAACCAAACATGCCTCCATCCTCCCTCCCCGCCCCCCCCACACTAGAGGCCCACTGTTGCTCAGGTAATCCATTTCCTTGGTTCGGTGATGGTGTTCTTTCTCCAGATTGGAAGGGAATTTGAGGACTTGGGATCTACAAGGATTCTGGCCTGAGGATATGCAGCAGAAAATCCTCCCAGTGAGACTCATGGACTTGTTTCTCTGCTCTGGAGTCTTCCTGAATTAGAGGCAGACAGAGGCCAAGGCCATTTATTGTCTTTATTGGGTTCACAGCATGAACACAGAAATGTCAGCTGTCATTTGGTAACCAAGTTTCATCTCCCCATTGCCCTGTTCGGACACAGCTGTCTCCTTGAGCATAGTGGAAGGGGTCCTGTCCTAGGGAATCACAAGAATCATGCCAGGTCTTCCATCTTGCCATGCTGATGCTCAACATAGGTTTAATGTGGGATTCCTGCTGTATGCTATGAATAATAATGGTTAATAAAAAAGCTGTTTTGGGCCTTTGATAGGGTAGAGCAGAGCTAGGTGGGGAAAACTAAACTGAATAATGGGAGAAAGGAAGTAGGACCAGAGAGAAGCCATGTAGCTGTGGCTAGAGAAAGATATAGTGGAACTTTGCTGGTAGGCCACCACCTTGGTAGTATAATATAAAATAATGGTGATGGGTTAATTCTATATATAAGACCTAGCCAGCAATATGCTTATGTAATTGTTTAAGCAGTGATTTAATTAATAAAATTTCTGTGTGGTTATTTTGTGAGTCTGGGTAGTATGAAATGAACAAGCTGCCAACTACTACATAAGCTGTACCCTTTAGACTCTTGGTCTTGAAGGTTGGACCTAGGGTAAGCAGGCATGAACAAATAGGTACTGGGTATGCTCACACAGAGTTTGGGAGACTTGTTTTGCCCTATGCCCAGGACTTCACTTTTGATTATGTGTGAGCAGGGATGGCAAGCAGAACAATCTGCCTCAAGTAACCTTGCATCGGCATTTTCTGAATGCCTGCAAGATTTCTGTACCTCCCTGTTTGGCCTAAGGCCCCTGTATTCCCTCCAGTTCCTTCCTGGACAAATTGGACATATGTCTTATGGAAGGTTCCAGAACACCTGGAAGGGTCGTAAAAGAAAATGGAAGATGTACGGGAACAGGGTATGGACCCTTAGGAATCTGTCTGAGTAATTCATCAGCTGTATTCATTAGTATGGTTTTCTTCCTAACCTGGGGGTTGGCACCTAAGGCTCCCTACACCACCCCCTTTTTACCACTGGGGGTCCCTGCAGGAAGGTCTTCTAGGAACTAAGAATTTCTCTGGTCATTGGTACTTGTTGTCTTAATCCAGACTTTACTGACACAGCTCAACCATCACCTGTATACACAATGCCACTCCTCCATCCAGTAATGTGCTGGATGGAGCTCTGACTGCCTGCTCTGCCTTGTGAGGCAGCTTACCTGGAAGCCCTGGGATTCTCCCAGACCAGTTCTGTTTGAGAGAAGTACTTAATGGGATCCAGCCACAGGTCTTCTGCAATGGCCTGGGAAGAGGAGAGGCAAGTGACTCTCTTGCATCTCTCTGCAGGATGCTACCTCAGGTGTGAGGCTTTAAGCCTCCATGCAGCCTCTTTCTGGGAGCAGGATATCCAGAAAAAAAAACAAGCTCAGTCAGATTGTTGTCTCCTGGGTAGTTGTGGACACACTGTCCAGAAATGTGAGTCTCCTCCGAGATTCCTGCCAGCAGCCGAAGGTGACATGGTCACAGTGCACAGACCACTCCACACTGGCTCGAGCCAGTTTCCTCATATCCTGGGGCTTGAGAGGGAGATAGTCTAGCTTGCAGGGTGCAGAGCCCTCCTTCCATCCTAGCAACCACTAATCCTAATTGAGATTCCCCTACAGGCCTTTTAACAAATGTTGAGCCTGTTGAAGCATATGGGAATGTGTTTTTATGATCTAGGGCAAGTGGCAGATAGTATGTGCAACTTAACCCTCATTTGACATGGCCTCTGAGATGGTGAAGCATTGTGTGAATATCACATTGTGTGAATATCACATTGTGAATGCAGTGACCTCCATCCTCACACTAATATGCCATCAATAGGTAAACTCTTGCTCCATTACCTTAGTAGGGGCATGCAGTACCCACTGAACATGGACAGTTACACTAGAAATGTGTTGCATTGCTGCAGGACTCGAAAACATTACACAGAGTGGGAAGGGAGAACTGACTGACTCACATGTAGCGGCATAAATGAATGCAGACAGATTGTATTAATATATAAAGCTTTAATGGGGAAATAGATTTACAGAACCACAGGTTCCTGCGGAGAACAGGAAAGCAGAAGGGGCGGTTCGGAGCACCTCTGCAATCTTTATAAGTTAAAAATATCCTCTGGGGACCCCGCCCCCTGCTAGCAAGGTGATTGGCTGGGTCTCTCCTACACTCACAGAAAGAGTCCTTATGGACTCCCCAACAAGAAGCTAATGGAGGTTGTGTTCTTCTGGATGGATATCCTGCTCCAAGAATGAAGCTGCCTGGCAGATAAAAGCCTCACACCTGAGGAAAGACCCCAAATAATAAGCCAGCAAAGCCTCCAAACTAACTCCTTATTCCCTCACCTCCCAACAGCTATGAACTTCTTTCCCCACTGGTACATGTTTTCTTCCTTGCCCAGTTTGCACTGAAACCAGTCCACTTAAAATAGGAATAGATAAATATCTTGATATATACCATGTACAAATTTAACTTCTACTATAACTTCTACTAAAATTGAAGAATTAGCTGTTGGCCCTGGATCATTGGGCTACCGGCGGCCCTGTTTAGTTGCTGAGGAATCCCATCAGGAAGGGTGAGTGTGTGCTACCCAGGGGCGGGCGGACTGTCCCGGAAGAGAACACAAACCCCCTCCCCCAGCTCCTTCTGCAGGGCTGTCTTTCTTTCGCACGACCCAGCACCCCCAGCACCCCTCCCCAACCCTGCCCCGCTGTATGCTAGGACCAGTGCTCAACTACAGTCTTAAGCTCCTAAACTAAGGCGACCCACCCAGAGCGGTGAGTGCCTGCCAGCCGGGCAGGCCTCAGGGTCCCCTGTAAGGGAGTCGGGCACCTTCAGCTCTGGCACCAGGCTTCCTGCGCGCTCCTGGATACCACCCCCCCCCCCACTTGCTCCATTCATCCTGTTGGCCCTGGATCATTGGGCTACCGGCGGCCCTGTTTAGTTGCTGAGGAATCCCATCAGGACGGTTGCGGAGGAATCCCATCTGGACGGGAACGGTTCCTGCTTCTACACTGAAGAGATATACCCTGAGAATCAATCACAGCAAAGTCTGGACCAAGAGACCAGGCCTCTCCTGGCTCCATTTGAAGGAAGAGATGGGAAGGCGCCAATACAAGAATTCCTCCAACAATCTGAAAGGCAACATGACACCACCAGAAACCAGGGATCCCGAAATAAGAAGAATTGTACACCCTACTCCTGAAGAAATAGAAGAAATCGACTCAAAAGCGAACTATATGAAAATAATAGAGGACCTTAAACAGGAGGTGAAAAACTGCCATAAACAATTAGAGATTACAAACAAAAAGGTAGAGGAAATGAATAAATCGCTCAAAGACACGCAAGAAAACCAAGAGAAACAAGAAAAAGCAATCAAACAGGTAAGGGAAGCGGTTCAAGACATGAAGAATGAAATGGAAGCAATGAAGAAAGCACAAACCGAGGGAAGAATGGAGATGGAAAATCTGGGTAAACGAACAGGAATGACAGAAACAAGTACTAACAACAGATTACAAGAGATAGAAGAGAGAATATCAGACACTGAAGATACCATAGAAAAAATAAACACACTGATCAAAGAAAACAGCAAAACCAACAAATTCTCATCACAAAACATTCAGGAAATTTGGGACACAATAAAAAGACCAAACCTAAGAATAATTGGAGTAGAAGAAGGAGAAGAAGTGCAGCTCAACGGTACAGAAAATATACTTAATAAAATTATAGAAGAAAACTTTCCCAACCTGAAGAAAGAGGTACCTATGAAGGTTCAAGAAGCATACAGAACACCAAATAGGCTGGATCAAAAAAAAAACATCCCCTCACCATATAATAATCAAAACACAAAATATACAGAATAAAGAAAGAATATTAAGAGCCGCAAAGGAAAAAGGCCAAGTTACTTATAAAGGTAAACCTATCAGACTTACACCTGACTTCTCTATGGAAACCATGAAAGCCAGAAGGTCCTGGATAGATATACTGCAAAAACTAAGAGATCATGGATGCAAGCCCAGACTACTATATCCAGCCAAGCTTTCGTTCACTATAAATGGAGAAAACAAAATTTTCCAGGATAAAAACAAATTCAAACAATACGTAGCCACAAATCCAGCCTTACAGAAAGTTATAGAAGGAAAATCACTAACCAAGGAGTCCAACAATGCCCACAATAACTCAGTCATCTAGAGACCTTTCACCAGCGCAACTCAAAGAAGGGAAACACACAAACCCTACTACTAAAAAAGTGACCAGAGTTAACAACCACTGGTCATTAATATCACTTAATGTCAATGGGCTCAACTCACCTATAAAAAGGCACAGGCTAAGGGATTGGATACGAAAACAGGATCCAACGTTCTGCTGTCTACAAGAAACACACCTCAACCACAAAGACAGACACTTACTCAGAGTAAAGGACTGGGAAAAGGCTTATCAAGCAAATGGACCTAAGAAACAAGCAGGTGTGGCCATACTAATTTCTAACAATGTTGACTTCAAACTTAAATCAATCAGAAGAGATGGAGAGGGACATTTTATACTCATAACAGGAACAATTCATCAGGATGAAGTCTCAATCCTGAATATCTATGCCCCGAATATAAAAGCGCCCACGTATGTAACAGAAACATTACTAAAACTCAAGGCAGCCATCAAACCACACACACTAATAGTAGGAGACTTCAACACTCCTCTCTCACCAATGGACAGGTCAATCAAACAGAAACCTAACAGAGAAATTAGAGAATTAAGGGAGGTAATGAAGCAAATGGACTTAACAGACATCTATAGATTATTCCACCCGAAGAGGAAAGAATATACCTTCTTCTCTGCAGCTCATGGAACCTTCTCGAAAATTGACCACATACTCGGTAACAAAGCTAACTTACACAGTTACAAAAAAATATTAATAACCACCTGTGTCTTATCAGATCACCATGGATTAAAGTTAGAATTCAACAACAATGCTACCCCCAGAAAGCCTACAAACTCATGGAAACTGAACAGTCAACTTCTGAACCATACCTGGATTAAGGAAGAAATAAAGAAAGAAATTAAAGTCTTCCTTGAATTCAATGAAAATAAAGAAACAACATACTCGAACTTATGGGACACTATGAAAGCAGTGCTAAGAGGAAAGTTCATCGCACTAAGTGCCCACTTAAAGAAAACAGAGAAAGCACATATTGAAGACTTAACAGCCCACCTGAAAGCTCTAGAAAAAAAAGAAGCAGACTCACCTAGGAGGAGTAGAAGATTGGAAATAATCAAACTGAGGGCTGAAATCAACAAAATAGAAACAGAGAAAACAATCCAAAGAATCAATGAAACAAAAAGCTGGTTCCTGGAGAAAATCAACAAGATTGATAAACCCCTATCCAAACTAATCAAACGGCAGAGAGAGAATACGCAAATTAATAAGATCAGAAATGAAAAGGGGGACATAACCACAGACACAGAGGAAATTCAGAGAATCATCAGATCATATTACAAAAGCCTGTATAACACAAAACTGGAAAATGTAAAAGAAATGGACACTTTTTTAGATAAATACCATATACCAAAGTTACACCAGGACCAGGTGAACAATCTAAACAGACCTGTTGGTCGCAAAGAATTAGAAGCTGTTATCAAAAACCTCCCTACCAAAAAAAGCCCAGGACCAGATGGTTTCAATGCGGAATTCTACCAGAACTTCCAAGAAGAGCTAATACCCATACTCCTTAATGTATTTCACAAAATAGAAACAGAAGGGTCATTACCTAATTCCTTTTATGAAGCTACAGTTACTCTGATACCAAAACCACACAAAGACTCAACCAGGAAAGAGAATTACAGGCCAATCTCACTCATGAACATCGACGCAAAAATCCTCAACAAAATACTGGCAAACCGAATCTAAGAACACATTAGGAAAATTATCCATTATGTTCAAGTAGGCTTCATCCCTGAGATGCAGGGCTGGTTCAACATTCGAAAATCTATCAATGTAATCCATCATATAAATAAACTGAAAGAAAAAACCATATGATCATTTCATTAGATGATGAAAAAGCATTCCACAAAATTCAACATCCCTTTATGATAAAATCTTGGAGAGATTAGGGATACAACATCATACCTTAATACAATAAGAGCTATTTACAGCAAGCTGACAGCTAACATCAAATTAAACGGAGAGAAAGTCAAAGACATCCCACTAAAATTGGGAATACGACAGGGCTGTCCACTCTCGCCATACCTCTTCAATATAGTGTTTGAAATTTTAGCAATAGCAATAAGACAACATAAGGGGTCAAGGGGATTCGAATTGGAAAGGAAGAAGTTAAACTTTCATTATTTGCAGATGATATGATAGTGTACATAAGTGACCCCAAAACTCTACCAAAGAACTCCTACATCTGATAAACACCTTTAGTAATGTGTCAGGATACAAGATCAACTCCAAAAAATCAATCGCCTTCCTATACACAAAGGATATGGAAACAGAGTGGGAAACCAGAGAAATATCACCATTCATGATAGTCTCAAACAGCATAAAATATCTTGGGGTAACTCTAACCAAGGAAGTGAAAGATCTATTTGACAAGAACTTTAAAGCATTGAAGAAAGAAATTGAAGAGGATACCAGAAAATGGAAGGAACTCCCTTGCTCTTGGATTGGGAGGATCAACATAGTAAAAATGGCAATTCTACCAAAGGCAATTTATAGATTCAATGTAATCCCCATCAAGGTCCCATCAAAATTCTTCACAGATCTTGAGAGGACAATAATCAACTTTATATGGAAAAACAAAAAACCCAGGATAGCCAAAACAATCCTATACAATAAAGGATTGTCTGGAGGCATTACCATCCCTGACTTCATTATAGAGCTACAGTAATGAAAACAGTGTGCTATTGACATGAAAACATAGACGTCGACCAATGGAATCGTATAGAAGACCCGGATTTTAGCCCACAAACCCATGAAAACCTGATTTTTGATAAAGGAGGTAAAAGCATAAATGGAAGAAAGAAAGCATCTTCCACAAATGGTGCTGGCACAACTGGATGTCACCCCAATGTTGGCTCTCCTGGCACAGAGATCAGGTCTCCGTGCTGGTAGGGTAGCTCGTAAACAAAGCACCTACCTTGCTTGGTGCAGGCAGGCTATTGAAACAAATGAACTCCCACCCGCCTGGTTGCCCTGAGGATTCGGACCCAGCACTAGAGGGCAGGGGGGGGGGCAGAAGGGTGTAGGGTTCTGAATGCAAGCTGGGTGGGATAGGAAGAAAGAGGCAGTATGCAGGGAGTAGAGGCCTGCAGAGAGCCCAAGAAGGATTGGGGGTTGAGGAACTTCTGAGTTCCCTGTCCCAGGCTGCTGCCATGGGGTCAGAAACTCACCCCAATGCTGGCTCTCCTGGCGCCCTGTCACAGACTTTTTAAAAAAGACTATTATGGACATGGGAAGGGGAAATCAATTCTACATACAACCAGAGTTAGTTTACCCTATACTGTTCTTAATGAGTGTTTATGGTAGCATGTTTAGTCCAAGACAAGCCAGCACATTTCGATTTGTTTCTACATTTCTGAGGCCTTAAAAGTGGGTGAGGGAGCAACTGGTATGTTAAAAGTTTACCATGCCATGAACGGGTTTTTATTGGTTTTTTTAAAAAAACATATCAATCTAAATTCCCACTCACTCCTCTCCTCCCATTCACTTCACACACCCTCTCATCCCATCCCCTCCAGTCCTCAGAGAGAGTAAGGCACATTGCTTTGTGGAAAGTCCTAGTCTTTCCATACTACATCTAGGCTGAGCAAGGTATCCATCCAAAGAGAATAGGATCCCAAAAAGCCAGTACATGCAGTAGCAATAAATCCCAGTCCCACTGCCAGTGGCCCCTTAGTCTATCCCAGTCATACAACTGTCACCCACATTTAGAGGGACTAGTTTGGTCCTATGCTTGTTCCTTCTCAGTACAGTTGAGTTGGTGAGCTCCCAATAGCTCAGGTAACTGTTTCAGTGAATGAAGCCTTCATGGTCTTGACCTCTTTGCTCATATTCTTATTCTTCCCACTCTTCAACTGGAACTTGGGAGCTCAGTCCAGTGCTCTGATGTGGGTCTCTGCCTCTATTTCCGTCTGTTGATGGATAAAGGTTCTATGTTGATATTTAAGATAATCATCAGTCTAACTATAGGGCAAGGCCAGTTTGGGCACTTTCTCCTCTATTGCTTACAGTCTTAGCTGGGGTCATCCTTGTGGATTCCTGGGATTTTTTCTAGAGTTAGGTTTTTTGCTAGCCCCATAATGGCTCCCTCAATCAAGATAGCTCTTTCCTTGCTCTCATACCTGTCCTTCCTCCATCTCGACTATCCTATCTCCTCAAGTTCTCCTCAACCCTCTTCTTCTCTCCTCCTTTTCCTCTTATTCCCTTCCTTCTACTCCCCACCCCTATGGTCCCAATTTTTTCAGGAGATTTTGTCAGTTTCCAATTTCCAGGTGGATCTATATATGGTTTTCACTGGATTCATCTTATTACATAGCTTCTCTAGGATCATGAACTACAGGCTCAATGTTTTATATTTATAGTTAGTATCCACTTCTGAGTGAGTACATACCACATTCATTTTGGCGGGTCTGGGTTACCTCACTCAGGAGGAGTGTTTTCTAACTCCAACCATTTGGATGCAAATTCAAAATGTCATTGTTTTCCCTTCAGTTCTGCCTGTCCCAGCCCTGGATGTAGGTTTTTGTTGTAGAGTGTCTCATATCATCCCTGTGCATCTTTAAGAAAAATCAATGAAATGCCACAGTTACCAGATAATCATGATCTCCTATCAGAGAATTGTTTTACCTTCAAGTAACAGCTCCCAGGAGAAACAAGTGTGCACAAGGTGTACCTATACATTCTTCATCTTATCACAGCCACTTCATTTAAAAATGGTTTATGGGTCACACACTACAATATGCATCTTTATGTGTAAATTTTGATGAGTTTTAGTTCATTCAGAGCAATGACCACTAACCAGTCTCAGGGTACTTCAAATATCACCACATAAAGAAACCCATATCCATTAGCACTCACTATCTAACCATTCTTCCTCCTCAGCCTTGTTCTGTTCCTACAGTTTTATCAATTTTGGACATTTTAAGCAATGTTTTCATATAATATATGCGTTGGGTTTGACTTGTCTCACCATGTTTCCAAGGGTCACTCATAACTAATATTAGTACCTCATTTATTTTCATGACCTGTTCCATTATATGCATGTAGCACATTCTGCTTATCCACTCAGTGATGTGCATAGGAATTAGGGTACCTCCAACCTTTTGATTATTTAAAGGAATGATGTAATAAGTACACATGTACAAGTTTGTGTGTATGTTTTTAATTCTCTTGGGAATATTCCTAGGAAAGAATTTGTTAGAGCACATAATAAGACATTTACAATTTTAAGGAACTGGGACCTGGTAAGATAGATAGCTCAGTTTATTAAAAAACTATTTATATGGAGGGCATGAGGAAGGAGCTTAATTTATTACCCAGATCCATGTAAAAAGTCGCTTGTGGTACCCTGTCCCTGTGATCTCAGAGAGGAGACACAAAAGAACCCCTGGAGCTCCAGGCAAGAATGAGACCTCATCTGAAAACCTGGGGCTTGGTAGCTGAGAGATAACACTTATGGTTGACTTCTGGACTCTGTGTGTACACAGATGAGTATACAAAATGCACATGTAAATGAAAATAAAAATACTTTTGAAGAATGGAAAAACTTTCCCATAATGTCTACACCATTTGCTACCTTGATAGGAAAAAAAAATGAGGATTTTATTCTTCTAATTCTTGTCTATAGTCATTTTTATCTGTGCAATCTCAGAAATGGGAAATAGTATTTCTCTGTGATTTTGATTCTGTAATCCAACAACAGGGAAAGAAGATAAGAAGGCTTCATTTATAATCCCAAGCACTCAGAAATTATACCTTTGTGTTCTGTTTTCTGTTTTTAATTCCAGCTTCTTTTTTTATTTTTTTTATTGAGAAAAGGAGAAAAAAAAGTTTTCACCTCCTCCCAGCCTCCCATTTCCCTCCCACTTCTCCCACCCTACACCCCCTCCTCCTACCCTTCTCTTCCTCACCCCACTCCGTTCCCTCTCCCTCTCCAGTCCAAAGAGCAATCAGGGTTTTCTGCCCTGTGGTAAGTCCTAGGTCCTCCCCCCTCCGTCCATATCTAGGAAGATGAACATCCAAACTGGCTAGGCTCCCACAAAGCCATCACATTACGTAGGATCAAACCCCCGTGCCATTGTCCTTTGCGTCTCATCAGCCCTCATTGTTCGCCATGTTCAGAGAGTCCAGTTTTATCCCATGATTTTTCAGTCACAGTCCAGCTGGCCTTGGTGAGCTCCCAATAGATCAGCTCCACTGACTCAGTGGGTGGGTGCATCCCTCGTGGTCCTGACTTCTTTGCACATGTTCTCCCCCCTTCTGCTCCTCATTGGGACCTTGGGAGCTCAGTCCAGTGCTCCAGTGTGGGTCTCTGTCTCTATCTCCATCCATCACCAGATGAAGGTTCTATGATGATATGCAAGATATTCGTCAGTATTGCTCAAGGATAGGGTCATTTCAGGTTCCCTATCCTCAACTGCCCAAGGAACTAAATGGGGACCTCGGCTTGGGCACCTGGGGGCCCCTCTAGGGTCAGTTCTCTTGCCAACCCTAAAGTGGCTCCCTTAACTAAGAATTGTGGTTCCATGCTCCCCTGTCCAACCTTCCTTTATCCCAATCCTCCTGTTTTCCCAAGGCCCAACCTCCTTCCCTTCTCACTTTTCTCTCCCCATCTCCCCTTATCCCCATCCCACCCCACCCCCAAGATCCCAATTTTCTCCCCGGTAATTTTGTTTACTTCCCTTTGCCAAGAGGATAACTATATGTTTTTCCTTGGGTTCACCTTCTTACTTAGCTTCTTTAGATTCACCTATTGTAGACTCCGTGACCCTTATTTATAGCCATATAGAAACCAATTATGAGTGAGTACATCCCATGTTCATCTTTTTGGGTCTGGGATACCTCACTGAGGATAGTGTTTTCTATTTCCATCCATTTGCATGCAAAATTCGAGAAGCCATTGTTTTTTACCGCAGCATAGGACTCTAATGTGTAGATATTCCATACTTTCTTCATCCATTCTTCCATTGAAGGGCATCTAGGTTGTTTCCAGGTTCTGGCTATTACAAATAATACTGCTATGAACATAGTTGAACAAATGCTTTTGTCATATGATAGGGCATTTCTTGGGTATATTCCCAAGAGTGGTATTGCTGGGTCCAGGGGTAGGTTGATCCAGAATTTCCTGAGAAACCAAAAGACTGACTTCCACAGTGGTTGCACAAGATTGCATTCCCACCAGCAATGGATGAGGGTACCCCTTCCTCCACAGCCTCTCCAGCAAAGGCTATCCTTGGTGTTTTTGACTTTAGCCATTCTGACAGGTGTAAGATGATATCTCAAAGTTGTTTTGATTTGCATTTCCCTGATTGCTAAGGAAGTTGAGCACGACCTTAAGTGTCTTTTGGCCATTTGATCTTCTTCTGTTGAGAATTCTCTGTTCAGTTCAGTGCCCCATTTTTTAATTGGGTTACTTAGCATTTTCTTTATTTTTTTTTTACATTTTTTCTTTTTTTATTGAGAAAAGGAGAAAAAAAACAAGTTACCACCTCCTCCCAGCCTCCCATTTCCCTCCCACTCCTCCCACCCTACACCCCCTCCTCCCACCCTTCTCCCCCTCCCACCCTCCTTTCCCTCTCCCTCTCCAGTCCAAAGAGCAGTCAGGGTTTTCTGCCCTGTGGTAAGACCTAGGACCTCCCACCTCCGTCCATATCTAGGAAGGTGAACATCCAAACTGGCTAGGCTCCCACAAAGCCATCACATTACGTAGGATCAAACCCCCGTGCCATTGTCCTTTGCGTCTCATCAGCCCTCATTGTTCGCCATGTTCAGAGAGTCCAATTTTATCCCATGACTTTTCAGTCACAGTCCAGCTGGCCTTGGTGAGCTCCCAATAGATCAGCTCCACTGACTCAGTGGGTGGGTGCATCCCACGTGGTCCTGACTTCTTTGCACATGTTCTCCCCCCTTCTGCTCCTCATTGGGACCTTGGGAGCTCAGTCCAGTGCTCCAGTGTGGGTCTCTGTCTCTATCTCCATCCATCACCAGATGAAGGTTCTATGATGATATGCAAGATATTCGTCAGTATTGCTCTAGGATACTGTCATTTCAGGTTCCCTATCCCTAACTGCACAAGGAACTAACTGGGGACCTCGGCTTGGGCACCTGGGGGCCCCTCTAGGGTCAGTTCTCTTGCCAACCCTAAAGTGGCTCCCTTAACTAAGAATTGTGGTTCCATGCTCCCCTTCCAACCTTCCTTTATCCCAATCCTCCTGTTTTCCCAAGGCCCAACCTCCTTCCCTTCTCACTTTTCTCTCCCCATCTCCCCTTACCCCCATTCCACCCCACCCCCAAGATCCCAATTTTCTCCCCAGCAATTTTGGCTACTTTCCTTAGCCAAGAGGATAACTATATGTTTTTCCTTGGGTTCACCTTCTTACTTAGCTTCTTTAGATTCACCTAATGTAGACTCCGTGACCCTTATTTATGGCTAGAAATCAATTATAAGTGAGTACATCCCATGTTCATCTTTTTGGGTCTGGGATACCTCACTCAGGATAGTGTTTTCTATTTCCATCCATTTGCATGCAAAATTCGAGAAGTCATTGTTTTTTACCGCAGCGTAGGACTCTAATTTGTAGATATTCCATACTTTCTTCATCCATTCTTCCATTGAAGGGCATCTAGGTTGTTTCCAGGTTCTGGTTATTACAAATAATACTGCTATGAACATACCAAGAGTAGTATTGCTGGGTCTATGGGTAGGTTGATCCCAAATTTCCTGAGAAACCGAAACACTGACTTCCATAGTGGTTGCACAAGATTGCATTCCCACCAGCAATGGATGAGGGTACCCCTTCCTCCACAGCCTCTCCAGCAAACGTTATCGTTGGTGTTTTTGTCTTTAGCCATTCTGACAGGTAGAAGATGTTATCTCAAGTTTGTTTTGATTTGCATTTCCCTGATTCCTAAGGAAGTTGAGCACGACCTTAAGTGTCTTTTGGCCATTTGAACTTCTCTGATGAGAATTCTCTGTTCAGATCAGTGCCCCATTTTTTAATTGGGTTAATTAGCATTTTAAAGTCTAGTTTCTTGAGTTCTCTATATATTTTGGAGTTCAGACCTTTGTCTGTTGCGGGGTTGGTGAAGATCTTCTCCCAGTCAGTAGGTTGCCTTTGTGTCTTAGTAACAGTGTCCTTTGCTTTGCAGAAGCTTCTCAGTTTTAGTAGGTCCCATTTATTCAATGTTGCCCTTAATGTCTGTGCTTCTGGGGTTATACATAGGAAGCGATCTCCTGTGCCCATCTGTTGTAGGGTATTTCCCACTTCCTCTTCTATCAAGTTCAGTGTGTTCGGGCTGATATTGAGGTCTTTAATCCATTTGGACTTGAGTTTTGTGCACTTTGATAGATATAGGTCTATTTTCATTCTTTTACAGGTTGACATCCAGTTGTGCCAGCACCATTTGTTGTAGATGCTTTCTTTCTTCCATTGTATACTTTTGGCTCCTTTATCAAAAATGAGGTGTTCATCGGTTTGTGCGTTAAAATCCGGGTCTTCTATATGATTCCATTGGTCAACTTCTCTGTTTTTATGCCAGTACCACACTGTTTTCATTACTGTAGCTCTGTAAAAGAGTTTGAAGTCAGGGATGGTAATGCCTCCAGACAATCCTTTATTGTATAGGATTGTTTTGGCTATCCTGTTTTTTTTTTTTGTTTTTCCATATAAAGTTGATTATTGTCCTCTCCAGATCTGTGAAGAATTTTGGTGAGATCTTGTTGGGGATTGCATTGAATCTATAAATTGCCTTTGGTAGAATTGCCATTTTTACTATGTTGATCCTCCCAATCCAAGAGCAAGGTAGATCCATCCATTTTTTGGTATCCTCTTCAATTTCTTTCTTCAATGCCTTAACGTTCTTGTCAAATAGATCTTTCACTTCCTTGGTTAGAGTTACCCTGTAGCGCACGCCATGGCGCTGTCAGATGTAGCGCGCACCATGGTGCTATCATGTCGTGGGCACGGAGCCTGGGCGCCGTTTGCTGTTCCACGTCAAACTTGAGAGAACTTGTGCGCATGCGCACAAGCTCCCCCCTCCAGCGCGGGGAGTCTTTCGATCTGGCCATCCGATCTGGCGAATCATTATTTAGCATGTTTATCGCTCCATTCTGGCCTGAGCCATTTGGTTGATGACACGTCAGGGCTTTGTCTGGCACCGTATATATTCTTCTGCTTCCACGGGGACGGGGTCTTCTTGCCTCTTTCAAACCTCAAGTGTAAGTGCTCCAATAAAGGGCGTTCTGAGAAGGATCCTGTTGCAGTCGTCTCTTCTGCTGGCAGGAGTGGCGTGCTGCAAGTGGTGCTGAACCCCGGGACTTCCATCACGGCATCAGGCAGAGAACCCTGCAGAAGCAGGAGGATTCAGAACTTAGACGCTTGGAGCGGCGGCGCCGGTGAGTTCTCCGTGAGTATTACTTCTGACGTGCTGGGTGGAGGAGTGAATCCGCTCTGGGGAGCCCCTGTCATTCGGGGTATGGTTGTCTTGGTGCTGACCCATTGCCTTTTTTCCACGTTTTCATAGAGCCGGTCAAGAGTGTATTTCCTGGGACCGGCAGTAAGTGAAACTGAAAGTAAGCCCGGTGTAGATAGGTAGGCATTTCAACTCGTGCATAAGGTGTGCAGATAACGTACAGCATGGGAAATGTAGCGTCTGGACCCGCTGGCATGGCGCCTTTCTCACGCCCTATCCAAAGGCTGCTTAGGGACCGAGATCTAAAAATCTCCGAGGGTACCATAAGAAAGTTTTTGGAGGATGTGGATCGAGTAGCACCATGGTTTGGAGGTTCGGGGGACATCAATCTCCCCTGCTGGAACAAGCTAGGTAGGGCCCTCGAGACAGCAAAGGTGGAGGGTAAGCTTCGGCCGGGAAGTCATCCATTATGGAAATTGGTACGAGCCTGTTTGCGGGATGGGAAATGCATCGAGGCAGTAAAAGAAGGCCGAAGAGCGCTTTCAGACTACCAGGTTAGCATGTCGGAGCTAGATACCAAGGAAGAAAAGACAGGAGAACACAAAAAACATAGGCCTAAGGAGGGCGACAAAAGCTCTCCGAAAAGGGAGGGCGAAAAGGACCCCCGAGGGACAGGAAGAGGTAGAAAGTTCTGGATCCACCGGGAACAGGAAGTGGTAGGAAGTTCTGGACACCCAAGGACAGGAAGTGGTAGAAATTTCTGGATCCCCAAGGACAGGAAGTTGTAGAATGTTCTGGATCACCGAGGACAGGATGTTGTAGAAAGTTCTGGATCCCTGGGAACAGGAAATTGTAGAAAGTTCCAGATCCCCGGGAACAGGAAGTTGTAGAAAGTTCTAAAACCCCGAGGACAGGAAGTTCTGGGTCCCTGGGACCAGGAAGTTGTAGAAAGTTCTAGAATCCCCGGTAACAGGATGTTGTAGAATGTTCTGGACCCCCAAGGACAGGAAGGTATAGAAAGTTCTAGGTCGCCGTGAACAGGAAGGTTCAGAAAGTTCTGGACCCTTGAGGACAGGAAGTTTTCGATAGTTATAGACCCCTGCGGACAGGAAGTTGTAGAAAGTTCCGAACCCCCGAGGACAGAAAGTTGTAGAAAGTTCTGGATCCCCGAGGACAGGAAGTTGTAGAAAGTTCTGGATCACCGGGAAAAGGAAGTTGTAGAAAGTTCTGGACCCCTGAGGACAGGAAGTTGTAGAAAGTTCTGGACCCCCGGGGACAGGAAGTTGTAGAAAATTCTGAACCCCCAGAGGACAGGAAGTTGTAGAAAGTTCTGGATCCCCAAGGACAGGAAGCTGCAGAAATTCTGGACCCCCGAGGACAGGAAGTGGTAGAAAATTCTGGACCTCCGAGGACAGGAAGTTGTAGAAAATTCTAGAACCCCGACGACAGGAAGTTATAGAAAGTTCTGGAACCCCCGAGGACAGGAAGTGGGAGAAAGTTCTGGATCCGCGAGGACAGGAAGTTGTAGAAAGATGCGGAACCCCGGGAACAGGAAGTTGTAGAAAGTTCTGGATCCCTGGGAACAGGAAGTTGTAGAAAGTTCCGGATCCCCAGGAACAGGAAGTTGTAGAAAGTTCCGGATCCTCGTGAACAGGACGCTGTAGAAAGTTCTGGAACCCCGAGGACAGAAAGTTCTGGATCCCCGGGAAGAGGTAGTTGTAGAAAGTTCTAGATCTTCCGGGAACAGGTAGTTGTGGAAAGTTCTAGATCTCCCTGGAACAGGAAGTTGTAGAAAGTTCTAGAACCCCAAGGACAGGAAGCTGTTGAATGGTCTGGACCCCCGAGGACAGGAAGAGGTAGAAAATTCTGGATCCCCCGGGAGCAGGAAGTTGTAGGAAGTTCTGGACCCCCAAGGACAGGAAGCTGTAGAAATTTCTAGATCCCCAAGGACAGGAAGTTTTAGAATGTTCTGGACCCCCGAGGACAGGAAGTTGTAGAAATTTCTGGATCTCCGAGGACAGGAAGTTGTAGAAAGTTCTGGATCCCTGGGAACAGGAAGTTGTAGAAAGTTCCAGATCCCCGGGAACAGGAAGTTGTAGAAAGTTCTAAAACCCTGAGGACAGGACGTTCTGGATCCCTGGGACCAGGAAGTTGTAGAAAGTTCTAGAACCCCCGTGAATAGGAAGTTGTAGAATGTTCTGGAACCCCAAGGACAGGAAGCTGTAGAAAGTTCTAGATCGCCGTGAACAGGAAGTTGCAGAAAGTTCTGGACCCCTGAGGACAGGAAGTTGTAGAAAGTTTCAGACCCCCGAGGACAGGAAGTTGTAGAAAGTTCTAGATCCCCTGGGTACAGGAAATTGTAGAGAGTTCTAGAACCCTGAGGACAGGAAGTTGTAGAAAGTTGTAGAGCCCCGGGAACAGGAAGTTGTAGAAAGTTCTAGAAACCTGAGGAAAGGAAGTTGTAGAAAGTTCTGTACCCTCGAGGACAGGTAGATGTAGAAATTTCTAGAACCCTGGGAAAAGGAAGTTGTAGAAAGTTCTAGAACCCTGAGGACAAGAAGTTGTAGAAAGTTCTGTACCCCCGAGGACAGGATGTTGTAGAAAGTTCTGGATCCCCGGGAAAAGGAAGTTGTAGAAAGTTCTATACAACCGGGGACAGGAAGTGGTAGAAAGTTCGAGACCCCCGAGGACAGGAAATTTTAGAAAGATCTGGACCCCCGGGGACAGGAAATTGTAGAAAGTTCTGGACCCCCGAGGACAGGAAAAGGTAGAAATTTCTGGATCCCCTGGGAACAGGAAGTTGTAGAAAGTTCGGGACCCCCAAGGCCAGGAAGTGTTAGAAATTTCTGGATCCCCTAGGACAGGAAGTTGTAGAAAGTTCTGGATCCCCGAGGAAAGGAAGTTGTAGAAAGTTCCAAATCCCTGGGACAGGAAGTTGTAGCAAGTTCTAGAACCCCGAGGACAGGAAGTTCTGGATCCCTGGGACCAGGAAGTTGTAGAAAGTTCTAGAACCCCTAGGAATAGGAAGTAGTAGACAGTTCTGGACCCCCAAGGACAGGAAGTTCTAGAAAGTTCTGGATCCCCCGGGAACAGGAAGTTGCAGAATGTTCTGGACCCCCAAGGACAGGAAGCTGTAGAAAGTTCTAGATCGCCTGGAACACGAAGTTGTAGAAAGTTCTGGACCCACGAGGACAGGAAGTTTTAGAAAGTTATGGACCCCCGAGGACAGGAAGTGGTAGAAAGTTCCAGACACCAGAACCCAGGAAGTTGTAGAAACTTCTGGATCCACGAGGACAGGAAGTTGTAGAAAGTTCCGGAACCCCGGGAACAGGAAGTTGTAGAAAGTTCTGGATCCCTGGGAACAGGAAGGTTCAGAAAGTTCTGGACCCTTGAGGACAGGAAGTTTTCGATAGTTATAGACCCCTGCAGACAGGAAGTTGTAGAAAGTTCCGAACCCCCGAGGACAGAAAGTTGTAGAAAGTTCTGGATCCCCGAGGACAGGAAGTTGTAGAAAGTTCTGGATCACCGGGAAAAGGAAGTTGTAGAAAGTTCTGGACCCCTGAGGACAGGAAGTTGTAGAAAGTTCTGGATCCGCGGGGACAGGAAGTTGTAGAAAATTCTGAACCCCCAGAGGACAGGAAGTTGTAGAAAGTTCTGGATCCCCAAGGACAGGAAGCTGTAGAAATTCTGGACCCCCGAGGACAGGAAGTGGTAGAAAATTCTGGACCTCCGAGGACAGGAAGTTGTAGAAAATTCTAGAACCCCGACGACAGGAAGTTATAGAAAGTTCTGGAACCCCTGAGGACAGGAAGTGGGAGAAAGTTCTGGATCCCTGGGAACAGGAAGTTGTAGAAAGTTCCGGATCCCCAGGAACAGGAAGTTGTAGAAAGTTCCGGATCCTCGTGAACAGGACGTTGTAGAAAGTTCTGGAACCCCGAGGACAGAAAGTTCTGGATCCCCGGGAAGAGGTAGTTGTAGAAAGTTCTAGATCTTCCGGGAACAGGTAGTTGTGGAATGTTCTAGATCTCCCTGGAACAGGAAGTTGTAGAAAGTTCTAGAACCCCAAGGACAGGAAGCTGTTGAATGGTCTGGACCCCCGAGGACAGGAAGAGGTAGAAAATTCTGGATCCCCCGGGAGCAGGAAGTTGTAGGAAGTTCTGGACCCCCAAGGACAGGAAGTTGTAGAAATTTCTAGATCCCCAAGGACAGGAAGTTTTAGAATGTTCTGGACCCCCGAGGACAGGAAGTTGTAGAAAGTTCTGGATCTCCGAGGACAGGAAGTTGTAGAAAGTTCCGGATCCCTGGGAACAGGAAGTTGTAGAAAGTTCCAGATCCCCGGGAACAGGAAGTTGTAGAAAGTTCTAAAACCCTGAGGACAGGACGTTCTGGATCCCTGGGACCAGGAAGTTGTAGAAAGTTCTAGAACCCCCGTGAATAGGAAGTTGTAGAATGTTCTGGAACCCCAAGGACAGGAAGCTGTAGAAAGTTCAAGATCGCCGTGAACAGGAAGTTGCAGAAAGTTCTGGACCCCTGAGGACAGGAAGTTGTAGAAAGTTTCAGACCCCCGAGGACAGGAAGTTGTAGAAATTTCTAGATCCCCAAGGACAGGAAGTTTTAGAATGTTCTGGACCCCCGAGGACAGGAAGTTGTAGGAAGTTCTGGACCCCCAAGGACAGGAAGTTGTAGAAATTTCTAGATCCCCAAGGACAGGAAGTTTTAGAATGTTCTGGACCCCCGAGGACAGGAAGTTGTAGAAAGTTTCGGATCCCCGGGAAGAGGAAGTTGTAGAAAGTTCCAAATCCCCGGGACAGGAAGTTGTAGCAAGTTCTAGAACCCCGAGGACAGGAAGTTCTGGATCCCTGGGACCAGGAAGTTGTAGAAAGTTCTAGAACCCCTAGGAATAGGAAGCTGTAGAAAGTTCTAGATCGCCGGGAACAGGAAGTTGTAGAAAGTTCTGGACCCACGAGGACAGGAAGTTTTAGAAAGTTATGGAACCCCGAGGACAGGAAGTGGTAGAAAGTTCCAGACACCAGAACCCAGGAAGTTGTAGAAACTTCTGGATCCACGAGGACAGGAAGTTGTAGAAAGTTCCGGAACCCCGGGAACAGGAAGTTGTAGAAAGTTCTGGATCCCTGGGAACAGGAAGGTTCAGAAAGTTCTGGACCCTTGAGGACAGGAAGTTTTCGATAGTTATAGACCCCTGCGGACAGGAAGTTGTAGAAAGTTCCGAACCCACGAGGACAGAAAGTTGTAGAAAGTTCTGGATCCCCGAGGACAGGAAGTTGTAGAAAGTTCTGGATCACCGGGAAAAGGAAGTTGTAGAAAGTTCTGGACCCCTGAGGACAGGAAGTTGTAGAAAGTTCTGGACCCCCGGGGACAGGACGTTGTAGAAAATTCTGAACCCCCAGAGGACAGGAAGTTGTAGAAAGTTCTGGATCCCCAAGGACAGGAAGCTGTAGAAATTCTGGACCCCCGAGGACAGGAAGTGGTAGAAAATTCTGGACCTCCGAGGACAGGAAGTTGTAGAAAATTCTAGAACCCCGACGACAGGAAGTTATAGAAAATTCTGGAACCCCCGAGGACAGGAAGTGGGAGAAAGTTCTGGATCCGCGAGGACAGGAAGTTGTAGAAAGATGTGGAACCCCGGGAACAGGAAGTTGTAGAAAGTTCTGGATCCCTGGGAACAGGAAGTTGTAGAAAGTTCCGGATCCCCAGGAACAGGAAGTTGTAGAAAGTTCCTGATCCTCGTGAACAGGACGTTGTAGAAAGTTCTGGAACCCCGAGGACAGAAAGTTCTGGATCCCCGGGAAGAGGTAGTTGTAGAAAGTTCTAGATCTTCCGGGAACAGGTAGTTGTGGAATGTTCTAGATCTCCCTGGAACAGGAAGTTGTAGAAAGTTCTAGAACCCCAAGGACAGGAAGCTGTTGAATGGTCTGGACCCCCGAGGACAGGAAGAGGTAGAAAATTCTGGATCCCCCGGGAGCAGGAAGTTGTAGGAAGTTCTGGACCCCCAAGGACAGGAAGTTGTAGAAATTTCTAGATCCCCAAGGACAGGAAGTTTTAGAATGTTCTGGACCCCCGAGGACAGGAAGTTGTAGAAATTTCTGGATCTCCGAGGACAGGAAGTTGTAGAAAGTTCCGGATCCCTGGGAACAGGAAGTTGTAGAAAGTTCCAGATCCCCGGGAACAGGAAGTTGTAGAAAGTTCTAAAACCCTGAGGACAGGACGTTCTGGATCCCTGGGACCAGGAAGTTGTAGAAAGTTCTAGAACCCCCGTGAATAGGAAGTTGTAGAATGTTCTGGAACCCCAAGGACAGGAAGCTGTAGAAAGTTCTAGATCGCCGTGAACAGGAAGTTGCAGAAAGTTCTGGACCCCTGAGGACAGGAAGTTGTAGAAAGTTTCAGACCCCCGAGGACAGGAAGTTGTAGAAAGTTCTAGATCCCCTGGGTACAGGAAGTTGTAGAGAGTTCTAGAACCCTGAGGACAGGAAGTTGTAGAAAGTTGTAGAGCCACGGGAACAGGAAGTTGTAGAAAGTTCTAGAAACCTGAGGAAAGGAAGTTGTAGAAAGTTCTGTACCCTCGAGGACAGGTAGATGTAGAAATTTCTAGAACCCTGGGAAAAGGAAGTTGTAGAAAGTTCTAGAACCCTGAGGACAAGAAGTTGTAGAAAGTTCTGTACCCCCGAGGACAGGATGTTGTAGAAAGTTCTGGATCCCCGGGAAAAGGAAGTTGTAGAAAGTTCTATACAACCGGGGACAGGAAGTGGTAGAAAGTTCGAGACCCCCGAGGACAGGAAATTTTAGAAAGATCTGGAACCCCGGGGACAGGAAATTGTAGAAAGTTCTGGACCCCCGAGGACAGGAAAAGGTAGAAATTTCTGGATCCCCTGGGAACAGGAAGTTGTAGAAAGTTCGGGACCCCCAAGGCCAGGAAGTGTTAGAAATTTCTGGATCCCCTAGGACAGGAAGTTGTAGAAAGTTCTGGATCCCCGAGGAAAGGAAGTTGTAGAAAGTTTCGGATCCCCGGGAAGAGGAAGTTGTAGAAAGTTCTGGAACCCCGAGGACAGGAAGTTCTGGATCCCTGGGACCAGGAAGTTGTAGAAAGTTCTAGAACCCCTAGGAATAGGAAGTAGTAGACAGTTCTGGACCCCCAAGGACAGGAAGTTCTAGAAAGTTCTGGATCCCCCGGGAACAGGAAGTTGCAGAATGTTCTGGACCCCCAAGGACAGGAAGCTGTAGAAAGTTCTAGATCGCCGGGAACAGGAAGTTGTAGAAAGTTCCGGAACCCCGGGAACAGGAAGTTGTAGAAAGTTCTGGATCCCTGGGAACAGGAGGTTGTAGAAAGTTCTGGACCCCCGAGGACAGGCAGTTATAGAATGTTCTGGACCAGTGAGGACAGGAAGTGGTAGAAAGTTCTGGACCCACGAGGACAGGAAGTTTTAGAGAGTTCTGGACCCATGAGGACAGGAAGTAGTAGAAAGTTCTAGAACCCCGAGGACAGGAAGCTGTAGAAAGTTCTGGACACCCGGGGACAGGAAGTTTTAGAAAGTTCTGAATCCCAAGAGGACAGGAAGTTGTAGAATGTTCTGGATCCCCGAGGACAGGAAGTTGTAGAAAGTTCTGGACCCCTGAGGACAGGAAGTGTTAGAAAGTTCGGGACCTCCGAGGACAGGAAGTTGTAGAAAGTTCTAGAACCCCGAGGACAGGAAGTTGTAGAAAGATCCGGAACCCCAGGAACAGGAAGTTGTTGAAAGTACTGGATCCCCGGGAACAGGAAGTTGTAGAAAGTTCCGGATCCCCTGGAACAGGAAGTTGTAGAAAATTCCAGATCCCCGGGAACAGGAAGTTGTAGAAAGTTCTAGAACCCTGAGGACAGGAAGTTGTAGAAAGTTCTGCACCCTCGAGGACAGGATGTTGTAGAATGTTCTGGATCCCTGGGAAAGGAAGTTGTAGAAAGTTCTAGACCCCCGGGGACAGGAAGTTGCAGAAAGTTCTAGACCCCCGAGGACAGGAAATTTTAGAAAGATCTGGACCCCCGGGGACAGGAAATTGTAGAAAGTTCTTGACTCCTGAGGACAGGAAGAGGTAGAAATTTCTGGATCCCCCGGGAAAAGGAAGTTTTATAAAGTTCTGAACCCCAAAGGACAGGAAGTGGTAGAAATTTCTGGATCCCCGAGGACAGGAAGTTGTAGAAAGTTCTGGACCCCTGAGGACAGGAAGTTGTAGAAAGTCCTGGATCCCCGAGGACAGGAAGTTGTAGAAAGTTCCGAATTCCCGAGAACAGGAAGTTGTAGAAAGTTCCAAATCCCCGGGAACAGGAAGTTGTAGAAAGTTGTAGATCCCCGAGGACAGGAAGTTCTTGATCCCTGGGACCAGGAAGTTGTAGAAAGTTCTAGAACCCCTGGGAACAGGAAGTAGTAGAATGTTCTGGACCCCCGAGGACAGGAAGTTGTAGAAAGTTCTGGATCCCCCGGGATCAGGAAGTTGTAGAATGTTCTGGACCCCCAAGGACAGGAAGCTGTAGAAAGTTCTAGATCGCCGGGAACAGGAAGTTGTAGAAAGTTCTGGATCCCCTAGGACAGGAAGCTGTAGAAATTCTGGACCCCCGTGGACAGGAAGTGGTAGAAAATTCTGGACCTCCGAGGACAGGAAGTTGTAGAAAATTCTAGAACCCCGACGACAGGAAGTTATAGAAAGTTCTGGAACCCCCGAGGACAGGAAGTGGGAGAAAGTTCTGGATCCGCGAGGACAGGAAGTTGTAGAAAGATGTGGAACCCCGGGAACAGGAAGTTGTAGAAAGTTCTGGATCCCTGGGAACAGGAAGTTGTAGAAAGTTCCGGATCCCCAGGAACAGGAAGTTGTAGAAAGTTCCGGATCCTCGTGAACAGGACGTTGTAGAAAGTTCTGGAACCCCGAGGACAGAAAGTTCTGGATCCCCGGGAAGAGGTAGTTGTAGAAAGTTCTAGATCTTCCGGGAACAGGTAGTTGTGGAATGTTCTAGATCTCCCTGGAACAGGAAGTTGTAGAAAGTTCTAGAACCCCAAGGACAGGAAGCTGTTGAATGGTCTGGACCCCCGAGGACAGGAAGAGGTAGAAAATTCTGGATCCCCCGGGAGCAGGAAGTTGTAGGAAGTTCTGGACCCCCAAGGACAGGAAGTTGTAGAAATTTCTAGATCCCCAAGGACAGGAAGTTTTAGAATGTTCTGGACCCCCGAGGACAGGAAGTTGTAGAAAGTTCTGGATCTCCGAGGACAGGAAGTTGTAGAAAGTTCCGGATCCCTGGGAACAGGAAGTTGTAGAAAGTTCCAGATCCCCGGGACCAGGAAGTTGTAGAAAGTTCTAAAACCCTGAGGACAGGACGTTCTGGATCCCTGGGACCAGGAAGTTGTAGAAAGTTCTAGAACCCCCGTGAATAGGAAGTTGTAGAATGTTCTGGAACCCCAAGGACAGGAAGCTGTAGAAAGTTCTAGATCGCCGTGAACAGGAAGTTGCAGAAAGTTCTGGACCCCTGAGGACAGGAAGTTGTAGAAAGTTTCAGACCCCCGAGGACAGGAAGTTGTAGAAAGTTCTAGATCCCCTGGGTACAGGAAGTTGTAGAGAGTTCTAGAACCCTGAGGACACCAAGTTGTAGAAAGTTGTAGAGCCACAGGAACAGGAAGTTGTAGAAAGTTCTAGAAACCTGAGGAAAGGAAGTTGTAGAAAGTTCTGGACCCCCGAGGACAGGAAAAGGTAGAAATTTCTGGATCCCCCGGGAACAGGAAGTTGTAGAAAGTTCGGGACCCCCAAGGCCAGGAAGTGTTAGAAATTTCTGGATCCCCTAGGACAGGAAGTTGTAGAAAGTTCTGGATCCCCGAGGAAAGGAAGTTGTAGAAAGTTTCGGATCCCCGGGAAGAGGAAGTTGTAGAAAGTTCCAAATCCCCGGGACAGGAAGTTGTAGCAAGTTCTAGAACCCCGAGGACAGGAAGTTCTGGATCCCTGGGACCAGGAAGTTCTAGAAAGTTCTGGA
The DNA here is from genome assembly GCF_018167655.1 of Microtus oregoni. Lineage (NCBI taxonomy): Eukaryota > Metazoa > Chordata > Mammalia > Rodentia > Cricetidae > Microtus > Microtus oregoni. The sequence continues at coordinate 1,202,169 of NW_024544772.1, forward strand.
TCCCCCGGGAACAGGAAGTTGCAGAATGTTCTGGACCCCCAAGGACAGGAAGATGTAGAATGTTCTAGATCGCCAGGAAAAGGAAGTTGTAGAAAGTTCTGGACCCACGAGGACAGGAAGTTTTAGAAAGTTATGGACCCCCGAGGACAGGAAGTGGTAGAAAGTTCCAGACACCAGAACCCAGGAAGTTGTAGAAACTTCTGGATCCACGAGGACAGGAAGTTGTAGAAAGTTCCGGAAACCCGGGAACAGGAAGTTGTAGAAAGTTCTGGATCCCTGGGAACAGGAGGTTGTAGAAAGTTCTGGACCCCCGAGGACAGGAAGTTATAGAATGTTCTGGACCAGTGAGGACAGGAAGTGGTAGAAAGTTCTGGACCCACGAGGACAGGAAGTTTTAGAGAGTTCTGGACCCATGAGGACAGGAAGTATTAGAAAGTTCTAGAACCCCGAGGACAGGAAGCTGTAGAAAGTTCTGGACACCCGGGGACAGGAAGTTTTAGAAATTCTGAATCTCAAGAGGACAGGAAGGTGTAGAATGTTCTGGATCCCCGAGGACAGGAAGTTGTAGAAAGTTCTGGACCCCTGAGTACAGGAAGTGTTAGAAAGTTCGGGACCTCCGAGGACAGGAAGTTGTAGAAATTTCTAGAACCCCGAGGACAGGAAGTTGTAGAAAGATCCGGAACCCCAGGAACAGGAAGTTGTTGAAAGTTCTGGATCCCCGGGAACAGGAAGTTGTAGAAAGTTCCGGATCCCCTGGAACAGGAAGTTGTAGAAAATTCCAGATCCCCGGTAACAGGAAGTTGTAGAAAGTTATAAAACCCCGAGGAGAGGAAGTTCTGGATCCCCGGGAACAGGAAGTTGTAGAATGTTCTGGACCCCCATGGATAGGAAGCTCTAGAAAGTTCTAGATTGCCATGAACATGAAGTTGCAGAAAGTTCTGGACCCCTGAGGACAGGACGTTTTCAAAAGTTATGGACCCCTGAGGACAGGAAGTTGTAGAAAGTTCCGGACCCCCGAGGACAGGAAGTTGTAGAAAGTTCTGGATCCCCCGGGATCAGGAAGTTGTAGAATGTTCTGGACCCCCAAGGACAGGAAGCTGTAGAAAGTTCTGGATCCCTGAGGACAGGAATTTGTAGAAAGTTCTGGATCCCCAGGAAAAGGAAGTTTTAGAAAGCTCTGGACCCCCGAGGACAGGAAGTTGTAGAAAGTTCTGGACCCCTGGGAAAAGGAAGTTTTAGAAAGTTCTACAACCCCCGGAGACAGGAAGTTGTAGAAAGTTCTGTATCCCAGGGGACAGGAAATTGTAGAAAGTTCTAGAACCCTGAGGACAGGAAGTTGTAGAAAGTTGTAGAGCCCCGGGAACAGGAAGTTGTAGAAAGTTCTAGAACCCTGAGGACAGGAAGTTGTAGAAAGTTCTGCACCCTTGAGGACAGGATGTTGTAGAATGTTCTGGATCCCTGGGAAAGGAAGTTGTAGAAAGTTCTGGATCCCCAAGGACAGGAAGTTGTAGAAAGTTCCGAATTCCCGAGAACATTAAGTTGTAGAAAGTTCCAAATAACCGGGAACAGGAAGTTGTAGAATGTTGTAGATCCCCGAGGACAGGAAGTTCTGGATCCCTCGGACCAGGAAGTTGTAGAAAGTTCTAGAACCCCTGGGAACAGGATGTAGTAGAAAGTTCTGGACCCCCGAGGACAGGAAGTTGTAGAAAGTTCTGGATCCCCCGGGATCAGGAAGTTGTAGAATGGTCTGGACCCCCGAGGACAGGAAGCTGTAGAAAGTTCTAGATCGCCAGGAACAGGAAGTGGTAGAATGTTCAGGACCCCCGACGACAGGAAGTTTTAGAAAGTTATGAACCCCTGAGGACAGGAAGTTGTAGAAAGTTCTGGATCCCCGAGGACAGGAAGTTTTAGAAAGTTCCGCAACCCCGGGAATAGGAAGTTGCAGAAAATTCTGGATCCCCGGGAACAGGAAGTTGTAGGAAGCTCCGTATCCCCAGGAACAGGACGTTGTAGAAAATTCCGGATCCTCAGGAACAGGAAGTTTTAGAAAGTTCTAGAACCCCGAGGACAGAAAGTTCTGGATCCCCGGGAACAGGAAGTTGTAGAAAGTTCTAGAACCCCAAGACAGGAAGCTGTAGAAAGTTCTGGATCCTTCGAGGACAGGAAGTTGTAGAAAGTTCTAGTCCCCCGAGGACAGGAAGTTGTAGAAAGTTCTATACCACCGGGGAAAGGAAGTTGTAGAAAGTTCTGGACCCCCAAGGACAGGAAGTTGTAGAAAGTTCTGGACCCCTGAGTACAGGACATTTTCAAAAATTATGGATCCCTGAGGACAGGAAGTTGTAGAAAGTTCCGGACCCCCGAGGACAGAAAGTTGTAGAAAGTTCTGGATCCCTGAGGACAGGAAGTTGTAGAAAGTTCTTGATCCCCAGGAAAAGGAAGTTTTAGAAAGCTCTGGACCCCCGAGGACAGGAAGTTGTAGAAAGTTCTGGACCCCTGGGAAAAGGAAGTTGTAGAAAGTTCTACAACCCCCGGAGACAGGAAGTTGTAGAAAGTTCTGTATCCCCGGGGACAGAAAGTTGTAGAAAGTTGTAGAACCCTGAGGACAGGAAGTTGTAGAAGGTTGGAGAGCCCCGGGAACAGGAAGTTGTAGAAAGTTCTAGAACCCTTAGGACAGGAAGTTGCAGAAAGTTCTGCACCCTCGAGGACAGGATGTTGTAGAATGTTCTGGATCCCTGGGAAAGGAAGTTGTAGAAAGTTCTAGACCCCCGGGGACAGGAAGTTGCAGAAAGTTCTAGACCGCCGAGGACAGGAAATTTTAGAAAGATCTGGACCCCCGGGGATAGGAAATTGTCGAAAGTTCTTGACCCCTGAGGACAGGAAGAGGTAGAAATTTCTGGATCCCCCGGGAACAGGAAGTTTTAGAAAGTTATGAACCCCAAAGGACAGGATGTTGTAGAATGTTCTGGATCCCTGGGAAAGGAAGTTGTAGAAAGTTCTGAATTCCCGAGAACAGGAAGTTGTAGAAAGTTCCAAATCCCCGGGAACAGGAAGTTGTAGAAAGTTGTAGATCCCCGAGGACAGGAAGTTCTGGATCCCTGGGACCAGGAAGTTGTAGAAAGTTCTAGAACCCCTGGGAACAGGAAGTAGTAGAAAATTCTGGACCCCCGAGGACAGGAAGTTGTTGAAAGTTCTGGATCCCCCGGGATCAGGAAGTTGTAGAATGTTCTGGACCCCCAAGGACAGGAAGCTGTAGAAAGTTCTAGATCGCCGGGAACAGGAAGTTGTAGAAAGTTCAGGACCCCCGACGACAGGAAGTTTTAGAAAGTTATGAACCCCGGAGGACAGGAAGTTGTAGAAAGTTCTGGATCCCCGAGGACAGGAAGTTTTAGAAAGTTCCGGAACCCCGGGAATAGGAAGTTGCAGAAAATTCTGGATCCCCGGGAACAGGAAATTGTAGGAAGCTCCGTATCCCCAGGAACAGGAAGTTGTAGAAAATTCCGGATCCTCAGGAACATGAAGTTTTAGAAAGTTCTAGAACCACGAGGACAGAAAGTTCTGGATCCCCGGGAACAGGAAGTTGTAGAAAGTTCTAGAACCACAAGGACAGGAAGATGTAGAAATTTCTGGATCCTTCGAGGACAGGAAGTTGTAGAAAGTTCTAGTCCCCCGAGGACAGGAAGTTGTAGAAAGTTCTAGACCACCGGGGAAAAGAAGTTGTAGAAAGTTCTGGACCCCCAAGGACAGGAAGTTGTAGAAAGTTCTGGACCCCCGAGGACAGGATGTTGTAGAAAGTTCTGAATCCGCGAGGACAGGAAGTTGTTGAAAGTTCTACAACCCCCCGGGACAGGGAGTTGTAGAATGTTCTGGACCACCGGGGACAGGAAGTTGTAGCAAGTTCTGGACCCCCGAGGACAGGAAGTTGTAGAAAGTTCTGGAAGCCCGAGGACAGGAAGTTGTAGAAAGTTCTGGAACACCGGGAACAGGGAGTTGTAGAATGTTCTGGATTTCCCGAGGACAGGAAGTTGTAGAAAGTTCCAGATCCCCGGGAAAAGGGTTTTGTAGAAAGTTCTGGATCCTCCGAGGACAGGAAGTTATAGAATGTTCTGGACCAGTGAGGACAGGAAGTGGTAGAAAGTTCTGGACCCACGAGGACAGGAAGTTTTAGAGAGTACTGGACCCATGAGGACAGGACGTAGTAGAAAATTCTAGATCCCCGAGGACAGGAAGTTGTAGAAAGTTCTGGACACCCTGGGACAGGAAGTTGTAGAAAGTTCTGAATCCCAAGAGGACAGGAAGTTGTAGAATGATCTGGATCCCCGAGGACAGGAAGTTGTAGAAAGTTCTGGACCCCCGAGGACAGGAAGTTATAGAAAGTTCTGGACCCCTGAGGACAGGAAGTGTTAGCAAGTTCGGGACCTCCGAGGACAGGAAGTTGTAGAAAGTTCTAGAACCCTGAGGACAGGAAGTTGTAGAATGATCTGGATCCCCGAGGAGAGGAATTTTTAGAAAGTTCTGGACCCCTGAGGACAGGAAGTTGTTGAAACTTCTGGATCCCCGAGGACAGGAAGTTGTAGAATGTTCCGAATTCCCGAGAACAGGAAGTTGTAGAAAGTTCCAAATCCCCGGGAACAGGAAGTTGTAGAAAGTTGTAGATCCCCGAGGACAGGAAGTTCTGGATCCCTGGGACCAGGAAGTTGTAGAAAGTTCTAGAACCCCTGGGAACAGGAAGTAGTAGAAAGTTCTGGACCCCCGAGGACAGGAAGTTGGTGAAAGTTCTGGATCCCCCGGGATCAGGAAGTTGTAGAATGTTCTGGACCCCCAAGGACAGGAAGCTGTAGAAAGTTCAGGACCCCAGACGACAGGAAGTTTTAGAAATTTATGAACCCCTGAGGACAGGAAGTTGTGGAAAGTTCTGGATCCCTGAGGACAGGAAGTTTTAGAAATTTCCGGAACCCCGGGAATAGGAAGTTGCAGAAAATTCTGGATCCCCGGGAACAGGAAGTTGTAGGAAGCTCCGTATCCCCAGGAACAGGAACTTGTAGAAAGTTCTGGATTTCCCGAGGACAGGAAGTTGTAGAAAGTTCTGGAATCCCGGGAACAGGGAGTTGTAGAAAGTTCTGGATTTCCCGAGGACAGGAAGTTGTAGAAAGTTCCAGATCCCCGGTAAAAGGGTTTTGTAGAAAGTTCTGGATCCTCCGAGGACAGGAAGTTGTGGAAAGTTCTAGAACCCTGGGGACAGGAAGTGGTAGAAAGTTCTGGACCCCTGAGGACAGGAAGCAGTAGAAAGTTCTAGAACCCCAAGGACAAGAAGTTGTAGAAAGTTCTGGATTCCCCGGGATCAGGAAGTTGTAGAATGTTCTGGACCCCCGAGGACAGGAAGTTATAGAAAGTTCTGGACCCCTGAGGACAGGAAGCGGTAGAAAGTTCTAGAACCCCGAGGACAAGAAGTTGTAGAAAGATCCGGAACCCCAGGAACAGGAAGTTGTAGAAAGTTCTAAAACCCCGAGGAGAAGTAGTTCTAGATCCCTGGGACCAGGAAGTAGTAGAAAGTTCTAGAACCCCCTGTAACAGGAAGTTGTAGAATGTTCTGGACCCCCAAGGATAGGAAGCTGTAGAAAGTTCTAGATTGCCATGAACAGGAAGTTGCAGAAAGTTCTGGACCCCTGAGGACAGGACGTTTTCAAAAGTTATGGACCCCTGAGGACAGGAAGTTGTAGAAAGTTCCGGACCCCCGAGGACAGGAAGTTGTAGAAAGTTCTGGATTCCCCGGGATCAAGAAGTTGTAGAATGTTCTGGACCCCCAAGGACAGGAAGCTGTAGAAAGTTCTAGATCCCTGAGGACAGGAAGTTGTAGAAAGTTCTGGATCCCCAGGAAAAGGAAGTTTTAGAAAGCTCTGGACCCCCGAGGACAGGAAGTTGTTGAAAGTTCTGGACCCCTGGGAAAAGGAAGTTGTAGAAAGTTCTACAACCCCCGGAGACAGGAAGTTGTAGAAAGTTCTGTATCCCCGGGGACAGGAAGTTGTAGAAAGTTCTAGAACCCTGATGACAGGAAGTTGTAGAATGTTGTAGAGCCCCGGGAACAGGAAGTTGTAGAAAGTTCTAGAACCCTGAGGACAGGAAGTTGTAGAAAATTCTGCACCCTCGAGGACAGGATGTTGTAGAATGTTCTGGATCCCTGGGAAAGGAAGTCGTAGAAAGTTCTAGACCCCCGGGGACAGGAAGTTGCAGAAAGTTCTAGACCCCCGAGGACAGGAAATTTTAGAAAGATCTGGACCCCCGGGACAGGAAATTGTAGAAAGTTCTTGACCCCTGAGGACAGGAAGTGGTAGAAATTTCTGGATCCCCCGGGAACAGGAAGTTTTAGAAAGTTCTGAACCCCAAAGGAAAGGAAGTGGTAGAAATTTCTGGATCCCCAAGGACAGGAAGTTGTAGAAAGTTCTGGACCCCCGAGGACAGGATGTTGTAGAATGTTCTGAATCCCCAAGGACAGGAAGATGTTGAAAGTTCTACAACCCCCCGGGACAGGGAGTTGTAGAATGTTCTGGACCACCGGGGACAGGAAGTTGTAGCAAGTTCTGGACCCCCGAAGACAGGAAGTTGTAGAAAGTTCTGGAAGCCCGAGGACAGGAAGTTGTAGAAAGTTCTGGAAACCCGGGGACAGGAAGTTGTAGAAAGTTCCAGATCCCCGGGAAAAGGGTTTTGTAGAAAGTTCTGGATCCTCCGAGGACAGGAAGTTATAGAATGTTCTGGACCAGTGAGGACAGGAAGTGGTAGAAAGTTCTGGACCCACGAGGACAGGAAGTTTTAGAGAGTTCTGGACCCATGAGGACAGGAAGTAGTAGAAAGTTCTAGAACCCCGAGGACAGGAAGTTGTAGAAAGTTCTGGACACCCGGGGACAGGAAGTTGTAGAAAGTTCTGAATCCCAAGAGGACAGGAAGTTGTAGAATGATCTGGATCCCCGAGGACAGGAAGTTGTAGAAAGTTCTGGACCCCCGAGGACAGGAAGTTGTAGAATGATCTGGATCCCCGAGGACAGGAAGTTGTAGAAAGTTCTGGACCCCCGAGGACAGGAAGTTATAGAAAGTTCTGGACCCCTGAGGACAGGAAGTGTTAGAAAGTTCGGGACCTCCGAGGACAGGAAGTTGTAGAAAGTTCTAGAACCCTGAGGACAGGAAGTTGTAGAAAGATCCGGAACCCCAGGAACAGGAAGTTGTTGAAAGTTCTGGATCCCCGGGAACAGGAAGTTGTAGAAAGTTCTAAAACCCTGAGGAGAGGAAGTTCTGGATCCCTGGGACCAGGAAGCTGTAGAAAGTTCTAGAACCCCCGGGAACAGGAAGTTGTAGAATGTTCTGGACCCCCAAGGATAGGAAGCTGTAGAAAGTTCTAGATTGCCGTGAACAGGAAGTTGCAGAAAGTTCTGGACCCCTGAGGACAGGACGTTTTCAAAAGTTATGGACCCCTGAGGACAGGAAGTTGTAGAAAGTTCCGGAACCCCGAGGACAGGAAGTTGTAGAAAGTTCTGGATCCCGCGGGATCAGGAAGTTGTAGAATGTTCTAAACACCCAAGGACAGGAAGCTGTAGAAAGTTCTGGATCCCGGAGGACAGGAAGTTGTAGAAAGTTCTGGATCCCCAGGAAAAGGAAGTTTTAGAAAGCTCTGGACCCCCGAGGACAGGAAGTTGTAGAAAGTTCTGGACCCCTGGGAAAAGGAAGTTGTAGAAAGTTCTACAACCCCCGGAGACAGGAAGTTGTAGAAAGTTCTGTATCCCCGGGGACAGGAAGATGTAGAAAGTTCTAGAACCCTGAGGACAGGAAGTTGTAGAAAGTTGTAGAGCCCCGGGAACAGGAAGTTGTAGAAAGTTCTAGAACCCTGAGGACAGGAAGTTGTAGAAAGTTCTGCACCCTCGAGGACAGGATGTTGTAGAATGTTCTGGATCCCTGGGAAAGGAAGTTGTAGAAAGTTCTAGACCCCCGGGGACAGGAAGTTGCAGAAAGTTCAAGACCCCCGAGGACAGGAAGAGGTAGAAATTTCTGGATCCCCCGGGAACAGGAATTTTTAGAAAGTTCTGAACCCCAAAGGACAGGAAGTGTTAGAAATTTCTGGATCCCCGAGGACAGGAAGTTGTAGAAAGTTCTGCACCCCTGACTACAGGAAGTTGTAGAAAGTTCCGGATCCCCGAGGACAGGAAGTTGTAGAAAGTTCCGAATTCCTGAGAACAGGAACTTGTAGAAAGTTCCAAATCCCCGGGAACAGGAAGTTGTAGAAAGTTGTACATCCCCGAGGACAGGAAGTTCTGGATCCCTGGGACCAGGAAGTTGTAGAAAGTTCTAGAACCCCTGGGAACAGGAAGTAGTAGAAAGTTCTGGACCCCCGAGGACAGGAAGTTGTTGAAAGTTCTGGATCCCCCGGGATCAGGAAGTTGTAGAATGTTCTGGACCCCCAAGGACAGGAAGCTGTAGAAAGTTCTAGATCGCCGGGAACAGGAAGTTGTAGAAAGTTCAGGACCCCCGACGACAGGAAGTTTTAGAAAGTTATGAACCCCTGAGGACAGGAAGTTGGAGAAAGTTCTGGAAGCCCGAGGACAGGAAGTTGTAGAAAGTTCCGGAACCCCGGGAACAGGGAGTTGTAGAAAGTTCTGGATTTCCCGAGGACAGGAAGTTGTAGAAAGTTCCAGATCCCCGGTAAAAGGGTTTTGTAGAATGTTCTGGATCCTCCGAGGACAGGAAGTTGTGGAAAGTTCTAGAACCCTGGGGACAGGAAGTGGTATAAATTTCTGGACCCCCGAGGACAGGAAGTTATAGAATGTTCTGGACCAGTGAGGACAGGAAGTGGTAGAAATTTCTGGACCCATGAGGACAGGAAGTTTTAGAGAGTTCTGGACCCATGAGGACAGGAAGTAGTGGAAAGTTCTAGAACCCCGAGGACAGGAAGTTGTAGAAAGTTCTGGACACCCGGGGACAGGAAGTTGTAGAAAGTTCTGAATCTCAAGAGGACAGGAAGTTGTAGAATGTTCTGGATCCCCGAGGACAGGAAGTTGTAGAAAGTTCTGGACCCCCGAGGACAGGAAGTTATAGAAAGTTCTGGACCCCTGAGGACAGGAAGTGGTAGAAATTTCTAGAAACCCGAGGACAGGAAGTTGTAGAAAGATCCGGAACCCCAGGAACAGGAAGTTGTTGAAAGTTCTGGATACCCGTGAACAGGAAGTTGTAGAAAGTTCCGGATCCCCTGGAATAGGAAGTTGTAGAAAGTTCTAAAACCCCGAGGAGAGGTAGTTCTGGATCCCTGGGCCAGGAAGTTGTAGAAAGTTCTAGAACCCCCGGTAACAGGAATTTGTAGAATGTTCTGGACCCCCAAGGATAGGAAGCTGTAGAAAGTTCTAGATTGCCATGAACAGGAAGTTGCAGAAAGTTCTGGACCCCTGAGGACAGGACGTTTTCAAAAGTTATGGACCCCTGAGGACAGGAAGTTGTAGAAAGTTCTGGACCACCGAGGACAGGAAGTTGTAGAAAGTTCTGGATCCCCCGGGATCAGGAAGTTGTAGAATGTTCTGGACCCCCAAGGACAGGAAGCTGTAGAAAGTTCTGGATCCCTGAGGACAGGAAGTTGTAGAAGTTCTGGATCCCCAGGAAAAGGAAGTTTTAGAAAGCTCTGGACCCCCGACCACAGGAAGTTGTAGAAAGTTCTGGACCCCTGGGAAAAGGAAGTTGTAGAAAGTTCTACAACCCCCGGAGACAGGAAGTTGTAGAAAGTTCTGTATCCCCGGGGACAGGAAGTTGTAGAAAGTTCTAGAACCCTGAGGACAGGAAGTTGTAGAAAGTTGTAGAGCCCCGGGAACAGGAAGTTGTAGAAAGTTCTAGAACCCTGAGGACAGGAAGTTGTAGAAAGTTCTGAACCCTCGAGGACAGGAGGTTGTAGAATGTTCTGGATCCCTGGGAAAGGAAGTCGTAGAAAGTTCTAGACCCCCGGGGACAGGAAGTTGCAGAAAGTTCTAGACCCCGGAGGACAGGAAATTTTAGAAAGATCTGGACCCCCGGGGACAGGAAATTGTAGAATGTTCTTCACCCCTGAGGACAGGAAGAGGTAGAAATTTCTGGATCCCCCGGGAACAGGAAGTTTTAGAAAGTTCTGAACCCCAAAGGACAGGAAGTGTTAGAAATTTCTGGATCCCCAAGGACAGGAAGTTGTAGAAAGTTCTGGACCTACGAGGACAGGATGTTGTAGAAAGTTCTGAATCCCCGAGGACAGGAAGTTGTTGAAAGTTCTACAACCAGCCGGGACAGGGAGTTGTAGAATGTTCAGGCACAACCGGAGATAGGAAGTTGTAGCAAGTTCTGGACCCCCGAGTACAGGAAGTTGTAGAAAGTTCTGGAAGCCCGAGGACAGGAAGTTGTAGAAAGTTCTGGAACCCCGGGAACAGGGAGTTGTAGAAAGTTCTGGATTTCCCGAGGACAGGAAGTTGTAGAAAGTTCCAGATCCCCGGGAAAAGGGTTTTGTAGAAAGTTCTGGATCCTCCGAGGACAGGAAGTTATAGAATGTTCTGGACCAGTGAGGACAGGAAGTGGTAGAAAGTTCTGGACCCACGAGGACAGGAAGTTTTAGAGAGTTCTGGACCCATGGGGACAGGAAGTAGTAGAAAGTTCTAGAACCCCGAGGACAGGAACTTGTAGAAAGTTCTGGACACCCGGGGACAGGAAGTGTTAGAAAGTTCGGGACCTCCGAGGACAGGAAGTTGTAGAAAGTTCTAGAACCCTGAGGACAGGAAGTTGTAGAAAGATCCGGAACCCCAGGAACAGGAAGTTGTTGAAAGTTCTGGATGCCCGGGAACAGGAAGTTGTAGAAAGTTCCGGATCCCCTGGAACAGGAAGTTGTAGAAAATTCCAGATCCCCGGGAACAGGAAGTTGTAGAAAGTTCTAAAACCCCGAGGAGAGGAAGTTCTGGATCCCTGGGACCAGGAAGTTGTAGAAAGTTCTAGAACCCCCGGGAACAGGAAGTTGTAGAATGTTCTGGACCCCCAAGGATAGGAAGCTGTAGAAAGTTCTAGATTGCCATGAACAGGAAGTTGCAGAAAGTTCTGGACCCCTGAGGACAGGACGTTTTCAAAAGTTATGGACCCCTGAGGACAGGAAGTTGTAGAAAGTTCCGGACCCCCGAGGACAGGAAGTTGTAGAAAGTTCTGGATCCCCCGGGATCAGGAAGTTGTAGAATGTTCTGGACCCCCAAGGACAGGAAGCTGTAGAAAGTTCTGGATCCCTGAGGACAGGAAGTTGTAGAAGTTCTGGATCCCCAGGAAAAGGAAGTTTTAGAAAGCTCTGGACCCCCGAGGACAGGAAGTTGTAGAAAGTTCTGGACCCCTGGGAAAAGGAAGTTTTAGAAAGTTCTACAACCCCCGGAGACAGGAAGTTGTAGAAAGTTCTGTATCCCCGGGGACAGGAAGTTGTAGAAAGTTCTAGAACCCTGAGGACAGGAAGTTGTAGAAAGTTGTAGAGCCCCGGGAACAGGAAGTTGTAGAAAGTTCTAGAACCCTGAGGACAGGAAGTTGTAGAAAGTTCTGCACCCTCGAGGACAGGAGGTTGTAGAATGTTCTGGATCCCTGGGAAAGGAAGTCGTAGAAAGTTCTAGACCCCCGGGGACAGGAAGTTGCAGAAAGTTCTAGACCCCGGAGGACAGGAAATTTTAGAAAGATCTGGACCCCCGGGGACAGGAAATTGTAGAAAGTTCTGGCACAACAGAGGACAGGAAGTGTCAGAACTTTCTACAACTTCTTATCCTCAGGGGGTCCTGAAATTTCTCCAACTTCTTGTCCTTGGATATCCAGAACTTTCAACAACTTCCTTTCCTCGGGGTTCTAGTACTTTCTACAACTTCCTGTCCTCGGGGTTCTAGAAATTTCTATACTTCCTGTTCCCGGGGGTTCTAGAAATTTCTACCACTTCCTGTCCTCGGGGATCCAGAGCTTTGTCCAACTCCCTGTCTTCGGGGGTCCAGAATTTGTACAACTTCCTGTAATCGGGGATCCACAACTTTCTACAACTTCCTGTCCTCAGGGTCCACAACTTTCTACAACTTCCTGTCCTCGGGGATCCAGAACTTTCTACAACTTCTTTTCCCCGGAGATTCAGAACTTTCTACAACTTCCTGTCCTCGGGGATATAGAACTTTCTACAACTTCTTTTCCCCGGAGATCCAGAACTTTCTACAACTTCCTGTCCTCCGGGATCAAGAACTTTCTACAACTTCCTATCCTCGGGTGTCCAGAACATGATACAACTTCCTGGTCTCTGGCTTCTAGAACTTTCTTCAACTTCCTGTCCCTGGGGTTCTAGAACTTTCTACAACTTCCTGTCCTCCGGGGTCCAGAACTTTCTGCAACTTCCTGTTCACGGCGACGTTGAACTTTCTACAGCTTCCTGTCTTTGGGGGTCTAGAACATTCTACAACCTCCTGTTCCCGGTGGTTCTAGAACTTTCTACAACTTCCTGGTCCCAGGGACCCAGAACTTCCTGTCCTCGGCGTTTTAGAACTTTATACAACTTCCTGTTCCCAGGGATCCAAAACTTTCTACAACTTCCTGTCCTCGGTGATCCAGAACTTTCTAAAACTTCCTGTTCTCAGGGTTCTAGAATTTTCTACAACTTCCTGTCCCCGGGGATCCAGAACTTTCTACAACTTCCTGTCCCAGGGAGTTCTAGAACTTTCTACAACTTCCTTTTCCCGGGGATCCAGAACTTTCTAAAATTTCCTGTCCTAGGGGATCCAGAACTTTCTACAACATCCAGTCCTCGGGGCTACAGAACTTTCTACAACTTCCTGTCTTCAGGGTTCTAGAACTTTCTACAACTTCCTGTTCCCGGTGCTCTAGAACCTTCTACAACTTCCTATCCTCGGGGGTCCAGAACTTTCTACAACTTCATGTCCTCAGGGTTCTAGAACTTTCTACAACTGCCTGTTCCCCGTGTTCTATAACTTTCTACAACTTCCTGTCCTCGCGGTCCAAGAACTTTCTAACACTTTCTGTTCCCGGAGTTCTAGAACTTTCTACAACTTCCTGTTCCTGGGTTTCTAGTTCATTCTACAAATTCCTGTCCTTGGGGGGTCGAGAAATTTCTACAACTTCCTGTCCTCGGGTGTCCAGAAAGTTCTACAACTTCCTGTTCCCGGAGGTTAAGAAATTTCTACAACTTCCTCTCCTCGGAGATCCAGACATTCTACCTCTTCCTGTTCTCGGGGGTTCTAGAACTTTCTACAACTTTCTGTCCTCGGGTATCCAGAACTTTCTAAAACTTCCTGTCTTCGGGATTCCAGAACTTTCTACCACTTTCTGTCCTCGGGGGATCTAAAATATTCTACAACATCTTGTCCCTGGGGGTCCAGAACTTTCTACATCTTCACGTCCTCGCGGGACCAGAACTTTCTACACCTTCCTGTCCTCGGGGATGCCGAACATTCTGCCTTTTGCTGTCCCCGGGGATTCAGAACTTTCTACAACTTCCGGTCCTCAGGGGTCGAGAACTTTCTACAACTTCCTGTCCTCGGGGGTCCAGAACTTTAAGAACTTCCTGTCCTCAGGGGTCCAGAATTTTCTACAACTTACTATTCCCGGGGTATCCAGAACTTTCTAAAACTTCCTGTCCTCGGGATCTGGACCTTCCTGTTCCCGGGGATCTGGAACTTCCTGTCCTGCTTCCGGGGATCTGGAACTTCCTGTTCCTGGGGATCTGGAATTTCCTGTCCTGTTCCCGGGCATCTGGAACTGTCCGTCCTGGTCCTGGCGATCTGGAACTTCCTGTCCTATTCCCGGAGATCTAGAACTTCCTGTCCTATTCCAGGGATCTGGCACTTCCTGTCCTGTTCCCGGGGATCTTGAACTTCCGGTTCCCGGGGATCTGGAATTTCCTGTCCTGTTCCCGGGGTTCTGGATCTTCCTGTCCTCTTCCCGGGGAACTGGAACTTCCTGTCCTGTTCCCGGTGATCTGGAACTTCCTGTCCTGTTCCCGGGGATCTGGGACATCCTGTTGTGTTCCCCGGGATCCTGAACTTCCTGTTCGGTTCCCGGTGATCTGGAACTTCCTGTCCTGTGTCCCGGGGATCTGGAAATTCCTGTCCTGTTCCCGGGGATATGGAACTTGTGTCCTGTTCCCGGGCATCTGGAAATTCCTGTCCTGTTCTGTTCCCAGGGATCTGGAACTTCCTGTCCTGTTCCCAGGGATCTGGAACTTCCTGTAATGTTCCCGGGATCTGGAATTTCCTGTCCTGTTCCCGGAGATCTGGAACTTCCTGTCCTGTTCCCGGGGATCTGGAACTTCCTGTCCTGTTCCCGGGGATCTGGAACTTCCTGTTCTGTTCCCGGGTATCTGCAACTTCCTTTTCCCGGGGATCTGCAACTTCCTGTCCTGTTCCCGGGGATCTGGTACTTCGTGTCATTTCCCGGAGATCTGGAACTTCCTCTCCTGTTCCCGGGGATCTGGAACTTCCTGTTCCCAATCATCTGGAACTTCCTGTTCTGTTCCCGGCGATCTGGAACTTCCTGTCCTGTTCCCGGGCATCTGGAAATTCCTGTCCTGTTCTGTTCCCAGGGATCTGGAAATTGCTGTCCTGTTCCCGGGGATCTGGAACTTCCTGTCTTGTTCCCGGGATCTGGAACTTCCTGTCCTGTTCCCGGGGATCTGGAACTTCCTGACTGGTTCCCGGGGATCTGGAAATTCCTGTCCTGTTCCGATGGATATCTACCTTCCTGTCCTGTTCCCGGGGATCTGGAACTTCCTGTTCCCGGAGATCTGGAACTTCCTGTCGTGTTCTCGGGGATCTGGAACTTCTTGTCCTGTTCACCGGGGATCTGGAACTTCCTTTCCTGCTCCCGGGGATCTGGAACTTCCTGTCCTGTGTCCCGGGGATCTGGAACTTCCGGTCCTGCTCCCGGGGATCTGGAACTTCCTGTCCTGTGTCCTGGGGATCTGGAACTTCCGGTCCTGTTCCCGGGGATCTGGAACTTCCTGTTCCCGGCCATCTGGAACTTCCTGTCCTCTTCCCGGGGATCTGGAACTTCCTGTCCTGTTTTCGGGGATCTGGAACTTCCTGTTCCTGGGAATCTGGAATTTCCTGTCCTGTTAATGGAGATCTGGAACTTCCCGTCCTGTTCCTGGCGATCTGGAACTTCGTGTCCTGTTCCCAGAGATCTGGAACTTCCTGTCCTGTTCCCCGGGATTTAGAAATTCCTGTCCTGTTCCCCGGGATCTGGAACTTCCTGTGCCCGGGGATCTTGAAATTCCTGTCCTGTTCCCGGGGATCTGGAAATTCCTGTCCTTTTCCCGGGGATCTGGAACTTCCTGTCCTGTTCCCAGGGCTCTGGAACTTCCTGTCCTGTTCCCGGCAATCTGGAACTTCCTGACCTGTGTCCCGGGGATCTGGAACTTCCTGTGCCCGGGGATCTTGAAATTCCTGTCCTGTTCCCGGGGATCTGGAAATTCCTGTCCTTTTCCCGGGGATCTGGAACTTCCTGTCCTGTTCCCAGGGCTCTGGAACTTCCTGTCCTGTTCCCGCCAATCTGGAACATCCTGACCTGTGTCCCGGGGATCTGGACCTTCCTGTTCCCGGGGATCTGGAACTTCCTGTCCTGCTTCCGGGGATCTGGAACTTCCTGTTCCTGGGGATCTTGAAATTCCTGTCCTGTTCCCGGGGATCTGGAAATTCCTGTCCTTTTCCCGGGGATCTGGAACTTCCTGTCCTTTTCCCAGGGCTCTGGAACTTCCTGTCCTCTTCCCGGGGTTCTGGAACTTCCTGTCCTCTTCCCATGGATCTGGAACTTCCTGTCCTGTTCCCGGTGATCTGGAATTTCCTGTCCTGTTCCCGGGGATCTGGGACATGCTGTTCTGTTCCCGGGTATTCTGAACTTCCTGTTCGGTTCCCGGGGATCTGGCACTTTCTGTCTTGTGTCCCGGGGATCTTGAAATTCCTGTCCTATTCCCGGGGATCTGGAACTTCCTGTCCTGTTTCCGGGGATCTGGAACTTCCTGTCCTGTTCCAGGGCATCTGGAACTTCCTGTCCTGTGTCCCGGGGATCTGGAACTTCCTCTCCTGTTCCCGGGCATCTGGAAATTCCTGTCCTGTTCCCATGGATATGGAACTTCCTGTCCTGTTCCCGGGGATCTGGAACGTCTTGTCCTGTGTCCCGGGGATCTGGAACTTCCTGTCCTGTGTCCCGGGGATCTGGAACTTAATGTCCTGTTCCCGGGCATCTGGCACTTCCTGTCCTGTTTCCGGGGATCTGGAATTTCCTGTCCTGTTCCCATGGATATGGAACTTCCTGTCCTGTTCCCGGGGATCTGGAACTTCCTGTCCTATTCCCGGGGATCTGGAACTTCCTGTCCTGTTCCCGGATATCTGAAACTTCCTGTCCGGTTACCGCGGATCTGGAACTTCCTGTCCTGTTCCCGGAGATCTGGAACTTCCTGGCCGGTTCTCGGGGTTCTGTAACTTCTTGTCCTGTTCAACGGGGATCTGGAACATCCTTTCCTGTTGCCGGGGATCTGGAACTTCCTGTCCTGTGTCCCGGGGATCTGGAACTTCCTGTCCTGTTCCCGGGGATCTGGAACTTCCTGTCCTGTTCCCGGGTATCTGGAACTTCCTGTTCTGTTCCCGGGTATCTGGAACTTCCTTTTCCCGGGGATCTGCAACTTCCTGTCCTGTTCCCTGGGATCTGGTACTTCATGTCCTGTTCCCAGGGATCTGGAACTTCCTGTCCTGTTCCCGGGGATCTGGATCTTCCTGTCATTTTTCCGGGGATCTGGAAATTCCTGTCCTGTGTCCCGGGGATCTGGAACTTCCTTTCCTGTGTCCCGGGGATCTGGAACTTCCTGTTCCCGGCCATCTGGATCTTCCTGTTCTGTTCCCGGGGATCTGGAACTTCCTGTCCTGTTCCCGGGGATCTGGAACTTCCTGTCCTGTTCCCGGGGATCTGGATCTTCCTGTCATTTTTCCGGGGATCTGGAAATTCCTGTCCTGTGTCCCGGGGATCTGGAACTTCCTTTCCTGTGTCCCGGGGATCTGGAACTTCCTGTTCCCGGCCATCTGGATCTTCCTGTTCTGTTCCCGGGGATCTGGAACTTTCTGTCCTGTTCCTGGTATCTGGAACTTCCTGTCCTGTTCCCGGGGATCTGGAAGATCCTGTCCTTTTCCCGGGATCTGGAACTTCCTGTCCTGTTCTTGGGGATCTGGAACTTCCTGTTCTGTTCCCGGGTATCTGGAACTTCCTGTTCCCGGGGATCTGGAACTTCCTGTCCTATTCTTGGGGATCTGGAACTTCCTGTCCTGTTCCTGGGGATCTGGAACTTCCTGTTCTGTTCCCGGGTATCTGGAACTTCCTGTTCCTGGGGATCTGTAACTTCCTGTCCTGTTCCAGGGGATCTGGTACTTCGTGTCCTTTTCCCGGGGATCTGGAACTTCCTGTCCGATTCCCGGGGATCTGGATCTTCCTGTCCAGTTTCCGGGGATCTGGAACTTCCTGTCCTGTGTCCCGGGGATCTGGAATGTCCTCTC
Organism: Microtus oregoni; assembly: GCF_018167655.1. Taxonomy (NCBI): domain Eukaryota; kingdom Metazoa; phylum Chordata; class Mammalia; order Rodentia; family Cricetidae; genus Microtus; species Microtus oregoni. Next base: position 1,219,703 of record NW_024544772.1, read on the forward strand.
CTGTTCCCGGGGATCTGGAACTTCTTGTTACCGATCATCTGGAACTTCCTGTAATGTTCCCGGGTATCTGGACCTTCCTGTCCTGTGTTCCGGGGATCTGGAAATTCTTGTCCTGGTCCCGGTCATCTGGAAATTCCTGTCCTGTTCTGTTCCCAGGGATCTGGAACTTCCTGTCCTGTTCCCGGGGATCTGGAACTTTCTGTCCTGTTTCTGGGGATCTGGAATTTCCTGTCCTGTTCCCGGGCATCTGGAACTTCCCGTCATGTTCCTGGCGATCTGGAACTTCCTGTCCTCTTCCCGGAGATCTGGAACTTCCCGTCATATTCCCGGGGATATGGAACTTCCTGTCCTGTTCCCGGGGATCTTGAACTTCCGGTTCCCGTGGATCTGGAATTTCCTGTCCTGTTCCCGGGGTTCTGGAACTTCCTGTCCTCTTCCCGTGGATCTGGAACTTCCTGTCCTGTTCCCGGGGATCTGGAACGTCTTGTCCTGTGTCCCGGGGATCTGGAACTTCCTGTCCTGTTCCCGGGGATCCTGAACTTCCTGTACGGTTCCCGGGGATCTGGAATATCCTGTCCTGTGTCCCGGGGAACTGGAACTTCCTGTCCTGTTCCCGGGCATTTGGCACTTCCTGTCCTGTTTCCGGGGATCTGGAATTTCCTGTCCTGTTGCCGGGAATCTGGAACTTCCTGTCCTGTTCCCGGGGATCTGGAACTTCCTGTCCGGTTCCCGGGGATCTGGAAATTCCTGTCCTGTTCCCATGGATATGGAACTTCCTGTCCTGTTCCCGGGGATCTGGAACTTCCTGTCCTATTCCCGGGGATCTGGAACTTCCTGTCCTGTTCCCGGATATCTGAAACTTCCAGTCCCGTTCCCGCGGATCTGGAACTTCTTGTCCTGTTCACCGGGGATCTGGAACATCCTTTCCTGTTGCCGGGGATCTGGAACTTCCTGTCCTGTTCCCGGCAATCTGTAACTTCATGACCTGTGTCCCGGGGATCTGGAAATTCCTGTCCTGTTCCCAAGGATCTGGAACTTCCTGTCCTGTTCCCGGTGATCTGGAAGTTCCTGTCCTGTTCCCGGGGATCTGGGACATCCTGTTCTGTTCCCGGGGATCCTGAAATTCCTGTTTGGTTCCAGGGTATCTGGAACTTCCTGTCCTGTGTCCCGGGGATCTGGAACTTCCTGTACTGTTCCCGGGGATATGGAACTTCCTGTCCTGTTCCCGGGCATCTGGAATTTCCTGTCCTGTACCCGGAGATCTGGAACTTCCTGTCCTGTTCCCGGGGATCTGGAACTTCCTGTTCCCGGGGATCTGCAACTTCCTGTCCTGTTCCCTGGGATCTGGTACTTCATGTCCTGTTCCCAGGGATCTGGAACTTCCTGTCCTGTTCCCGGGGATCTGGATCTTCCTGTCATTTTTCCGGGGATCTGGAACTTCCTGTCCTGTGTCCCGGGGATCTGGAACTTCCTTTCCTGTGTCCCGGGGATCTGGAACTTCCTGTTCCCGGCCATCTGGATCTTCCTGTTCTGTTCCCGGGGATCTGGAACTTCCTGTCCTGTGTCCCGGGGATCTGGAACTTCCTGTCCTGTTCCTGGGGATATGGAACTTCCTCTCCTTTTCCCGGGCTTCTGGAAATTCCTGTCCCGTTCTGTTCCCAGGGATCTGGAACTTCCTGTCCTGTTCCCGGCAATCTGTAACTTCATGAACTGTGTCCCGGGGATCTGGAAATTCCTGTCCTGTTCCCAAGGATCTGGAACTTCCAGTCCTGTTCCCGGTGATCTGGAAGTTCCTGTCCTGTTCCCGGGGATCTGGGACATCCTGTTCTGTTCCCGGGGATCCTGAAATTCCTGTTTGGTTCCAGGGTATCTGGAACTTCCTGTCCTGTGTCCCGGGGATCTGGAACTTCCTGTACTGTTCCCGGGGATATGGAACTTCCTGTCCTGTTCCCGGGCATCTGGAATTTCCTGTCCTGTACCCGGAGATCTGGAACTTCCTGTCCTGTTCCCGGGGATCTGGAACTTCCTGTTCCCGGGGATCTGCAACTTCCTGTCCTGTTCCCTGGGATCTGGTACTTCATGTCCTGTTCCCAGGGATCTGGAACTTCCTGTCCTGTTCGCGGGGATCTGGATCTTCCTGTCATTTTTCCGGGGATCTGGAACTTCCTGTCCTGTGTCCCGGGGATCTGGAACTTCCTTTCCTGTGTCCCGGGGATCTGGAACTTCCTGTTCCCGGCCATCTGGATCTTCCTGTTCTGTTCCCGGGGATCTGGAACTTCCTGTCCTGTGTCCCGGGGATCTGGAACTTCCTGTCCTGTTCCTGGGGATATGGAACTTCCTCTCCTTTTCCCGGGCTTCTGGAAATTCCTGTCCCGTTCTGTTCCCAGGGATCTGGAACTTCCTGTCCTGTTCCCGGGGATCTGGAACTTTCTGTCCTGTTCCTGGGATCTGGAACTTCCTGTCCTGTTCCCGGGGATCTGGAAGATCCTGTCCTTTTCCCGGGATCTGGAACTTCCTGTCCTGTTCCCGGGGATCTGGAACTTCCTGTCCTGTTCCTGGGGATCTGGAACTTCCTGTTCTGTTCCCGGGTATCTGGAACTTCCTTTTCCCGGGGATCTGCAACTTCCTGTCCTGTTCCAGGGGATCAGGTACTTCGTGTCCTTTTCCCGGGGATCTGGAACTTCCTGTCCTGTTCCCGGGGATCTGGAAGATCCTGTCCTTTTCCCGGGATCTGGAACTTCCTGTCCTGTTCCCGGGGATCTGGAACTTCCTGTCCTGTTCCTGGGGATCTGGAACTTCCTGTTCTGTTCCCGGGTATCTGGAACTTCCTTTTCCCGGGGATCTGCAACTTCCTGTCCTGTTCCGGGGGATCAGGTACGTCGTGTCCTTTTCCCGGGGATCTGGATCTTCCTGTCCAGTTTCCGGGGATCTGGAACTTCCTGTCCTGTGTCCCGGGGATCTGGAATGTCTTCTCCTGTTCCCGGGGATCTGGAACTTCCTGTTCCCGATCATCTGGAACTTCCTGTAATGTTCCCCGGTATCTGGACTTTCCTGTCCTGTGTTCCGGGGATCTGGAAATTCTTGTCCTGGTCCCGGTCATCTGGAAATTCCTGTCCTGTTCTGTTCCCAGGGTTCTGGAACTTCCTGTCCTGTTCCCGGGGTTCTGGAACTTCCTGTCTTGTTCGTGGGATCTGGAACTTCCTGTCCGGTTCCCGGGGATCTGGAAATTCCTGTCCTGTTCCCATGGATATGGAACTTCCTGTCCTGTTCCCGGGGATCTGGAATTTCCTGTTCACGGGGATCTGGAACTTCCTTTTCAGTTCCCGGGGATTTGGAACTTCCTGTCCTGTGTCCCGGGTATCTGGAACTTCCGGTCCTGTTCCCGTGGATCTGGAACTTCCTGTTCCCGGCCATCTGGAACTTCCTGTCCTCTTCCAGGGGATCTGGAACTTCCTGTCCTGTTTCCGGGGATCTGGAACTTCCTGTCCTGTTCCCAGGGCTCTGGAATTCCCTGTCCTGTTCCCGACAATCTGGAACTTCCTGACCTGTGTCCGGGGGATCTGGAACTTCCTGTTCTGTTCCCGGTGATCTTGAACTTCCTGTTCCCGGGGATCTGGAACTTCCTGTCCTGTTCCCGGGGATCTGGAACTTCCTGTCCGGTTCCCGGGGATCTGGAAATTCCTGTCCTGTTCCCATGGATATGGAACTTCCTGTCCTGTTCCCAGGGATCTGGAATTTCCTGTTCACGGGGATCTGGAACTTCCTTTTCTGTTCCCGGGGATCTGGAACTTCCTGTCCTGTGTCCCGGGTATCTGGAACTTCCGGTCCTGTTCCTGGGGATCTGGAACTTCCTGTTCCCGGCCATCTGGAACTTCCTGTCCTCTTCCCGGGGATCTGGAACTTCCTGTCCTGTTTCCGGGGATCTGGAACTTCCTGTCCTGTTCTCAGGGCTTTGGAATTTCCTGTCCTGTTCCCGACAATCTGGAACTTCCTGACCTGTGTAGCGGGGATCTGGAACTTCCTGTGTCCCGGGGATCTGGAACTTCCTGTCCTGTTCCCGGGCATCTGGCACTTCCTGTCCTGTTTCCGGGGATCTTTAATTTCCTGTCCTGTTGCCGGGAATCTGGAACTTCCTGTCCTGTTCCCGGGGATCTGGAACTTCCTGTCCTGTTCCCGGGGATCTGGAAATTCCTGTCCTGTTCCCATGGATATGGAACTTCCTGTCCTGTTCCCAGGGATCTGGAACTTCCTGTCCTATTCCCGGGGATCTGGAACTTCCTGTCCTGTTCCCGGATATCTGAATCTTCCTGTCCGGTTCCCGCGGATCTGGAACTTCCTGTCCTGTTCCCGGAGATCTGGAACTTCCTGTCCGGTTCTCGGGGTTCTGGAACTTCTCGTCCTCTTCACCGGGGATCTGGAACATCCTTTCCTGTTGCCCTGGATCTGGAACTTCCTGTCCTGTGTCCCGGGGATCTGGAACTTCCGGTCCTGTTCCCGGGGATCTGGAACTTCCTGTTCCCGGCCATCTGGAACTTCCTGTCCTCTTCCAGGGGATCTGGAACTTTCTGTCCTGTTTCCGGGGATCTGGAACCTCCTCTTCCTGGGAATCTGGAATTTCCTGTCCTGTTCCTGGAGATCTGGAACTTCCCGTCCTGTTCCTGGCGATCTGGAACTTCATGTCCTGTTCCCGGAGATCTGGAACTTCCTGTCCTGTTTCCGGGGATCTGGAACTTCCTGTCCTATTCCCAGGGCTCTGGAACTTCCTGTAATGTTCCCGGCAATCTGGAACTTCCTGACCTGTGTCCCGGGGATCTGGAAATTCCTGTCCTGTTCCCAAGGATCTGGAACTTCCTGTCCTGTTCCCGGTGATCTGGAAGTTCCTGTCCTGTTCCCGGGGATCTGGGACATCCTGTTCTGTTCCTGGGGATCCTGAAATTCCTGTTTGGTTCCAGGGTATCTGGAACTTCCTGTCCTGTGTCCCGGGGATATGGAACTTCCTGTACTGTTCACGGGGATATGGAACTTCCTGTCCTGTTCCCGGGCATCTGGAATTTCCTGTCCTGTACCCGGAGATCTGGAAATTCCTGTCCTGTTCCCGGGGATCTGGAACTTCCTGTCCTGTTCCCGGGTATCTGGAACTTCCTGTTCTGTTCCCGGGTATCTGGAACTTCCTTTTCCCGGGGATCTGCAACTTCCTGTCCTGTTCCCTGGGATCTGGTACTTCATGTCCTGTTCCCAGGGATCTGGAACTTCCTGTCCTGTTCCCGGGGATCTGGATCTTCCTGTCATTTTTCCGGGGATCTGGAACTTCCTGTCCTGTTCCCAGGGCTCTGGAATTCCCTGTCCTGTTCCCGACAATCTGGAACTTCCTGACCTGTGTCCGGGGGATCTGGAACTTCCTGTTCTGTTCCCGGTGATCTTGAACTTCCTGTTCCCGGGGATCTGGAACTTCCTGTCCTGTTCCCGGGGATCTGGAACTTCCTGTTCCCGGGGATCTGCAACTTCCTGTCCTGTTCCAGGGGATCTGGTACTTCGTGTCCTTTTCCCGGGGATCTGGAACTTCCTGTCCGATTCCCGGGGATCTGGATCTTCCTGTCCTGTTCCCGGCAATCTGTAACTTCCTGACCTGTGTCCCGGGGATCTGGAAATTCCTGTCCTGTTCCCAAGGATCTGGAACTTCCTGTCCTGTTCCCGGTGATCTGGAAGTTCCTGTCCTGTTCCCGGGGATCTGGGACATCCTGTTCTGTTCCCGGGGATCCTGAAATTCCTGTTTGGTTCCAGGGTATCTGGAACTTCCTGTCCTGTGTCCCGGGGATCTGGAACTTCCTGTACTGTTCCCGGGGATATGGAACTTCCTGTCCTGTTCCCGGGCATCTGGAATTTCCTGTCCTGTACCCGGAGATCTGGAACTTCCTGTCCTGTTCTCGGGGATCTGGAACTTCCTTTTCCCGGGGATCTGGAACATCCTGTCCTGTTCCCGGGCATCTGGCACTTCCTGTCCTGTTTCCGGGGATCTGGAATTTCCTGTCCTGTTCCCGGGAATCTGGAACTTCCTGTCATGTTCCCGGGGATCTGGAACTTCCTGTCCTGTTCCCGGATATCTGAAACTTCCTGTCCTGTTCCCATGGATATGGAACTTCCTGTCCTGTTCCCGGGGATCTGGAACTTCCTGTCCTATTCCCGGGGATCTGGAACTTCCTGTCCTGTTCCCGGATATTTGAAACTTCCTGTCCGGTTACCGCGGATCTGGAACTTCCTGTCCTGTTCCCGGAGATCTGGAACTTCCTGTTCTGTTCCCGGGTATCTGGAACTTCCTGTCCTGTTCCCGGGGATCTGGAACTTCCTGTCCTGTTCCCGGGTATCTGGAACTTCCTGTTCTGTTCCCGGGTATCTGGAACTTCCTTTTCCCGGGGATCTGCAAATTCCTGTCCTGTTCCCTGGGATCTGGTACTTCATGTCCTGTTCCCAGGGATCTGGAACTTCCTGTCCTGTTCCCGGGGATCTGGATCTTCCTGTCATTTTTCCGGGGATCTGGAAATTCCTGTCCTGTGTCCCGGGGATCTGGAACTTCCTTTCCTGTGTCCCGGGGATCTGGAACTTCCTGTTCCCGGCCATCTGGATCTTCCTGTTCTGTTCCCGGGGATCTGGAACTTCCTGTCCTGTGTCCCGGGGATCTGGAAATTCCTGTCCTGTTCCCGGGGATATGGAACTTCCTCTCCTTTTCCCGGGCTTCTGGAAATTCCTGTCCCGTTCTGTTCCCAGGGATCTGGAACTTCCTGTCCTGTTCCCGGGGATCTGGAACTTTCTGTCCTGTTCCTGGTATCTGGAACTTCCTGTCCTGTTCCCGGGGATCTGGAAGATCCTGTCCTTTTCCCGGGATCTGGAACTTCCTGTCCTGTTCTTGGGGATCTGGAACTTCCTGTTCTGTTCCCAGGTATCTGGAACTTCCTGTTCCCGGGGATCTGTAACTTCCTGTCCTGTTCCAGGGGATCTGGTACTTCGTGTCCTTTTCCCGGGGATCTGGATCTTCCTGTCCAGTTTCCGGGGATCTGGAACATCCTGTCCTGTGTCCCGGGGATCTGGAATGTCCTCTCCTGTTCCCGGGGATCTGGAACTTCTTGTTCCCGATCATCTGGAACTTCCTGTAATGTTCCCGGGTATCTGGACCTTCCTGTCCTGTGTTCCGGGGATCTGGAAATTCTTGTCCTGGTCCCGGTCATCTGGATATTCCTGTCCTGTTCTGTTCCCACGGATCTGGAACTTCCTGTCCGGTTCCCGGGAATCTGGAAATTCCTGTCCTGTTCCCATGGATATGGAACTTCCTGTCCTGTTCCCGGGGATCTGGAATTTCCTGTTCACGGGGATCTGGAACTTCCTTTTCTGTTCCCGGGGATCTGGAACTTCCTGTCCTGTGTCCCAGGTATCTGGAACTTCCGGTCCTGTTCCCGGGGATCTGGAACTTCCTGTTCCCGGCCATCTGGAACTTCCTGTCCTCTTCCCGGGGATCTGGAACTTCCTGTCCTGTTTCCGGGGATCTGGAACTTCCTGTCCTATTCCCAGGGCTCTGGAATTTCCTGTCCTGTTCCCGACAATCTGGAACTTCCTGACCTGTGTCCCGGGGATCTGGAACTTCCTGTTCCTGGGGATCTGGAATTTCCTGTCCTGTTCCCGGGCATCTGGAACTTCCCGTCCTGTTCCTGGCGATCTGGAACTTCCTGTCCTCTTCCCGGAGATCTGGAACTTCCCGTCATATTCCCGGGGATATGGAACTTCCTGTCCTGTTCCCGGGGATCTTGAACTTCCGGTTCCCGTGGATCTGGAATTTCCTGTCCTGTTCCCGGGGTTCTGGAACTTCCTGTCCTCTTCCCGTGGATCTGGAACTTCCTGTCCTGTTCCCGGGGATCTGGAACGTCTTGTCCTGTGTCCCGGGGATCTGGAACTTCCTGTCCTCTTCCCGGGGATCCTGAACTTCCTGTTCGGTTCCCGGGGATCTGGAACATCCTGTCCTGTGTCCCGGGGAACTGGAACTTCCTGTCCTGTTCCCGGGCATCTGGCACTTCCTGTCCTGTTTCCGGGGATCTGGAATTTCCTGTCCTGTTGCCGGGAATCTGGAACTTCCTGTCCTGTTCCCGGGGATCTGGAACTTCCTGTCCTGTTCCCGGGGATCTGGAAATTCCTGTCCTGTTCCCATGGATATGGAACTTCCTGTCCTGTTCCCGGGGATCTGGAACTTCCTGTCCTATTCCCGGGGATCTGGAACTTCCTGTCCTGTTCCCGGATATCTGAAACTTCCTGTCCGGTTCCCGCGGATCTGGAACTTCCTGTGCTGTTCCCGGCGATCTGGAACTTCCTGTCCGGTTCTCGGAGTTCTGGAACTTCTTGTCCTGTTCACCGGGGATCTGGAACATACTTTCCTGTTGCCGGGGATCTGGAACTTCCTGTCCTGTGTCCCGGGGAACTGGAACTTCCTGTCCTGTTCCCAGTCATCTGGCACTTCCTGTCCTGTTTCCGGGGATCTGGAATTTCCTGTCCTGTTGCCGGGAATCTGGAACTTCCTGTCCTGTTCCCGGGGATCTGGAACTTCCTGTCCTGTTCCCGGGGATCTGGAAATTCCTGTCCTGTTCCCATGTATATGGAACTTCCTGTCCTGTTCCCGGGGATCTGGAACTTCCTGTCCTATTCCCGGGGATCTGGAACTTCCTGTCCTGTTCCCGGATATCTGAAACTTCCTGTCCGGTTCCCGCGGATCTGGAACTTCCTGTGCTGTTCCCGGAGATCTGGAACTTCCTGTCCGGTTCTCGGGGTTCTGGAACTTCTTGTCCTGTTCACCGGGGATCTGGAACATCCTTTCCTGTTTCCGGGGATCTGGAACTTCCTGTCCTGTGTCCCGGGGATCTGGAACTTCCGGTCCTGTTCCCGGGGATCTGGAACTTCCTTTTCCCGGCCATCTGGAACTTCCTGTCCTCTTCCCGGGGATCTGGAACTTTCTGTCCTGTTTCCGGGGATCTGGAACCTCCTCTTCCTGGGAATCTGGAATTTCCTGTCCTGTTCCTGGAGATCTGGAACTTCCCGTCCTGTTCCTGGCGATCTGGAACTTCATGTCCTGTTCCCGGAGATCTGGAACTTCCTGTCCTGTTTCCGGGGATCTGGAACTTCCTGTCCTATTCCCAGGGCTCTGGAACTTCCTGTCCTGTTCCCGGCAATCTGGAACTTCCTGACCTGTGTCCCGGGGATCTGGAAATTCCTGTCCTGTTCCCAAGGATCTGGAACTTCCTGTCCTGTTCCCGGTGATCTGGAAGTTCCTGTCCTGTTCCCGGGGATCTGGGACATCCTGTTCTGTTCCCGGGGATCCTGAAATTCCTGTTTGGTTCCAGGGTATCTGGAACTTCCTGTCCTGTGTCCCGGGGATCTGGAACTTCCTGTACTGTTCCCGGGGATATGGAACTTCCTGTCCTGTTCCCGGGCATCTGGAATTTCCTGTCCTGTACACAGAGATCTGGAACTTCCTGTCCTGTTCCCGGGGATCTGGAAATTCCTGTCCTGTTCCCGGGTATCTGGAACTTCCTGTTCTGTTCCCGGGTATCTGGAACTTCCTTTTCCCGGGGATCTGCAACTTCCTGTCCTGTTCCCTGGGATCTGGTACTTCATGTCCTGTTCCCAGGGATCTGGAACTTCCTGTCCTGTTCCCGGGGATCTTGATCTTCCTGTCGTTTTTCCGGGGATCTGGAAATTCCTGTCCTGTGTCCCGGGGATCTGGAACTTCCTTTCCTGTGTCCCGGAGATCTGGAACTTCCTGTCCTGTTGCCGGGGATCTGGAACTTCCTGTCCTGTTCCCGGCAATCTGGAACTTCCGGTCCTGTTCCCGGGGATCTGGAACTTCCTGTCCTGTTCCCGGTGATCTGGAAGTTCCTGTCCTGTTCCCGGGGATCTGGGACATCCTGTTCTGTTCCCGGGTATCCTGAAATTCCTGTTTGGTTCCAGGGTATCTGGAACTTCCTGTCCTGTGTCCCGGGGATCTGGAACTTCCTGTACTGTTCCCGGGGATATGGAACTTCCTGTCCTGTTCCCGGGCATCTGGAATTTCCTGTCCTGTACCCGGAGATCTGGAATTTCCTGTCCTGTTCCCGGGGATCTGGAAATTCCTGTCCTGTTCCCGGGTATCTGGAACTTCCTGTTCTGTTCCCGGGTATCTGGAACTTCCTTTTCCCGGGGAACTGCAACTTCCTGTCCTGTTCCCTGGGATCTGGTACTTCATGTCCTGTTCCCAGGGATCTGGAACTTCCTGTCCTGTTCCCGGGGATCTGGATCTTCCTGTCATTTTTCCGGGGATCTGGAAATTCCTGTCCTTTGTCCCGGTGATCTGGAACTTCCTTTCCTGTGTCCCAGGGATCTGGAACTTCCTGTTCCCGGCCATCTGGATCTTCCTGTTCTGTTCCCGGGGATCTGGAACTTCCTGTCCTGTCTCCCGGGGATCTGGAACTTCCTGTCCTGTTCCCGGGGATCTGGAACTTTCTGTCCTGTTCCTGGGATCTGGAACTTCCTGTCCTGTTCCCAGGGATCTGGAAGATCCTGTCCTTTTCCCGGGATCTGGAACTTCCTGTCCTGTTCCCGGGGATTTGGAACTTCCTATCCTGTTCCTGGGGATCTGGAACTTCCTGTTCTGTTCCCGGGTATCTGGAACTTCCTGTTCCCGGGGATCTGCAACTTCCTGTCCTGTTCCAGGGGATCTGGTACTTCGTGTCCTTTTCCCGGGGATCTGGAACTTCCTGTCCTCTGTCCCGGGGATCTGGAATGTCCTCTCTTGTTCCCGGGTATCTGGACCTTCCTGTCCTGTGTTCCGGGGATCTGGAAATTCTTGTCCTGGTCCAGGTCATCTGGAAATTCCTGTCCTGTTCTGTTCCCAGGGATCTGGAACTTCCTGTCCTGTTCCCGGGGTTCTGGAACTTCCTGTCTTGTTCGTGGGATCTGGAACTTCCTGTCTGGTTCCCGGGGATCTGGAAATTCCTGTCCTGTTCCCATGGATATGGAACTTCCTGTCCTGTTCCCGGGGATCTGGAACTTCCTGTTCACGGGGATCTGGAACTTCCTTTTCTGTTCCCAGGGATTTGGAACTTCCTGTCCTGTGTCCCGGGTATCTGGAACTTCCGGTCCTGTTCCCGGGGATCTGGAACTTCCTGTTCCCGGCCATCTGGAACTTCCTGTCCTCTTCCCGGGGATCTGGAACTTCCTGTCCTGTTTCCGGGGATCTGGAACTTCCTGTCCTGTTCCCAGGGCTCTGGAATTTCCTGTCCTGTTCCCCACAATCTGGAACTTAGTGACCTGCGTCCCGGGGATCTGGAACTTCCTGTTCTGTTCCCGGGGATCTTGAACTTCCTGTTCCCGGGGATCTGGAACTTCCTGTCCTGTTCCCGGGGATCTGGAAATTCCTGTCCGGTTCCCGGGGATCTGGAAATTCCTGTCCTGTTCCCATGGATCTGGAACTTCCTGTCCTGTTCCCGGTGATCTGGAACTTCCTGTCCTATTCTCGGGGATCTGGAACTTCCTGTCCTGTTCTTGGGGATCTGGAAATTCCGGTTCCCGGGGATCTGGAATTTCCTGTCCTGTTCCCGGGGTTCTGGAACTTCCTGTCCTCTTCCCATGGATCTGGAACTTCCTGTCCTGTTCCCGGTGATCAGGAATTTCCTGTCCTGTTCCCGGGGATCTGGGACATGCTGTTCTGTTCCCGGGTATTCTGAACTTCCTGTTCGGTTCCCGGGGATCTGGAACTTTCTGTCTTGTGTGCCGGGGATCTTGAAATTCCTGTCCTATTCCCGGGGATCTGGAACTTCCTGTCCTGTGTCCCGGGGATCTGGAACTTCCTGTCCTGTTCCCGGGCATCTGGCACTTCCTGTCCTGTTTCCGGGGATCTGGAATTTCCTGTCCTGTTCCCGGGAATCTGGAACTTCCTGTCCTGTTCCCGGGGATCTGGAACTTCCTGTCCTGTTCCCAGGGTTCTGGAACTTCCTGTCTTGTTCGTGGGATCTGGAACTTCCTGTCCGGTTCCCGGGGATCTGGAAATTACTGTCCTGTTCCCATGGATATGGAACTTCCTGTACTGTTCCCGGGGATCTGGAACTTCCTGTCCTGTTTCCGGGGATCTGGAACTTCCTGTCCTGTGTCCCGGGGATCTGGAACTTCCTCTCCTGTTCCCAGGCATCTGGAAATTCCTGTCCTGTTCCCATGGATATGGAACTTCCTGTCCTGTCCCCGGGGATCTGGAACTTCCTGTCCTGTGTCCCGGGGATCTGGAACTTCCTGTCCTGTTCCCGGGCATCTGGCACTTCCTGTCCTGTTTCCGGGGATCTGGAATTTCCTGTCCTGTTCCCGGGAATCTGGAACTTCCTGTCCTGTTCCCGGGGATCTGGAACTTCCTGTCCTGTTCCCGGGGATCTGGAAATTCCTGTCCTGTTCCCATGGATATGGAACTTCCTGTCCTGTTCCCGGGGATCTGGAACTTCCTGTCCTATTCCCGGGGATCTGGAACTTCCTGTCCTGTTCCCGGATATCTGAAACTTCCTGTCCCGTTACCGCGGATCTGGAACTTCCTGTCCTGTTCCCGGAGATCTGGAACTTCCTGGCCGTTTCTCGGGGTTCTGGAACTTCTTGTCCTGTTCAACGGGGATCTGGAACATCCTTTCCTGTTGCCGGGGATCTGGAACTTCATGTCCTGTGTCCAGGGGATCTGGAACTTCCTGTCCTGTTCCCGGGGATCTGGAACTTCCTGTCCTGTTCCCGGGTATCTGGAACTTCCTGTTCTGTTCCCGGGTATCTGGAACTTCCTTTTCCCGGGGATCTGCAACTTCCTGTCCTGTTCCCTGGGATCTGGTACTTCATGTCCTGTTCCCAGGGATCTGGAACTTCCTGTCCTGTTCCCGGGGATCTGGATCTTCCTGTCATTTTTCCGGGGATCTGGAAATTCCTGTCCTGTGTCCCGGGGATCTGGAACTTCCTTTCCTGTGTCCCGGGGATCTGGAACTTCCTGTTCCCGGCCATCTGGATCTTCCTGTTCTGTTCCCGGGGATCTGGAACTTCATGTCCTGTGTCCCGGGGATCTGGATCTTCCTGTCCTGTTCCCGGGGATATGGAACTTCCTCTCCTTTTCCCGGGCTTCTGGAAATTCCTGTCCCGTTCTGTTCCCAGGTATCTGGAACTTCCTGTCCTGTTCCCGGGGATCTGGAACTTTCTGTCCTGTTCCTGGGATCTGGAACTTCCTGTCCTGTTCCCGGGGATCTGGAAGATCCTGTCCTTTTCCCGGGATCTGGAACTTCCTGTCCTGTTCCCGGGGATCTGGAAGATCCTGTCCTTTTCCCGGGATCTGGAACTTTCTGTCCTGTTCCTGGGATCTGGAACTTCCTGTCCTGTGTCCCGGGGATCTGGAATGTCCTCTCCTGTTCCCGGGGATCTGGAACTTCCTGTTCCCGATCATCTGGAACTTCCTGTAATGTTCCCGGGTATCTGGACCTTCCTGTCCTGTGTTCCGGGGATCTGGAAATTCTTGTCCTGGTCCCGGTCATCTGGAAATTCCTGTCCTGTTCTGTTCCCAGGGATCTGGAACGTCCTGTCCTGTTCCCGGGGTTCTGGAACTTCCTGTCTTGTTCGTGGGATCTGGAACTTCCTGTTCCCGGCCATCTGGATCTTCCTGTTCTGTTCCCGGGGATCTGGAACTTCCTGTCCTGTGTCCCGGGGATCTGGAACTTCCTGTCCTGTTCCTGGGGATATGGAACTTCCTCTCCTTTTCCCGGGCTTCTGGAAATTCCTGTCCCGTTCTGTTCCCAGGGATCTGGAACTTCCTGTCCTGTGTCCCGGGGATCTGGAACTTCCTGTACTGTTCCCGGGGATATGGAACTTCCTGTCCTGTTCCCGGGCATCTGGAACTTCCCGTCCTGTTCCTGGTGATCTGGAACTTCCTGTCCTCTTCCCAGAGATCTGGAACTTCCCGTCATATTCCCGGGGATATGGAACTTCCTTTCCTGTTCCCGGGGATCTTGAACTTCCGGATCCCGTGGATCTGGAATTTCCTGTCCTGTACCCGGAGATCTGGAACTTCCTGTTCCCGGCCATCTGGATCTTCCTGTTCTGTTCCCGGTGATCTGGAACTTCCTGTCCTGTGTCCCGGGGATCTGGAACTTCCTGTCCTGTTCCCAGGGATCTGGAAATTCCTGTCCTGTTCCCGGGGATCTGGAACTTTCTGTCCTGTTCCTGGGATCTGGAACTTCCTGTCCTGTTCCCGGGGATCTGGAACTTCCTGTCCTGTTCCTGGGGATCTGGAACTTCCTGTTCTGTTCCCGGGTATCTGGAATTTCCTGTTCCCGGGGATCTGCAACTTCCTGTCCTGTTCCAGGGGATCTGGTACTTCGTGTCCTGTGTTCCGGGGATCTGGAAATTCTTGTCCTGGTCCCGGTCATCTGGAAATTCCTGTCCTGTGTCCCATGTATCTGGAACTTCCGGTCCTGTTCCCGGGGATCTGGAACTTCCTGTTCCCGGCCATCTGGAACTTCCTGTCCTCTTCCCAGGGATCTGGAACTTCCTGTCCTGTTTCCGGGGATCTGGAACTTCCTGTCCTGTTCCCAGGGCTCTGGAATTTCCTGTCCTGTTCCCGACAATCTGGAACTTCCTGACCTGTGTCCCGGGGATCTGGAACTTCCTGTTCCTGGGGATCTGGAATTTCCTGTCCTGTTCCCGGGCATCTGGAACTTCCCGTCCTGTTCCTGGTGATCTGGAACTTCCTGTCCTCTTCCCGCAGATCTGGAACTTCCCGTCATATTCCCGGGGATCTGGAATTTCCTGTCCTGTTCCCGGGGTTCTGGAACTTCCTGTCCTCTTCCCGTGGATCTGGAACTTCCTGTCCTGTTCCCGGGGATCTGGAACGTCTTGTCCTGTGTCCCGGGGATCTGGAACTTCCTGTCCTGTTCCCGGGGATCCTGAACTTCCTGTTCGGTTCCCGGGGATCTGGAACATCCTGTCCTGTGTCCCGGGGAACTGGAACTTCCTGTCCTGTTCCCGGGCATGTGGCACTTCCTGTCCTGTTTCCGGGGATCTGGAATTTCCTGTCCTGTTGCCGGGAATCTGGAACTTCCTGTCCTGTTCCCGGGGATCTGCAACTTCCTGTCCTGTTCCCTGGGATCTGGTACTTCATGTCCTGTTCCCAGGGATCTGGAACTTCCTGTCCTGTTCCCGGGGATCTGGATCTTCCTGTCATTTTTCCGGGGATCTGGAAATTCCTGTCCTGTGTCCCGGGGATCTGGAACTTCCTTTCCTGTGTCCCGGGGATCTGGAACTTCCTGTTCCCGGCCATCTGGATCTTCCTGTTCTGTTCCCGGGGATCTGGAACTTCATGTCCTGTGTCCCGGGGATCTGGATCTTCCTGTCCTGTTCCCGGGGATATGGAACTTCCTCTCCTTTTCCCGGGCTTCTGGAAATTCCTGTCCCGTTCTGTTCCCAGGGATCTGGAACTTCCTTTTCTGTTCCCGGGGATCTGGAACTTTCTGTCCTGTTCCTGGGATCTGGAACTTCCTGTCCTGTTCCCGGGGATCTGGAACTTCCTGTCCTGTTCCTGGGGATCTGGAACTTCCTGTTCTGTTCCCGGGTATCTGGAACTTCCTGTTCCCGGGGATCTGCAACTTCCTGTCCTGTTCCAGGGGATCTGGTACTTCGTGTCCTGTGTTCCGGGGATCTGGAAATTCTTGTCCTGGTCCCGGTCATCTGGAAATTCCTGTCCTGTTCTGTTCCCAGGGATCTGGAACTTCCTTTTCTGTTCCCGGGGATCTGGAACTTCCTGTCCTGTGTCCCATGTATCTGGAACTTCCGGTCCTGTTCCCGGGGATCTGGAACTTCCTGTTCCCGGCCATCTGGAACTTCCTGTCCTCTTCCCAGGGATCTGGAACTTCCTGTCCTGTTTCCGGGGATCTGGAACTTCCTGTCCTGTTCCCAGGGCTCTGGAATTTCCTGTCCTGTTCCCGACAATCTGGAACTTCCTGACCTGTGTCCCGGGGATCTGGAACTTCCTGTTCCTGGGGATCTGGAATTTCCTGTCCTGTTCCCGGGCATCTGGAAATTCCCGTCCTGTTCCTGGTGATCTGGAACTTCCTGTCCTCTTCCCGGAGATCTGGAACTTCCCGTCATATTCCCGGGGATCTGGAATTTCCTGTCCTGTTCCCGGGGTTCTGGAACTTCCTGTCCTCTTCCCGTGGATCTGGAACTTCCTGTCCTGTTCCCGGGGATCTGGAACGTCTTGTCCTGTGTCCCGGGGATCTGGAACTTCCTGTCCTGTTCCCGGGGATCCTGAACTTCCTGTTCGGTTCCCGGGGATCTGGAACATCCTGTCCTGTGTCCCGGGGAACTGGAACTTCCTGTCCTGTTCCCGGGCATGTGGCACTTCCTGTCCTGTTTCCGGGGATCTGGAATTTCCTGTCCTGTTGCCGGGAATCTGGAACTTCCTGTCCTGTTCCCGGGGATCTGCAACTTCCTGTCCTGTTCCCTGGGATCTGGTACTTCATGTCCTGTTCCCAGGGATCTGGAACTTCCTGTCCTGTTCCCGGGGATCTGGATCTTCCTGTCATTTTTCCGGGGATCTGGAAATTCCTGTCCTGTGTCCCGGGGATCTGGAACTTCCTTTCCTGTGTCCCGGGGATCTGGAACTTCCTGTTCCCGGCCATCTGGATCTTCCTGTTCTGTTCCCGGGGATCTGGAACTTCATGTCCTGTGTCCCGGGGATCTGGATCTTCCTGTCCTGTTCCCGGGGATATGGAACTTCCTCTCCTTTTCCCGGGCTTCTGGAAATTCCTGTCCCGTTCTGTTCCCAGGGATCTGGAACTTCCTGTCCTGTTCCCGGGGATCTGGAACTTTCTGTCCTGTTCCTGGGATCTGGAACTTCCTGTCCTGTTCCCGGGGATCTGGAAGATCCTGTCCTTTTCCCGGGATCTGGAACTTCCTGTCCTGTTCCCGGGGATCTGGAAGATCCTGTCCTTTTCCCGGGATCTGGAACTTTCTGTCCTGTTCCTGGGATCTGGAACTTCCTGTCCTGTGTCCCGGGGATCTGGAATGTCCTCTCCTGTTCCCGGGGATCTGGAACTTCCTGTTCCCGATCATCTGGAACTTCCTGTAATGTTCCCGGGTATCTGGACCTTCCTGTCCTGTGTTCCGGGGATCTGGAAATTCTTGTCCTGGTCCCGGTCATCTGGAAATTCCTGTCCTGTTCTGTTCCCAGGGATCTGGAACGTCCTGTCCTTTTCCCGGGGATCTGGAACTTCCTGTCCGATTCCCGGGGATCTGGATCTTCCTGTCCAGTTTCCGGGGATCTGGACCTTCCTGTCCTGTGTCCCGGGGATCTGGAACTTCCTGTCTTGTTCGTGGGATCTGGAACTTCCTGTTCCCGCTGCAGTGACTCCGCTCCACCTCCCCCGTAGATCCCGTTTTCGCTCCCCTGGGCAGATCTCGAGTTCGAGCCCCCGGTTGTGTCCAGAGTTCGAGCCGCCCCTGCGTGGGTCCCGAGTTCGAGCATCGGGCAGGTCCCGAGTTCGAGCCCCTGGGAGGGTCACGAGTTCGAGCCCCCCGCCCCGCAGACAGCGCCCGGGTTCCAGGACTCGGGCCACCAGTGCGAGGTGTCGCCGGGCGAGGTGCGGCTGGTGCAGCGGGTCGGGGCGCGGCCGACGGCGGAGAAGGGGCGGGCGTTCAGGAACGAGAGGCGGGCGCTGAGGGGAGTGCGGGCGGTCCCAGGTGTGGGTTCCGATTTTATATTTATTTATTGTGTGTACAATATTCTAATACTTACATTTATCCTGTGTACTATATTCTAATGTTTATATTTATTTATTATGCGTACAATATTAGAATTTTTATATTTATTATGCGTGCAATATTCTAATTTTTATACTTATTATGCATACAATATTCTAATTATTATGCTTATTATGCAAACAATATTCTAATTTTTTATATATATTCATGATGTATGCCATATTCTATTTTTTACATTTATTTATTCTGTATACCATATTCTGATTTTTATATTTATTTATTATATAGGCAATATTCTACATTTATATTTATTTATTCATTATGTATACAAATTATTTACTTATTTACTAAGTATACAATATTCTAATTTTATATTTATTTATTTGTTATATATACAATATTCTAATTTTATGTAGATTTACTGTGTATACAATATTCTACATGTCTTTTATATTTATTTTTATATTTATTGTGCATAGGATATTCTTATTTTTATATATATTTATCATGGATAAACTATTCTAATTTTTTTTATTTCTTGATCAGTGAGATTTAACAAGCCAGAGAGAACGGAAAGTTCCGGATCCACGGGAATGGAATGTTCTAGAAACCGGGGAACAGGAAGTTGTAGAAAGTTCTAGAACCCCCGAGAACAGGAAGTTGTAGAACATTCTAGACCCCCCGGGAACAGGAAGTTGTAGAAAGTTCTGAATCCCCGAGGACAGGAAGTTGTAGAAAGTTCTGGACCCCCAAGGAAAGGGAGTTGTAGAATGATCTAGAACCCCAGGAACAGAAAGTTGTAGAAAGTTCTAGAACCCCGAGGACAGGAAGTTGTAGAAAGTTCTAGAACCCCGAGGACAGGAAGTTGTAGAAAGTTATGGATCCCCAGGGGACAGGAAGTAGTAGAAATTTCTATCTATCTATCTATCTTTATTTCTTTATTTATTGGTGTTCCGAGACAGGGTTTCCCTCCCCGCGGCTTTTTAGGTGCCCGTCCCCGGTCCTCGCTCCTGTGGACCAGTCTGGACTCGAACCCAGACCCTACGGCCATTAATGGAACCCTTGAAGATAGACTCAGAGAGAAATTAAAAAACCAATAAAAACAATGAAAATAAGATAAAAGAATGGTTTCCGCAAAGCCTGGACGCCATCCCTGGGGTGTGTTTGTTTTTCTTAAATATATAAATTAGAATATTGTATCCATTATGAATAAATATAAAAATAGAATATTGTAAACATAATAAATAAATTATTAGAATATTGTATCCATAAAAAGAGATAAATATAAAAATTAGAATGTTGTATACATAATATGCGTGAGTGGGCGGGGCCTGCCTGAGGGTGCGGGGCCTGCGTGAGTCTGCAGGGCCTGCGCAAGGGGGCGTGGTCTGCGTGTGGGGGCGTGGCCTGCGTGAGGGGGCATGGACAGTGTGACGGGCGTGGCCTGCGTGAGGGGGCGGGGCCTGCGTGAGGGGGCGGGACCTGCATGAGTGTGCGGGGCCTGCGTGAGGGGGCAGGGCCTGCGCGAGGGGGCGTGGCCATATATCCCCGAAGATTCGGCCTGCAGGCCGGCTGCTCCATACAATTACTACATCTCCCATGATTCCCCCGGGGCGGGGTCTGCACGAGGGGGCGTGGTCTGCGTGTGGGGGCGTGGCCTGCGTGAGGGGGCGTGGTCGGCCTGAGGGGAGGGGCCTGCGTGAGTCTGCAGGGACTGCGCGAGGGGGCGTGGTCTGCGTGAGGGGGCGTGGTCTGCGTTAGGGGGTGGGCCTGCGTGTGTGGGCGTGGTCTCCGTGAGGGTGAGTGGCCTGCGTGAGGGGGCGGGGCCATATATCCCCAACATTTCCGCCTGCCAGCAGGCTGTTCCACACAACTACTACATCTCCCATGATTCCCCGGGGCGGGGCCTGCGAGAGGGGGCGTGGTCTGCGTGAGAGTCGGGGCCTGCGTGAGGGGGCGTGGTCTGCGTGTGGGGCGTGGCCTGCGTGAGGGGGCGTGGTCTGCGTGAGGGGGCGTGGTCTGCGTGTGGGGCGTGGCCTGCACGAGGGGGCGTGGTCTGTGTGAGGGGGCGTGGTCTGCGTGAGAGTCGGGGCCTGCGAGAGGGGGCGTGGTCTGAATGAGGGGAGGGGCCTGCGTGAGGGGGCAGGGCCTGCACGAGAGTGCATGGCCTGCGTGAGGGGGTGTGGTCTGTGTGACGGGCATGGTCTGCGTGAGGGAGCGTGGTCTGTGTGAGGGGGCGTGGTCTGTGTGAGGGGCGGGGCCTGTGTGATGGGGCGTGGTCTGCGTAAGGTGAGGGGCCTGCGTGAGAGTGCAGGGCCTGCATGAGTCTGCAGGGCCTGCGCGAGGGTGCGTGGTCTTCTTAAACAATGGCTTCTTTTTTCGGAGAAACTAGTGTACGTTTCTCACAAAAGTATTTCAAGAAATTCATACATTTTCCAAGGAACATGATTATCGTTGGACGTAAAGGGTCTACAGAGAACAGGAACACTGTTCACACTTGTAACACTACTTTGACATATAGCAAACAACGGCTTCGCTTTTCAGAGAAACACGTGTGCGTTTCTCACAAAAGCAGTTCATGAAATTCATACACTTTCAAAAGAACATGATTATCTTTCGAAGTAAAGGTTCTACAGAGAACAGGAACACTGTTCTCACTTCCAGCAATACTTTGATATATAGCAAACAACGTCTTCTCTTTTCAGAGAAACACATGGGCGTTTCTCACAGAAGCATTTCTTTAATTTCATACACTTTCCAAAGAACATCATTATCTTTCGAAATAAAGATTCCCCAGAGAACAGGAACACTGTTCTCACTTCTGACAATACTTTGACAAATCTTAAACAACGGCTTCTTTTTTCGGAGAAACTAGTGTACGTTTCTCACAAAAGTATTTCAAGAAATTCATACATTTTCCAAGGAACATGATTATCGTTGGACATAAAGGGTCTACAGAGAACAGGAACACTGTTCACACTTCTTACACTACTTTGACATATAGCAAAATACGGCTTCGCTTTTCAGAGAAACACATGTGCGTTTCTCACAAAAGCATTTCTTGAAATTCATACACTTTCAAAAGAACATGATTATCTTTCGAAGTAAAGGTTCTCAGAGAACAGGAACACTGTTCTCACTTCTGACAATACTTTGACAAATCTCAAACAACGGCTTTCCCTTTCGGAGAAACATGTACATTTCTCACAAAAGCATTTCATGAAATTCATACATTTTCCCCTCCCCGCCCCTCAGCTTTGACCCCAGCAGCCAGGATTTGCCCCGGGAGCCGCGAATGCCCTGGGGTCCCAGGTAGGGACTTCTCATTTGAAAGGGGGATCCGAGGGGTCCCAAGGTGGGGACTTCTCATTTGAAAGGGGGATCTGAGGACGCTCGTGGATCCTGCGTTTCTTCGTGTTTGCTTGCTTTATAGATTTACCATGGGTAAAATAGTCTGATTTTATGTTTATTTATTATGTACACAATATTCTGATTTTTATATTTATTTATTATACATACAATACGCTGATTTTTACATTTATCTATCATGCACACAATATTCTAATTTTTCATGTATTCATCTACCACGCGTACAACATTCTCATTTCCACGTCTATTTCACTGTACGCTTGCTGGGACTCGAACTCGGGACCCCCCAGCCCCCGCCCCCCCGCCCACCAGAACTCGCACCCGGGCCCACCGCGGGCCTGGTAGACGATGGCGTTGGCTGCGCAGGTCCAGGCAGCGGAAGCCATGCAGCAGCAGCAGGAACCTGAGGCAGAAGTCGCAGGACACCGGGCGCAGGGACGTCTTTCGCACCTGGGGCCGGGGTGTGGGGGGCGGGGTAGTTCAGTGGTAAGCGCAGCCGCAGACAAAGCGGGGTAGGGGGGTTCAGTGGTCAGCGCAGCGGGGCGGCTCAGGGGTCGGCGCCCCCTTCGCCACCCCGCACGACCACCCCGACCCCCGACCCCCCGACAACCGACCCCCCGACCCCGCGGCGCAGAGCTCAGGAAGCGGTGCGTGGTCAGCGGGACGCCGTCCACGACCTCCACGCACATCTCCTCGGCGTGAGCGGCGCCATGGCCGCGTCCCAGGCCGTCGCCGTCTTCCTGCTGCCATGCGGGGGGGCGGCGGGTGGGGGGTTCCGGAAGGTTCTGCCGCTTCCTGTTCCCCGCCCGGGGGTTCTAGAACTTTCAACAACTTCCTGACCCCGGGGGTACAGAACTTTCTACAGTTTCCTGTCCTCGGGTGTCCAGAATTTTCTACAACTTCCTGTCCTCGGGGGTCTAGAAGTTTCTACAACTTCCTGTCCTCGGGGATTCAGAACTTTCTACAACTTCCTGTGCACGGGCTTCTAGAACTTTCTACAACTTCCTGTCCCCAGGGGTCCAGAACGTTCTACAACTTCCTGTTCCTGGGGGTCCAGAACTTTCTACCACTTCCAATCCTCAGGGGTTCCAGAACATTCTACAACTTCCTGACCTCGGGGTTCTAGAACGTTCCACAACTTCCTGTCCTCGGGGGTCTAGAACTTTCTACAACTTCCTGTCCTCGGGGTTCTAGAACTTTCTACAACTTCCTGTCCTTGGGGATCCAGAACTTTCTACAACTTCCTGTCCTCGGGGATCCAGAACTTTCTACAAATTCCTGTCCGCGGGGGTCCAGAACTTTCTACAACTTCCTGTCCTTGGGGATCCAGAACTTTCTACAACTTCCTGTTCCCAGGGGTCCAGAACTTCCTGTCCTCGGGGTTCCAGAATTTTCTGCCACTTCCTGTCCTCGGGGATCCAGAACTTTCTACAACTTCCTGTATAGGGGGTCCAGAAATTTCTACCACTTCCTGTCCTCGGGGTTCCAGAACTTTCTACAACTTCTTATCCTCAGGGGGTCCTGAAATTTCTCCAACTTCTTGTCCTTGGATATCCAGAGCTTTCAACAACTTTCTGTCCTCAGGGTTCTAGTACTTTCTACAACTTCCTGTCCTCGGGGTTCTAGAACTTTCTATACTTCCTGTTCCCGGGGGTTCTAGAACTTTCAACCACTTCCTGTCCTCGGGGATCCAGAGCTTTGTCCAACTCCCTGTCTTTGGGGGTCCAGAACTTTGTACAACTTCCTGTAATCGGGGATCCACAACTTTCTACAACTTCCTGTCCTCAGGGTCCACAACTTTCTACAACTTCCTGTCCTCGGGGATCCAGAACTTTCTACAACTTCTTTTCCCCAGAGATCCAGAACTTTCTACAACTTCCAGTCCTCGGGGATATAGAACTTTCTACAACTTCTTTTCCCCCGAGATCCAGAACTTTCTACAACATCCTGTCCTCCGGGATCCAGAACTTTCTACAACTTCCTGTCCTCGGGGGTCCAGAACATGATACAACTTCCTGTTCTCTGGCTTCTAGAACTTTCTACAACTTCCTGTCCCCGGGGTTCTAGAACTTTCTACAACTTCCTGTCCTCGGGGGTCCAGAATGTTCTAAAAATTCTTCTTCAAGGGGGTCCAGAACTTACTACAACTTCCTGTTCCTGGGGATCCAGAACTTTCTACAACTTCCTGTCCTCGGGGTTCTAGAACTTTCTATAACTTCCTGTTACCGGGGGTTCTAGGACTTTCTACAACTTCCTGTCTTCGGGGGTCCAGAACTTTCTACAACTTCCTGTCCCCGGGGATCCAGAACTTTCTAAAACTTCCTGTTTTCGGGGATCCAGAACTTTGTCCAACTCCCTGTCCTCAGGGATCCAGAACTTTCTACAACTTCCTTTTCCCGGGGGGTCCAGAACTTTCTACAACTTCCTGTCCTCTGGGATCCAGATCTTTCCACAACTTCCTGTCCTCAAGGTTCTAGAATTTTCTACAACTTCCTTTCCCCGGGGATCCAGAACTATCTACCACTTCCTGTCCTCGGTGATCCAGAACTTTCTACAACTTCCTGTCCTCGGGGATCCAGAACTTTCTACAATTTCCTGTCCTCGGGGTTCAAGAACTTTCTACAACTTCCTGTCCTCGGGGATCCAGAACTTTCTACAACTTCCTGTCCTCACGGATACAGAACTTTTTACCACTTCCTGTCCTCGCGGTTCCAGAACTTTCTGCCACTTCCTGTCCTCGGGGGTCCAGAACTTTCTGCCATTTCCTGTCCTCGGGGATCCAGAACTTTCTACATTTTCCTGTCCTTGGGGTCCAGAACTTTCTACCACTTCCTGTCCCTGGGGTTTCAGAACTTTCTACAACTTCCTGTCCTCGGGTGTGCCAGAACTTTCTACAAATTCCTGTGCTCGGGGATCCAGAATTTTCTACAACTTCCTGTCCTCAGGGGTTCCAGAATTATCTACAACTTCCTGTCCTCGGGTGTGCCAGAACTTTCTACAAATTCCTGTTCCCCGGGTTCTAGAATTTTCTACAACTTCCTTTCCACGGGGGTCCAGAACTTTCTACCACTTCCTGTACTCAGGGGTTCTAGAACTTTCTACCACTTCCTATTTCAGGGGATCCAGAACTTCCTGTCCCCGTGGATCCAGAACTTTCTACCACTTTCTGTCCCCGGGGGTCCAGAACTTTCTACCACTTCCTGTCCACGGGGATCCAGAACTTTCTACAACTTCCTGTCCTCGGGGATCCAGAACTTTCCACAACTTCCTGTTCCCGGGGATCCATAAATTTCTACAACTTCCTGTCCTCGAGGGTCCAGAAATTTCTACCACTTCCTCTACTCGGGGGTCCAGAACTTTCTACCATTAACTGTCCTCGGGGATCCAGAACTTTCTGCAACTTCCTGTCCCCGGGGTTCCGGAACGTTCCGGGCGCGCACTCACCCGCGGCCGAGCCTGTAGACCAGGCAGCCGTCCTGGTGGAGACCTCGCACCCAGAGTGCCTTGTCCATGGCGCCGTGGACCCTCGCGCCCTCGCGGACCGTCACCTGCGGGGGGGGGAGGGGGGCGCCAGGACCCGATGATCATTTGTTAATATTATTATTTTTATCATGATTAATATTAATATCACTTGTTAATATCATCATCATTATTATTATCATCATTATCATTATTATTATTATGATCATTATTATTATTATCATTATTATTGTTGTTGCTATTATTATCATCATCATGATTATTAATATTACCATCATTGTTATTATCATCATTATTATTATCATTTATTACCATTATTATTATTATCATTATTATTATTACCATTATTATTATCATTATCATTATTATTATTATCATCATGATTATTATTATCATGATTATCATTATCATCATTATTATTATTATCATTATTATTATTATCATCATCATTATTATTATTATCATCATTATTATCATTATTATTTTCATTATCATTATCATTATTATTATTATCATCGTTATTATTATTCCACCCCCCGCTGTTGTCTGTGCTTAATATTTATTCATTTATCATGTACACAATATTCCACTTTTTATATTTACTTATTTTGTGTGCGGTATTCTAATTTTTATATTTATTTATTATGCATACCATGTTCTGTTTTTTGTGTTTATTGATTTATTAATTACGTATACAATATTCTAATTTTTATATTTATTTATCATGTATACAATATTCAAATTTTTAGATTTATTTATTACGTATACAATATTATAATTTTTATATTTATTTATCATGTATACAATATTCTAATTTTTTTATATTTATTGATCATGTCTACAATATTCTAACTCTTTTTGTATTTATTTATTATGTATACAATATTCTAATTTTTTATATTTATTGATCATATCTACAATATTCTAATTCTTTTTATATTTATTGATTATGGATGCAATATTCTAATTTTTTATATTTATTGATCATGTATACAATATTCTATTTTTATATTTATTTATTATGGATACAATATTCTAATTTTTATACTCATTTATCATGTATACAATATTCCAATTTTATATTTATTCATTATGTACACAATATTCTCATTTTATATTTATTTATCATGTATACAATATTCAAATTTTATATCTAATTATTATGTATACAATATTCTAATTTTGATATTTATTCATTATGTATACAATATTCCCATTTTATATTTATTTATCATGTATACAATATTCTAACTTTATAATTATTCAGTTTGTGTACAATATTCTCATTTTATATTTATTTATTGTGTATACAATATTCTAATTTTTATATTTATCATGGATACAATATTCTGATTTTTATATTTATTTATTATGGACACAATATTCTAATTTTATATTTACGCCCTCACGCCAACAGAGGTGAAAACATGGCGGATCAGAGCGCGCTGTGCCAGGTCCCTCGGCGGCCGCCATACAGCAGGGGATGATGGTGCATAAATGGCGGCCCCATTGGGGAAGTTCCGTACGTATCCGAGCGCGCGGTGCCCGGTTTCTCCGCGGCCGCCGTACAGCCGGGAATGACGGTGCAAATATGGCGGCCCCCATGGGGGAACTTTTGTAAGGATCGGCGCGCGCGGGGCCCGGTCCCTCGGCGGCCGCCACACAGCAGGGGATGACGTACATATGGGGAAAACGGTGCAAACATGGCGGCCCCCATCGGGGAACTTCCATAGGGATCCGAGTGCGCGGTGCCCGGTCCCTAGGCGGCCTCAGTTCAGCCGGGGATCACCATGCAAACATGGCGGCCCCCATGGGGGAACTTACGTACGGATCCGAGCGCGCGGTGCCCGGTCCCTCGGCGGCCGAGCAGCCAGGGGTACTGAGCACCCGGGGGTACCGAGCACCCGGGGGTACCGAGCACCCGGGGGTACCGAGCACCGAGCACCCAGGGGTACCAAGCACCGAGCACCCAGGGGCACCGAGCACCGAGCACCCAGGGGTACCGAGCACCGAGCACCCGGGGTACCGAGCACCGAGCACCGGGGGGTACCGAGCACCCAGGGGTACCGAGCACCGAGCACCCAGGGGTACCGAGCACCGAGCACCCAGGGGTACCGAGCACAGAGCACCCAGGGGTACCGACCACCGAGCACCCAGGAACAGGATGGGAAGTTCCAGATGCCCGGGAACAGGACAGGAAATTTCAGATCCCCAGGAACAGGAAGTTCCAGATCCTGGAAGCAGGACAGGAAGTTCCAGATGACCGGGAACAGGAAGGTCCATATCACCGAGACACAGGACAGGAAGTTCCAGATTCCCGGGAACAGGACAGGAAGTTCCAGATCCCCGGAAACAGGACAGGAAGTTCCAGATCCCCGGGAACAGGACAGGAAGTTCCAGATCCCCGGGAACAGGACATGAAGTTCCAAATCCCCGGGAACAGAAAAGGAAGTTCCAGATCCCCGTGAACAGGAAATTCCAGATCCCCGGGAACAGGACAGGAAGTTCCATATCCATGGGAACAGGACAGGAATTTCCAGATCCCCGGGAACCGGACAGGAAGTTCCAGATCCCACGAACAAGACAGGAAGGTCCAGATACCCGGGAACATTACAGGAAGTTCCAGATGATCGGGAACAGGAAGTTCCAGATCCCCGGGAACAGGAGAGGACATTCCAGATCCCTGGGACACAGGACAGGAAGATCCAGATCCCCGGAAACTGGACAGGAAGATCCAGATCCCCGGGAATCGGACAGGAAGTTCCAGATCCCCGGGAAAAGGACACGAAGTACCAGATCCCCTGGAACAGGACAGGAAGTTGCAGATCCCCGGGAACAGGAAGTTCCAGATACCCGGGAACAGAACAGGAAGTTCCAGATCCCCAGGAACAGGACAGGAAGTTCCAGATCCCCGGGAACAGGACAGGAAGTTCCAGATCCCGGGAAAAGGACAGGATCTTCTAGATCCCCGGGAACAGGACAGGAAGTTCCAGATCCCAGGAACAGGACAGAAAGTTCCAGATCCCCGGGAACAGGACAGGAAGTTCCAGATCCCTGGGAACAGAACGGGACAGGAATTTCCAGAAGCCCGGGAAAAGGAGAGGAAGTTCCATATCCCCGGAAACAGGACAGGAAGTTCCAGATCCCCGGGACACAGGACAGGAAGTTCCAGATCCCCGGGAACAGAACAGGAAGATCCAGATGGCCGGGAACAGGAAGTTCCAGATCCCCGGGACACAGGAAAGGAAGTTCCAGATCCCCGGGACACAGGACAGGAATTTCCAGATCCCCGGAAAAATGACAGGAAGATCCAGATCCCCGGGAACAGGACAGGAAGTTCCAGATCCCTGGGAACAGGACATGAAGTACCAGATCCCAGGGAACAGGACAGGAAGTTGCAGATCCCCGGGAAAAGGAAGTTCCAGATACCCGGGAACAGAACAGGAAGTTCCAGATATCCGGGAACAGGACAGGAAGTTCCAGATCCCCGGGAACAGGACAGGAAGTTCCAGATCCCCGGGACACAGGACAGGAAGTTCCAGATCCCCGGCAACAGGAGAGGATGTTCCAGATCCCCGTTGAACAGGACAAGAAGTTCCAGAACCCCGAGAACCGGCCAGGAAGTTCCAGATCTCCGGGAACAGGACAGGAAGTTCCAGATCCGTGGTAACCGGACAGGAACTTTCAGATATCCGGGAACAGGACAGGAAGTTCCAGATCCCCGGGAATAGGACAGGAAGTTCCAGATCCCCGGGAACAGGACAGGAAGTTCCATATCCATGGGAACAGGACAGGAATTTCCAGATCCCCGGGAACAGGACAGGAAGTTCCAGATCCCCGGGAACAGGACAGGAAGTTCCAGATTCCCGGGAACAGGACAGGAAATTCCAGATCCCCGGAAACAGGACAGGAAGTGCCAGATGCCCGGGAACAGGACAGGAAGTTCCAGATCCCCGGGACACAGGACAGGAAGTTCCAGATCCCCGGGACACAGGACAAGACGTTCCAGATCCCCGGGAACAGGACACGAAGTTCCATATCCACGGGAACAGGACAGGAATTTCCAGATGCCCGGGAACAGGAGAGGAAGTTCCAGATCCCCGGGACACAGGACAGGAAGTTCCAGATGCCCTGGAACAGGACAGGAAGTTCCAGATCCCCGGAAACAGGACAGGAAGTTCCAGATCCCCGGGAATAGGACAGGAATTTCAAGATCCCCGGGACACAAGACAGAAAGTTCCAGATCCCCGGGAACCGAACAGGAAGTTCAGAATACCCGGGAACAGAACAGCATGTCCCAGATCCCCGGGAACAGGACAGGAAATTCCAGATCACCGGGAACAGGACAGGAAGTTCCAGATCCATGGGAAGAGGACAGGACGTTCCAGATCCCCGGAAACAGGACAGGAAGTTCCAGATCCCCGGGAAGAGGACAGGAAGTTCCAGATTACCGGGAACAGGACAGGAAGTTCCAGATCCATGGGAACAGGACAGGAATTTCCAGATCCCCGGGAACCGGACAGGAAGTTCCAGATCCCCGGGAACAGGACAGGAAGTTCCAGATCCCCGGGAACAGGAAGTTCAAGATCCCCGGGAACAGAACAGGAAGTTCCAGATCCCCGGGACACAGGTCACTAAGTTCCAGATTGTCGGGAACAGGACAGGAAGTTCCAGATCCCCGGAAACAGGACAGGAAGTTCCAGATCCCCGGGAAGAGGACAGGAAGTTCCAGATGGCCGGGAACAGGAAGTTCCAGATCCCCGGGAACAGGACCGGAAGTTCCAGATACCCGGGACACAGGACAGGAAGTTCCAAATCCCCGGGAACAGAAAAGGAAGTTCCAGATCCCCGTGAACAGGAAATTCCAGATCCCCGGGAACAGGACAGGAAGTTCCATATCCATGGGAACAGGACAGGAATTTCCAGATCCCCGGGAACCGGACAGGAAGTTCCAGATCCCACGAACAAGACAGGAAGTTCCAGAACCCCGGGAACAGGACAGGAAGTTCCAGATCCCTGGGAACAGAACAGGACAGGAATTTCCAGATGACTGGGACCAGGACAAGAATTTCCAGATCCCCGGAACACAGGACAGGAAGGTCCAGATACCCGGGAACATTACAGGAAGTTCCAGATACCCGGGAACAGAACAGGAAGTTCCAGATATCCGGGAACAGGACAGGAAGTTCCAGATCCCCGGGAACAGGACAGGAAGTTCCAGATCCCCGGGACACAGGACAGGAAGTTCCAGATCCCCGGCAACAGGAGAGGATGTTCCAGATCCCCGTTGAACAGGACAAGAAGTTCCAGAACCCCGAGAACCGGCCAGGAAGTTCCAGATCTCCGGGAACAGGACAGGAAGTTCCAGATCCGCGGTAAACGGACAGGAACTTTCAGATATCCGGGAGCAGGACAGGAAGTTCCAGATCCCCGGGAATAGGACAGGAAGTTCCAGATCCCCGGAAACAGGACGGGAAGTTCCATATCCATGGGAACAGGACAGGAATTTCCAGATCCCCGGGAACAGGACAGGAAGTTCCAGATCCCCGGGAACAGGACAGGAAGTTCCAGATTCCCGGGAACAGGACAGGAAATTCCAGATCCCCGGAAACAGGACAGGAAGTGCCAGATGCCCGGGAACAGGACAGGAAGTTCCAGATCCCCGGGACACAGGACAGGAAGTTCCAGATCCCCGGGACACAGGACAAGACGTTCCAGATCCCCGGGAACAGGACACGAAGTTCCATATCCATGGGAACAGGACAGGAATTTCCAGATGCCCGGGAACAGGAGAGGAAGTTCCAGATCCCCGGGACACAGGACAGGAAGTTCCAGATGCCCTGGAACAGGACAGGAAGTTCCAGATCCCCGGAAACAGGACAGGAAGTTCCAGATCCCCGGGAATAGGACAGGAATTTCAAGATCCCCGGGACACAAGACAGAAAGTTCCAGATCCCCGGGAACCGAACAGGAAGTTCAGAATACCCGGGAACAGAACAGCATGTCCCAGATCCCCGGGAACAGGACAGGAAATTCCAGATCACCGGGAACAGGACAGGAAGTTCCAGATCCATGGGAAGAGAACAGGAAGTTCCAGATCCCCGGAAACAGGACAGGAAGTTCCAGATCCCCGGGAAGAGGACAGGAAGTTCCAGATTACCGGGAACAGGACAGGAAGTTCCAGATCCATGGGAACAGGACAGGAATTTCCAGATCCCCGGGAACCGGACAGGAAGTTCCAGATCCCCGGGAACAGGACAGGAAGTTCCAGATCCCCGGGAACAGGAAGTTCAAGATCCCCGGGAACAGAACAGGAAGTTCCAGATCCCCGGGACACAGGTCACTAAGTTCCAGATTGTCGGGAACAGGACAGGAAATTCCAGAGCCCTGGGAACAGGACAGGAAGTTCCAGATCCCCGGAAACAGGACAGGAAGTTCCAGATCCCCGGGAAGAGGACAGGAAGTTCCAGATGGCCGGGAACAGGAAGTTCCAGATCCCCGGGAACAGGACCGGAAGTTCCAGATACCCGGGACACAGGACAGGAAGTTCCAAATCCCCGGGAACAGAAAAGGAAGTTCCAGATCCCCGGGAACAGGAAATTCCAGATCCCCGGGAACAGGACAGGAAGTTCCATATCCATGGGAACAGGACAGGAATTTCCAGATCCCCGGGAACCGGACAGGAAGTTCCAGATCCCACGAACAAGACAGGAAGTTCCAGAACCCCGGGAACAGGACAGGAAGTTCCAGATCCCTGGGAACAGAACAGGACAGGAATTTCCAGATGACCGGGACCAGGACAAGAATATCCAGATCCCCGGAACACAGGACAGGAAGGTCCAGATACCCGGGAACATTACAGGAAGTTCCAGATGATCGGGAACAGGAAGTACCAGATCCCCGGGAACAGGAGAGGACATTCCAGATCCCCGGGACACAGGACAGGGAGTTCCAGATCCCCGGAAACTGGACAGGAAGATCCAGATCCCCGGGAATCGGACAGGAAGTTCCAGATCCCCGGGAAAAGGACACGAAGTACCAGATCCCCTGGAACAGGACAGGAAGTTGCAGATCCCCGGGAACAGGAAGTTCCAGATACCCGGGAACAGAAAAGGAAGTTCCAGATCCCCAGGAACAGGACAGGAAGTTCCAGATCCCCGGGAACAGGACAGGAAGTTCCAGATCCCAGGAACAAGACAGAAAGTTCCAGATCCCCGGGAACAGGACAGGAAGTTCCAGATCCCTGGGAACAGGACAGGAAGTTCCAGATCCCCGGGACACAGGACAGGAAGTTCCAGATCCCAGGGAACAGAACAGGAAGATCCAGATGGCCGGGAACAGGAAGTTCCAGATCTCCGGGTACAGGACAGGAATTTCCAGATGCCCGGGAACAGGACAGGAAGTTCCATATCCCCGGGAACAGTACAGGAATTTCCAGATCCCCGGGACACAGGACAGGAAGTTCCAGATCCCTGGGAACAGAACGGGACAGGAATTTCCAGAAGCCCGGGAAAAGGAGAGGAAGTTCCATATCCCCGGGAACAGGACAGGAAGTTCCAGATCCCCGGGACACAGGAAAGGAAGTTCCAGATCCCCGGGACTCAGGACAGGAAGTTCCAGATCCCCGGAAAAATGACAGGAAGATCCAGATCCCCGGGAACAGGACAGGAAGTTCCAGATCCCTGGGAACAGGACATGAAGTACCAGATCCCAGGGAACAGGACAGGAAGTTGCAGATCCCCGGGAAAAGGAAGTTCCAGATACCCGGGAACAGAACAGGAAGTTCCAGATACCCGGGAACAGGACAGGAAGTTCCAGATCCCCGGGAACAGGACAGGAAGTTCGAGATCTCCGGGTACAGGACAGGAAATTCCAGATGCCCGGGAACAGGACAGGAATTTCCATATCCCCGGGAACAGTACAGGAAGTTCCAGATCCCCGGGACACAGGACAGGAAGTTCCAGATACCCTGGAACCAAACAGGAATTTCAGGATCCCCGGGAACAGAACAGGATGTCCCAGATCCCCGGGAACAGGACAGGAACTTCCAGATCACCGGGAACAGGACAGGAAGTTCCAGATCCTTGGGAACAGAACAGGAATTTGTAGATCCCCGGGACACAGGTCAGGAAGTTACAGATTGCCGGGAACAGGACAGGAAGTTCCAGAGCCCTGGGAATAGGACAGGAAGTTCCAGATCCAAGGAAACAGGACAGGAAGTTCCAGATCTCCGGGAACAGGACATGAAGTTCCAGATCGCCAGGAACAGGACGGGAAGTTCCAGATCTCCAGGAACAGGACAGGAAATTCCAGATTCCCAGGAAGAGGAGGTTCCAGATCCCCGGAAACAGGACAGAAAGTTCCAGATCCCCGGGAAGAGGACAGGAAATTCCAGATGGCAGGGAACAGGAAGTTCCAGATCCCCGGGAACAGGACCGGAAGATCCAGATCCCCGGGACACAGGACAGGAAGTTCCAGATCCCCGGCAACAGGAAAGGATGTTCCAGATCCCCGGTGAACAGGACAAGAAGTTCCAGAACCCCGAGAACCGGACAGGAAGTTCCAGATCTCCGGGAACAGGACAGGAAGTTCCAGGTCCGCGGGAACCGGAAAGGAAGTTTCAGATATTCGGGAACAGGACAGGAAGTTCCAGATCCCCGGGAATAGGACAGGAAGTTCCAGATCCCCGGGAACAGGACAGGAAGTTCCATATCCATGGGAACAGGACAGGAATTTCCAGATCCCCGGGAACAGGACAGGAAGTTCCAGATCCCCGGGAACAGGACAGGAAGTTCCAGATTCCCGGCAACAGGACAGGAAATTCCAGATCCCCGGAAACAGGACAGGAAGTGCCAGATGCCCGGGAACAGGACAGGAAGTTCCAGTTCCCCGGGACACAGGACAGGATGTTCCAGATCCCCGGGAACCGAACAGGAAGTTCAGGATCCCCGGGAAGAGGACAGGAAGTTCCAGATCCCCGGGACACAGGACAAGACGTTCCAGATCCCCGGGAAAGGGACAGGAAGTTCCAGATCCACGGGAAGAGGACAGGAAGTTCCAGAAAACCGGGAACAGGACAGGAAATTCCAGATCCACGGGATCCGGAAGTTCAAGATCCCCGGGAACAGGACAGGAAGTTCCATATCCCCGGAAATATGACGGGAAGTTCCAGATCTCCGGGAAGAGGACAGGAAGTTCCAGATCACCAGGAACAGGACGGGAAGTTCCAGATGCCCGGGAACAGGACAAGAAATTCCAGATCCCCAGGAACAGGAAGTTCCAGATCCCCGGGACACAGGTCAGGAAGTTCCAGATTGTCGGGAACAGGACAGGAAATTCCAGAGCCCTGGGAACAGGACAGGAAGTTCCAGATCCCCGGAAACAGGACAGGAAGTTCCAGATCCCCGGGAAGAGGACAGGAAGTTCCAGATGGCCGGGAACAGGAAGTTCCAGATCCCCGGGAACAGGACCGGAAGTTCCAGATACCTGGGACACAGGACAGGAAGTTCCAGATCCCCGGGAACAGAAAAGGAAGTTCCAGATCCCTGGGAACAGAACAGGACAGGAATTTCCAGATGACCGGGACCAGGACAAGAATTTCCAGATCCCCGGAACACAGGACAGGAAGGTCCAGATACCCGGGAACATTACAGGAAGTTCCAGATGATCGGGAACAGGAAGTTCCAGATCCCCGGGAACAGGAGAGGACATTCCAGATCCCCGGGACACAGGACAGGAAGTTCCAGATCCCCGGAAACTGGACAGGAAGATCCAGATCCCCGGGAATCGGACAGGAAGTTCCAGATCCCCGGGAAAAGGACACGAAGTACCAGATCCCCTGGAACAGGACAGGAAGTTGCAGATCCCCGGGAACAGGAAGTTCCAGATACCCGGGAACAGAACAGGAAGTTCCAGATCCCCAGGAACAGGACAGGAAGTTCCAGATCCCCGGGAACAGGACAGGAAGTTCCAGATCCCAGGAACAGGACAGAAAGTTCCAGATCCCCGGGAACAGGACAGGAAGTTCCAGATCACCGGGAACAGAACAGGAAGATCCAGATGGCCGGGAACAGGAAGTTCCAGATCTCCGGGTACAGGACAGGAAATTCCAGATCCACGGGATCCGGAAGTTCAAGATCCCCGGGAACAGGACAGGAAGTTCCATATCCCCGGGAATATGACGGGAAGTTCCAGATCTCTGGGAAGAGGACAGGAAGTTCCAGATCACCAGGAACAGGACGGGAATTTCCAGATGCCCGGGAACAGGACAGGAAGTTCCATATCCCCGGGAACAGTACAGGAAGTTCCAGATCCCCGGGACACAGGACAGGAAGTTCCAGATCCCTGGGAACAGTACGGGACAGGAATTTCCAGAAGCCCGGGAAAAGGACAGGAAGTTCCAGATCTCCGGGTACAGGACAGGAAGTTCCAGATCCCCGGGAACAGAACAGGAAGATCCAGATGGCCGGGAACAGGAAGTTCCAGATCCCCGGGACACAGGAAAGGAAGTTCCAGATCCCCGGGACACAGGACAGGAAGTTCCAGATCCCTGGAAAAATGACAGGAAGATCCAGATCCCCGGGAAAAGGACAGGAAGTTCCAGATCCCTGGGAACAGGACATGAAGTACCAGATCCCAGGGAACAGGACAGGAAGTTGCAGATCCCCTGGAAAAGGAAGTTCCAGATACCCGGGAACAGAACAGGAAGTTCCAGATACCCGGGAACAGGACAGGAAGTTCCAGATCCCCGGGAACAGGACAGGAAGTTCCAGATCTCCGGGTACAGGACAGGAAATTCCAGATGCCCGGGAACAGGACAGGAATTTCCATATCCCCGGGAACAGTACAGGAAGTTCCAGATCCCCGGGACACAGGACAGGAAGTTCCAGATACCCTGGAACCAAACAGGAATTTCAGGATCCCCGGGAACAGAACAGGATGTCCCAGATCCCCGGGAACAGGACAGGAACTTCCAGATCACCGGGAACAGGACAGGAAGTTCCAGATCCTTGGGAACAGAACAGGAATTTCCAGATCCCCGGGACACAGGTCAGGAAGTTACAGATTGCCGGGAACAGGACAGGAAGTTCCAGAGCCCTGGGAATAGGACAGGAAGTTCCAGATCCAAGGAAACAGGACAGGAAGTTCCAGATCTCCGGGAACAGGACATGAAGTTCCAGATCGCCAGGAACAGAATGGGAAGTTCCAGATCTCCAGGAACAGGACAGGAAATTCCAGATCCCCGGAAACAGGACAGGAAGTTCCAGATCCCCGGGAAGAGGACAGGAAGTTCCAGATGGCCGGGAACAGATCCCCGGGAACAGGACCGGAAGTTCCAGAT
The DNA here is from genome assembly GCF_018167655.1 of Microtus oregoni. NCBI lineage: Eukaryota > Metazoa > Chordata > Mammalia > Rodentia > Cricetidae > Microtus > Microtus oregoni. The sequence goes on from NW_024544772.1 coordinate 1,255,668, forward strand.
ACCTGGGACACAGGACAGGAAGTTCCAGATCCCCGGGAACAGAAAAGGAAGTTCCAGATCCCCGTGAACAGGAAATTCCAGATATCCGGGAACAGGACAGGAAGTTCCATATCCATGGGAACAGGACAGGAATTTCCAGATCCCCGGGAACCGGACAGGAAGTTCCAGATCCCCGGGAACAGGACAGGAAGTTCCAGATCCCCGGGAACAGGAAGTTCAAGATCCCCGGGAACAGGACAGGAAGTTCCAGATCCCACGAACAAGACAGGAAGTTCCAGAACCCCGGGAACAGGACAGGAAGTTCCAGATCCCTGGGAACAGAACAGGACAGGAATTTCCAGATGACCGGGACCAGGACAAGAATTTCCAGATCCCCGGAACACAGGACAGGAAGGTCCAGATACCCGGGAACATTACAGGAAGTTCCAGATGATCGGGAACAGGAAGTTCCAGATCCCCGGGAACAGGAGAGGACATTCCAGATCCCCGGGACACAGGACAGGAAGTTCCAGATCCCCGGAAACTGGACAGGAAGATCCAGATCCCCGGGAATCGGACAGGAAGTTCCAGATCCCCGGGAAAAGGACACGAAGTACCAGATCCCCTGGAACAGGACAGGAAGTTGCAGATCCCCGGGAACAGGAAGTTCCAGATACCCGGGAACAGAACAGGAAGTTCCAGATCCCCAGGAACAGGACAGGAAGTTCCAGATCCCCGGGAACAGGACAGGAAGTTCCAGATCCCGGGAAAAGGACAGGATCTTCCAGATCCCCGGGAACAGGACAGGAAGTTCCAGATCCCAGGAACAGGACAGAAAGTTCCAGATCCCCGGGAACAGGACAGGAAGTTCCAGATCCCTGGGAACAGAACGGGACAGGAATTTCCAGAAGCCCGGGAAAAGGAGAGGATGTTCCATATCCCCGGGAACAGGACAGGAAGTTCCAGATCCCCGGGACACAGGACAGGAAGTTCCAGATCCCCGGGAACAGAACAGGAAGATCCAGATGGCCGGGAACAGGAAGTTCCAGATCCCCGGGACACAGGACAGGAATTTCCAGATCCCCGGAAAAATGACAGGAAGATCCAGATCCCCGGGAACAGGACAGGAAGTTCCAGATCCCTGGGAACAGGACATGAAGTACCAGATCCCAGGGAACAGGACAGGAAGTTGCAGATCCCCGGGAAAAGGAAGTTCCAGATACCCGGGAACAGAACAGGAAGTTCCAGATATCCGGGAACAGGACAGGAAGTTCCAGATCCCCGGGAACAGGACAGGAAGTTCCAGATCCCCGGGAAACAGGACAGGAAGTTCCAGATCCCCGGCAACAGGAGAGGATGTTCCAGATCCCCGTTGAACAGGACAAGAAGTTCCAGAACCCCGAGAACCAGCCAGGAAGTTCCAGATCTCCGGGAACAGGACAGGAAGTTCCAGATCCGCGGTAACGGGACAGGAAGTTTCAGATATCCGGGAACAGGACAGGATGTTCCAGATCCCCGGGAATAGGACAGGAAGTTCCAGATCCCCGGGAACAGGACAGGAAGTTCCATATCCATGGGAACAGGACAGGAATTTCCAGATCCCCGGGAACAGGACAGGAAGTTCCAGATCCCCGGGAACAGGACAGGAAGTTCCAGATTCCCGGGAACAGGACAGGAAATTCCAGATCCCCGGAAACAGGACAGGAAGTGCCAGATGCCCGGGAACAGGACAGGAAGTTCCAGATCCCCGGGACACAGGACAGGAAGTTCCAGATCCCCGGGACACAGGACAAGACATTCCAGATCCCCGGGAACAGGACAGGAAGATCCATATCCATGGGAACAGGACAGGAATTTCCAGATGCCCGGGAACAGGAGAGGAAGTTCCAGATCCCCGGGACACAGGACAGGAAGTTCCAGATGCCCTGGAACAGGACAGGAAGTTCCAGATCCCCGGAAACAGGACAGGAAGTTCCAGATCCCCGGGAATAGGACAGGAATTTCAAGATCCCCGGGACACAAGACAGAAAGTGCCAGATCCCCGGGAACCGAACAGGAAGTTCAGAATACCCGGGAACAGAACAGCATTTCCCAGATCCCCGGGAACAGGACAGGAAATTCCAGATCACCGGGAACAGGACAGGAAGTTCCAGATCCATGGGAAGAGGACAGGAATTTCCAGAACCCCGGGAACAGGACAGGAAGTTCTAGATCCATGGGAACAGGACAGGAATTTCCAGATCCCCGGGAACCGGACAGGAAGTTCCAGATCCCCGGGAACAGGACAGGAAGTTCCAGATCCCCGGGAACAGGAAGTTCAAGATCCCCGGGAACAGAACAGGAAGTTCCAGATCCCCGGGACACAGGTCAGGAAGTTCCAGATTGTCGGGAACAGGACAGGAAATTCCAGAGCCCTGGGAACAGGACAGGAAGTTCCAGATCCCCGGAAACAGGACAGGAAGTTCCAGATCCCCGGGAAGAGGACAGGAAGTTCCAGATGGCCGGGAACAGGAAGTTCCAGATCCCCGGGAACAGGACCGGAAGTTCCAGATACCCGGGACACAGGACAGGAAGTTCCAAATCCCCGGGAACAGAAAAGGAAGTTCCAGATCCCCGTGAACAGGAAATTCCAGATCCCCGGGAACAGGACAGGAAGTTCCATATCCATGGGAACAGGACAGGAATTTCCAGATCCCCGGGAACCGGACAGGAAGTTCCAGATCCCACGAACAAGACTGGAAGTTCCAGAACCCCGGGAACAGGACAGGAAGTTCCAGATCCCTGGGAACAGAACAGGACAGGAATTTCCAGATGACGGGGACCAGGACAAGAATTTCCAGATCCCCGGAACACAGGACAGGAAGGTCCAGATACCCGGGAACATTACAGGAAGTTCCAGATGATCGGGAACAGGAAGTTCCAGATCCCCGGGAACAGGAGAGGACATTCCAGATCCCCGGGACACAGGACAGGAAGTTCCAGATCCCCAGAAACTGGACAGGAAGATCCAGATCCCCGGGAATCGGACAGGAAGATCCAGATCCCCGGGAAAAGGACACGAAGTACCAGATCCCCTGGAACAGGACAGGAAGTTGCAGATCCCCGGGAACAGGAAGTTCCAGAAACCCGGGAACAGAACAGGAAGTTCCAGATCCCCAGGAACAGGACAGGAAGTTCCAGATCCCCGGGAACAGGACAGGAAGTTCCAGATCCCGGGAAAAGGACAGGATCTTCCAGATCCCCGGGAACAGGACAGGAAGTTCCAGATCCCAGGAACAGGACAGAAAGTTCCAGATCCCCGGGAACAGGACAGGAAGTTCCAGATCCCTGGGAACAGGACAGGAATTTCCAGATCCCCGGGACACAGGACAGGAAGTTCCAGATCCCCGGGAACAGAACAGGAAGATCCAGATGGCCGGGAACAGGAAATTCCAGATCCCCGGGACACAGGAAAGGAAGTTCCAGATCCCCGGGACACGGGACAGGAATTTCCAGATCCCCGGAAAAATGACAGGAAGATCCAGATCACCGGGAACAGGACAGGAAGTTCCAGATCCCTGGGAACAGGACATGAAGTACCAGATCCCAGGGAACAGGACAGGAAGTTGCAGATCCCCGGGAAAAGGAAGTTCCAGATACCCGGGAACAGGACAGGAATTTCCAGATCCCCGGGAACAGGACAGGAAGTTCCAGATCTCCGGGTACAGGACAGGAAATTGCAGATGCCCGGGAACAGGACAGGAAGTTCCATATCCCCGGGAACAGTACAGGAAGTTCCAGATCCCCGGGACACAGGACAGGAAGTTCCAGATACCCTGGAACCAAACAGGAATTTCAGGATCCCCGGGAACAGAACAGGATGTCCCAGATCCCCGGGAACAGGACAGGAACTTCCAGATCACCGGGAACAGGACAGGAAGTTCCAGATCCTTGGGAACAGGACAGGAATTTCCAGATCCCCGGGACACAGGTCAGGAAGTTCCAGATTGCCGGGAACAGGACAGGAAGTTCCAGAGCCCTGGGAATAGGACAGGAAGTTCCAGATCCCCGGAAACAGGACAGGAAGTTCCAGATCTCCGGGAACAGGACATGAAGTTCCAGATCGCCAGGAACAGGACGGGAAGTTCCAGATCTCCAGGAACAGGACAGGAAATTCCAGATTCCCAGGAAGAGGAGGTTCCAGATCCCCGGAAACAGGACAGAAAGTTCCAGATCCCCGGGAAGAGGACAGGAAGTTCCAGATGGCCGGGAACAGGAAGTTCCAGATCCCCGGGAACAGGACCGGAAGTTCCAGATCCCCGGGACACAGGACAGGAAGTTCCAGATCCCCGGCAACAGGAAAGGATGTTCCAGATCCCCGGTGACTAGGACAAGAAGTTCCAGAACCACGAGAACCGGACAGGAAGTTCCAGATCTCCGGGAACAGGACAGGAATTTCCAGATCCCCGGGAACAGGACAGGAAGTTCCAGATCCCCGGGAACAGGACAGGAAGTTCCAGATTCCCGGCAACAGGACAGGAAATTCCAGATCCCTGGAAACAGGACAGGAAGTGCCAGATGTCCGGGAACAGGACAGGAATTTCCAGTTCCCCGGGACACAGGACAGGATGTTCCAGATCCCCGGGAACCGAACAGGAAGTTCAGGATCCCCGGGAACAGGACAGGAAGTTCCAGATCCCCGGGACACAGGACAAGACGTTCCAGATCCCCGGGAACAGGACAGGAAGTTCCAGATCCACGGGAACAGAAAAGGAAGTTCCAGATCCCCGTGAACAGGAAATTCCAGATCCCCGGGAACAGTACAGGAAGTTCCATATCCATGGGAACAGGACAGGAATTTCCAGATCCCCGGGAACCGGACTGGAAGTTCCAGATCCCCGGGAACAGGACAGGAAGTTCCAGATCCCAGGGAACAGGAAGTTCAAGATCCCCGGGAACAGGACAGGAAGTTCCAGATCCCACGAACAAGACAGGAATTTCCAGAACCCCGGGAACAGGACAGGACGTTCCAGATCCCTGGGAACAGAACAGGACAGGAATTTCCAGATGACCGGGACCAGGACAAGAATTTCCAGATCCCCGGAACACAGGACAGGAAGGTCCAGATACACGGGAACATTACAGGAAGTTCCAGATGATCGGGAACAGGAAGTTCCAGATCCCCGGGAACAGGAGAGGACATTCCAGATCCCCGGGACACAGGACAGGAAGTTCCAGATCCCAGGAACAGGACAGAAAGTTCCAGATCCCGGGAAAAGGACAGGATCTTCCAGATCCCCGGGAACAGGACAGGAAGTTCCAGATCCCGGGAAAAGGACAGGATCTTCCAGATCCCCGGGAACAGGACAGGAAGTTCCAGATCCCAGGAACAGGACAGAAAGTTCCAGATCCCCGGGAACAGGACAGGAAGTTCCAGATCCCTGGGAACAGAACGGGACAGGAATTTCCAGAAGCCCGGGAAAAGGAGAGGAAGTTCCATATCCCCGGGAACAGGACAGGAAGATCCAGATCCCCGGGACACAGGACATGAAGTTCCAGATCCCCGGGAACAGAACAGGAAGATCCAGATGGCCGGTAACAGGAAGTTCCAGATCCCCGGGACACAGGAAAGGAAGTTCCAGATCTCCGGGACACAGGACAGGAATTTCCAGATCCCCGGAAAAATGACAGGAAGATCCAGATCCCCGGGAACAGGACAGGAAGTTCCAGATCCCTGGGAACAGGACATGAAGTACCAGATCCCAGGGAACAGGACAGGAAGTTGCAGATCCCCGGGAAAAGGAAGTTCCAGATACCCGGGAACAGAACAGGAAGTTCCAGATACCCGGGAACAGGACAGGAAGTTCCAGATCCCCGGGAACAGGACAGGAAGTTCCAGATCCCCGGGACACAGGACAGGAAGTTCCAGATCCCCGGCAACAGGAAAGGATGTTCCAGATCCCCGTTGAACAGGACAAGAAGTTCCAGAACCCCGAGAACCGGCCAGGAAGTTCCAGATCTCCGGGAACAGGACAGGAAGTTCCAGATCCGCGGTAACCGGACAGGAAGTTTCAGATATCCGGGAACAGGACAGGAAGTTCCAGATCCCCGGGAATAGGACAGGAAGTTCCAGATCCCCGGGAACAGGACAGGAAGTTCCATATCCATGGGAACAGGACAGGAATTTCCAGATCCCCGGGAACAGGACAGGAAGTTCCAGATCCCCGGGAACAGGACGGGAAGTTCCAGATTCCCGGGAACAGGACAGGAAATTCCAGATCCCCGGAAACAGGACAGGAAGTGCCAGATGCCCGGGAACAGGACAGGAAGTTCCAGATCCCCGGGACACAGGACAGGAAGTTCCAGATCCCCGGGGACAGGACAGGAAGTTCCATATCCATGGGAACAGGACAGGAATTTCCAGATGCCCGGGAACAGGAGAGGAAGTTCCAGATCCCCGGGACACAGGACAGGAAGTTCCAGATCCCCGGGAATAGGACAGGAATTTCAAGATCCCCGGCACACAAGACAGAAAGTTCCAGATCCCCGGGAACCGAACAGGAAGTTCAGAATACCCGGGAAGAGAACAGCATGTCCCAGATCCCCGGGAACAGGACAGGAAATTCCAGATCACCGGGAACAGGACAGGAAGTTCCAGATCCATGGGAAGAGGACAGGAAGTTCCAGATCCCCGGAAACAGGACAGGAAGTTCCAGATCCCCGGGAAGAGGACAGGAATTTCCAGATTACCGGGAACAGGACAGGAAGTTCCAGATCCATGGGAAAAGGACAGGAATTTCCAGATCCCCGGGAACCGGACAGGAAGTTCCAGATCCCCGGGAACAGGACAGGAAGTTCCAGATCCCCGGGAACAGGAAGTTCAAGATCCCCGGGAACAGAACAGGAAGTTCCAGATCCCTGGGACACATTTCACTAAGTTCCAGATTGTCGGGAACAGGACAGGAAATTCCAGAGCCCTGGGAACAGGACAGGAAGTTCCAGATCCCCGGAAACAGGACAGAAAGTTCCAGATCCCCGGGAAGAGGACAGGAAGTTCCAGATGGCCGGGAACAGGAAGTTCCAGATCCCCGGGAACAGGACCGGAAGTTCCAGATACCCGGGACACAGGACAGGAAGTTCCAAATCCCCGGGAACAGAAAAGGAAGTTCCAGATCCCCGTGAACAGGAAATTCCAGATCCCCGGGAACAGGACAGGAAGTTCCATATCCATGGGAACAGGACAGGAATTTCCAGATCCCCGGGAACCGGACAGGAAGTTCCAGATCCCACGAACAAGACAGGAAGTTCCAGAACCCCGGGAACAGGACAGGAAGTTCCAGATCCCTGGGAACAGAACAGGACAGGAATTTCCAGATGACTGGGACCAGGACAAGAATTTCCAGATCCCCGGAACACAGGACAGGAAGGTCCAGATACCCGGGAACATTACAGGAAGTTCCAGATGATCGGGAACAGGAAGTTCCAGATCCCCGGGAACAGGAGAGGACATTCCAGATCCCCGGGACACAGGACAGGAAGTTCCAGATCCCCGGGAACAGGACAGGAAGTTCCAGATCCCCGGGAAAAGGACACGAAGTACCAGATCCCCTGGAACAGGACAGGAAGTTGCAGATCCCCGGGAACAGGAAGTTCCAGATACCCGGGAACAGAACAGGAAGTTCCAGATCCCCAGGAACAGGACAGGAAGTTCCAGATCCCCGGGAACAGGACAGGAAGTTCCAGATCCCAGGAACAGGACAGAAAGTTCCAGATCCCCGGGAACAGGACAGGAAGTTCCACATCCCTGGGAACAGGACAGGAAGTTCCAGATCCCCGGGACACAGGACAGGAAGTTCCAGATCCCCGGGAACAGAACAGGAAGATCCAGATGGCCGGGAACAGGAAGTTCCAGATCTCCGGGTACAGGACAGGAAATTCCAGATGCCCGGGAACAGGACAGGAAGTTCCATATCCCCGGGAACAGTACAGGAATTTCCAGATCCCCGGGACACAGGACAGGAAGTTCCAGATCCCTGGGAACAGAACGGGACAGGAATTTCGAGAAGCCCGGGAAAAGGAGAGGAAGTTCCATATCCCCGGGAACAGGACAGGAAGGTCCAGATCCCCGGGACACAGGAAAGGAAGTTCCAGATCCCCGGGACACAGGACAGGAAGTTCCAGATCCCCGGAAAAATGACAGGAAGATCCAGATCCCCGGGAACAGGACAGGAAGTTCCAGATCCCTGGGAACAGGACATGAAGTACCAGATCCCAGGGAACAGGACAGGAAGTTGCAGATCCCCGGGAAAAGGAAGTTCCAGATACCCGGGAACAGAATAGGAAGTTCCAGATACCCGGGAACAGGACAGGAAGTTCCAGATCCCCGGGAACAGGACAGGAAGTTCCAGATCTCCGGGTACAGGACAGGAAATTCCAGATGCCCAGGAACAGGACAGGAATTTCCATATCCCCGGGAACAGTACAGGAAGTTCCAGATCCCCGGGACACAGGAGAGGAAGTTCCAGATACCCTGGAACCAAACAGGAATTTCAGGATCCCCGGGAACAGAACAGGATGTCCCAGATCCCCGGGAACAGGACAGGAACTTCCAGATCACCGGGAACAGGACAGGAAGTTCCAGATCCTTCGGAACAGAACAGGAATTTCCAGATCCCCGGGACACAGGTCAGGAAGTTACAGATTGCCGGGAACAGGACAGGAAGTTCCAGAGCCCTGGGAATAGGACAGGAAGTTCCAGATCCAAGGAAACAGGACAGGAAGTTCCAGATCTCCGGGAACAGGACATTAAGTTCCAGATCGCCAGGAACAGGACGGGAAGTTCCAGATCTCTAGGAACAGGACAGGAAATTCCAGATTCCCAGGAAGAGGAGGTTCCAGATCCCCGGAAACAGGACAGAAAGTTCCAGATCCCCGGGAAGAGGACAGGAAGTTCCAGATGGCAGGGAACAGGAAGTTCCAGATCCCCGGGAACAGGACCGGAAGTTCCAGATCCCCGGGACACAGGACAGGAAGTTCCAGATCCCCGGCAACAGGAAAGGATGTTCCAGATCCCCGGTGAACAGGACAAGAAGTTCCAGAATCCTGAGAACCGGACAGGAAGTTCCAGATCTCCGGGAACAGGACAGGAAGTTCCAGATCCGCGGGAACCGGAAAGGAAGTTTCAGATATCCGGGAACAGGACAGGAAGTTCCAGATCCCCGGGAATAGGACAGGAAGTTCCAGATTCCCGGGAACAGGACAGGAAGTTCCAGATCCCCGGGAACAGGACAGGAAGTTCCATATCCATGGGAACAGGACAGGAATTTCCAGATCCCCGGGAACAGGACAGGAAGTTCCAGATCCCCGGGAACAGGACAGGAAGTTCCAGATTCCCGGCAACAGGACAGGAAATTCCAGATTCCCGGAAACAGGACAGGAAGTGCCACATGCCCGGGAACAGGACAGGAAGTTCCAGTTCCCCGGGACACAGGACAGGATGTTCCAGATCCCCGGGAACCGAACAGGAAGTTCAGGATCCCCGGGAACAGGACAGGAAGTTCCAGATAACCGGGACACAGGACAAGACGTTCCAGATCCCCGGGAACAGGACAGGAAGTTCCAGATCCACGGGAAGAGGACAGGAAGTTCCAGAACCCCGGGAACAGGACAGGAAATTCCAGATCCACGGGAACCGGAAGTTCAAGATCCCCGGGAACAGGACAGGAAGTTCCATATCCCCGGGAATATGACGGGAAGTTCCAGATCTCCGGGAAGAGGACAGGAAGTTCCAGATCACCAGGAACAGGACGGGAAGTTCCAGATGCCCGGGAACAGGACAGGAAATTCCAGATCCCCAGGAACAGGAAGTTCCAGATCCCCGGGACACAGGTCAGGAAGTTCCAGATTGTCGGGAACAGGACAGGAAATTCCAGAGCCCTGGGAACAGGACAGGAAGTTCCAGATCCCCGGAAACAGGACAGGAAGTTCCAGATCCCCGGGAAGAGGACAGGAAGTTCCAGATGGCCGGGAACAGGAAGTTCCAGATCCCCGGGAACAGGACCGGAAGTTCCAGATACCTGGGACACAGGACAGGAAGTTCCAGATCCCCGGGAACAGAAAAGGAAGTTCCAGATCCCTGGGAACAGAACAGGACAGGAATTTCCAGATGACCGGGACCAGGACAAGAATTTCCAGATCCCCGGAACACAGGACAGGAAGGTCCAGATACCCGGGAACATTACAGGAAGTTCCAGATGATCGGGAACAGGAAGTTCCAGATCCCCGGGAACAGGAGAGGACATTCCAGATCCCCGGGACACAGGACAGGAAGTTCCAGATCCCCGGAAACTGGACAGGAAGATCCAGATCCCCGGGAATCGGACAGGAAGTTCCAGATCCCCGGGAAAAGGACACGAAGTACCAGATCCCCTGGAACAGGACAGGAAGTTGCAGATCCCCGGGAACAGGAAGTTCCAGATACCCGGGAACAGAACAGGAAGTTCCAGATCCCCAGGAACAGGACAGGAAGTTCCAGATCCCCGGGAACAGGACAGGAAGTTCCAGATCCCAGGAACAGGACAGAAAGTTCCAGATCCCCGGGAACAGGACAGGAAGTTCCAGATCCCCGGGACACAGGACAGGAAGTTCCAGATCACCGGGAACAGAACAGGAAGATCCAGATGGCCGGGAACAGGAAGTTCCAGATCTCCGGGTACAGGACAGGAAATTCCAGATCCACGGGAACCGGAAGTTCAAGATCCCCGGGAACAGGACAGGAAGTTCCATATCCCCGGGAATATGACGGGAAGTTCCAGATCTCCGGGAAGAGGACAGGAAGTTCCAGATCACCAGGAACAGGATTGGAAGTTCCAGTTGCCCGGGAACAGGACAGGAAGTTCCATATCCCCGGGAACAGTACAGGAAGTTCCAGATCCCCGGGACACAGGACAGGAAGTTCCAGATCCCTGGGAACAGAACGGGACAGGAATTTCCAGAAGCCCGGGAAAAGGAGAGGAAGTTCCATATCCCCAGGAACAGGACAGGAAGTTCCAGATCCCCGGGACACAGGACAGGAAGTTCCAGATCCCCGGGAACATAACAGGAAGATCCAGATGGCCGGTAACAGGAAGTTCCAGATCCCCGGGACACAGGAAAGGAAGTTCCAGATCCCCGGGACACAGGACAGGAAGTTCCAGATCCCCGGAAAAATGACAGGAAGATCCAGATCCCCGGGAACAGGACAGGAAGGTCCAGATCCCTGGGAACAGGACATGAAGTACCAGATCCCAGGGAACAGGACAGGAAGTTGCAGATCCCCGGGAAAAGGAAGTTCCAGATACCCGGGAACAGAACAGGAAGTTCCAGATACCCGGGAACAGGACAGGAAGTTCCAGATCCCCGGGAACAGGACAGGAAGTTCCAGATCTCCGGGTACAGGACAGGAAATTCCAGATGCCCAGGAACAGGACAGGAATTTCCATATCCCCGGGAACAGTACAGGAAGTTCCAGATCCCCGGGACACAGGAGAGGAAGTTCCAGATACCCTGGAACCAAACAGGAATTTCAGGATCCCCGGGAACAGAACAGGATGTCCCAGATCCCCGGGAACAGGACAGGAACTTCCAGATCACCGGGAACAGGACAGGAAGTTCCAGATCCTTCGGAACAGAACAGGAATTTCCAGATCCCCGGGACACAGGTCAGGAAGTTACAGATTTCCGGGAACAGGACAGGAAGTTCCAGAGCCCTGGGAATAGGACAGGAAGTTCCAGATCCAAGGAAACAGGACAGGAAGTTCCAGATCTCCGGGAACAGGACATTAAGTTCCAGATCGCCAGGAACAGGACGGGAAGTTCCAGATCTCCAGGAACAGGACAGGAAATTCCAGATTCCCAGGAAGAGGAGGTTCCAGATCCCCGGAAACAGGACAGAAAGTTCCAGATCCCCGGGAAGAGGACAGGAAGTTCCAGATGGCAGGGAACAGGAAGTTCCAGATCCCCGGGAACAGGACCGGAAGTTCCAGATCCCCGGGACACAGGACAGGAAGTTCCAGATCCCCGGCAACAGGAAAGGATGTTCCAGATCCCAGGAACAGGACAGAAAGTTCCAGATCCCCGGGAACAGGACAGGAAGTTCCAGATACCTGGGAACAGAACGGGACAGGAATTTCCAGAAGCCCGGGAAAAGGAGAGGAAGTTCCATATCCCCGGGAACAGGACAGGAAGATCCAGATCCCCGGGACACAGGACATGAAGTTCCAGATCCCCGGGAACAGAACAGGAAGATCCAGATGGCCGGGAACAGGAAGTTCCAGATCCCCGGGACACAGGAAAGGAAGTTCCAGATCCCCGGGACACAGGACAGGAATTTCCAGATCCCCGGAAAAATGACAGGAAGATCCAGATCCCCGGGAATCGGACAGGAAGTTCCAGATCCCCGGGAAAAGGACACGAAGTACCAGATCCCCTGGAACAGGACAGGAAGTTGCAGATCCCCGGGAACAGGAAGTTCCAGATACCCGGGAACAGAACAGGAAGTTCCAGATCCCCAGGAACAGGACAGGAAGTTCCAGATCCCCGGGAACAGGACAGGAAGTTCCAGATCCCAGGAACAGGACAGAAAGTTCCAGATCCCCGGGAACAGGACAGGAAGTTCCAGATCCCTGGGAACAGGACAGGAAGTTCCAGATCCCCGGGACACAGGACAGGAAGTTCCAGATCACCGGGAACAGAACAGGAAGATCCAGATGGCCGGGAACAGGAAGTTCCAGATCTCCGGGTACAGGACAGGAAATTCCAGATCCACGGGAACCGGAAGTTCAAGATCCCCGGGAACAGGACAGGAAGTTCCATATCCCCGGGAATATGACGGGAAGTTCCAGATCTCCGGGAAGAGGACAGGAAGTTCCAGATCACCAGGAACAGGATTGGAAGTTCCAGTTGCCCGGGAACAGGACAGGAAGTTCCATATCCCCGGGAATAGTACAGGAAGTTCCAGATCCCCGGGACACAGGACAGGAAGTTCCAGATCCCTGGGAACAGAACGGGACAGGAATTTCCAGAAGCCCGGGAAAAGGAGAGGAAGTTCCATATCCCCAGGAACAGTACAGGAAGTTCCAGATCCCCGGGACACAGGACAGGAAGTTCCAGATCCCCGGGAACATAACAGGAAGATCCAGATGGCCGGTAACAGGAAGTTCCAGATCCCCGGGACACAGGAAAGGAAGTTCCAGATCCCCGGGACACAGGACAGGAAGTTCCAGATCCCCGGAAAAATGACAGGAAGATCCAGATCCCCGGGAACAGGACAGGAAGTTCCAGATCCCTGGGAACAGGACATGAAGTACCAGATCCCAGGGAACAGGACAGGAAGTTGTAGATCCCCTGGAAAAGGAAGTTCCAGATACCCGGGAACAGAACAGGAAGTTCCAGATACCCGGGAACAGGACAGGAAGTTCCAGATCCCCGGGAACAGGACAGGAAGTTTCAGATCCCCGGGACACAGGACAGGAAGTTCCAGATACCCTGGAACCAAACAGGAATTTCAGGATCCCCGGGAACAGAACAGGATGTCCCAGATCCCCGGGAACAGGACAGGAACTTCCAGATCACCGGGAACAGGACAGGAAGTTCCAGATCCTTGGGAACAGAACAGGAATTTCCAGATCCCCGGGACACAGGTCAGGAAGTTACAGATTGCCGGGAACAGGACAGGAAGTTCCAGAGCCCTGGGAACAGGACAGGAAGTTCCAGATCCCCGGGACACAGGACAGGAAGTTCCAGATCCAAGGAAACAGGACAGGAAGTTCCAGATCTCCGGGAACAGGACATGAAGTTCCAGATCGCCAGGAACAGGATGGGAAGTTCCAGATCTCCAGGAACAGGACAGGAAATTCCAGATCCCCGGAAACAGGACAGGAAGTTCCAGATCCCCGGGAAGAGGACAGGAAGTTCCAGATGGCCGGGAACAGGAAGTTCCAGATCCCCGGGAACAGGACCGGAAGTTCCAGATACCTGGGACACAGGACAGGAAGTTCCAGATCCCCGGGAACAGAAAAGGAAGTTCCAGATCCCCGTGAACAGGAAATTCCAGATCCCCGGGAACAGGACAGGAAGTTCCATATCCATGGGAACAGGACAGGAATTTCCAGATCCCCGGGAACCGGACAGGAAGTTCCAGATCCCCGGGACACAGGAAAGGAAGTTCCAGATCCCCGGGACACAGGACAGGAAGTTCTAGATCCCCGGGAACAGGAAGTTCAAGATCCCCGGGAACAGGACAGGAAGTTCCAGATCCCACGAACAAGACAGGAAGTTCCAGAACCCCGGGAACAGGACAGGAAGTTCCAGATCCCTGGGAACAGAACAGGACAGGAATTTCCAGATGACCGGGACCAGGACAAGAATTTCCAGATCCCCGGAACACAGGACAGGAAGGTCCAGATACCCGGGAACATTACAGGAAGTTCCAGATGATCGGGAACAGGAAGTTCCAGATCCCCGGGAACAGGAGAGGACATTCCAGATCCCCGGGACACAGGACAGGAAGTTCCAGATCCCCGGAAACTGGACAGGAAGATCCAGATCCCCGGGAATCGGACAGGAAGTTCCAGATCCCCGGGAAAAGGACACGAAGTACCAGATCCGCTGGAACAGGACAGGAAGTTGCAGATCCCCGGGAACAGGAAGTTCCAGATACCCGGGATCAGAACAGGAAGTTCCAGATCCCGGGAAAAGGACAGGATCTTCCAGATCCCCGGGAACAGGACAGGAAGTTCCAGATCCCAGGAACAGGACAGAAAGTTCCAGATCCCCGGGAACAGGACAGGAAGTTCCAGATCCCTGGGAACAGAACGGGACAGGAATTTCCAGAAGCCCGGGAAAAGGAGAGGAAGTTCCATATCCCCGGGAACAGGACAGGAAGTTCCAGATCCCCGGGACACAGGACAGGAAGTTCCAGATCCCCGGGAACAGAACAGGAAGATCCAGATGGCCAGGAACAGGAAGTTCCAGATCCCCGGGACACAGGACAGGAATTTCCAGATCCCCGGAAAAATGACAGGAAGATCCAGATCCCCGGGAACAGGACAGGAAGTTCCAGATCCCTGGGAACAGGACATGAAGTACCAGATCCCAGGGAACAGGACAGGAAGTTGCAGATCCCCGGGAAAAGGAAGTTCCAGATACCCGGGAACAGAACAGGAAGTTCCAGATATCCGGGAACAGGACAGGAAGTTCCAGATCCCCGGGAACAGGACAGGAATTTCCAGATCCCCGGGACACAGGACAGGAAGTTCCAGATCCCCGGCAACAGGAGAGGATGTTCCAGATCCCGGTTGAACAGGACAAGAAGTTCCAGAACCCCAAGAACCGGCCAGGAAGTTCCAGATCTCCGGGAACAGGACAGGAAGTTCCAGATCCGCGGTAACGGGACAGGAAGTTTCAGATATCCGGGAACAGGACAGGAAGTTCCAGATCCCCGGGAATAGGACAGGAAGTTCCAGATCCCCGGGAACAGGACAGGAAGTTCCATATCCATGGGAACAGGACAGGAATTTCCAGATCCCCGGGAACAGGACAGGAAGTTCCAGATCCCCGGGAACAGGACAGGAAGTTCCAGATTCCCGGGAAAAGGACAGGAAATTCCAGATCCCCGGAAACAGGACAGGAAGTGCCAGATGCCCGGGAACAGGACAGGAAGTTCCAGATCCCCGGGACACAGGACAAGACATTCCAGATCCCCGGGAACAGGACAGGAAGATCCATATCCATGGGAACAGGACAGGAATTTCCAGATGCCCGGGAACAGGAGAGGAAGTTCCAGATCCCCGGGACACAGGACAGGAAGTTCCAGATGCCCTGGAACAGGACAGGAAGTTCCAGATCCCCGGAAACAG
Organism: Microtus oregoni; assembly: GCF_018167655.1. Taxonomy (NCBI): domain Eukaryota; kingdom Metazoa; phylum Chordata; class Mammalia; order Rodentia; family Cricetidae; genus Microtus; species Microtus oregoni. Next base: position 1,271,522 of record NW_024544772.1, read on the forward strand.
GACAGGAAGTTCCAGATCCCCGGGAATAGGACAGGAATTTCAAGATCCCCGGGACACAAGACAGAAAGTGCCAGATCCCCGGGAACCGAACAGGAAGTTCAGAATACCCGGGAACAGAACAGCATGTCCCAGATCCCCGGGAACAGGACAGGAAATTCCAGATCACCGGGAACAGGACAGGAAGTTCCAGATCCATGGGAAGAGGACAGGAAGTTCCAGAACCCCGGGAACAGGACAGGAAGTTCCAGATCCATGGGAACAGGACAGGAATTTCCAGATCCCCGGGAACCGGACAGGAAGTTCCAGATCCCCGGGAACAGGACAGGAAGTTCCAGATCCCCGGGAACAGGAAGTTCAAGATCCCCGGGAACAGAACAGGAAGTTCCAGATCCCCGGGACACAGGTAAGGAAGTTCCAGATTGTCGGGAACAGGACAGGAAATTCCAGAGCCCTGGGAACAGGACAGGAAGTTCCAGATCCCCGGAAACAGGACAGGAAGTTCCAGATCCCCGGGAAGAGGACAGGAAGTTCCAGATGGCCGGGAACAGGAAGTTCCAGATCCCCGGGAACAGGACCGGAAGTTCCAGATACCCGGGACACAGGACAGGAAGTTCCAAATCCCCGGTAACAGAAAAGGAAGTTCCAGATCCCCGTGAACAGGAAATTCCAGATCCCCGGGAACAGGACAGGAAGTTCCTTATCCATGGGAACAGGACAGGAATTTCCAGATCCCCGGGAACCGGACAGGAAGTTCCAGATCCCACGAACAAGACTGGAAGTTCCAGAACCCCGGGAACAGGACAGGAAGTTCCAGATCCCTGGGAACAGAACAGGACAGGAATTTCCAGATGACCGGGACCAGGACAAGAATTTCCAGATCCCCGGAACACAGGACAGGAAGGTCCAGATACCCGGGAACATTACAGGAAGTTCCAGATGATCGGGAACAGGAAGTTCCAGATCCCCGGGAACAGGAGAGGACATTCCAGATCCCCGGGACACAGGACAGGAAGTTCCAGATCCCCAGAAACTGGACAGGAAGATCCAGATCCCCGGGAATCGGACAGGAAGTTCCAGATCCCCGGGAAAAGGACACGAAGTACCAGATCCCCTGGAACAGGACAGGAAGTTGCAGATCCCCGGGAACAGGAAGTTCCAGATACCCGGGAACAGAACAGGAAGTTCCAGATCCCCAGGAACAGGACAGGAAGTTCCAGATCCCCGGGAACAGGACAGGAAGTTCCAGATCCCGGGAAAAGGACAGGATCTTCCAGATCCCCGGGAACAGGACAGGAAGTTCCAGATCCCAGGAACAGGACAGAAAGTTCCAGATCCCCGGGAACAGGACAGGAAGTTCCAGATCCCTGGGAACAGGACAGGAAGTTCCAGATCCCCGGGACATAGGACAGGAAGTTCCAGATCCCCGGGAACAGAACAGGAAGATCCAGATGGCCGGGAACAGGAAGTTCCAGATCCCCGGGACACAGGAAAGGAAGTTCCAGATCCCCGGGACACAGGACAGGAATTTCCAGATCCCTGGAAAAATGACAGGAAGATCCAGATCCCCGGGAACAGGACAGGAAGTTCCAGATCCCTGGGAACAGGACATGAAGTACCAGATCCCAGGGAACAGGACAGGAAGTTGCAGATCCCCGGGAAAAGGAAGTTCCAGATACCCGGGAACAGGACAGGAATTTCCAGATCCCCGGGAACAGGACAGGAAGTTCCAGATCTCCGGGAACAGGACATGAAGTTCCAGATCGCCAGGAACAGGACGGGAAGTTCCAGATCTCCAGGAACAGGACAGGAAATTCCAGATTCCCAAGAAGAGGAGGTTCCAGATCCCCGGAAACAGGACAGAAAGTTCCAGATCCCCGGGAAGAGGACAGGAAGTTCCAGATGGCCGGGAACAGGAAGTTCCAGATCCCCGGGAACAGGACCGGAAGTTCCAGATCCCCGGGACACAGGACAGGAAGTTCCAGATCCCCGGCAACAGGAAAGGATGTTCCAGATCCCCGGTGACTAGGACAAGAAGTTCCAGAACCCCGAGAACCGGACAGGAAGTTCCAGATCTCCGGGAACAGGACAGGAATTTCCAGATCCCCAGGAACAGGACAGGAAGTTCCAGATCCCCGGGAACAGGACAGGAAGTTCCAGATTCCCGGCAACAGGACAGGAAATTCCAGATCCCCGGAAACAGGACAGGAAGTGCCAGATGTCCGGGAACAGGACAGGAATTTCCAGTTCCCCGGGACACAGGACAGGATGTTCCAGATCCCCGGGAACCGAACAGGAAGTTCAGGATCCCCGGGAACAGGACAGGAAGTTCCAGATCCCCGGGACACAGGACAAGACGTTCCAGATCCCCGGGAACAGGACAGGAAGTTCCAGATCCACGGGAACCGGACTGGAAGTTCTAGATCCCCGGGAACAGGACAGGAAGTTCCAGATCCCAGGGAACAGGAAGTTCAAGATCCCCGGGAACAGGACAGGAAGTTCCAGATCCCACGAACAAGACAGGAAGTTCCAGAACCCCGGGAACAGGACAGGACGTTCCAGATCCCCGGGAACAGGACAGGAAGTTCCAGATCCCAGGGAACAGGAAGTTCAAGATCCCCGGGAACAGGACAGGAAGTTCCAGATCCCACGAACAAGACAGGAAGTTCCAGAACCCCGGGAACAGGACAGGACGTTCCAGATCCCTGGGAACAGAACAGGACAGGAATTTCCAGATGATAGGGACCAGGACAAGAATTTCCAGATCCCCGGAACACAGGACAGGAAGGTCCAGATACCCGGGAACATTACAGGAAGTTCCAGATGATCGGGAACAGGAACTTCCAGATCCCCGGGAACAGGAGAGGACATTCCAGATCCCCGGGACACAGGACAGGAAGTTCCAGATCCCAGGAACAGGACAGAAAGTTCCAGATCCCGGGAAAAGGACATTATCTTCCAGATCCCCGGGAACAGGACAGGAAGTTCCAGATCCCGGGAAAAGGACAGGATCTTCCAGATCCCCGGGAACAGGACAGGAAGTTCCAGATCCCAGGAACAGGACAGAAAGTTCCAGATCCCCGGGAACAGGACAGGAAGTTCCAGATCCCTGGGAACAGAACGGGACAGGAATTTCCAGAAGCCCGGGAAAAGGAGAGGAAGTTCCATATCCCCGGGAACAGGACAGGAAGATCCAGATCCCCGGGACACAGGACATGAATTTCCAGATCCCCGGGAACAGAACAGGAAGATCCAGATGGCCGGGAACAGGAAGTTCCAGATCCCCGGGACACAGGAAAGGAAGTTCCAGATCCCCGGGACACAGGACTGGAATTTCCAGATCCCCGGAAAAATGACAGGAAGATCCAGATCCCCGGGAACAGGACAGGAAGTTCCAGATCCCTGGGAACAGGACATGAAGTACCAGATCCCAGGGAACAGGACAGGAAGTTGCAGATCCCCGGGAAAAGGAAGTTCCAGATACCCGGGAACAGAACAGGAAGTTCCAGATACCCGGGAACAGGACAGGAAGTTCCAGATCCCCGGGAACAGGACAGGAAGTTCCAGATCCCCGGGACACAGGACAGGAAGTTGCAGATCCCCGGCAACAGGAAAGGATGTTCCAGATCCCCGTTGAACAGGACAAGAAGTTACAGAACCCCGAGAACCGGCCAGGAAGTTCCAGATCTCCGGGAACAGGACAGGAAGTTCCAGATCCGTGGTAACGGGACAGGAAGTTTCAGATATCCGGGAACAGGACAGGAAGTTCCAGATCCCCGGGAATAGGACAGGAAGTTCCAGATCCCCGGGAACAGGACAGGAAGTTCCATATCCATGGGAACAGGACAGGAATTTCCAGATCCCCGGGAACAGGACAGGAAGTTCCAGAACCCCGGGAACAGGACAGGAAGTTCCAGATTCCCGGGAACAGGACAGGAAATTCCAGATCCCCGGAAACAGGACAGGAAGTGCCAGATGCCCGGGAACAGGACAGGAAGTTCCAGATCCCCGGGACACAGGACAGGAAGTTCCAGATCCCCGGGGACAGGACAGGAAGTTCCATATCCATGGGAACAGGACAGGAATTTCCAGATGCCCGGGAACAGGAGAGGAAGTTCCAGATCCCCGGGACACAGGACAGGAAGTTCCAGATCCCCGGAAACAGGACAGGAAGTTCCAGATCCCCGGGAATAGGACAGGAATTTCAAGATCCCCGGCACACAAGACAGAAAGTTCCAGATCCCCGGGAACCGAACAGGAAGTTCAGAATACCCGGGAACAGAACAGCATGTCCCAGATCCCCGGGAACAGGACAGGAAATTCCAGATCACCGGGAACAGGACAGGAAGTTCCAGATCCATGGGAAGAGGACAGGAAGTTCCAGAACCCCGGGAACAGGACAGGAAATTCCAGATCCCCGGGAACCGGAATTTCCAGATCCCCAAGAACAGGACAGGAAGTTCCAGATCCCCGAGAATAGGACAGGAAGTTCCAGATCACCGGGAACAGGACAGGAAGTTCCAGATCCATGGGAACAGGACAGGAATTTCCAGATCCCCGGGAACCGGACAGGAATTTCCAGATCCCCGGGAACAGGACAGGAAGTTCCAGATCCCCGGGAACAGGAAGTTCAAGATCCCCGGGAACAGAACAGGAAGTTCCAGATCCCCGGGACGCAGGTCACTAAGTTCCAGATTGTCGGGAACAGGACAGGAAATTCCAGAGCCCTGGGAACAGGACAGGAAGTTCCAGATCCCCGGAAACAGGACAGGAAGTTCCAGATCCCCGGGAAGAGGACAGGAAGTTCCAGATGGCCGGGAACAGGAAGTTCCAGATCCCCGGGAACAGGACCGGAAGTTCCAGATACCCGGGACACAGGACAGGAAGTTCCAAATCCCCGGGAACAGAAAAGGAAGTTCCAGATCCCCGTGAACAGGAAATTCCAGATCCCCGGGAACAGGACAGGAAGTTCCATATCCATGGGAACAGGACAGGAATTTCCAGATCCCCGGGAACCGGACAGGAAGTTACAGATCCCACGAACAAGACAGGAAGTTCCAGAACCCCGGGAACAGGACAGGAAGTTCCAGATCCCTGGGAACAGAACAGGACGTTCCAGATCCCTGGGAACAGAACAGGACAGGAATTTCCAGATGACCGGGACCAGGACAAGAATTTCCAGATCCCCGGAACACAGGACAGGAAGGTCCAGATACCCGGGAACATTACAGGAAGTTCCAGATGATCGGGAACAGGAAGTTCCAGATCCCCGGGAACAAGAGAGGACATTCCAGATCCCCGGGACACAGGACAGGAAGTTCCAGATCCCCGGAAACTGGACAGGAAGATCCAGATCCCCGGGAATCGGACAGGAAGTTCCAGATCCCCGGGAAAAGGACACAAAGTACCAGATCCCCTGGAACAGGACAGGAAGTTGCAGATCCCCGGGAACAGGAAGTTCCAGATACCCGGGAACAGAACAGGAAGTTCCAGATCCCCAGGAACAGGATAGGAAGTTCCAGATCCCCGGGAACAGGACAGGAAGTTCCAGATCCCGGGAAAAGGACAGGATCTTCCAGATCCCCGGGAACAGGACAGGGAGTTCCAGATCCCAGGAACAGGACAGAAAGTTCCAGATCCCCGGGAACAGGACAGGAAGTTCCAGATCCCCGGGACACAGGACAGGAAGTTCCAGATCCCCGGGAACAGAACAGGAAGATCCAGATGGCCGGGAACAGGAAGTTCCAGATCCCCGGGACACAGGAAAGGAAGTTCCAGATCCCCGGGACACAGGACAGGAAGTTCCAGATCCCGGGAAAAGGACAGGATCTTCCAGATCCCCGGGAACAGGACAGGAAGTTCCAGATCCACGGGAACAGAAAAGGAAGTTCCAGATCCCCGTGAACAGGAAATTCCAGATCCCCGGGAACAGTACAGGAAGTTCCATATCCATGGGAACAGGACAGGAATTTCCAGATCCCCGGGAACCGGACTGGAAGTTCCAGATCCCCGGGAACAGGACAGGAAGTTCCAGATCCCAGGGAACAGGAAGTTCAAGATCCCCGGGAACAGGACAGGAAGTTCCAGATCCCACGAACAAGACAGGAAGTTCCAGAACCCCGGGAACAGGACAGGACGTTCCAGATCCCTGGGAACAGAACAGGACAGGAATTTCCAGATGACAGGGACCAGGACAAGAATTTCCAGATCCCCGGAACACAGGACAGGAAGGTCCAGATACCCGGGAACATTACAGGAAGTTCCAGATGATCGGGAACAGGAACTTCCAGATCCCCGGGAACAGGAGAGGACATTCCAGATCCCCGGGACACAGGACAGGAAGTTCCAGATCCCAGGAACAGGACAGAAAGTTCCAGATCCCGGGAAAAGGACATTATCTTCCAGATCCCCGGGAACAGGACAGGAAGTTCCAGATCCCGGGAAAAGGACAGGATCTTCCAGATCCCCGGGAACAGGACAGGAAGTTCCAGATCCCAGGAACAGGACAGAAAGTTCCAGATCCCCGGGAACAGGACAGGAAGTTCCAGATCCCTGGGAACAGAACGGGACAGGAATTTCCAGAAGCCCGGGAAAAGGAGAGGAAGTTCCATATCCCCGGGAACAGGACAGGAAGATCCAGATCCCCGGGACACAGGACATGAATTTCCAGATCCCCGGGAACAGAACAGGAAGATCCAGATGGCCGGGAACAGGAAGTTCCAGATCCCCGGGACACAGGAAAGGAAGTTCCAGATCCCCGGGACACAGGACAGGAATTTCCAGATCCCCGGAAAAATGACAGGAAGATCCAGATCCCCGGGAACAGGACAGGAAGTTCCAGATCCCTGGGAACAGGACATGAAGTACCAGATCCCAGGGAACAGGACAGGAAGTTGCAGATCCCCGGGAAAAGGAAGTTCCAGATACCCGGGAACAGAACAGGAAGTTCCAGATACCCGGGAACAGGACAGGAAGTTCCAGATCCCCGGGAACAGGACAGGAAGTTCCAGATCCCCGGGACACAGGACAGGAAGTTGCAGATCCCCGGCAACAGGAAAGGATGTTCCAGATCCCCGTTGAACAGGACAAGAAGTTACAGAACCCCGAGAACCGGCCAGGAAGTTCCAGATCTCCGGGAACAGGACAGGAAGTTCCAGATCCGTGGTAACGGGACAGGAAGTTTCAGATATCCGGGAACAGGACAGGAAGTTCCAGATCCCCGGGAATAGGACAGGAAGTTCCAGATCCCCGGGAACAGGACAGGAAGTTCCATATCCATGGGAACAGGACAGGAATTTCCAGATCCCCGGGAACAGGACAGGAAGTTCCAGAACCCCGGGAACAGGACAGGAAGTTCCAGATTCCCGGGAACAGGACAGGAAATTCCAGATCCCCGGAAACAGGACAGGAAGTGCCAGATGCCCGGGAACAGGACAGGAAGTTCCAGATCCCCGGGACACAGGACAGGAAGTTCCAGATCCCCGGGGACAGGACAGGAAGTTCCATATCCATGGGAACAGGACAGGAATTTCCAGATGCCCGGGAACAGGAGAGGAAGTTCCAGATCCCCGGGACACAGGACAGGAAGTTCCAGATCCCCGGAAACAGGACAGGAAGTTCCAGATCCCCGGGAATAGGACAGGAATTTCAAGATCCCCGGCACACAAGACAGAAAGTTCCAGATCCCCGGGAACCGAACAGGAAGTTCAGAATACCCGGGAACAGAACAGCATGTCCCAGATCCCCGGGAACAGGACAGGAAATTCCAGATCACCGGGAACAGGACAGGAAGTTCCAGATCCATGGGAAGAGGACAGGAAGTTCCAGAACCCCGGGAACAGGACAGGAAATTCCAGATCCCCGGGAACCGGAATTTCCAGATCCCCAAGAACAGGACAGGAAGTTCCAGATCCCCGAGAATAGGACAGGAAGTTCCAGATCACCGGGAACAGGACAGGAAGTTCCAGATCCATGGGAACAGGACAGGAATTTCCAGATCCCCGGGAACCGGACAGGAATTTCCAGATCCCCGGGAACAGGACAGGAAGTTCCAGATCCCCGGGAACAGGAAGTTCAAGATCCCCGGGAACAGAACAGGAAGTTCCAGATCCCCGGGACGCAGGTCACTAAGTTCCAGATTGTCGGGAACAGGACAGGAAATTCCAGAGCCCTGGGAACAGGACAGGAAGTTCCAGATCCCCGGAAACAGGACAGGAAGTTCCAGATCCCCGGGAAGAGGACAGGAAGTTCCAGATGGCCGGGAACAGGAAGTTCCAGATCCCCGGGAACAGGACCGGAAGTTCCAGATACCCGGGACACAGGACAGGAAGTTCCAAATCCCCGGGAACAGAAAAGGAAGTTCCAGATCCCCGTGAACAGGAAATTCCAGATCCCCGGGAACAGGACAGGAAGTTCCATATCCATGGGAACAGGACAGGAATTTCCAGATCCCCGGGAACCGGACAGGAAGTTACAGATCCCACGAACAAGACAGGAAGTTCCAGAACCCCGGGAACAGGACAGGAAGTTCCAGATCCCTGGGAACAGAACAGGACGTTCCAGATCCCTGGGAACAGAACAGGACAGGAATTTCCAGATGACCGGGACCAGGACAAGAATTTCCAGATCCCCGGAACACAGGACAGGAAGGTCCAGATACCCGGGAACATTACAGGAAGTTCCAGATGATCGGGAACAGGAAGTTCCAGATCCCCGGGAACAAGAGAGGACATTCCAGATCCCCGGGACACAGGACAGGAAGTTCCAGATCCCCGGAAACTGGACAGGAAGATCCAGATCCCCGGGAATCGGACAGGAAGTTCCAGATCCCCGGGAAAAGGATACAAAGTACCAGATCCCCTGGAACAGGACAGGAAGTTGCAGATCCCCGGGAACAGGAAGTTCCAGATACCCGGGAACAGAACAGGAAGTTCCAGATCCCCAGGAACAGGATAGGAAGTTCCAGATCCCCGGGAACAGGACAGGAAGTTCCAGATCCCGGGAAAAGGACAGGATCTTCCAGATCCCCGGGAACAGGACAGGGAGTTCCAGATCCCAGGAACAGGACAGAAAGTTCCAGATCCCCGGGAACAGGACAGGAAGTTCCAGATCCCCGGGACACAGGACAGGAAGTTCCAGATCCCCGGGAACAGAACAGGAAGATCCAGATGGCCGGGAACAGGAAGTTCCAGATCCCCGGGACACAGGAAAGGAAGTTCCAGATCACCGGGACACAGGACAGGAATTTCCAGATCCCCGGAAAAATGACAGGAAGATCCAGATCCCCGGGAACAGGACAGGAAGTTCCAGATCCCTGGGAACAGGACATGAAGTACCAGATCCCAGGGAACAGGACAGGAAGTTGCAGTTCCCCGGGAAAAGGAAGTTCCAGATACCCGGGAACAGAACAGGAAGTTCCATATCCATGGGAACAGGACAGGAATTTCCAGATGCCCGGGAACAGGAGAGGAAGTTCCAGATCCCCGGGACACAGGACAGGAAGTTCCAGATCCCCGGAAACAGGACAGGAAGTTCCAGATCCCCGGGAATAGGACAGGAATTTCAAGATCCCCGGCACACAAGACAGAAAGTTACAGATCCCCGGGAACCGAACAGGAAGTTCAGAATACCCGGGAACAGAACAGCATGTCCCAGATCCCCGGGAACAGGACAGGAAATTCCAGATCACCGGGAACAGGACAGGAAGTTCCAGATCCATGGGAAGAGGACAGGAAGTTCCAGAACCCCGGGAACAGGACAGGAAATTCCAGATCCCCGGGAACCGGAATTTCCAGATCCCCAAGAACAGGACAGGAAGTTCCAGATCCCCGAGAATAGGACAGGAAGTTCCAGATCACCGGGAACAGGACAGGAAGTTCCAGATCCATGGGAACAGGACAGGAATTTCCAGATCCCCGGGAACCGGACAGGAATTTCCAGATCCCCGGGAACAGGACAAGAAGTTCCAGATCCCCGGGAACAGGAAGTTCAAGATCCCCGGGAACAGAACAGGAAGTTCCAGATCCCCGGGACGCAGGTCACTAAGTTCCAGATTGTCGGGAACAGGACAGGAAATTCCAGAGCCCTGGGAACAGGACAGGAAGTTCCAGATCCCCGGAAACAGGACAGGAAGTTCCAGATCCCCGGGAAGAGGACAGGAAGTTCCAGATGGCCGGGAACAGGAAGTTCCAGATCCCCGGGAACAGGACCGGAAGTTCCAGATACCCGGGACACAGGACAGGAAGTTCCAAATCCCCGGGAACAGAAAAGGAAGTTCCAGATCCCCGTGAACAGGAAATTCCAGATCCCCGGGAACAGGACAGGAAGTTCCATATCCATGGGAACAGGACAGGAATTTCCAGATCCCCGGGAACCGGACAGGAAGTTCCAGATCCCACGAACAAGACAGGAAGTTCCAGAACCCCGGGAACAGGACAGGAAGTTCCAGATCCCTGGGAACAGAACAGGACGTTCCAGATCCCTGGGAACAGAACAGGACAGGAATTTCCAGATGACCGGGACCAGGACAAGAATTTCCAGATCCCCGGAACACAGGACAGGAAGGTCCAGATACCCGGGAACATTACAGGAAGTTCCAGATGATCGGGAACAGGAAGTTCCAGATCCCCGGGAACAAGAGAGGACATTCCAGATCCCCGGGACACAGGACAGGAAGTTCCAGATCCCCGGAAACTGGACAGGAAGATCCAGATCCCCGGGAATCGGACAGGAAGTTCCAGATCCCCGGGAAAAGGACACAAAGTACCAGATCCCCTGGAACAGGACAGGAAGTTGCAGATCCCCGGGAACAGGAAGTTCCAGATACCCGGGAACAGAACAGGAAGTTCCAGATCCCCAGGAACAGGATAGGAAGTTCCAGATCCCCGGGAACAGGACAGGAAGTTCCAGATCCCGGGAAAAGGACAGGATCTTCCAGATCCCCGGGAACAGGACAGGGAGTTCCAGATCCCAGGAACAGGACAGAAAGTTCCAGATCCCCGGGAACAGGACAGGAAGTTCCAGATCCCCGGGACACAGGACAGGAAGTTCCAGATCCCCGGGAACAGAACAGGAAGATCCAGATGGCCGGGAACAGGAAGTTCCAGATCCCCGGGACACAGGAAAGGAAGTTCCAGATCACCGGGACACAGGACAGGAATTTCCAGATCCCCGGAAAAATGACAGGAAGATCCAGATCCCCGGGAACAGGACAGGAAGTTCCAGATCCCTGGGAACAGGACATGAAGTACCAGATCCCAGGGAACAGGACAGGAAGTTGCAGTTCCCCGGGAAAAGGAAGTTCCAGATACCCGGGAACAGAACAGGAAGTTCCATATCCATGGGAACAGGACAGGAATTTCCAGATGCCCGGGAACAGGAGAGGAAGTTCCAGATCCCCGGGACACAGGACAGGAAGTTCCAGATCCCCGGAAACAGGACAGGAAGTTCCAGATCCCCGGGAATAGGACAGGAATTTCAAGATCCCCGGCACACAAGACAGAAAGTTCCAGATCCCCGGGAACCGAACAGGAAGTTCAGAATACCCGGGAACAGAACAGCATGTCCCAGATCCCCGGGAACAGGACAGGAAATTCCAGATCACCGGGAACAGGACAGGAAGTTCCAGATCCATGGGAAGAGGACAGGAAGTTCCAGAACCCCGGGAACAGGACAGGAAATTCCAGATCCCCGGGAACCGGAATTTCCAGATCCCCAAGAACAGGACAGGAAGTTCCAGATCCCCGAGAATAGGACAGGAAGTTCCAGATCACCGGGAACAGGACAGGAAGTTCCAGATCCATGGGAACAGGACAGGAATTTCCAGATCCCCGGGAACCGGACAGGAATTTCCAGATCCCCGGGAACAGGACAGGAAGTTCCAGATCCCCGGGAACAGGAAGTTCAAGATCCCCGGGAACAGAACAGGAAGTTCCAGATCCCCGGGACGCAGGTCACTAAGTTCCAGATTGTCGGGAACAGGACAGGAAATTCCAGAGCCCTGGGAACAGGACAGGAAGTTCCAGATCCCCGGAAACAGGACAGGAAGTTCCAGATCCCCGGGAAGAGGACAGGAATTTCCAGATGGCCGGGAACAGGAAGTTCCAGATCCCCGGGAACAGGACCGGAAGTTCCAGATACCCGGGACACAGGACAGGAAGTTCCAAATCCCCGGGAACAGAAAAGGAAGTTCCAGATCCCCGTGAACAGGAAATTCCAGATCCCCGGGAACAGGACAGGAAGTTCCATATCCATGGGAACAGGACAGGAATTTCCAGATCCCCGGGAACCGGACAGGAAGTTCCAGATCCCTGGGAACAGAACAGGACGTTCCAGATTCCTGGGAACAGAACAGGACAGGAATTTCCAGATGACCGGGACCAGGACAAGAATTTCCAGATCCCCGGAACACAGGACAGGAAGGTCCAGATACCCGGGAACATTACAGGAAGTTCCAGATGATCGGGAACAGGAAGTTCCAGATCCCCGGGAACAAGAGAGGACATTCCAGATCCCCGGGACACAGGACAGGAAGTTCCAGATCCCCGGAAACTGGACAGGAAGATCCAGATCCCCGGGAATCGGACAGGAAGTTCCAGATCCCCGGGAAAAGGACACGAAGTACCAGATCCCCTGGAACAGGACAGGAAGTTGCAGATCCCCGGGAACAGGAAGTTCCAGATACCCGGGAACAGAACAGGAAGTTCCAGATCCCCAGGAACAGGATAGGAAGTTCCAGATCCCCGGGAACAGGACAGGAAGTTCCAGATCCCGGGAAAAGGACAGGATCTTCCAGATCCCCGGGAACAGGACAGGAAGTTCCAGATCCCAGGAACAGGACAGAAAGTTCCAGATCCCCGGGAACAGGACAGGAAGTTCCAGATCCCCGGGACACAGGACAGGAAGTTCCAGATCCCCGGGAACAGAACAGGAAGATCCAGATGGCCGGGAACAGGAAGTTCCAGATCCCCGGGACACAGGAAAGGAAGTTCCAGATCACCGGGACACAGGACAGGAATTTCCAGATCCCCGGAAAAATGACAGGAAGATCCAGATCCCCGGGAACAGGACAGGAAGTTCCAGATCCCTGGGAACAGGACATGAAGTACCAGATCCCAGGGAACAGGACAGGAAGTTGCAGTTCCCCGGGAAAAGGAAGTTCCAGATACCCGGGAACAGAACAGGAAGTTCCAGATACCCGGGAACAGGACAGGAATTTCCAGATCCCCGGGAACTGGACAGGAAGTTCCAGATCTCCGGGTACAGGACAGGAAATTCCAGATGCCCGGGAACAGGACAGGAAGTTCCATATCCCCGGGAACAGTACAGGAAGTTCCAGATCCCCGGGACACAGGACAGGAAGTTCCAGATACCCTGGAACCCAACAGGAATTTCAGGATCCCCGGGAACAGAACAGGATGTCCCAGATCCCCGGGAACAGGACAGGAACTTCCAGATCACCGGGAACAGGACAGGAAGTTCCAGATCCTTGGGAACAGGACAGGAATTTCCAGATCCCCGGGACACAGGTCAGGAAGTTCCAGATTGCCGGGAACAGGACAGGAAGTTCCAGAGCCCTGGGAATAGGACAGGAAGTTCCAGATCCCCGGAAACAGGACAGGAAGTTCCAGATCTCCGGGAACAGGACATGAAGTTCCAGATCGCCAGGAACAGGACGGGAAGTTCCAGATCTCCAGGAACAGGACAGGAAATTCCAGATTCCCAGGAAGAGGCGGTTCCAGATCCCCAGAAACAGGACAGAAAGTTCCAGATCCCCGGGAAGAGGACAGGAAGTTCCAGATGGCCGGGAAAAGGAATTTCCAGATCCCCGGGAACAGGACCGGAAGTTCCAGATCCCCGGGACACAGGACAGGAAGTTCCAGATCCCCGGCAACAGGAAAGGATGTTCCAGATCCCCGGTGAACAGGACAAGAAGTTCCAGAACCCCGAGAACCGGACCGGAAGTTCCAGATCTCCGGGAACAGCACAGGAAGTTCCAGATCCGCGGGAACCGGACAGGAAGTTTCAGATATCCGGGAACAGGACACGAAGTTCCAGATCCCCGGGAATAGGACAGGAAGTTCCAGATCCCCGGGAACAGGACAGGAAGTTCCATATCCATGGGAACAGGACAGGAATTTCCAGATCCCCGGGAACAGGACAGGAAGTTCCAGATCCCCGGGAACAGGACAGGAAGTTCCAGATTCCCGGCAACAGGACAGGAAATTCCAGATCCCCGGAAACAGGACAGGAAGTGCCAGATGTCCGGGAACAGGACAGGAAGTTCCAGTTCCCCGGGACACAGGACAGGAAGTTCCAGATCCCCGGCAACAGGAAAGTATGTTCCAGATCCCCGGTGAACAGGACAAGAAGTTCCAGAACTCCGAGAACCGGACAGGAAGTTCCAGATCTCCGGGAACAGCACAGGAAGTTCCAGATCCGCGGGAACCGGACAGGAAGTTTCAGATATCCAGGAACAGGACAGGAAGTTCCAGATCCCCGGGAATAGGACAGGAAGTTCCAGATCCCCGGGAACAGGACAGGAAGTTCCATATCCATGGGAACAGGACAGGAATTTCCAGATCCCCGGGAACAGGACAGGAAGTTCCAGATCCCCGGGAACAGGACAGGAAGTTCCAGATTCCCGGCAACAGGACAGGAAATTCCAGATCCCCGGAAACAGGACAGGAAGTGCCAGATGCCCGGGAACAGGACAGGAAGTTCCAGTTCCCCGGGACACAGGACAGGATGTTCCAGATCCCCGGGAACCGAACAGGAAGTTCAGGATCCCCGGGAAGAGGACAGGAAGTTCCAGATCCCCGGGACACAGGACAAGACGTTCCAGATCCCCGGGAACAGGACAGGAAGTTCCAGATCCACGGGAAGAGGACAGGAAGTTCCAGAACCCCGGGAACAGGACAGGAAATTCCAGATCCACGGGAACCGGAAGTTCAAGATCCCCGGGAACAGGACAGGAAGTTCCATATCCCCGGGAATATGACGGGAAGTTCCAGATCTCCGGGAAGAGGACAGGAAGTTCCAGATCGCCAGGAACAGGACGGGAAGTTCCAGATGCCCGGAAACAGGACAGGAAATTCCAGATCCCCAGGAACAGGAAGTTCCAGATCCCCGGGACACAGGTCAGGAAGTTGCAGATTGTCGGGAACAGGACAGGAAATTCCAGAGCCCTGGGAACAGGACAGGAAGTTCCAGATCCCCGGAAACAGGACAGGAAGTTCCAGATCCCCGGGAAGAGGACAGGAAGTTCCAGATGGCCGGGAACAGGAAGTTGCAGATCCCCGGGAACAGGACCGGAATTTCCAGATACCCGGGACACAGGACAGGAAGTTCCAAATCCCCGGGAACAGAAAAGGAAGTTCCAGATCCCCGTGAACAGGAAATTCCAGATCCCCGGGAACAGGACAGGAAGTTCCATATCCATGGGAACAGGACAGGAATTTCCAGATCCCCGGGAACCGGACACGAAGTTCCAGATCCCACGAACAAGACAGGAAGTTCCAGAACCCCGGGAACAGGACAGGAAGTTCCAGATCCCTGGGAACAGAACAGGACAGGAATTTCCATGTGACCGTGACCAGGACAAGAATTTCCAGATCCCCGGAACACAGGACAGGAAGGTCCAGATACCCGGGAACATTACAGGAAGTTCCAGATGATCGGGAACAGGAAGTTCCAGATCCCTGGGAACAGGAGAGGACATTCCAGATCCCCGGAACACAGGACAGGAAGTTCCAGATCCCCGGAAACTGGACAGGAAGATCCAGATCCCCGGGAATCGGACAGGAAGTTCCAGATCCCCGGGAAAAGGATACGAAGTACCAGATCCCCTGGAACAGGGCAGGAAGTTGCAGATCCCCGGGAACAGGAAGTTCCAGATACCCGGGAACAGAACAGGAAGTTCCAGATCCCCAGGAACAGGACAGGAAGTTCCAGATCCCCGGGAACAGGACAGGAAGTTCCAGATCCCGGGAAAAGGACAGGATCTTCCAGATCCCCGGGAACAGGACAGGAAGTTCCAGATCCCAGGAACAGGACAGAAAGTTCCAGATCCCCGGGAACAGGACAGGAAGTTCCAGATCCCCGGGACACAGGACAGGAAGTTCCAGATCCCCGGGAACAGAACAGGAAGATCCAGATGGCCGGGAACAGGAAGTTCCAGATCCCCGGGACACAGGAAAGGAAGTTCCAGATCCCCGGGACACAGGACAGGAATTTCCAGATCCCCGGAAAAATGACAGGAAGATCCAGATCCCCGGGAACAGGACATTAAGTTCCAGATCCCTGGGAACAGGACATGAAGTACCAGATCCCAGGGAACAGGACAGGAAGTTGCAGTTCCCCGGGAAAAGGAAGTTCCAGATACCCGGGAACCGAACAGGAAGTTCCAGATACCCGGGAACAGGACAGGAATTTCCAGATCCCCGGGAACTGGACAGGAATTTCCAGATCTCCGGGTACAGGACAGGAAATTCCAGATGCCCGGGAACAGGACAGGAAGTTCCATATCCCCGGGAACAGTACAGGAAGTTCCAGATCCCCGGGACACAGGACAGGAAGTTCCAGATACCCTGGAACCCAACAGGAATTTCAGGATCCCCGGGAACAGAACAGGATGTCCCAGATCCCCGGGAACAGGACAGGAACTTCCAGATCACCGGGAACAGGACAGGAAGTTCCAGATCCTTGGGAACAGGACAGGAATTTCCAGATCCCCGGGACACAGGTCAGGAAGTTCCAGATTGCCGGGAACAGGACAGGAAGTTCCAGAGCCCTGGGAATAGGACAGGAAGTTCCAGATCCCCGGAAACAGGACAGGAAGTTCCAGATCTCCGGGAACAGGACATGAAGTTCCAGATCGCCAGGAACAGGACGGGAAGTTCCAGATCTCCAGGAACAGGACAGGAAATTCCAGATTCCCAGGAAGAGGCGGTTCCAGATCCCCAGAAACAGGACAGAAAGTTCCAGATCCCCGGGAAGAGGACAGGAAGTTCCAGATGGCCGGGAAAAGGAATTTCCAGATCCCCGGGAACAGGACCGGAAGTTCCAGATCCCCGGGACACAGGACAGGAAGTTCCAGATCCCCGGCAACAGGAAAGGATGTTCCAGATCCCCGGTGAACAGGACAAGAAGTTCCAGAACCCCGAGAACCGGACCGGAAGTTCCAGATCTCCGGGAACAGCACAGGAAGTTCCAGATCCGCGGGAACCGGACAGGAAGTTTCAGATATCCGGGAACAGGACAGGAAGTTCCAGATCCCCGGGAATAGGACAGGAAGTTCCAGATCCCCGGGAACAGGACAGGAAGTTCCATATCCATGGGAACAGGACAGGAATTTCCAGATCCCCGGGAACAGGACAGGAAGTTCCAGATCCCCGGGAACAGGACAGGAAGTTCCAGATTCCCGGCAACAGGACAGGAAATTCCAGATCCCCGGAAACAGGACAGGAAGTGCCAGATGTCCGGGAACAGGACAGGAAGTTCCAGTTCCCCGGGACACAGGACAGGAAGTTCCAGATCCCCGGCAACAGGAAAGTATGTTCCAGATCCCCGGTGAACAGGACAAGAAGTTCCAGAACTCCGAGAACCGGACAGGAAGTTCCAGATCTCCGGGAACAGCACAGGAAGTTCCAGATCCGCGGGAACCGGACAGGAAGTTTCAGATATCCAGGAACAGGACAGGAAGTTCCAGATCCCCGGGAATAGGACAGGAAGTTCCAGATCCCCGGGAACAGGACAGGAAGTTCCATATCCATGGGAACAGGACAGGAATTTCCAGATCCCCGGGAACAGGACAGGAAGTTCCAGATCCCCGGGAACAGGACAGGAAGTTCCAGATTCCCGGCAACAGGACAGGAAATTCCAGATCCCCGGAAACAGGACAGGAAGTGCCAGATGCCCGGGAACAGGACAGGAAGTTCCAGTTCCCCGGGACACAGGACAGGATGTTCCAGATCCCCGGGAACCGAACAGGAAGTTCAGGATCCCCGGGAAGAGGACAGGAAGTTCCAGATCCCCGGGACACAGGACAAGACGTTCCAGATCCCCGGGAACAGGACAGGAAGTTCCAGATCCACGGGAAGAGGACAGGAAGTTCCAGAACCCCGGGAACAGGACAGGAAATTCCAGATCCACGGGAACCGGAAGTTCAAGATCCCCGGGAACAGGACAGGAAGTTCCATATCCCCGGGAATATGACGGGAAGTTCCAGATCTCCGGGAAGAGGACAGGAAGTTCCAGATCGCCAGGAACAGGACGGGAAGTTCCAGATGCCCGGAAACAGGACAGGAAATTCCAGATCCCCAGGAACAGGAAGTTCCAGATCCCCGGGACACAGGTCAGGAAGTTCCAGATTGTCGGGAACAGGACAGGAAATTCCAGAGCCCTGGGAACAGGACAGGAAGTTCCAGATCCCCGGAAACAGGACAGGAAGTTCCAGATCCCCGGGAAGAGGACAGGAAGTTCCAGATGGCCGGGAACAGGAAGTTGCAGATCCCCGGGAACAGGACCGGAATTTCCAGATACCCGGGACACAGGACAGGAA
This sequence comes from Microtus oregoni, assembly GCF_018167655.1. NCBI lineage: Eukaryota > Metazoa > Chordata > Mammalia > Rodentia > Cricetidae > Microtus > Microtus oregoni. Next base: position 1,290,078 of record NW_024544772.1, read on the forward strand.
GTTCCAAATCCCCGGGAACAGAAAAGGAAGTTCCAGATCCCCGTGAACAGGAAATTCCAGATCCCCGGGAACAGGACAGGAAGTTCCATATCCATGGGAACAGGACAGGAATTTCCAGATCCCCGGGAACCGGACACGAAGTTCCAGATCCCACGAACAAGACAGGAAGTTCCAGAACCCCGGGAACAGGACAGGAAGTTCCAGATCCCTGGGAACAGAACAGGACAGGAATTTCCATGTGACCGTGACCAGGACAAGAATTTCCAGATCCCCGGAACACAGGACAGGAAGGTCCAGATACCCGGGAACATTACAGGAAGTTCCAGATGATCGGGAACAGGAAGTTCCAGATCCCTGGGAACAGGAGAGGACATTCCAGATCCCCGGAACACAGGACAGGAAGTTCCAGATCCCCGGAAACTGGACAGGAAGATCCAGATCCCCGGGAATCGGACAGGAAGTTCCAGATCCCCGGGAAAAGGATACGAAGTACCAGATCCCCTGGAACAGGGCAGGAAGTTGCAGATCCCCGGGAACAGGAAGTTCCAGATACCCGGGAACAGAACAGGAAGTTCCAGATCCCCAGGAACAGGACAGGAAGTTCCAGATCCCCGGGAACAGGACAGGAAGTTCCAGATCCCGGGAAAAGGACAGGATCTTCCAGATCCCCGGGAACAGGACAGGAAGTTCCAGATCCCAGGAACAGGACAGAAAGTTCCAGATCCCCGGGAACAGGACAGGAAGTTCCAGATCCCCGGGACACAGGACAGGAAGTTCCAGATCCCCGGGAACAGAACAGGAAGATCCAGATGGCCGGGAACAGGAAGTTCCAGATCCCCGGGACACAGGAAAGGAAGTTCCAGATCCCCGGGACACAGGACAGGAATTTCCAGATCCCCGGAAAAATGACAGGAAGATCCAGATCCCCGGGAACAGGACATTAAGTTCCAGATCCCTGGGAACAGGACATGAAGTACCAGATCCCAGGGAACAGGACAGGAAGTTGCAGTTCCCCGGGAAAAGGAAGTTCCAGATACCCGGGAACCGAACAGGAAGTTCCAGATACCCGGGAACAGGACAGGAATTGCCAGATCCCCGGGAACAGGACAGGAAGTTCCAGATCTCCGGGTACAGGACAGGAAATTCCAGATGCCCGGGAACAGGACAGGAAGTTCCATATCCCCGGGAACAGTACAGGAAGTTCCAGATCCCCGGGACACAGGACAGGAAGTTCCAGATACCCTGGAACCCAACAGGAATTTCAGGATCCCCGGGAACAGAACAGGATGTCCCAGATCCCCGGGAACAGGACAGGAACTTCCAGATCACCGGGAACAGGACAGGAAGTTCCAGATCCCCGGGACACAGGTCAGGAAGTTCCAGATTGCCGGGAACAGGACAGGAAGTTCCAGATCCCCGGCAACAGGAAAGGATGTTCCAGATCCCCGGTGAACAGGACAAGAAGTTCCAGAACCCCGAGAACCGGACAGGAAGTTCCAGATCTCCGGGAACAGGACAGGAAGTTCCAGATCCGCGGGAACCGGACAGGAAGTTTCAGATATCCGGGAACAGGACAGGAAGTTCCAGATCCCCGGGAATAGGACAGGAAGTTCCAGATCCCCGTGAACAGGACAGGAAGTTCCATATCCATGGGAACAGGACAGGAATTTACAGATCCCCGGGAACAGGACAGGAAGTTCCAGATTCCCGGGAACAGGACAGGAAGTTCCAGATTCCCGGCAACAGGACAGGAAATTCCAGATCCCCTGAAACAGGACAGGAAGTGCCAGATGCAAAGGAACAGGACAGGAAGTTCCAGTTCCCCGGGACACAGGACAGGATGTTCCAGATCCCCGGGAACCGAACAGGAAGTTCAGGATCCCCGGGAACAGGACAGGAAGTTCCAGATCCCCAGGACACAGGACAAGACGTTCCAGATCCCCGGGAACATGACAGGAAGTTCCAGATCCACGGGAAGAGGACAGGAAGTTCCAGAACCCCGTGAACAGGACAGGAAATACCAGATCCACGGGAACCGGAAGTTCAAGATCCCCGGGAACAGGACAGGAAGTTCCATATCCCCGGGAATATGATGGGAAGTTCCAGATCTCCGGGAAGAGGACAGGAAGTTCCAGATCGCCAGGAACAGGACGGGAAGTTCCAGATGCCCGGGAACAGGACAGGAAATTCCAGATCCCCAGGAACAGGAAGTTCCAGATCCCCGGGACACAGGTCAGGAAGTTCCAGATTGTCGGGAACAGGACAGGAAATTCCAGAGCCCTGGGAATAGGACAGGAAGTTCCAGATCCCCGGAAACAGGACAGGAAGTTCCAGATCCCCGGGAAGAGGACAGGAAGTTCCAGATGGACGGGAACAGGAAGTTCCAGATCCCCGGGAACAGGACCGGAAGTTCCAGATACCTGGGACACAGGACAGGAAGTTCCAGATCCCCGGGAACAGAAAAGGAAGTTCCAGATCCCCGTGAACAGGAAATTCCAGATCCCCGGGAACAGGACAGGAAGTTCCATATCCATGGGAACAGGACAGGAATTTCCAGATTCCCGGGAACCGGACAGGAAGTTCCAGATCCCTGGGAACAGAACAGGACAGGAATTTCCAGATGACCGGGACCAGGACAAGAATTTCCAGATCCCCGGAACACAGGACAGGAAGGTCCAGATACCCGGGAACATTACAGGAAGTTCCAGATGATCGGGAACAAGAAGTTCCAGATCCCCGGGAACAGGAGAGGACATTCCAGATCCCCGGGACACAGGACAGGAAGTTCCAGATCCCCGGAAACTGGACAGGAAGATCCAGATCCCCGGGAAAATGACACGAAGTACCAGATCCCCTGGAACAGGACAGGAAGTTACAGATCCCCGGGAACAGGAAGTTCCAGATACCCGGGAACAGAACAGGAAGTTCCAGATCCCCAGGAACAGGACAGGAAGTTCCAGATCCCCGGGAACAGGACAGGAAGTTCCAGATCCCCGGGACACAGGTCAGGAAGTTCCAGATTGCCGGGAACAGGACAGGAAGTTCCAGATCCCCGGCAACAGGAAAGGATGTTCCAGATCCCCGGTGAACAGGACAAGAAGTTCCAGAACCCCGAAAACCGGACAGGAAGTTCCAGATCTCCGGGAACAGGACAGGAAGTTCCAGATCCGCGGGAACCGGACAGGAAGTTTCAGATATCCGGGAACAGGACAGGAAGTTCCAGATCCCCGGGAATAGGACAGGAAGTTCCAGATCCCCGTGAACAGGACAGGAAGTTCCATATCCATGGGAACAGGACAGGAATTTACAGATCCCCGGGAACAGGACAGGAAGTTCCAGATCCCCGGGAACAGGACAGGAAGTTCCAGATTCCCGGCAACAGGACAGGAAATTCCAGATCCCCTGAAACAGGACAGGAAGTGCCAGATGCAAAGGAACAGGACAGGAAGTTCCAGTTCCCCGGGACACAGGACAGGATGTTCCAGATCCCCGGGAACCGAACAGGAAGTTCAGGATCCCCGGGAACAGGACAGGAAGTTCCAGATCCCCAGGACACAGGACAAGACGTTCCAGATCCCCGGGAACAGGACAGGAAGTTCCAGATCCACGGGAAGAGGACAGGAAGTTCCAGAACCCCGTGAACAGGACAGGAAATACCAGATCCACGGGAACCGGAAGTTCAAGATCCCCGGGAACAGGACAGGAAGTTCCATATCCCCGGGAATATGACGGGAAGTTCCAGATCTCCGGGAAGAGGACAGGAAGTTCCAGATCGCCAGGAACAGGACGGGAAGTTCCAGATGCCCGGGAACAGGACAGGAAATTCCAGATCCCAAGGAACAGGAAGTTCCAGATCCCCGGGACACAGGTCAGGAAGTTCCAGATTGTCGGGAACAGGACAGGAAATTCCAGAGCCCTGGGAATAGGACAGGAAGTTCCAGATCCCCGGAAACAGGACAGGAAGTTCCAGATCCCCGGGAAGAGGACAGGAAGTTCCAGATGGCCGGGAACAGGAAGTTCCAGATCCCCGGGAACAGGACCGGAAGTTCCAGATACCTGGGACACAGGACAGGAAGTTCCAGATCCCCGGGAACAGAAAAGGAAGTTCCAGATCCCCGTGAACAGGAAATTCCAGATCCCCGGGAACAGGACAGGAAGTTCCATATCCATGGGAACAGGACAGGAATTTCCAGATTCCCGGGAACCGGACAGGAAGTTCCAGATCCCTGGGAACAGAACAGGACAGGAATTTCCAGATGACCGGGACCAGGACAAGAATTTCCAGATCCCCGGAACACAGGACAGGAAGGTCCAGATACCCGGGAACATTACAGGAAGTTCCAGATGATCGGGAAGAAGAAGTTCCAGATCCCCGGGAACAGGAGAGGACATTCCAGATCCCCGGGACACAGGACAGGAAGTTCCAGATCCCCGGAAACTGGACAGGAAGATCCAGATCCCCGGGAAAAGGACACGAAGTACCAGATCCCCTGGATCAGGACAGGAAGTTACAGATCCCCGGGAACAGTAAGTTCCAGATACCCGGGAACAGAACAGGAAGTTCCAGATCCCCAGGAACAGGACAGGAAGTTCCAGATCCCCGGGAACAGGACAGGAAGTTCCAGATCCCGGGAAAAGGACAGGATCTTCCAGATCCCCGGGAACAGGACAGGAAGTTCCAGATACCAGGAACAAGACAGAAAGTTCCAGATCCCCGGGAACAGGACAGGAAGTTCCAGATCCCTGGGAACAGAACGGGACAGGAATTTCCAGAAGCCCGGGAAAAGGAGAGGAAGTTCCATATCCCCGGGAACAGGACAGGAAGTTCCAGATCCCCGGGACACAGGACAGGAAGTTCCAGATCCCCGGGAACAGAACAGGAAGATCCAGATGGCCGGGAACAGGAAGTTCCAGATCCCCGGGACACAGGAAAGGAAGTTCCAGATCCCCGGGACACAGGACAGGAATTTCCAGATCCCCGGAAAAATGACAGGAAGATCCAGATCCCCGGGAACAGGACAGGAAGTTCCAGATCCCTGGGAACAGGACATGAAGTACCAGATCCCAGGGAACAGGACAGGAAGTTGCAGATCCCCGGGAAAAGGAAGTTCCAGATACCCGGGAACAGAACAGGAAGTTCAAGATACCCGGGAACAGGACAGGAAGTTCCAGATCCCCGGGAAGAGGACAGGAAGTTCCAGATCCCCGGGAACAGAACAGGAAGTTCCAGATACCCGGGAACAGAACAGGAAGTTCCAGATACCCGGGAACAGGACAGGAAGTTCCAGAACCCCGAGAACCGGCCAGGAAGTTCCAGATCTCCGGGAACAGGACAGGAAGTTCCAGATCCGCGGTAACCGGACAGGAAGTTTCAAATATCCGGGAACAGGACAGGAAGTTCCAGATCCCCGGGAATAGGACAGGAAGTTCCAGATCCCCGGGAACAGGACAGGAAGTTCCATATCCATGGGAACAGGACAGGAAGTTTCAGATATCCGGGAACAGGACAGGAAGTTCCAGATCCCCGGGAACATGACAGGAAGTTCCAGATTCCCGGGAACAGGACAGGAAATTCCAGATCCCCGGAAACAGGACAGGAAGTGCCAGATGCCCGGGAACAGGACAGGAAGTTGCAGATCCCCGGGAAAATGAATTTCCGGATCCCCGGGAACAGGACAGGAAGTTCCAGATCTCCGGGTACAGGACAGGAAATTCCAGATGCCCGGGAACAGGACAGGAAGTTCCATATCCCCGGGAACAGTACAGGAAGTTCCAGATCCCCGGGACACAGGACAGGAAGTTCCAGATACCCTGGAACCAAACAGGAATTTCAGGATCCCCGGGAACAGAACAGGATGTCCCAGATCCCCGGGAACAGGACAGGAACTTCCAGATCACCGGGAACAGGACAGGAAGTTCCAGATCCTTGGGAACAGGACAGGAATTTCCAGATCCCCGGGACACAGGTCAGGAAGTTACAGATTGCCGGGAACAGGACAGGAAGTTGCAGATCCCCGTGAACAGGAAGTTCCAGATACCCGGGAACAGAACAGGAAGTTCCAGATCCCCAGGAACAGGACAGGAAGTTCCAGATCCCCGGGACACAGGACAGGAAGTTCCAGATCCCCGGAAAAATGACAGGAAGATCCAGATCCCCGGGAACAGGACAGGAAGTTCCAGATCCCTGGGAACAGGACATGAAGTACCAGATCCCAGGGAACAGGACAGGAAGTTGCACATCCCCGGGAAAAGGAAGTTCCAGATACCCGGGAACAGAACAGGAAGTTCCAGATACCCGGGAACAGGACAGGAAGTTCCAGATCCCCGGGAACAGGACAGGAATTTGCAGATCTCCGGGTACAGGACAGGAAATTCCAGATGCCCGGGAACAGGACAGGAAGTTCCATATCCCCGTGAACAGTACAGGAAGTTCCATATCCCTGGGACACAGGACAGGAAGTTCCAGATACCCTGGAACCAAACAGGAATTTCAGGATCCCCGGGAACAGAACAGGATGTCCCAGATCCCCGGGAACAGGACAGGAACTTCCAGATCACCGGGAACAGGACAGGAAGTTCCAGATCCTTGGGAACAGGACAGGAATTTCCAGATCCCCGGGCCACAGGTCAGGAAGTTCCAGATTGCCGGGAACATTACAGGAAGTTCCAGAGCCCTGGGAATAGGACAGGAAGTTCCAGATCCCCGGAAACAGGACAGGAAGTTCCAGATCTCCGGGAACAGGACATGAAGTTCCAGATCGCCAGGAACAGGACGGGAAGTTCCAGATCTCCAGGAACAGGACAGGAAATTCCAGATTCCCAGGAAGAGGAGGTTCCAGATCCCCGGAAACAGGACAGAAAGTTCCAGATCCCCGGGAAGAGGACAGTAAGTTCCAGATGGCCGGGAACAGGAAGTTCCAGATCCCCGGGAACAGGACCGGAAGTTCCAGATCCCCGGGACACAGGACAGGAAGTTCCAGATCCCCGGCAACAGGAAAGGATGTTCCAGATCCCCAGTGAACAGGACAAGAAGTTCCAGAACCCCGAGATCCGGACAGGAAGTTCCAGATCTCCGGGAACAGGACAGGAAGTTCCAGATCCGCGGGAACCGGACAGGAAGATTCAGATATCCGGGAACAGGACAGGAAGTTCCAGATCCCCGGGAATAGGACAGGAAGTTCCAGATCCCTGGGAACAGGACAGGAAGTTCCATATCCATGGGAACAGGACAGGAATTTCCAGATCCCCGGGAACAGGACAGGAAGTTCCAGATACCCGGGAACAGGACAGGAAGTTCCAGATTCCCGGCAACAGGACAGGAAATTCCAGATCCCCGGAAACAGGACAGGAAGTGCCAGATGCCCGGGAACAGGACAGGAAGTTCCAGATCCCCGGGACACTGGAAGTTCCAGATCCCCGCTACACAGGTCAGGAAGTTCCAGATTGTCGGGAACAGGACAGGAAATTCCAAAGCCCTGAGAACAGGACAGGAAGTTCCAGATCCCCGGAAACAGGACAGGAAGTTCCAGATCCCCGGGAAGAGGACAGGAAGTTCCAGATGGCCGGGAACAGGAAGTTCCAGATCCCCAGGAACAGGACCGGAAGTTCCAGATACCCGGGACACAGGACAGGAAGTTCCAGATCCCCGGGAACAGAAAAGGAAGTTCCAGATCCCCGTGAACAGGAAATTCCAGATCCCCGGGAACAGGACAGGAAGTTCCATATCCATGGGAACAGGACAGGAAGTTCCAGATCCTTGGGAACAGGACAGGAATTTCCAGATCCCCGGGACACAGGTCAGGAAGTTCCAGATTGCCGGGAACATTACAGGAAGTTCCAGAGCCCTGGGAATAGGACAGGAAGTTCCAGATCCCCGGAAACAGGACAGGAAGTTCCAGATCTCCGGGAACAGGACATGAAGTTCCAGATCGCCAGGAACAGGACGGGAAGTTCCAGATCCCCGGAAACAGGACAGGAAGTTCCAGATCCCCTGGAAGAGGACAGGAAGTTCCAGATGGCCGGGAACCGGAAGTTCCAGATCCCCGGGAACAGGAGAGGACATTCCAGATCCCCGGGACACAGGACAGGAAGTTCCAGATCCCCGGAAACTGGACAGGAAGATCCAGATCCCCGGGAAAAGGACACGAAGTACCTGATCCCCTGGAACAGGACAGGAAGTTGCAGATCCCCGGGAAAAGGAAGTTCCAGATACCCGGGAACAGAACAGGAAGTTCCAGATCCCCAGGAACAGGACAGGAAGTTCCAGATCCCCGGGAACAGGACAGGAAGTTCCAGATCCCGGGAAAAGGACAGGATCTTCCAGATCCCCGGGAACAGGACAGGAAGTTCCAGATCCCAGGAACAGGACAGAAAGTTCCAGATCCCCGGGAACAGGACAGGAAGTTCCAGATCCCTGGGAACAGAACGGGACAGGAATTTCCAGAAGCCCGGGAAAAGGAGAGGAAGTTCCATATCCCCAGGAACAGGACAGGAAGTTCCAGATCCCCGGGACACAGGACAGGAAGTTCCAGATCCCCGGGAACAGAACAGGAAGATCCAGATGGCCGGGAACAGGAAGTTCCAGATCCCCGGGACACAGGAAAGGAAGTTCCAGATCCCCGGGACACAGGACAGGAAGTTCCAGATCCCAGGAAAAATGACAGGAAGATCCAGATCCCCGGGAACAGGACAGGAAGTTCCAGATCCCTGGGAACAGGACATGAATTACCAGATCCCAGGGAACAGGACAGGAAGTTGCAGATCCCCGGGAAAAGGAAGTTCCAGATCCCCGGGAACAGGACAGGAAGTTCCAGATCTCCGGGTACAGGACAGGAAATTCCAGATGCCCGGGAACAGGACAGGAAGTTCCATATCCCCGGGAACAGTACAGGAAGTTCCAGATCCCCGGGACACAGGACAGGAAGTTCCAGATAACCTGGAACCAAACAGGAATTTCAGGATCCCCGGGAACAGAACAGGATGTCCCAGATCCCCGGGAACAGGACAGGAACTTCCAGATCACCGGGAACAGGACAGGAAGTTCCAGATCCTTGGGAACAGGACAGGAATTTCCAGATCCCCGGGGCACAGGTCATGAAGTTACAGATTGCCGGGAACAGGACAGGAAGTTCCAGAGCCCTGGGAATAGGACAGGAAGTTCCAGATCCAAGGAAACAGGACAGGAAGTTCCAGATCTCCGGGAACAGGACATGAAGTTCCAGATCGCCAGGAACAGGACGGGAAGTTCCAGATCTCCAGGAACAGGTCAGGAAATTCCAGATTCCCAGGAAGAGGAGGTTCCAGATGCCCGGAAACAGGACAGAAAGTTCCAGATCCCCGGGAAGAGGACAGGAAGTTCCAGATGGCCGGGACCAGGAAGTTCCAGATCCCCGGGAACAGGACCGGAAGTTCCAGATCCCCGGGACCCAGGACAGGAAGTTCCAGATCCCCGGCAACAGGAAAGGATGTTCCAGATCCCCGGTGAACAGGACAAGAAGTTCCAGAACCCCGAGAACCGGACAGGAAGTTCCAGATCTCCGGGAACAGGACAGGAAGTTCCAGATCCGCGGGAACGGGACAGGAAGTTTCAGATATCCGGGAACAGGACAGGAAGTTCCAGATCCCTGGGAATAGGACAGGAAGTTCCAGATCCCCGGGAACAGAACAGGAAGTTTCAGATATCCGGGAACAGGACAGGAAGTTCCAGATCCCCGGGAATAGGACAGGAAGTTCCATATCCCCGGGAACAGGACAGGAAGTTCCATATCCATGGGAACAGGACAGGAATTTCCAGATCCCCGGGAACAGGACAGGAAGTTCCAGATCCCCGGGAACATGACAGGAAGTTCCAGATTCCCGGGAACAGGACAGGAAATTCCAGATCCCCGGAAACAGGACAGGAAGTGCCAGATGCCCAGGAACAGGACATTAAGTTCCAGATCCCCGGGACACAGGACAGGAAGTTCCAGATCCCCGGGACACAGGACAAGACGTTCCAGATCCCCGGGAACAGGACAGGAAGTTCCAGATCCCTGGGAACAGGACATGAATTACCAGATCCCAGGGAACAGGACAGGAAGTTGCAGATCCCCGGGAAAAGGAAGTTCCAGATCCCCGGGAACAGGACAGGAAGTTCCAGATCTCCGGGTACAGGACAGGAAATTCCAGATGCCCGGGAACAGGACAGGAAGTTCCATATCCCCGGGAACAGTACAGGAAGTTCCAGATCCCCGGGACACAGGACAGGAAGTTCCAGATAACCTGGAACCAAACAGGAATTTCAGGATCCCCGGGAACAGAACAGGATGTCCCAGATCCCCGGGAACAGGACAGGAACTTCCAGATCACCGGGAACAGGACAGGAAGTTCCAGATCCTTGGGAACAGGACAGGAATTTCCAGATCCCCGGGGCACAGGTCATGAAGTTACAGATTGCCGGGAACAGGACAGGAAGTTCCAGAGCCCTGGGAATAGGACAGGAAGTTCCAGATCCAAGGAAACAGGACAGGAAGTTCCAGATCTCCGGGAACAGGACATGAAGTTCCAGATCGCCAGGAACAGGACGGGAAGTTCCAGATCTCCAGGAACAGGTCAGGAAATTCCAGATTCCCAGGAAGAGGAGGTTCCAGATGCCCGGAAACAGGACAGAAAGTTCCAGATCCCCGGGAAGAGGACAGGAAGTTCCAGATGGCCGGGACCAGGAAGTTCCAGATCCCCGGGAACAGGACCGGAAGTTCCAGATCCCCGGGACCCAGGACAGGAAGTTCCAGATCCCCGGCAACAGGAAAGGATGTTCCAGATCCCCGGTGAACAGGACAAGAAGTTCCAGAACCCCGAGAACCGGACAGGAAGTTCCAGATCTCCGGGAACAGGACAGGAAGTTCCAGATCCGCGGGAACGGGACAGGAAGTTTCAGATATCCGGGAACAGGACAGGAAGTTCCAGATCCCTGGGAATAGGACAGGAAGTTCCAGATCCCCGGGAACAGGACAGGAAGTTCCATATCCATGGGAACAGGACAGGAATTTCCAGATCCCCGGGAACAGGACAGGAAGTTCCAGATCCCCGGGAACAGGACAGGAAGTTCCAGATTCCCGGCAACAGGACAGGAAATTCCAGATCCCCGGAAACAGGACAGGAAGTGCCAAATGCCCGGGAACAGGACAGGAAGTTCCAGTTCCCCGGGACACAGGACAGGATATTCCAGATCCCCGGGAACCGAACAGGAAGTTCAGGATCCCCGGGAACAGGACAGGAAGTTCCAGATCCCCGGGACACAGGACAAGACGTTCCAGATCCCCGGGAACAGGACAGGAAGTTCCAGATCCACGGGAAGAGGACAGGAAGTTCCAGAACACCGGGAACAGGACAGGAAATTCCAGATCCACGGGAACCGGAAGTTCAAGATCCCCGGGAACAGGACAGGAAGTTCCATATCCCCGGGAATATGACGGGAAGTTCCAGATCTCCGGGAAGAGGACAGGAAGTTCCAGATCGCCAGGAACAGGACGGGAAGTTCCAGATGCCCGGGAACAGGACAGGAAATTCCAGATCCCCAGAAACAGGACAGAAAGTTCCAGATCCCCGGGAACAGGACAGGAAGTTCCAGATCCCTGGGAACAGAACAGGACAGGAATTTCCAGATGGCCGGGACCAGGACAAGAATTTCCAGATCCCCGGAACACAGGACAGGAAGGTCCAGATACCCGGGAACATGACAGGAAGTTCCAGATGATCGGGAACAAGAAGTTCCAGATCCCCGGGAACAGGAGAGGACATTCCAGATCCCCGGGACACAGGACAGGAAGTTCCAGATCCCCGGAAACTGGACAGGAAGATCCAGATCCCCGGGAATCGGACAGGAAGTTCCAGATCCCCGGGAAAAGGACACGAAGTACCAGATCCCCTGGAACAGGACAGGAAGTTACAGATCCCCGGGAACAGGAAGTTCCAGATACCCGGGAACAGAACAGGAAGTTCCAGATCCCCAGGAACAAGACAGGAAGTTCCAGATCCCCGGGAACAGGACAGGAAGTTCCAGATCCCGGGAAAAGGACAGGATCTTCCAGATCCCCGGGAACAGGACAGGAAGTTCCAGATACCAGGAACAGGACAGAAAGTTCCAGATCCCCGGGAACAGGACAGGAAGTTCCAGATCCCTGGGAACAGAACGGGACAGGAATTTCCAGAAGCTCGGGAAAAGGAGAGGAAGTTCCATATCCCCGGGAACAGGACAGGAAGTTCTAGATCCCCGGGACACAGGACAGGAATTTCCAGATCCCCGGAAAAATGACAGGAAGATCCAGATCCCCGGGAACAGGACAGGAAGTTCCAGATCCCTTGGAACAGGACATGAAGTACCAGATCCCAGGGAACAGGACAGGAAGTTGCAGATCCCCGGGAAAAGGAAGTTCCAGATACCCGGGAACAGAACAGGAAGTTCCAGATACCCGGGAACAGGACAGGAAGTTCCAGATCCCCGGGAACAGGACAGGAAGTTCCAGATCCCCGGGACACAGGACAGGAAGTTCCAGATCCCCGGCAACAGGAAAGGATGTTCCAGATCCCCGTTGAACAGGACAAGAAGTTACAGAACCCCGAGAACCGGCCAGGAAGTTCCAGATCTCCGGGAACAGGACAGGAAGTTCCAGATCCGCGGTAACCGGACAGGAAGTTTCAGATATCCGGGAACAGGACAGGAAGTTCCAGATCCCCGGGAATAGGACAGGAAGTTCCATATCCCCGGGAACAGGACAGGAAGTTCCATATCCATGGGAACAGGACAGGAATTTCCAGATCCCCGGGAACAGGACAGGAAGTTCCAGATCCCCGGGAACATGACAGGAAGTTCCAGATTCCCGGGAACAGGACAGGAAATTCCAGATCCCCGGAAACAGGACAGGAAGTGCCAGATGCCCAGGAACAGGACATTAAGTTCCAGATCCCCGGGACACAGGACAGGAAGTTCCAGATCCCCGGGACACAGGACAAGACGTTCCAGATCCCCGGGAACAGGACAGGAAGTTCCATATCCATGGGAACAGGACAGGAATTTCCAGATGCCCGGGAACAGGAGAGGAAGTTCCAGATCCCCGGGACACAGGACAGGAAGTTCCAGATGCCCTGGAACAGGACAGGAAGTTCCAGATCCCCGGAAACAGGACAGGAAGTTCCAGATCCCCGGGAATAGGACAGGAATTTCAAGATCCCCGGGACACAATACAGAAAGTGCCAGATCCCCGGGAACCGAACAGGAAGTTCAGAATACCCGGGAACAGAACAGCATGTCCCAGATCCCCGGGAACAGGACAGGAAATTCCAGATCACCGGGAACAGGACAGGAAGTTCCAGATCCATGGGAAGAGGACAGGAAGTTCCAGAACCCCGGGAACAGGACAGGAAATTCCAGATCCCCGGGAACCGGAATTTCCAGATCCCCGAGAACAGGACAGGAAGTTCCAGATCCCCGAGAATAGGACAGGAAGTTCCAGATCTCCGGGAACAGGACAGGAAGTTCCAAATCGCCAGGAACAGGACGGGAAGTTCTAGATGCCCGGGAACAGGACAGGAAATTCCAGAACCCCAGGAACAGGAAGTTCCAGATCCCCAGAAGCAGGACAGGAAGTTCCAGATCCCCGGGAACAGGAAGGTCCAGATCCCCGGGACACAGGTCAGGAAGTTCCAGATTGCCGGGAACAGGACAGGAAGTTCCAGAGCCCTGGGAACAGGACAGGAAGTTCCAGATCCCCGGGAAAAGGACAGGAATTTCCAGATGCCCGGGAACAGGACAGGAATTTCAAGATCCCCGGGCACAGGAAGTTCCAGATCCCCGGGAACAGGACAGGAATTTCTAAATCCCGGGGAACAGGACAGGAAGTTCCAGATCTCTGGGAACAGGACACGAAGTTCCAGATCGCCAGGAACAGGACGGGAAGTTCCAGATCTCCATTAACAGGACAGGAAATTCCAGATTCCCAGGAACAGGAAGTTCCAGATCCCCGAAAACAGGACAGGAAGTTCCAGATCCCCGGGAAGAGGACAGGAAGTTCCAGATGGCCGGGAACAGGAAGTTCCAGATCCCCGGGAACAGGACCGGAAGTTCCAGATCCCCGGGACACAGGACAGGAAGTTCCAGATCCCCGGGAGCAGGAAAGGAAGTTCCAGATCCCCGGTGAACAGGACAAGAAGTTCCAGATCCCCGAGAACACAACAGGAAGATCCAGATCTCCGGGAACAGGACAGGAAGTTTCAGATCCATAGGAACCGGACAGGAAGTTTCAGATCTCCGGGAACAGGACAGGAAGTTCCAGATCCCCGGGAACAGGAAGTTCCAGATCCCCGGGAACAGGACAGGAAGGTAGATATCCATCGGAACAGGACAGGAATTTCCAGATCCCCGGGAACCAGTCAGGAAGTTCCAGATCCCCGGGAACAGGACAGGAAGTTCCAGATCCCGGGAACAAGACAGGAAGTTCCAGATCCCCGGGAACAGGACAGCAATTTCCAGATCCCTGGGAACAGAACAGGACAGGAATTTCCAGATGCCCGGGAACAGGACAGGAAGTTCCAGATCGCCGGGAACAGAACAGGAAGTTCCAGATGATTGGGAACAGGAAGTTCCAGATCCCCGGGAACAGGAGAGGACATTCCAGATCCCCGGGACACAGGACAGGAAGTTCCAGATCCCCGGAAACTGGACAGGAAGATCCAGATCCCCGGGAATCGGACAGGAAGTTCCAGATCCCCGGGAAAAGGACACGAAGTACCAGATCCCCTGGAACAGGACAGGAAGTTACAGATCCCCGGGAACAGGAAGTTCCAGATACCCGGGAACAGAACAGGAAGTTCCAGATCCCCAGGAACAAGACAGGAAGTTCCAGATCCCCGGGAACAGGACAGGAAGTTCCAGATCCCGGGAAAAGGACAGGATCTTCCAGATCCCCGGGAACAGGACAGGAAGTTCCAGATACCAGGAACAGGACAGAAAGTTCCAGATCCCCGGGAACAGGACAGGAAGTTCCAGATCCCTGGGAACAGAACGGGACAGGAATTTCCAGAAGCTCGGGAAAAGGAGAGGAAGTTCCATATCCCCGGGAACAGGACAGGAAGTTCTAGATCCCCGGGACACAGGACAGGAATTTCCAGATCCCCGGAAAAATGACAGGAAGATCCAGATCCCCGGGAACAGGACAGGAAGTTCCAGATCCCTTGGAACAGGACATGAAGTACCAGATCCCAGGGAACAGGACAGGAAGTTGCAGATCCCCGGGAAAAGGAAGTTCCAGATACCCGGGAACAGAACAGGAAGTTCCAGATACCCGGGAACAGGACAGGAAGTTCCAGATCCCCGGGAACAGGACAGGAAGTTCCAGATCCCCGGGACACAGGACAGGAAGTTCCAGATCCCCGGCAACAGGAAAGGATGTTCCAGATCCCCGTTGAACAGGACAAGAAGTTACAGAACCCCGAGAACCGGCCAGGAAGTTCCAGATCTCCGGGAACAGGACAGGAAGTTCCAGATCCGCGGTAACCGGACAGGAAGTTTCAGATATCCGGGAACAGGACAGGAAGTTCCAGATCCCCGGGAATAGGACAGGAAGTTCCATATCCCCGGGAACAGGACAGGAAGTTCCATATCCATGGGAACAGGACAGGAATTTCCAGATCCCCGGGAACAGGACAGGAAGTTCCAGATCCCCGGGAACATGACAGGAAGTTCCAGATTCCCGGGAACAGGACAGGAAATTCCAGATCCCCGGAAACAGGACAGGAAGTGCCAGATGCCCAGGAACAGGACATTAAGTTCCAGATCCCCGGGACACAGGACAGGAAGTTCCAGATCCCCGGGACACAGGACAAGACGTTCCAGATCCCCGGGAACAGGACAGGAAGTTCCATATCCATGGGAACAGGACAGGAATTTCCAGATGCCCGGGAACAGGAGAGGAAGTTCCAGATCCCCGGGACACAGGACAGGAAGTTCCAGATGCCCTGGAACAGGACAGGAAGTTCCAGATCCCCGGAAACAGGACAGGAAGTTCCAGATCCCCGGGAATAGGACAGGAATTTCAAGATCCCCGGGACACAATACAGAAAGTGCCAGATCCCCGGGAACCGAACAGGAAGTTCAGAATACCCGGGAACAGAACAGCATGTCCCAGATCCCCGGGAACAGGACAGGAAATTCCAGATCACCGGGAACAGGACAGGAAGTTCCAGATCCATGGGAAGAGGACAGGAAGTTCCAGAACCCCGGGAACAGGACAGGAAATTCCAGATCCCCGGGAACCGGAATTTCCAGATCCCCGAGAACAGGACAGGAAGTTCCAGATCCCCGAGAATAGGACAGGAAGTTCCAGATCTCCGGGAACAGGACAGGAAGTTCCAAATCGCCAGGAACAGGACGGGAAGTTCTAGATGCCCGGGAACAGGACAGGAAATTCCAGATCCCCAGGAACAGGAAGTTCCAGATCCCCAGAAGCAGGACAGGAAGTTCCAGATCCCCGGGAACAGGAAGGTCCAGATCCCCGGGACACAGGTCAGGAAGTTCCAGATTGCCGGGAACAGGACAGGAAGTTCCAGAGCCCTGGGAACAGGACAGGAAGTTCCAGATCCCCGGGAAAAGGACAGGAATTTCCAGATCCCCGGGAACAGGACAGGAATTTCAAGATCCCCGGGCACAGGAAGTTCCAGATCCCCGGGAACAGGACAGGAATTTCTAAATCCCGGGGAACAGGACAGGAAGTTCCAGATCTCTGGGAACAGGACACGAAGTTCCAGATCGCCAGGAACAGGACGGGAAGTTCCAGATCTCCATTAACAGGACAGGAAATTCCAGATTCCCAGGAACAGGAAGTTCCAGATCCCCGAAAACAGGACAGGAAGTTCCAGATCCCCGGGAAGAGGACAGGAAGTTCCAGATGGCCGGGAACAGGAAGTTCCAGATCCCCGGGAACAGGACCGGAAGTTCCAGATCCCCGGGACACAGGACAGGAAGTTCCAGATCCCCGGGAGCAGGAAAGGAAGTTCCAGATCCCCGGTGAACAGGACAAGAAGTTCCAGATCCCCGAGAACACAACAGGAAGATCCAGATCTCCGGGAACAGGACAGGAAGTTTCAGATCCATAGGAACCGGACAGGAAGTTTCAGATCTCCGGGAACAGGACAGGAAGTTCCAGATCCCCGGGAACAGGAAGTTCCAGATCCCCGGGAACAGGACAGGAAGGTAGATATCCATCGGAACAGGACAGGAATTTCCAGATCCCCGGGAACCAGTCAGGAAGTTCCAGATCCCCGGGAACAGGACAGGAAGTTCCAGATCCCGGGAACAAGACAGGAAGTTCCAGATCCCCGGGAACAGGACAGCAATTTCCAGATCCCTGGGAACAGAACAGGACAGGAATTTCCAGATGCCCGGGAACAGGACAGGAAGTTCCAGATCGCCGGGAACAGAACAGGAAGTTCCAGATGATTGGGAACAGGAAGTTCCAGATCCCCGGGAACAGGAGAGGAAGTTCCAGATCCCCGGAAACTGGACAGGAAGATCCAGATCCCCGGGAACAGGACAGGAAGTTCCAGATCTCCGGGAAATGACACGAAGTACCAGATCCCCGGGAACAGGACAGGAAGTTGCAGATCCCCGGGAAAAGGAAGTTGCAGATACCCGGGAACAGAACAGGAAGTTCCAGATCCCCGGGAACAGGACAGGAAGTTCCAGATCCCCGGGAACAGGACAGGAAGTTCCAGATCCCCGGGAACAGGACAGGAAATTCCAGATCCCGGGAACAGGACAGGAAGTTCCAGATCCCTGGGAACAGGACAGGAAGTTCCAGATCCCTGGGAACAGAACAGGACAGGAATTTCCAGATGCCCGGGAACAGGACACAAGTTCCATATCCCCGGGAACAGGACAGGAATTTCCAGATCCCCGGGACACAGGACAGGAAGTTCCAGATCACCGGGAACCGAACAGGAAGTTCAGGATCCCGGGGAACACAACAGGATGTCCCAGATCCCCGGGAACAGGACAGGAAGTTCCAGATCACCGGGAACAGGACAGGAAGTTCCAGTTCCCCGGGAAGAGGACAGGAAGATCCAGAACCCCGGGAACAGGACAGGAAATTCCAGATCCCCGGGAACCGGAAGTTCAAGATCCCCGGGAACAGGACAGGAAGTGCCAGATCCCTGGAATAGGACAGGAAGTTCTAGATCTCCGGGAATAGGACAGGAAGTTCCAGATCGCCAGGACCAGGACGGACAGTTCCAGATGCCCGGGAACAGGACAGGAAATTCCAGATCCCCAGGAACAGGAAGTTCCAGATCCCCGGAAGCAGGACAGGAAATTCCAGATCCCCGGGAACAGGAAGGTCCAGATCCCGAGGACAGGAAGTTTTAGAAAGTTCTGGATACCCCGGGAATAGTAAGTTGTAGAAAATTCTGGACCCCTGAGGACAGGAAGTTCTTAAAGTTCTGGACCCCCGAGGACAGGAAGTTGTAGAAAGTTCTCGACCCCTGAGGACCGGAAGTTGTAGAAAGTTCTGAATCCCCGGGGACAGCAAAAGGCAGAATGTTCGGCATCCCCGAGGACAGGAAGGTGTAGAAAGTTCTGGTCCCGCGAGGACATGAAGATGTAGAAAGTTCTGGACCCCCAGGGACAATATGTTGTAGAATATTTTAGATCCCCCGAGGACAGAAAGTGGTAGAAAGTTCTGGAATCCCGAAGACAGGAAGTTTTAGAAAGTTCTGGATACCCGAGGACAGAAAGTTGTAGAAAGTTCTAGAACCCCCGAGAACAGGAAGAGGTAGAATGTCTGGATCTCCGAGGAGAGGAAGTTGTAGAAATTTCTTAACCCCCGGGAACAGGAAGTTGTAGAACTTTCTGGACACCCGAGGACAGGAAGTTGTAGAAATTTCTCGACCCCCCAAGGACAGGAATTTGTAGAATGAACTAGAAACCCAGGAACAGGAAGTTGTAGAAAGTTCTAGAACGCCGGGAACAGAAAGTGTTAGAAAGTTCTTGGACCGCGAGGACAGGAAGTTGTAGAAAGTTATAGAACACGGGGAACAGGCAGTTGTAGAAAGTTCTAGAACCCTGAGGACATGAAGTTGTAGAAAGTTCTGGACCCCCGAGGATAGGAAGTTGTAGAAGGTTCTAGAGCACCGGGAACAGGAAGTTGTAGAAAGTTCTAGAACCCTGAAGACAGGAAGTTGTAGAAAGTTCTGTAGCCCCGAGGACTGGATGTTGTAGAAAGTTCTGGATCCCCTAGGACAGGAAATTTTAGAAAGTTCTGGATCCCCGGGAAAAGGAAGTTGTAGAAAGTTCTAGAACTCCCTGGGACAGGAAGTTGTAGAAAGTTCTGGATCCCCGGGGACAGGAAGTTGTAGAAAATTCTAGAACCCTGAGAACAGGAAGTTTTAGAAAGTTCTGGATCACCGAGGACAGGAAGTTGTAGAAAGTTTTGGATCCCTCGGAACAGGAAGTTGTAGAAAGTTCCAGATCCCTGGGAACAGGAAGTTGTATAAAGTTCTAAAACCCCGAGGACAGGAAGTTCTGGGTCCCTGGGACCAGGAAGTTGTAGAAAGTTCTAGAACCCCCGGGAACAGGAAGTTGTAGAATGTTCTGGACCCCCAAAGACAGGAAGCTGTAGAAAGTTCAACGTCGCCGTGAACAGGAAGTTGCAGAAAGTTCTGGACCCCGGAGGACAGGAAGTTGTTAAAGTTCTAGACCCCTGAGGACAGCAAGTTGTAGAAAATTCTGGACCCCCGAGGAAGGGAAGTTGTAGAAAGTTCTGGACCCCCGAGGAAGGGAAGTTGTAGAAAGTTCTGGACCTCCGAGGACAGGAAGTTGTAGAAAGTTCTGAATCCCCGGGGACAGCAAAAGGCAGAATGTTCGGGATCCCCGAGGACAGGAAGGTGTACAAACTTCTAGAACCCCCAGAACAGGAAATTGTAGAAAGTTCTAGAACCCCCGAGGACAGGAAGTTGTAGAAAGTTCTGGACCCCCAAGGACAGGATATTGAAGAAAGTTTTGAATTCTCGAGGAACAGGAAGTTGTAGAAAGTTCTGGACCCCTGAGAAGATGAAGTTGTAGAAATCTCTGGACCACAAAGGACAGGATGTTGGAGAAAGTTCTGGACCCCCGAGGACAGGAAGTGTTAGATGGTTCTGGATCCCCGAGGACAGAAACTTGTAGAAAGTTCTGGACCCCCGGGAACAGAAAGTTGTAGAAACTTCTGGACCCCGAGGACAGGAAGTTGTAGAAACTTCTGGACCCCCAGGAACCGAAGGTTGTAGAAAGTTCTGGACCCCGAGGACAGGAAGTTGTAGAAAGTTCTGGACCCAGGAGAAGAGGATGTTGTAGAAATTCCTGGACCCCAGAGTACAGGATGTTGTAGAAAGATCTGGACACCCGAGGACAGGAAGTGTTAGAAAGTTCTGGATCCCCGAGGACAGGAAGTTGTAGAAAGTTCTGGACCACTTAGGACAGGAAGTAGTAGAAATTTCTGGACCCCCGAGGACAGGAAGTTGTAGAAAGTTCTGGATCCCCAAGGACAGGAAGTTGTAGAAAGTTCTGGACCCCCGAGGACAGGAAGTGTTAGATAGATCTAGATCCCCGAGGACACGAAATATTAGATAGTTCTAGATCCCCGAGGACAGGAAGTTGTAGAAAGTTCTGGACCCCCGAAAACAGAAAGTTGTAGAAACTTCTGGACCCCCGAGGACAGGAAGTGTTAGATAGTTCTGGATCCCCGAGGACAGGAAGTTGTAGAAAGTTCTGGAACCCGCGGGAACAGGAAGTTGTAGTAACTTCTGGATACCCGAGGACAGGAAGTTGTAGAAAGTTCTGGATACCCCGGGAATAGGAAGTTGTAGAAAATTCTGGACCCCTGAGGACAGGAATTTGTTAAAGTTCTGGACCCCCGAGGACAGGAAGTTGTAGAAAGTTCTGGACCCCTGAGGACAGGAAGTTGTAGAAAGTTCTGGACCCCCGAGGACAGGAAGTTCTAGAAAGTTCTTAATCCCCGGGGACAGCAAAAGGCAGAATGTTCGGGATCCCCGAGGACAGGAAGGTGTAGAAACTTCTAGAACCCCCGAGGACAGGAAATTGTAGAAAGTTCTAGAACCCCCGAGGGCAGGAAGTTGTAGAAAGTTCTGGACCCCCAAGGACAGGATATTGAAGAAAGTTCTGAATTCCCGAGGAACAGGAAGTTGTAGAAAGTTCTGGACCACAGAGGACAGGAAGTTGTAGAAAGTTCTGGACCCCTGAGAAGAGGAAGTTGTAGAAATCTCTGGACCCCATAGGACAGGATGTTGTAGAAAGTTCTGGACCCCCGAGGACAGGAAGTGTTAGATAGTTCTGGATCCCCGAGGAAAGAAATTTGTATAAATTTCTGGACCCCCGGGAACAGAAAGTTGTTGAAAGTTGTGGACCCCGAGGACAGGAAGTTGTAGAAAGTTCTGGACCCCAAGGAACCGAAAGTTGTAGAAAGTTCTGGACCCCGAGGACAGGATATTGAAGAAAGTTCTGAATTCCCGAGGAACAGGAAGTTGTAGAAAGTTCTGGACCACCGAGGACAGGAAGTTGTAGAAAGTTCTGGACCCCTGAGAAGAGGAAGTTGTAGAAATCTCTGGACCCCATAGGACAGGATGTTGTAGAAAGTTCTGGACCCCCGAGGACAGGAAGTGTTAGATAGTTCTGGATCCCAGAGGACAGAAAGTTGTAGAAAGTTCTGGACCCCCGGGAACAGAAAGTTGTTGAAAGTTGTGGACCCCGAGGACAGGAAGTTGTAGAAAGTTCTGGACCCCCGGGAACCGAAAGTTGTAGAAAGTTCTGGACCCCGAGGACAGGAAGTTGTAGAAAGTTCTGGACCCAGGAGAAGAGGATGTTGTAGAAATTCCTGGACCCCAGAGTACAGGAGGTTGTAGAAAGTTCTGGACCCCCGAGGATAGGAAGTGTTAGATAGTTCTGGATCCCCGAGGACAGGAAGTTGTAGAAAGTTCTGGACCCCTTAGGACAGGAAGTAGTAGAAATTTCTGGACCCCCGAGGACAGGAAGTTGTAGAAAGTTCTGGATCCCCAAGGACACGAAATGTTAGATAGTTCTGGATCCCCGGGGACAGGAAGTCGTAGAAAGTTCTGGACCCCCGGAAACAGAAAGTTGTAGAAAGTTCTGGATCCCCAAGGACAGGATATTGAAGAAAGTTCTGAATTCCCGAGGAACAGGAAGTTATAGAAAGTTCTGGACACCCGGGAACCGAAAGTTGTAGAAAGTTCTGGACACCGAGGACAGGATATTGAAGAAATTTCTGAATTCCCGTGGAACAGGAAGTTGTAGAAAGTTCTGGACCACCGAGGACAGGAAGTTGTAGAAAGTTCTGGACCCCTGAGAAGAGGAAGTTGTAGAAATCTCTGGACCCCATAGGACAGGATGTTGTAGAAAGTTCTGGACCCCCGAGGACAGGAAGTGTTAGATAGTTCTGGATCCCAGAGGACAGAAAGTTGTAGAAAATTCTGGACCCCCGGGAACAGAAAGTTGTTGAAAGTTGTGGACCCCGAGGACAGGAAGTTGTAGAAAGTTCTGGACCCCCGGGAACCGAAAGTTGTAGAAAGTTCTGGACCCCGAGGACAGGAAGTTGTAGAAAGTTCTGGACCCAGGAGAAGAGGATGTTGTAGAAATTCCTGGACCCCAGAGTACAGGATGTTGTAGAAAGTTCTGGACCCCCGAGGATAGGAAGTGTTAGATAGTTCTGGATCCCCGAGGACAGGAAGTTGTAGAAAGTTCTGGACCCCTTAGGACAGGAAGTAGTAGAAATTTCTGGACCCCCGAGGACAGGAAGTTGTAGAAAGTTCTGGATCCCCAAGGACAGGAAGTTGTAGAAAGTTCTGGATACCCGAGGACAGGAAGTTTTAGATAGTTCTGGATCCCCGAGGACACGAAATGTTAGATAGTTCTGGATCCCCGGGGACAGGAAGTCGTAGAAAGTTCTGGACCCCCGGAAACAGAAAGTTGTAGAAAGTTCTGGATCCCCAAGGACAGGATATTGAAGAAAGTTCTGAATTCCCGAGGAACAGGAAGTTGTAGAAAGTTCTGGACCACTGAGGACAGGAAGTTGTAGAAAGTTCTGGACCCCTGAGAAGAGGAAGTTGTAGAAATCTCTGCACCCCAGAGGACAGGATGTTGTAGAAAGTTCTGGACCCCCGAGGACAGGAAGTGTTAGATAGTTCTGGATCCCTGAGGACAGGAAGTTGTAGAAAGTTCTGGAACCCCCGGGAACAGGAATTTGTAGTATGTTCTGGATACCTGAGGACAGGAAGATGTAGAAAGTTCTGGATACCCCGGGAATAGTAAGTTGTAGAAAATTCTGGACCCCTGAGGACAGGAAGTTGTTAAATTTCTGGACCCCTGAGGACAGGAAGTTGTAGAAAGTTCTCGACCCCTGAGGACAGGAAGTTGTAGAAAGTTCTGAATCCCCGGGGACAGGAAAAGGCAGAATATTTGGGATCCCCGAGGACAGGAAGTTGTAGAACCTTCTAGAACCCCCGAGGACAGGAAATTGTAGAAAGTTCTAGATCCCCCGAGGACAGGAAGTTGTATAAAGTTCTGGTCCCGCGACGACAGGAAGATGTAGAAAATTCTGGACACCCAGGGAAAAGATGTTGTAGAAAATTTTAGATCCCCCGAGGACAGAAAGTGTTAGAAAGTTCTGGAAGCCCGAAGACAGGAAATTTTAGAAAGTTCTGGATACCCGAGGACAGAAAGATGTAGAAAGTTCTAGAACCCCCGAGGACAGGAAGAGGTAGAAAATCTGGATCTCCGAGGAGAGGAAGTTGTAGAAAGTTCTTAACCCCCGGGAACAGGAAGTTGTAGAACTTTCTGGACACCCAAGGACAGGAATTTGTAGAAATTTCTCGACCCCCCAAGGACAGGAATTTGTAGAATGAACTAGAAACCCAGGAACAGGAAGTTGTAGAAAGTTCTAGAACTCCGGGAACAGGAAGTGTTAGAAAGTTCTTGGACCACGAGGAAAGGAAGTTTTAGAAAGTTCTAGAACCCGGGGAACAGGCAGTTGTAGAAAGTTCTAGAACCCTGAGGACAGGAAGTTGTAGAAAGTTCTGTACCCCCGAGGACAGGAAATGGTAGAAAGTTCTGGACCCCCGAGGATAGGAAGATGTAGAATGTTCTAGAGCACCGGGAACAGGAAGTTGTAGAAAGTTCTAGAACCCTGAAGACAGGAAGTTGTAGAAAGTTCTGTAGCCCCGAGGACTGGATGTTGTAGAAAGTTCTGGATCCCCTAGGACAGGAAATTTTAGAAAGTTCTGGATCCCCGGGAAAAGGAAGTTGTAGAAAGTTCTAGAACTCCCTGGGACAGGAAGTTGTAGAAAGTTCTGGATCCCCGGGGACAGGAAGTTGTAGAAAATTCTAGAACCCTGAGAACAGGAGTTTTAGAAAGTTCTGGATCACCGAGGACAGGAAGTTGTAGAAAGTTTCGGATCCCTGGGAACAGGAAGTTGTAGAAAGTTCCAGATCCCTGGGAACAGGAAGTTGTATAAAGTTCTAAAACCCCGAGGACAGGAAGTTCTGGGTCCCTGGGACCAGGAAGTTGTAGAAAGCTCTAGAACCCCCGGGAACAGGAAGTTGTAGAATGTTCTGGACCCCCAAAGACAGGAAGCTGTAGAAAGTTCAACGTCGCCGTGAACAGGAAGTTGCAGAAAGTTCTGGACCCCTGAGGACAGGAAGTTTTCGAAAGTTATGGACCCCTTAGTACAGGAATTGTAGAAAGTTCCGGACCCCCGAGGACAGAAATTTGTAGAAAGTTCGGGAACCCCGAGGACAGGAAGTTGTAGAAATTTCTCAACCTCTGAGAAGGGAAAGTTGTAGAAATTTCTGGACCCCAGAGGACAGGATGTTGTAGAAAGTTCTGGACCCCAGAGGACAGTAAGTTTTAGTTAGTTCTGGATCCCCGAGGACAGAAAGTTGTTGAAAGTTCTGGACCCCCGGGAACAGAAAGTTGTAGAAGTTCTGAACCCCGAGGTCAGGAAGTTGTAGGAAGTTCTGGACCCCCGGGAACTGAAAGTTGTAGAAAGGCCTGGACCCCGAGGACAGGAAGTTATAGAAAGTTCTGGACCCAGGAGAAGAGGATGTTGTAGAAATTCCTGGACCCCAGAGTACAGGAATTTGTAGAAAGTTCTGGACCCCCGAGGACAGGAAATTTTAGATAGTTCTGGATCCCCGAAGACAGGAAGTTGTAGAAAGTTGTGGATACCAGGAAACAGAAAGTTGTAGAAAGTTCTGGATCCCCAAGGACAGGAAGTTGTAGAAAGTTCTGGATCCCAGAGGACAGGAAGTTGTAGAAAGTTCTGGATCCCCCGGGAACAGGAAGTTGTAGAAAGTTCTGGATCCCCCCGGAATAGGAAGTTTTAGAACATTCTGGACCCCTGAGGACAGGAAGTTGTTAAAGTTCTGGACCCCCGAGGACAGCAAGTTGTAGAAAGTTCTGGACCCCCGAGGAAGGGAAGTTGTAGAAAGTTCTGGACCTCCGAGGACAGGAAGTTGTAGAAAGTTCTGAATCCCCGGGGACAGCAAAAGGCAGAATGTTCGGGATCCACGAGGACAGGAAGTTGTAGAAACTTCTAGAACCCCCGAGGACAGGAAATTGTAGAAAGTTCTAGAAACCCCGAGGACAGGAAGTTGTATAAAGTTCTGGTCCCGCGAGGACAGGAAGTTGTAGAAAGTTCTGGACCCCCAAGGACAAGATATTGAAGAAAGTTCTGAATTCCCGAGGAACAGGAAGTTGTAGAAAGTTCTGGTCCACCGAGGACAGGAAGTTGTAGAACGTTCTGGACCCCTGAGAAGAGGAAGTTGTAGAAATTTCTAGACCACAGAGGACAGGATGTTGTAGAAATTTCTGGACCCCGAGGACAGGAAGTGTTAGATAGTTCTGGATCCCAGAGGACAGAAAGTTGTAGAAAGTTCTGGACCCCCGGGAACAAAAAGTTGTAGAAAGTTCTGGACCCCGAGGACAGGAATTTGTAGAAAGTTCTGGACCCCCGAGGACAGGAAGTGTTAGATAGTTCTGGATCCCAGAGGACAGAAAGTTGTAGAAAGTTCTGGACCCCCGGGAACAGAAAGTTGTTGAAAGTTGTGGACCCCGAGGACAGGAAGTTGTAGAAAGTTCTGGACCCCCGGGAACCGAAAGTTGTAGAAAGTTCTGGACCCCGAGGACAGGAAGTTGTAGAAAGTTCTGGACCCAGGAGAAGAGGATGTTGTAGAAATTCCTGGACCCCAGAGTACAGGAGGTTGTAGAAAGTTCTGGACCCCCGAGGATAGGAAGTGTTAGATAGTTCTGGATCCCCGAGGACAGGAAGTTGTAGAAAGTTCTGGACCCCTTAGGACAGGAAGTAGTAGAAATTTCTGGACCCCCGAGGACAGGAAGTTGTAGAAAGTTCTGGATCCCCAAGGACAGGAAGTTGTAGAAAGTTCTGGATACCCGAGGACAGGAAGTTTTAGATAGTTCTGGATCCCCGAGGACACGAAATGTTAGATAGTTCTGGATCCCCGGGGACAGGAAGTCGTAGAAAGTTCTGGACCCCCGGAAACAGAAAGTTGTAGAAAGTTCTGGATCCCCAAGGACAGGATATTGAAGAAAGTTCTGAATTCCCGAGGAACAGGAAGTTATAGAAAGTTCTGGACACCCGGGAACCGAAAGTTGTAGAAAGTTCTGGACACCGAGGACAGGATATTGAAGAAATTTCTGAATTCCCGAGGAACAGGAAGTTGTAGAAAGTTCTGGACCACCGAGGACAGGAAGTTGTAGAAAGTTCTGGACCCCTGAGAAGAGGAAGTTGTAGAAATCTCTGGACCCCATAGGACAGGATGTTGTAGAAAGTTCTGGACCCCCGAGGACAGGAAGTGTTAGATAGTTCTGGATCCCAGAGGACAGAAAGTTGTAGAAAATTCTGGACCCCCGGGAACAGAAAGTTGTTGAAAGTTGTGGACCCCGAGGACAGGAAGTTGTAGAAAGTTCTGGACCCCCGGGAACCGAAAGTTGTAGAAAGTTCTGGACCCCGAGGACAGGAAGTTGTAGAAAGTTCTGGACCCAGGAGAAGAGGATGTTGTAGAAATTCCTGGACCCCAGAGTACAGGATGTTGTAGAAAGTTCTGGACCCCCGAGGATAGGAAGTGTTAGATAGTTCTGGATCCCCGAGGACAGGAAGTTGTAGAAAGTTCTGGACCCCTTAGGACAGGAAGTAGTAGAAATTTCTGGACCCCCGAGGACAGGAAGTTGTAGAAAGTTCTGGATCCCCAAGGACAGGAAGTTGTAGAAAGTTCTGGATACCCGAGGACAGGAAGTTTTAGATAGTTCTGGATCCCCGAGGACACGAAATGTTAGATAGTTCTGGATCCCCGGGGACAGGAAGTCGTAGAAAGTTCTGGACCCCCGGAAACAGAAAGTTGTAGAAAGTTCTGGATCCCCAAGGACAGGATATTGAAGAAAGTTCTGAATTCCCGAGGAACAGGAAGTTGTAGAAAGTTCTGGACCACCGAGGACAGGAAGTTGTAGAAAGTTCTGGACCCCTGAGAAGAGGAAGTTGTAGAAATCTCTGCACCCCAGAGGACAGGATGTTGTAGAAAGTTCTGGACCCCCGAGGACAGGAAGTGTTAGATAGTTCTGGATCCCTGAGGACAGGAAGTTGTAGAAAGTTCTGGAACCCCCGGGAACAGGAAGTTGTAGTATGTTCTGGATACCTGAGGACAGGAAGATGTAGAAAGTTCTGGATACCCCGGGAATAGTAAGTTGTAGAAAATTCTGGACCCCTGAGGACAGGAAGTTGTTAAATTTCTGGACCCCTGAGGACAGGAAGTTGTAGAAAGTTCTCGACCCCTGAGGACAGGAAGTTGTAGAAAGTTCTGAATCCCCGGGGACAGGAAAAGGCAGAATATTCGGGATCCCCGAGGACAGGAAGTTGTAGAACCTTCTAGAACCCCCGAGGACAGGAAATTGTAGAAAGTTCTAGAACCCCCGAGGACAGGAAGTTGTATAAAGTTCTGGTCCCGCGACGACAGGAAGATGTAGAAAATTCTGGACACCCAGGGAAAAGATGTTGTAGAAAATTTTAGATCCCCCGAGGACAGAAAGTGGTAGAAAGTTCTGGAAGCCCGAAGACAGGAAATTTTAGAAAGTTCTGGATACCCGAGGACAGAAAGATGTAGAAAGTTCTAGAACCCCCGAGGACAGGAAGAGGTAGAAAATCTGGATCTCCGAGGAGAGGAAGTTGTAGAAAGTTCTTAACCCCCGGGAACAGGAAGTTGTAGAACTTTCTGGACACCCGAGGACAGGAATTTGTAGAAATTTCTCGACCCCCCAAGGACAGGAATTTGTAGAATGAACTAGAAACCCAGGAACAGGAAGTTGTAGAAAGTTCTAGAACTCCGGGAACAGGAAGTGTTAGAAAGTTCTTGGACCACGAGGAAAGGAAGTTTTAGAAAGTTCTAGAACCCGGGGAACAGGCAGTTGTAGAAAGTTCTAGAACCCTGAGGACAGGAAGTTGTAGAAAGTTCTGTACCCCCGAGGACAGGAAATGGTAGAAAGTTCTGGACCCCCGAGGATAGGAAGATGTAGAATGTTCTAGAGCACCGGGAACAGGAAGTTGTAGAAAGTTCTAGAACCCTGAAGACAGGAAGTTGTAGAAAGTTCTGTAGCCCCGAGGACTGGATGTTGTAGAAAGTTCTGGATCCCCTAGGACAGGAAATTTTAGAAAGTTCTGGATCCCCGGGAAAAGGAAGTTGTAGAAAGTTCTAGAACTCCCTGGGACAGGAAGTTGTAGAAAGTTCTGGATCCCCGGGGACAGGAAGTTGTAGAAAATTCTAGAACCCTGAGAACAGGAGTTTTAGAAAGTTCTGGATCACCGAGGACAGGAAGTTGTAGAAAGTTTCGGATCCCTGGGAACAGGAAGTTGTAGAAAGTTCCAGATCCCTGGGAACAGGAAGTTGTATAAAGTTCTAAAACCCCGAGGACAGGAAGTTCTGGGTCCCTGGGACCAGGAAGTTGTAGAAAGCTCTAGAACCCCCGGGAACAGGAAGTTGTAGAATGTTCTGGACCCCCAAAGACAGGAAGCTGTAGAAAGTTCAACGTCGCCGTGAACAGGAAGTTGCAGAAAGTTCTGGACCCCTGAGGACAGGAAGTTTTCGAAAGTTATGGACCCCTTAGTACAGGAATTGTAGAAAGTTCCGGACCCCCGAGGACAGAAATTTGTAGAAAGTTCGGGAACCCCGAGGACAGGAAGTTGTAGAAATTTCTCAACCTCTGAGAAGGGAAAGTTGTAGAAATTTCTGGACCCCAGAGGACAGGATGTTGTAGAAAGTTCTGGACCCCAGAGGACAGTAAGTTTTAGTTAGTTCTGGATCCCCGAGGACAGAAAGTTGTTGAAAGTTCTGGACCCCCGGGAACAGAAAGTTGTAGAAGTTCTGAACCCCGAGGTCAGGAAGTTGTAGGAAGTTCTGGACCCCCGGGAACTGAAAGTTGTAGAAAGGTCTGGACCCCGAGGACAGGAAGTTATAGAAAGTTCTGGACCCAGGAGAAGAGGATGTTGTAGAAATTCCTGGACCCCAGAGTACAGGAATTTGTAGAAAGTTCTGGACCCCCGAGGACAGGAAATTTTAGATAGTTCTGGATCCCCGAAGACAGGAAGTTGTAGAAAGTTGTGGATACCAGGAAACAGAAAGTTGTAGAAAGTTCTGGATCCCCAAGGACAGGAAGTTGTAGAAAGTTCTGGATCCCAGAGGACAGGAAGTTGTAGAAAGTTCTGGATCCCCCGGGAACAGGAAGTTGTAGAAAGTTCTGGATCCCCCCGGAATAGGAAGTTTTAGAACATTCTGGACCCCTGAGGACAGGAAGTTGTTAAAGTTCTGGACCCCCGAGGACAGCAAGTTGTAGAAAGTTCTGGACCCCCGAGGAAGGGAAGTTGTAGAAAGTTCTGGACCTCCGAGGACAGGAAGTTGTAGAAAGTTCTGAATCCCCGGGGACAGCAAAAGGCAGAATGTTCGGGATCCACGAGGACAGGAAGTTGTAGAAACTTCTAGAACCCCCGAGGACAGGAAATTGTAGAAAGTTCTAGAAACCCCGAGGACAGGAAGTTGTATAAAGTTCTGGTCCCGCGAGGACAGGAAGTTGTAGAAAGTTCTGGACCCCCAAGGACAAGATATTGAAGAAAGTTCTGAATTCCCGAGGAACAGGAAGTTGTAGAAAGTTCTGGTCCACCGAGGACAGGAAGTTGTAGAACGTTCTGGACCCCTGAGAAGAGGAAGTTGTAGAAATTTCTAGACCACAGAGGACAGGATGTTGTAGAAATTTCTGGACCCCGAGGACAGGAAGTGTTAGATAGTTCTGGATCCCAGAGGACAGAAAGTTGTAGAAAGTTCTGGACCCCCGGGAACAAAAAGTTGTAGAAAGTTCTGGACCCCGAGGACAGGAATTTGTAGAAAGTTCTGGACCCCCGGGAACTGAAAGTTGTAGAAAGTTCTGGACCCCGAGGACAGGAAGTTGTAGAAAGTTCTGGACCCAGGAGAAGAGGATGTTGTAGAAATTCCTGGACCCGAGAGTACAGGAATTTGTAGAAAGTTCTGGATACCGGAGGACAGGAAGTTGTAGAAAGTTCTGGATCTGTGGCAATAGGAAGTTGTAGAAACCTCTGGACGCCCGAGGACAGGAAGTTGTAGAAAGTTCTGGACCCCTGTTAAAAGGAAGTTGTAGAAATTTCTGGACCTCCGAGGAAAGAAAGTAGTAGGAAGTTCTGGACCCGAGAGGACAGGAAGTTGTACAACGTTCTAGAACCCCGGGAACAGGAAGTTGTAGAAAGTTCTAGAACCCTGAGGACAGGAAGTTGTAGAAAGTTCTGTAGCCCCGAGGACTGGATGTTGTAGAAAGTTCTGGATCCCCGGGAAAAGGAAGTTGTAGAAAGTTCTAGAACTCCCTGGGACAGGAAGTTGTACAAAGTTCTGGATCCCCTGGGACAGGAAGTTATAGAAAGTTCTGGACCCCTGGGACAACAAGTTGTAGAATGTTCTGGACACCTGAGGACAGGAAGATGTAGAATGTTCTGGACCCCCGAGAACAGGAAGTTGTAGAAAGTTCTGAATCTCCGAGGACAGGAAGTTGTAAAAAGTTCTGGTACCTCGGAAACAGGAAGTTGTAGAAATTCTGGACATCCGAGAACTGGAAGTTGTAGAAATTTCTGGACCCCCGAGGACAGGAAGTAGTAGAAAGTTCTGGAACCCCGAGATCAGGACGTTGTAGAAAGTTCTGGATTTCCGAGGACAGGAAGTTTTAGAAAGTTCTGGACCCCCGGGAACTGGATGTTGTAGAAAGTTTTGGACCCCCGGGAACAGGAAGTCGGAGAAAGTTCTGGACCCGTGGGACAGGAAGTTGTAGAAAGTTCTGGAATCCCGGGAACAGGAAGTTGTAGAAAGTTCTGGACCCCTGGGACAGGAAGTTGTAGAAAGTTCTGGATCCCCGGGGACAGGAAGTTGTAGAAATTTCTAGATCCCTGAGGACAGGAAGTTGTAGAAAGTTCAGGATCTCCCGAGGACAGGTAGTTGTAGAAAGTTCTGAATCCCCGAGGATAGGAAGTTGTAGAAATTTCTGGACCCCCGAGGGGAGGAAGTTGTAGAAATTGATAGACCCCCGAGGACAGGAAGTTGTAGAAAGTTCTGGACCCGCGAGGACAGGAAGTTGTAGAGAGTTCTGGACCCCCGGGGACATGAAGTTGTAGAAAGTTCTGACCGCCAAGAGGACAGGAAGTTGTAGAAAGTTCTGGATCACCGAGGACAGGAAGTTGTAGAAAGTTCCGGAACCCCGGGAACAGGAAGTTGTAGAAAGTTCTGGAACCCAGGAACAGGAAGTTGTAGAAAGTTCCGGATCCCCGGGAACAGGAAGTGGTAGAAAGTTCTGGACCTCCGAGGACAGGAAGTTGTAGAAAGTTCTGCAACCCCCGAGGACAGGAAATGGTAGAAAGTTCTGGATCCCCGAGGACAGGAAGTTGTATAAAGTTCTGGAACCCCGGGAACCGGAAGTAGTAGAAAGTTCCGGATCCCCGTGAACTGGACGTTGTAGAAAATTCTGGAACCCCGAGGACAGAAATTTCTGGATCCCTGGGAACAGGTAGTTGTGGAAATGTTCTAGATCTCCCGGGGACAGGAAGTTGTAGAAAGTTCTGGACCCCCGAGAACAGGAAGAGGTAGAAAGTTCTGGATCCCCGGGGAACAGGAATTTGTAGAAAGTTCTGGACCCCCAAGGACAGGAAGTTGTAGAATGTTCTGGACCCCTGAGGACAGGAAGTGTTAGAAAGTTCTGGATCACCGAGGACATGAAGTTGTAGACAGTTCCGGATCCCTGGGAAGAGGAAGTTGTAGAAAGTTCCAGATCTCCGGGAACAGGAAGTTGTAGAAAGTTCTAAATTTCCGAGGACAGGAAGTTCTGGATCCCTGGGACCAGGAAGTTGTAGAAAGTTCTAGAACCCCCGGGAACAGGAGGTTGTAGAATGTTCTGGCCCCCAAGGACAGGAAGCTGTAGAAAGTTCTAGATCGCTGTGAACAGGAAGTTGCAGAAAGTTCTGGACCCCTGAGGACAGGAAGTTTTCGAAAGTTATGGACCCCTGAGGACAGGAAGTTGTAGAAAGTTCGGGACCCCCGAGGACAG
The DNA here is from genome assembly GCF_018167655.1 of Microtus oregoni. Classification (NCBI taxonomy): domain Eukaryota; kingdom Metazoa; phylum Chordata; class Mammalia; order Rodentia; family Cricetidae; genus Microtus; species Microtus oregoni. The sequence continues at coordinate 1,322,771 of NW_024544772.1, forward strand.
AAAGTTGTAGAAAGTTCTGGACCCCCGGGGACACGAAGTTGTAGAAAGTTCTGAACCCCCTAGGACAGGAAGTTTTAGAAAGTTCTGGAATCCCCGAGGACAGGAAGTGGTAGAAAGTTCTGGATCCCCGAGGACAGGAAATTGTAGAATGTTCCGGAACCCCGGGAACAGGAAGTTGTACAAAGTACTGGATCCCCGGGAACAGGAAGTTGTAGAATGTTCTGGACCCCCGAGGACAGGTAGTTGTATAAAGTTCTGAATCCCCGTGGATAGGAAGTTGTAGAAATTTCTGGACCCCCGAGGGGAGGAAGTTGTAGAAATTGATAGACCCCCGAGGACAGGAAGTTGTAGAGAGTTCTGGACCCGTGAGGACAGGAAGGAGTAGAAAGTTCTAAATCACCGAGGACAGGAAGTTGTAGAAAGTTCTGGACCCCCGGGGATAGGAAGTTGTAGAAAGTTCTGACCACCAAGAGGACTGGAAGTTGTAGAAAGTTCTGGATCACCGAGGACAGGAAGTTGTAGAAAGTTCCGGAACCCCGGGAACAGGAAGTTGTAGAAAGTTCTGCATCCCCAGGAACAGGAAGATGTAGAAAGTTCCGGATCCCCGGGAACAGGAAGTTGTAGAAAGTTCTGGACCCGTGAGAACAGGAAGTTGTAGAAAGTTCTGGACCCACGAGGACAGGAAGTTGTAGAGAGTTCTGGACCCGCGAGGACAGGAAGTAGTAGAAAGTTCTTGAACCCCGAGGACAGGAAGTTGTAGAAATTTCTGGACCCCCGGGGACAGGAAGTTGTAGAAAGTTCTGGATCCCCGAGAACAGGAAGTTGTAGAAAGTTCTGGACCTTTGGGGACAGGAAGTTGTAGAAAGTTCTGGACCCCCGAGGAGAGGAAGTTATAGAAAGTTCTGGACCCCCAAGGACAGGAAGTTGTAGAATCTTCTGGACCACTGTGGACAGGAAGTTTTAGAAAGTTCTGGATCACCGACACAGGAAGTTGTAGAAAGTTCCGGATCCCCGGGAACAGGAAGTTGTAGAAAGTTCTAGAACCCCCGGGAACAGGAAGCTGTAGAATGTTCTGGACCCCCAAGAATAGGAAGCTGTAGAAAGTTCTAGATCGCCGTGAACAGGAAGTTGCAGAAAGTTCTGGACCCCTGAGGACAGGACGTTTTCAAAATTTATGGACCCCTGAGGACAGGAAGTTGTAGAAAGTTCCGGACCCCCGAGGACAGAAAGTTGTAGAAAGTTCTGGATCCCCGAGGACAGGAAGTTGTAGAAAGTTCTGGATCCCCGAGGACAGGAAGTTGTAGAAAGTTCTATCTATCTATCTATCTATCTATCTATCTATCTATCTATCTATCTATCTATCTTTATTTCTTTATTTATTGGTGTTCCGAGACAGGGTTTCCCTCCCCGCGGCTTTTTGTGTTCCCGTCCCCGGCCCTCGCTCTGTGGACCAGTCTGGACTCGAACCCAGACCCGCCGGCCTTTAATGGAACCCTTGAAGATAGACTCAGAGAGAAATTAAAAAACCAATGAAAACAATAAAAATAAGATTAAAAAAAAAGGTTTCCGCAAAGCCTGGATGCCGTCCTCAGGGTGTGTTTTTTTTCTCTTACATAAAAAAATTAGAATATTGTATCCATGATGAATAAATATCAAAATAGAATATTGTAGACATAATAAATAAATAATTAGAATATTGTATCCATAAAAACAAATAAATATAAAAATTAGAATGTTGCCTACATAATAAATAAACATAAAAATTAGAATATTGTATACGTAATGAATAATTATAAAAATTAGAATATTGTATACATAATTAATAAATATAAAAAGTAGAATATTGTATACAAAATAAATGAATATAAGAATTAGGATATTGTGCACATAATGAATAAATATAAAATTAGAATATTGTATACATAATAAATAAATATAAAAATTAGAATGTTGTATACATAATAAATAAATAAATGTGAAATTAGAATAGTGTACGTATAATAAATCAATATAAAAATTAGAATCTAGTATACATAATAAATATGAAATTAGAATATTGTACACATAATAAATAAATATTAAAAAAAGGGGCTGGAGTGACGGCTCCGTGGTTAGAGCGCAGCCTGCTCTTCCCGAGGTCCCGGGTTCGAGTCCCAGGGACACAAGGGCGGCTCAGAACCAAGGTCTGGCGCCCTCTGCTGGCCTGCAGCCGTACACACAGACAGAATATTGTATCCATAATGAATAAATATAAAAATTAGAATATTGTGTACATAATAAATACATAAAAAATTAGAATATTGTATACATAATAAATAAATGTGAAATTAGAATATTGTATGCATAATAAATGAATATAAAATTAGAATATTGTATACATGATAAATAAATGTGAAATTAGAATATTGTGTACATTATAAATAAATAGATATAAAAATTAGAATATTGTATACATAATAAATAAATGTGAAAATAGAATATTGTGTACATAATAAATAGATATAAAAATTAGAATATTGTACACATCATAAATAAATAAATATAAAAATTAAAATATTGCACACATAATAAATAAATGTGAAATTAGAATATGTTGTACATAATAAATAAATAGACATAAAATTAGAATTTTGTATACATAATAAATGTGAAATTAGAATATGGTATACATAATAAATAAATATAAAAATTAGAATATTGTACACATAATAAATAAATATAAAAATTAGAATATTGTATACATACTAAAAAATAAATAAATAAATAGATAAATATTTAAGAACCGGTAACCCTGTACTCCTAGCATTTGAAAGGCTACAGCAGGAGGACCACCATGAGTTCAAGGCCGACCTGAGCTTCATATTCAGAATGGGAGCTGGTCAACTGTTTGAATTTGAGTTAAAATAAAAAAATGAAATGTGTAATCATCGTCCTAATTAAGTCCATGATTAAAATAGATATCACCAAAATAAAATAATTATAATTAATAATAAAAAATAATTATGTTATAAAAATTAGATTTATAATAATAATAATAATAGAAGGCACTATTGCATAAAACTGAAATGTGTAATCATCGTCCTAATTAAGTCCATAGTTAAAATAGAAATAACCAAAATAAAATAATTATAATTAATAATAAAAAATAATTATGTTATAAAAATTAAATGTGTTATAATAGTAATAGGAAGGCAAATAATGATAATTAATAATAAAAATAATTTTGTTATAAAAATTAAATTTATAGTAATAATAATAATAATAATAATAGAAGGCACTATTGCATAAAATTAAATGTGTAATCATCGTCCTAATTAAGTCCGTAGTTAAAGCAGAAATCACCAATATAAAATAATTATAATTAATAATAAAAAATAATTATATTATAAAAATTAAATTTATAATAATAATAATAGAAGGAACTATTGAATAAAAATGAAATGTGTAATTATCGTCCTAATTAAGTCCATAGTTAAAACAGAAATCACGAAAATAAAATAATTATAATTAATAATAAAAAATAATTATGTTATCAAAATTAAATTTATAATAATAATAATAATAATAGAAGGCACTATTGCTTAAAAATTAAATGTGTAATCATCGTCGTAATTAAGTCCGTAGTTAAAGCAGAAATCACCAAAATAAAATAATTATAATTAATAATAAAAAATAATTATGTTATTAAAATTTAATTTATAACTATAATAATAGAAGGCACTATTGCATAAAAATGAAATGTGTAATCATCGTCCTAATTAAGTCCATAGTTAAAACAGAAATCACCAAACTAAAATAATTATAATTAATAATAAAAAAATAATTATGTTATAAAAATTAAATTTATAATAATAATAATAGAAGGAATTATTGTATAAAAATGAAATGTGTAATCATCGTCCTAATTAAGTCCGTAGTTAAAACAGAAATCACCAACATAAAATAATTATAATGATGGGGGGGGGGGCGAGGCGCGGGGGGAGGGGAGCGCTGGTGAGGCAGGGGGATGATGCGCGGGGGGGAGGGGAGCGCTGGTGAGGCAGGGGAATGACGCCGGTGGCAGAGGTAGGGGGATGACGCCAGTGGCAGAGGCAGGGGGATGACGCCGGTGGCTGAGGCGCGGTGGGGGGGGGGGAGGCGTGCTGGTGAGGCAGGGGGATGACGCCGGTGGCTGAGGAAGGGGGATGACACCTGGGGCCGAGGCAGGGGGTTGATGACTGTGGCTGAGGCAGGGGGATGACGCCGGGGGGGGGGGGGGGGGGGGGTGGGGGGGGGGGGCCGAGGCAGGGGGATGACACCAGGGGCCAAGGCGGGACATGGACAGTAAAGGCCTGGTGCCTGGAAGGCGGCTTGGAGCCTGCAGCCCGGCTGGGGGCGGGGCGTGGGTGACGTCACGGAGGGCGGAGGGGCGGGGCTGGGGCCGAGGGGCGGAGGGCGGGGCTGGGCGGAGGGCGGGGCTGGGCGACGTAACCTTGCGTCGGGGGCGGGGCTGGAGCAAGGGCAGGGCTGGGCGACATAACCTGGCTTCGGCGGCAGGGATGGAGACGGCGCCAGCTCCTGGGAAGGAGGCTCAGCGGTGACGTAGCACTCACAGCGGGGGCGGAGGGCGGGGCGTGGGCGACATAACCTTGCGTCGGTGGGCGGGGCTGGAGCGAGGGCAGGGCTGGGCGACATAACCTGGCGTGGGGGCGGGGCCGCGGACGGCTCCAGCTCCTGGGAACGAGGCTCAGTGATGACATAGTGCTAACCGCAGTGCGGGGGCGGCTGCGCCTGCATAAAGGAGCCCGGATGGTGGCGCGGATCGTTGATGGTTTTTTATTTTATTTTTATTTAATTTAACTTTTATTGATTGATTTATTGATTTTGGTTTTCGAGACAGGGTTTCCCCGCCCGGCCCGGAAGGAAGGAAGGCCAGTTTGAACTGGTCCCAACCCTCAATAACGACGACGTCGGATCCTAGGACGAGGGGGGAAAATAAAACAATATAAAATAAATAAATGCGATTTTTATAAAACGTCAGGGTTCTTGCTCGTGGTTTCTTTCGCTGTGAATTGCCTTGGGGAGGGAAAAAAATGTAAATAAAACCGGTGGGTAAAAACAAAAAAAATGTGAACGTAGAAATTAAATTTGTAATAAAATAAGGATAATTAATAATAAAAAAGTCATTAAATTTGTAATAAAATCATTGACAGTAAAAAGAAATCATTATGTGATAAAAATTAAATTTATAATAATCCTCGTCGTAGACGGAACTATGGGATAAAAATTAAACGTGTAATAAGAATGCCAATGGAGTCCATAGTTGAAGAAGAAATGACCCAAAATAAAGTGATATAAGAGTGATTATCAATGAATTATTAATTATTATCATTATTAATATTATTAAAAATAAGAATAGAGCCAACGGATAAACTGTGTCCAACTTGGGGGGGAAATCTCAGGGCGAACAGAGACGTCTTTGTGTTATTTTTATTATTATTATTTTATTATTATTATTATTATTTATTTCTGTTTTATTGGAGGCCGAGTCTTTTATATTATATATATATATATCATGTCCATCTGTTCCCCAGGATGTCTCACAGCCTCCTGTCTCATGCATAAATGGTAAAATATATATTATATTATTTTTGTATTATATATAATTATATATATTATATATCTATATCATGTCCATCTGTTCTCCAGGATGTCTCACAGACCCCTGTCTCATGCATAAATGGTAAAATATATTATATTATATTATATATTATATATAATTATATATATTATATATATATCATGTCCATCGGTTCCCCAGGATGTCTCACAGCCCCCTGTCTCATGCATAAATGGTAAAATATATTATATTATATTTATACTACATATAATTATATATATTATATATATCATGTCCATCTGTTCCCCAGGATGTCTCACAGCCTCCTGTCTCATGCACAAATTGTAAAATATAATAAATATAAATTAATATTATTATATTATATATCTTCCATTCTATTTCCATTTCAGGGCCTTTTCTCGGTTTTCCCCACTTTACCGAGGTCCCGAAGAACAGGGCCAGGGGCGTGGGTCTGCGTGGCCGAGGAGACAGATGACAGTTCCAAAATCAAGGATAGAATGAGTTTTTAAAAAAATATTTTTTATTTATTAGGCATACAATACTCTAATTTTTATATTTATTTATTATGCATACAATACTCTAATTTTATATTTATTTATTATGCATACAATACTCTAATTTTTATATTTATTTATCATGTATATAATATTCTAATTTTTATATTTATTTATTATGCATACCATACTCTAAGTTTTATATTTGTTTATTATGTATATAATATTCTAATTTTATATTTATCTATTATGTGCACAATATTCTAATTTTTATATTTATTTATTATGTACACAATATTCTATTTTTTATATTTATTTATTATGTGTACAATATCCTAATTTTATATTTATTTATTATGTACTCAATATTCTGTTTTTTATATTTATTTATTATGTATGCAATATTCTAATTTTATATTTATTTATTATGTATACAATATTCCGTCTGTATGCCTGCTGCGCAGCAGAAGGCGCCAGACCCCATTGCAGATGGCTCTGAGCTGCCCTGGGGTGGCCGGGACTAGAACTCGGGACCTCGGGAAGAGCAGGCCGCGCCCTAACCACTGAGCCGCTTCCCCAGCCCAGGATATACTGATTTTATGCCATTTGATCAGAGTTCTCCAAAAAAAGAAATAGCCTCGATCCGTTCTGAAGATAAACAGGAAGCAGACTGGTTTTTTTTTAATATTTTTTATTTATTTTTATTTTTTTTTAATTTTTATTATTTTTTTAAATTTTTTTAATTTGGTTTTTTTAACTTTTTATTTATTTTTATTTTTAATTTTTATTATTTTTTAATTTTTTTTAATTTTTTATTTATTTTTATTTTTAATTTTTCTTATTTTTTTATTTTTATTTTTTTAATTTTTCTTATTTTTTATTATTATTATTATTTTTTTTAATTTTTATGTGTTTTTCAGACTGTTTTATTTATTTTTGTCGCTCATGTGGAGGTGTCCACAAGGAGAGGTGGCGGGGACATGGAAGATCGGGGACGAACTCGGGGTCGATGGATCGTGCGTTTTAAAAAAATGGGTTTTTTTTTATGTCGATGTCACATCGCTAAAAAATAAAAATGACCACACCAGTGGGATCCTGTTTTGAAGCGGTCTACACTTGTTTGATCCAGTTTGAACCAGTTTGATCTAGTCTGATCCAGTTTTGAACCTGTCCACACTGGTTTGACCCAGTCTGAACCAGTTTGATCCAGTTTTGAAGCGGTCTACACTGATCTGATCCAGTTTGAACCAGTTTGATCTAGTATGATCCAGTTTTGAACCTGTCTACACTGGTTTGATCCAGTTTGAACAAGATTGATCGTGTCTGATCCAGTCTGATCCAGTTTTGAAGCGGTCTACACAGGTTTGATCCAGTTTAAACCAGTTTAATTGTGTCTGATCCAGTTTTGAACCTGTCCACACTGGTTTGATCCGGTCTAAACCAGTTGGATCTGGTTTTGAAGCGGTCTACACTGGTTTGATCCAGTTTGAACCAGTTTGATCCCGTCTGATCCAGTTTGATCCAGTTTTGAACCTGTCTACACTGGTTTGAGCCAGTTTGAACCAGTTTGATCCGGTCTGATCCAGTTGGATCTGGTTTTGAGGCTGTCCCCACTGGTTTGATCCAGTTTGATCCGGTTTAGAAGTGGTCCACACTGGTCTGATCCAGTTTGAACCAGTTTGACCCGGTCTGATCCAGTTTGATCCGGTTTTGAACCCGTCTACACTGATTTCATCCAGTTTGAACCAGTTTGATCTGGTCTGATCCAGTTTGATCCAGTGTAGACGGCTTCAAAACCAGATCCAACCGGGTCAGACCGGATCACACTGGTTTAAACTGGATCAAACCAGTGTAGGCGGGTTCAAAACTGGTTCAAACTGGATCAAACTGGATCAGATCACTGTAGACCGCTTCTAAACTGGTTCAAACCGGATGAAACTGGATCAGACCAGTGTAGACCGCTTCCAAACCGGATCCAACTGGGTCAGACCGGATCAAACTGGTTCAAAATGAATCAAACCAGTGTAGGTGGCTTCCAAACTGGTTCAAGCTGGATCAAAATGGATCAGACCATTGTAGACCGCTTACAAACTGGTTCAAACCGGTTCCAACTGGATCAGACCAGTGTAGACCGCTTCCAAACCGGATCCAAGTGGATCAAACCAGTGTAGACCGCTTCCAAAACGGACGGTTCTTCGGACGCCAATAAAATTAAAATTTTCTCTGAGGTGCCGTGGATAAAACAGGAGACGGGCAGCGCGGGTTCGAGTTCCAGCCACTGCAGGCGTCCAGGTATCCAGAATAAATAAATATAAAAATTATGATCTTATATACATAATGAAAAAATAAATAAATAAAAATTATGATATTGTATCCATGATAAATAATTATAAAAAGTAGAATATTGTACACATGATAAATAAATATAAAAATTACAATATTGTATACAGAATAAATAAATATAAAAATTAGGATATTATATCCATGATAAATAAATGTAAAAATTAGAATATTGTATCCATAATGAATAAATATAAAAATTAGAATATTGTACACATGATAAATAAATATAAAAATTACAATATTGTATCCATAATAAATGAATATAAAAATTAGAATATTGTATACATAATAAATAAATAAATGAAAATAATGATATTGTATCCATCATAATTGAATAATTATAAAAATTAGAATACTGTATACATAATAAATAAATAAATAAAAATTATGTTATTGTATCCATCATAAATAAATATAAAAATTAGAATATTGTATCCAGGATGAATAAATATAAAAATTACGATATTGTATCCATCATAAATAAATATAAAAATTTGAATATTGCATACATGATAAATAAATATAAACATTGGGATACTGTATAGATGATAAATATAAAATTAGAATATTGCATTCATAATAAATGAATACAAAAAACAGAATATTGTATATGTAATGAATAAATATAAAAATTAGAATATTGTATACATGATAAATAAATATAAAATTAGAGTATTGTATACATGATAAATAAATATAAAAATTAGAATATTGTATACATAATGAATAAATATAAAAATTATAATATTGTATACTTGATGAATAAATACAAAAATTAGAATATTGTATACATAATGAATAAATATAAAAAATAGAATATTGTATACATGATAAATAAATAAATAATTTAAAAAATAAAAAATTTTGTCTTTCCTTATTTATTAAGTGCTGCCGAAAACTGATCATATGATACTATTATATTTTTTAATTTTTTATCTATTTTTATTTATATTATTATTATTATTGATCGTTGTATCGCTCGTCCCTCAGGGATCACATGACCCCTGGGTCGTCTCCTCCAGGTTCCGGGTTCTGACAGTGGGAGGCCTACGTCGAAGGTACCGAGCGCCTGCCTCTGTAATAATAATATAAATATAAATATTAATAACAAAATAATTATAACGATAACCAAAATATTAATGCTAATAATATAAATAGAAATATTAATAACAAAAATACGAATATTAATAACATAAATATTAATATTGATAATATGAATATAAATATTTCTGAGACATAAACATTAATGACATAATGATTATATGATTGTACATTAATAAGTATTAGCAATATAGATGTTAATAATATAAATATTAATGACATAAATATTAAGATCAACAACATAAACATTAATCTTAATAGCATAAATATTAATATTAATAATATGAATAAAATATTTCTGAAACATAAACATTAATAACATAAGTATTAATGTTATTGTATGTTAATAAATATTAATAATATAGATACTAATAATATAAATATAAATATAAATGACATAAGTATTAACATCAATGACATAAATATTAATATTAATGTCATAAATAGAAATATTTCTGAAACCTAGACGTTAATAACATAATGATTATATTATTGTATATTTAGAAATATTAATATTTATTAATTGATAATTAATAAATATATCTGAAACCCCTTACGCTGAGCCTCTGCGATGGAAATGTAGCTGGGCTTTGTGTTGAATTAATTTCTCAAAAGGTCTATTTCAATAGTTTTCTAAGCTTAGTCATTGGTGGGGTGTGGCCACAGTTAATAGTTCCTTCCTTTTTTTAAATATTTATTTATTCATCATGGACAAAATATTCTAATTTTTATATTTATCAGGTATACAATAGTCTAATTTTTACATTCATTTATTTTTATGGATTCAATATTCTAATTTTTATATTGATTTATTTATTATGTATACAATATTCTAATTTTATATTTATTATGCATACAATATTCTAATTTTATATTAATTTACTATGCATAAAATATTCTAATTTTTATATTTATCATACTCTAATTCTTATATTGATTCATTCATTATGTATACAATATTCTAATCTTATATTTATTATTTATTATTTATACATTATTCATACAATTCATTCACTGTATTCTAATTTATTCATTTATTCATTCATTATGTAGGCAATATTATAATTTTGCATTTATTTATTGTGTGCACAATATTCTAATTTGTTCATTTATTCGATCATTATGTATGCAATATTCTGATTTATTCATTTATTCATTATATATGTGAATGCAATATTCTAATTTTTACATTCATTTATTCATTATGTGCACAATATTCTAATTTATTTATTTATTTATTCATTACTTATACAATGTTCTAATTTTTACATTTATTTTTCATTATGTGAGCAATATTGTAATTTTTACATTTCTTTTTATGTATACCATATTCTAATTTTTGTATTTTTTATTATGTATGCAATATCATAATTTTATATTTATTTATTATGTTCACAATATTCTAATTTTCATATTTATCTATTATGTACACAACATTCTAATTTTTATTTTTTATCTTTTTATTCGTTATGTATACAATATTCTAATTTTTATATTTATTTATTTATCATGTATACAATATTTTAATTTTCATATTTATTTACTTATTCATTATGAAGGCAATATTCTCATTTTATATTCATTTTGCATACAATATTCTAACTTCTCTTTATTTATTTATTATGTATACCATATTCTAATTCCCTTTTATATTTATTTTTTAATCATGTATACCATATTCTAGTTCTCTTTTATACTTATTTAACATGTATACTATATTCTTATTCTGTTTTATGTATTTTTATCTATCATGTGTACCGTATTCTAGTTCTATTTTATATTCATTTATTGTGCACACAATATTCTAATTTTATATTTATTTATTATGCACACACTATTCTGATTTTATATTTACTTATCATGTATACACTATTCTGATTTTATATTTATTTATCATTCACACAGTATTCTAATTTTATATTTATTTATTATGCACACATTATTCAGATTTTATATTTATTTATCATGCACACACTATTCTGATTTTATAATTATTTATCATGCACACACTATTCTGATTTTACATTTATTTATCATGCACACACTATTCTGATTTTATATTTATTCATCATGCACACACTATTATAATTTTATATTCATTTATCATGCACACACTATTCTCATTTTATATTCATTTATCATGCACACACTCTTCTGATTTTATATTTATTTATCATGCACACACTCTTCTGATTTTATATTTATTTATCATGCACACACTATTCCGATTTCATATTTATTTATCATGCACACAATATTATAATTTTATATTTATTCATCAGGCACCCAATATTCTGATTTTATATTTATTTATTAGGCACACAATATTATAATTTAATATTTATTCATCATGCACCCAATATTCTGATTTTATATTTATTTATTAGGCACACAATATTCTAATTTTATATTCATTTATTATGCACACAATATTCTGATTTTATATTCATTTATCATGCACACAATATTCTTATTTTATATTTATTTATCATGCACACACTATTCTGACTTTATATTTATTTATCATGCACACACTATTCTGATTTTACATTTATTTATCATGCACACACTATTCTGATTTTATATTTATTCATCATGCACACACTATTATAATTTTATATTCATTTATCATGCACACACTATTCTGATTTTATATTTATTTATCATGCACACACTATTCTCATTTTATATTTATTTATCATGCACACACTATTCCGATTTCATATTTATTTATCATGCACACAATATTATAATTTTATATTTATTCATCAGGCACCCAATATTCTGATTTTATATTTATTTATTAGGCACACAATATTATAATTTAATATTTATTCATCATGCACCCAATATTCTGATTTTATATTTATTTATTAGGCACACAATATTCTAATTTTATATTCATTTATTATGCACACAATATTCTGATTTTATATTCATTTATCATGCACACAATATTCGATTTTATATTTATTTTTCATGCACACACTATTCTGACTTTATATTTATTTATCATGCACACAATATTCTGATTTTATATTTATTTATTATGCACACAGTATTCTAATTTTATATTCATTTATCATGCACACACTATTCTGATTTTATATTTATTTATCATGCAGACACTATTCTGATTTTATATTTATTTGTTATGCACACAGTATTCTGATTTTATATTTATTTATCATGCACATACTATTCTGATTTTACATTTATTTATCATGCACACACTGTTCTGATTTTATGTATATTTATTTATTATTTTATATTTATTTATCGTGGACACCGCGCTCCCCATCTGCTTCAGCCACGCGGACTCCGTGGGTGAGGCTCGCACGCACGGGCGTGGCCAGGACTCGAACTCGGGACCTCGGGGACGGGGACGCGTGTTACGTCTACACCGGTCTGATCCGGTTGGATCCGGTTTCGAACCTGTCTACACCGGTTTGATCCATTTTGAACTGGTTTTGAACCTCTCTACACCTATTTGATCCAGTTTGATCCGGTCTGATCCGGTCTGATCCAGTTTGATCCCGTTTTGAACCTGTCTACACCGGTTTGATCTGGTTTGAACCGGTTTTGAACCTCTCTACACAGGTTTGATTCAGTTTGAACCAGTCTGATCCAGTTTTGAACCTGTCTACACCGGTCTGATCCAGTTTGATCCAGTTTGATCTGGTCTGATCCGGTTTGATCCGGTTTTGAACCTGTCTACACAGGTTAGATCCAGTCTGATCCAGTTTGATCCCGTTTTGAAGCGGTCTACCCTGGTCTGATCCAGTTGGATCCTGTTTTGAACCTGTCTACACCGGTTTGATCCTGTTTGAACTAGTTTTGAACCTGTCTACACTGCTCTGATCCAGTTTGGTCCAGTCTGATCTGGTCTGATCCGGTTTGATCCGCTTTTGAACCTGTCCACACCGGTTTGCTCCAGTTTGATCCAGTTTGATCCGGTCTGATCCGGTTTGATCCGGTTTTTGAAGCCATCTACCCTGGTTTGATCCGGTCTGATCCGATCTGATCCGGTTTGATCCGGTTTTGAACCTGTCCACGCTGGTTTTCGTTTCTTCCTCATGAATCCAGGGTTTTTTTTTTAAAAAAAACCGATGTCCTGTCTTTTTATTTTTTAATCTACTTTTATTTCTTTATTTCATTTTGTCATTCCATGATTCTTTAGATTTGTTTTAATTTTCTTCATTTATTTAATTATTTCTCAGCGATGTCAGTTTATTTTCTGCGTACCTTCTTTCGTTTGTAGTGTGATTTATTTTAATTTAATTGATTGAAATATTTTTAATGCGTTTTAATCGATTCGAATATTTTTAATTCATTTTAATTGATCAAAATATTTTTAATTCATTTTAAAATAAAATATTTCTGTTCGTTTGAAACGATTAAAATATTTTAATTCGTTTTAAAATAAAATATTTTTTATTCATTTTAATTGATTAAAATAATTTTAATTCCTTTTAATCGATTAAAATATTTTTAATTCGTTTTAATCGATTAAAATATTTTTAATTCTTTTTAATTGATTAAAATATTGTTAATTCGTTTTAACTGATTAAAATATATTTAATTCGTTTTAATTGATTGAAATATTTTTATCCCCCCCCCGCAGTACCCCTGGGTGCTCGGTGCTCGGTACCCCTGGGTGCTCGGTACCCCTGGGTGCTCGGTGCTCGGTACCCCTGGGTGCTCGGTGCTCAGGACACGGGGGCTCGGCGCTGAGTACCCCTGGGTGCTCAGTACAACTGAGTGCTCAGTGCTCGGTGCTGGGTACCCCTGGGTGCTCGGTGCTCAGGACACTGGGTGCTCGGTGCTCAGTACCCCTGGGTGCTCGGTGCTCAATTCCCCTGAGTGCTCCTTGCTCAGTACCCCTGAGTGCTCGGTGCTCGGTACCCCTGGGTGTTCGGTACCCCTGGGTGCTCGGTGCTCGGTACTGATGGAGGAAGGTCATTGGCTAATAAAGGAACTGCCCTGGCCCATTTTATTGGTTCGGACATAGGTAGGTGGAGTAATCAGACCAGAACGCTGGGAGGAACAGGAAGTGAGGTCAGAGACTACACAGCTCGCTCGGGAGCAGACGCCTCAGAGAGAGATGCCATGCCCCGCTCCCGGGATGAAGCTCCGACCCAGGATGAACTAGCCTAGAATCTCCCCGGTAAGCGCACATTGGGGTGCTACACACAGATGATTAGAAATGGGCTAAATTAATATGTGAGAATTAGCCTAGAAGAGAATGGGCCAAGCAGTGATTAAATGAATACAGTTTGTGTGTTGTTATTTCGGGGCATAAGCTAGCCGGGCAGGCGGCTGGGGTGTTGGGGACGCAGCCACGCCGCCGTCCTTATTACTTCATATGGCGCCCCACGTGATGGACTAAATCCACTTAAAAAACCTGAGAAGGCTTAAAAATAAGGGAGAGAGAGTTTAACACAGATTTTTGCTGTTTGTTGGTGGCGTGCTGTAGAGAGATTTCCTGATTTGGCAACAGTAGCAGAAAAAACGCTGTGTCATTTTAAAGCGCGACTTCCTGGGGCTGTGCCGCCATTGCGATCTCTGTCTGGCTCCTGCGGGAGACAGAGCTTTTGAATAGAGCATTTGGAATAAAGTGCTACAATTAGTTTGATGGCAACTAGACTCGCTGTGTTCTCGGGTCTGCTCTGCTTGCCAGAGGCAAGCAAGCGCCTCATCTAAGAGAGGCTTCCTGACTCAGCTTTAGCTGCAAAGCCTGCAGCTCATTAAGAGGTCCTGCCACAAAACACTTAAACGGTGTTGACGAAAAGCTGAACGCATGCTTTTCGATTTTCAGCCGTAGCAGGAAAAAAGCTGCGCCGTTTAAAAATGCCGGCTTTCTGGGCTGTCCTGCCAGGACAAATTCTGACTCTTTTACGCAGGCGGTTCGTGCGGTTTGCAAGCACAGGCTGCTGAAGCTCGCTTGCTGGCAAGGACCTTGAAATGCCATAGAGTTGTCACAGTAAACATGGCTACAACCAGTACCTCAGCCACGAGGCTGGAAAGCTAAGGAATGGGCTGGATCCAGCCGGCAAAGCCACGCCTTTAATCCTACTGAGATTGCTTGGTAAATTAAAGATTCATGTGGTCAGAAAAAGAGAGTAGAGATATACAGTAAAGAGAGATTCAAAGACAGAGAAAATTTCTGAATGGTTTAAAGCGTGTTAAAAATATATGCAGACTAAAAGTTGAAGTTCTTAAAGTAAAAAAAAAAAGGAAGAGAGTTGTTGTGTGTGGTAGCACACGCCTTTAATCCCAGTGCCTAGAAGGCAGAGGCAAACAGATCTCTGTGAGTTCAAGGTGTAGTAGCTTACACCTTTAATCCCAATGCCTGGGAGGCAGAGACAGGCGGATCTCTGAGAGTTCAAAGACAGCCTGGTCTACAGAGTTACTTCAGGTCAAAGATACAGAGAACCTGTCTCAAAAAGCAAAGAGTTAAAAGTAAAAATAAACAAAATAGAGGTTAAAACACAGCTGCACAAAGATGGAAAATACACAGAGAATTTTGATACTGTATGCTATTATGCTCTCTTTGAATTGTTTAAATGCTGAGGAAGGAGAAACAGATGCTAAAAGATATTTATTTATAAATACTGCTGAACTAATCCAACATAGATATTATGAATTTGGATCTAAGGATATGATACTTTGGAAAGGAGTTTCTTATTTTGTTTTCACAGAGGATGAGACGCTGTTCATTTCTTCTACTCCGATTTGGTATGATGGACCACGCCCTCCTGAAGGGTTGGTGTGAACACCTTCAGAAAATTGCTTCGCTCAACTGCCAACTGAGATGAAACTAGCACACAGGTTATACCATGAAAGACCTAATTAACGACACCCCCATTCAGCAGGAAGCAGTTTGGAGAGAAATAACTGCGCCCATATTCCCAAAAAGTGTTTATAAATGTTCTTTTTCATTTAAAGGAGGATATGATATAGATATGAATAATTTGTATTAGTATAGATTTTGCTTTATTGATAGAGATTTAAGGTCAATTTTGTTATATGTATATGCATATTTCTGCTATTGATTAAGGTATTGTGATTGTGTAGTTCATTTAAATATGTACTGTATAATTAAGAAATATAGGTTGTTAATGGATAATCATCGATAATAATAAAGCTTGCAGTCATGTTAGTTAGATTTTCTAGATAAATAAAGATATATTTTAGATAGACATTCTTCATGTCTTTCAAAGATTACAGAATAGGACATTTAATGTTTTAATAACTTAGGACTTTTCATGACAATGAGACACTCTGCTCCTGGCAGCACCAATCTACTTCAAGAGGAAGATGGGCATCGAAGAGGCACCTTATGGAGTTTGATAGCCATTTGGGCAAGAAACTGCTCTTGCCTGGACTATTGCATAAACTGGACACAGAGAACCCACAGAGAGAGGACTACTGAACTTGCCTAAGGTGAGATGATCTTTCAGGGTTCCTGATTCATGAAAGAGTCTGCGAGACATTCTGCAGGACACAACAGATAGTGACTGAACTGACTTTGAATTTTCCTGCTTTATGGAAATGTCTGCTGGATACCATGGGCCTGAAGGCTGAAGGTGGATGCCCCAATGGTACAGAGGAACTTTGGGTGACTGTCCAGGCAGCGAGATGTCTCTGTCATTTCTAGAATTTTAAAAGTTGCTTTTTTCTTGTTTGCTTAGGTAGTATTGTATCTTTCTGGAGTCTTTGATGGAGTTAAGAATAGTTAGTTATAATTATAGTTTTCCTTAGTTATGATAAAGATTATTGTAACTTTTACTTGATAACTGTTTTGTTATATGTAATTTTGCTATGTTAAAGTTAAAGCCTTTTTTTTGTTTAAACCGAAAAAGGGGAAATGATGGAGGAAGGTCATTGGCTAATAAAGGAACTGCCCTGGCCCATTTTATTGGTTCGGACATAGGTAGGTGGAGTAATCAGACCAGAACGCTGGGAGGAACAGGAAGTGAGGTCAGAGACTACACAGCTCGCTCGGGAGCAGACGCCTCAGAGAGAGATGCCATGCCCCGCTCCCGGGATGAAGCTCCGACCCAGGATGAACTAGCCTAGAATCTCCCCGGTAAGCGCACATTGGGGTGCTACACACAGATGATTAGAAATGGGTTCCCAGGTCACGCCCCCCCCCCAGGGACAAGATGGAGGACGAGGACTCCCGGGGTCACGGGGTCGGGGTTCACAGGTCACACCCCCCCAGGGACAAGATGGAGGACGAGGACTCCCGGGGTCACGGGGTCGGGGTTCACAGGTCACGCCCCCCCAGGGAAAAGATGGAGGACGAGGACTCCCGGGGTCACGGGGTCGGGGTTCACAGGTCACCCCCCCCAGGGACAAGATGGAGGACGAGGACTCCCGGGGTCACGGGGTCGGGGTTCACAGGTCACGCCCCCCCAGGAACAAGATGGAGGACGAGGACTCCCGGGGTCATGGGGTTGGGGTTCACAGGCCACCCCCCCAGGGACAAGATGGAGGACGAGGACTCCCGGGGTCACGGGGTTGGGGTTCACAGGCCACCCCCCCCAGGGACAAGATGGAGGACGAGGACTCCCGGTCGGAGCCGTTTTGATCCGGTCTGAGCCAGGCCGATCCAGGTTTGATCTGGTTTTGAACCTGTCTACACTGGTGTGATCCAGTTGGATCCGGTCTCATCCAGTTGAATCCCGTTTTGAACCTGTTTGCATTGGTTTGATCTGGTTTGATCCGGTTGGATCCGGTTTGGATCTTCTCTACACTGGTGGGATCCGGTCTGAGCCAGTTTGATCTGCTTGGATCCAGTTTTGATCCTGTCTACACCGGTTTGATCCGGTTTTAACCAGTTTGATCCAGTTTTGATCCAGTTGGATCCGGTTTTTAACCTGTTTGCACTGGTCTGATCCAGTTTGATCCACTTTGATCTGGTCTGAGTCAGTCGTATCCGGTTTTGAACCTGTCTGCACTGGTTTGATCCAGTTTGAACCAGTTTGATCTGGTCAGATCCAGTTTTGAACCCGTCTACACCAGTCTCATCCGGTTTGAACCGGTTTTGACCCTGTCTACACTAGTTTGACCCTGCTGTTGGGGACGGAGGGCTCGGGTTCAAAGCCAGGGATCCACAGAGCAGAAAAGGTGTGAGCCGCTGTGTTTTAAAGATTTATTTAGTATGTTTACAATATTCTAATTTTATATTTATTTATTATGTATGCAATATTCTGATTTTATATTTATTCATTGTGTCTACAATATTGTAATTTTTATATTTATTGTGTATACAAGATTCTAATTTTCACATTTATTTATTTATTATGTATACAATATTCTAATTTTATATTTATCATGTATACAATATTCTGATTTTGAAATTTATCTATTATGCACACAATATTCTAATTTTGAAATTTACCTTTTATGCATACTATATTCTGATTTTATATTTATTTAGTATGTGTACAATATTCTAATTTTTTAATATTTATTCATTATGTCTACCATAGTCTAATTTTTATATTTATTTATCATGTATACAATATTCTAATTTATTGTATATACAATATTGTAATTTTTTATATTTATTTATTATGTATACAATATTCTGTTTTTTATATTTATTACATATACAATAGTCTAATTTTTATATTTATTTATTATATATACGATATTCTAATTTTTATAATTTTTATATATGTGTACATAATAAATAAATAGATATAAAATTAGAATATTGCATACATAATAAATGTGAAATTAGAATATGGTATACATAATAAATAAATATAAAAATTAGAATATTGTACACATAATAGATAAATAAATAAATATTTAAGAACCGGTAACCCTGTACTCCTAGCATTTGAAAGGCTACGGCAGGAGGACTGCCATGAGTTCATCGCCGACCTGAGCTCCATATTCAGAATGGGAGCTGGTCAACTGTTTGAATTTGAGTTAAAATAATAAAATGAAATGTGTAATCATCGTCCTAATTAAGTCCATAGTTAAAATAGAAATCACCAAAATAAAATAATTATAATTAATAATTAAAAATAATTATGTTATAAAAATTAAATTTATAATAATAATAATAATAGAAGGAACTATTGTATAAAAATTAAATTTGTAATCATCGTCCTATTTAAGTCCATAGTTAAAATAGAAATAACCAAAATAAAATAATTATAATTAATAATAAAAAATAATGATGTTATAAAAATTACATTTATAATCATAATAATAGAAGGCAAATAATTATAATTAATAATAAAAGATAATTATGTTATAAAAATTAAATTTATAATAATAATCATAGAAGGCACTATTGCATAAAAATTAAGGAACTATTGCATAAAAATGAAATGTGTAATCATTGTCCTAATTAAGTCCATAGTTAAAAAAGAAATAACCAAAATAAAATAATTACAATTAATAATAAAAAAATAATTATGTTATAAAAATTAAATTTATAATAATAATAATAGAAGGCAAATAATTATAATTAATAAAAATATTATGTTATTAAATTTTAATTTATAATAATAATAGAAGGAACTATTAAGTCCATAGTTAAAATAGAAATCACCAAAATAAAATAATTATAATTCATATTAAAAAATTATTATGTTATCAAAATTAAATTTATAATAATAATAGAAGGCAAATAATTATAATTAATAATAAAAATAATTATGTTATAAAAATTAAATTTATAATAATAATAGAAGGCACTATTGCATTAAAATGAAATGTGTAATCATCGTCCTAATTAAGTCCGTAGTTAAAGCAGAAATCACCAAAATAAAATAATTATAATTAATCATAAAAAATAATTATGTTATAAAACAGAAATCACCAATAGGCTCTTGGGATCTGGGCTCCATCCCCCAGCAAGGGAAAACACAAGGTGCGGGGAGCTTCCAACCGCATCAGACCAGTTCAAAACCGGATCAAACCGGATCAAACCCGTGTAGACAGGTTCTAAACCAGATCCAACTGCATCAGACCGGTTCAAAACGGAATCCAACTGGATCAAACCAGTGTAGAAATGTTCAAAACCGGATCCAACTGGATCAGACTGGTTCAAAACTTAATCAAACTGGATCAAACCTGTGTAGACAGGTTCAAAGCTGGATCCAACTGGATCAGACAAGATCAAACTGGATCAGAAAAGACCCAACTGGATCAGACCAGATCAAACTGGATGAAACTGGATCAAACCAGTGTAGACAGCTTCTAAACCGGATCAAACTGGATCAGACCAGATCAAACTGGTTGAAACTGGATCAGACCAGTGTAGACAGGTTCAAAACCGGATCAAACTGGATGAAAACTGGTTCACACTGGATCTAACCAGGGTAGACAGGTTCTAAACTGGATCCAACTGGGTCAGACCAGATCAAACCTGATCAGACCGGGTCATACCCGTGTAGACAGGTTCTAAACCGGATCAAACTGGATCAGACTGGATCAGACCGGGTCACAATCGTGTAGACAGGTTCTAAACCGGATCCAACCAGATCAAACAGGATCAGACCGGATCAGACCGGGCCACACATGTGTAGACAGGTTCTAAACCGGATCCAACCAGTTCAAACTGGATCAGACCAGGTCAGACCGGGTCACACCCGTGTAGACAGGTTCTAAACCGGATCCAACTGGATCAGACCGGATCAGACTGGGTCAGACCCGTGTAGACAGGTTCTAAACCGGATCAAACCAGATCAAACCGGATCAGACTGGGTCAGACCCGTGTAGACAGGTTCTAAACCGGATCCAACCAGATCAAACCGGATCAGACCGGGTCAGACCCATGTAGACAGGTTCTAAACCGGATCCAACCAGATCAAACCGGATCAGACCGGGTCAGACCCGGTCACACCCGTGTAGACAGGTTCTAAACCGGATCCAACCGGATCAGACCGGGTCAGACCAGGTCAGACCGGGTCAGACCGCTTCTGAAGCAGGGGGATGACGCCGGTGTCCGGCGCGGCGGGGAGGGGAGCGCTGGTGAGGCAGGGGGATGACGCCGGTGGCCGAGGCAGGGGGATGACGTTTGTGGCTGAGGCACGGGTGGGGTGAGGGACAGGCCTCAGAGGCAGGGGGATGGCCGCGAATTCTGGGCACGGGGGATGGGACGGCTGCAGCCCGGCTGGGGGCGGGGCTCCGATCGGAGCTGGGGGCGGGGCGTGGGTGACGTCACCGAGGGCGGAGGGGCGTCCGCTGCCGGCCGGGGAGCACTGGTGAGGCAGGGGGATGACGCCGGTGGCCGAGGCGGGGCGTGGACGGTAAAGGCCTCGGAGGCTGGGGGATGACCGGGGTGCGGGGACGGCGGCTCGGAGCCTGCAGACCGGCTGGGGGCGGGGCTGGGTGACGTCACGGAGGGCGGTGGGGCGGGGCCGAGGTGCGGAGGGCGGGGCTGGAGCGAGGGCGGGGCTGGGCGACGTCACCTTGCATCGGGGGCAGGGCTGGAGACAGCACCTGCTCCTGGGAACGAGGCTCGGCAATGACATAGTGCGAACGGCGGTGCCTGTGTAAAGAAGCCCGGATGGGGGCGCGGATCGTTGATGGTTTTTTATTTTATTTTTATTTAATTTAATTTTTATTGATTCATTTATTGATTTTGGTTTTCGAGACAGGGTTCCCCCGCCCGCCGCGGAAAAAATGAAGGCCGGTTTGAACCGGTCCCAACCCTCAATAACGACGTCGGATCCTAGGACGAGGGGGAAAATAAAATAAAATAAATAAATAAATACGATTTTTATAAAAACGTCAGGGTTCTTGCTCGTGATTTCTTTCGCTCTGAATCGCCTTGGGGAGGGAAAAAAAATGAAAATAAAACCGGTGGGTAAAAACAAAAAAAATGTGAACGTAGAAATTAAATTTGTAATAAAATAAGGATAATTAATAATAAAAAATCATTAAATTTGTAATGAAATCATTGACGATAAAAAGAAATCATCATGTGATAAAAAATTAAATTTATAATGATCCTCATCGTAGACGAAACTATGGGATAAAAATTAAACGTGTAGTAAGAATGCCAATGGAGTCCATAGTTGAAGAAGAAATAACCAAAAATAAAATGATATAAGTTTGATTATCAATGAACTATTAATAATTATTATTAATTATTATTAAAAATAAAACGAATTATTAATTATTATTAAAAATAAGAAACGGATTAACTGTGTTCAATTTGGGGGGGAAATCTAAGGGCGAACAAAGACGTCTTTGTGTTATTTTTATTATTATTATTTTATTATTATTATTATTATTTATTTCCGTTTTATTGGATGCCGAGTCTTCAGGGAACTCGGAAAGCTTATGAGTTTATTTATTATTTATTTACTTATTATTTATTATTTATTCATTTCCAGGAGTTGATTTCAAAGGAAAAAAATTGCACATTACCGTAAAAAAAAAATAAAATCCCGTGCCGCCCTCAGATCGGAATCCCTGTCTCTGCGTCCTGAGACACCGTTATTCTAAAGTCTGCATTGTCATATTTATTTATTTACTTTTGCTTTTATCTTTCTTTTTTTCCATTATCATATTTATTTATTTTTTTCGTTTTTTTTCTTTTTTAGTATCATATTTATTTATTTTTTCTTTTTTTATTATCATATTTATGTATTTTTTTATTTTTCTTTCTTTCCATGATCATATTTATTTATTTTTTCGTTTTTTCTTTTTTTATTATCATATTTATTTATCTTTTTTCTTTTTTATTATATTTAATTTTTTTCGTTTTTTTTTACAGTTTTTATTGAGAAAAGGAGAAAAAAAAACAAGTTTCCACCTCCTCCCAGCCTCCCATTTCCCTCCCCCTCCTCCCCCCCTACGCCCCCTCCTCCCACCCTTCTCCCCCTCCCCCCACTCCTTTCCCCCTCCCTCTCCAGTCCAAACAGCAGTCAGGGTTTTCTGCCCTGTGGTAAGACCTAGGACCTCCCACCTCCGTCCATATCTAGGAAGGTGAACATCCAATCTGGCTGGGCTCCCACAAAGCCATCACATTACGTAGGTTCAAAACCCCGTGCCATTGTCCTTTGCGTCTCATCAGCCCTCATTGTTCGCCATGTTCAGAGAGTCCAGTTTTATCCCATGCTTTTTCAGTCACAGTCCAGCTGGTCTTGGTGAGCTCTCAATAGATCAGCTCCACTGTCTCAGTGGGTGGGTGCATCCCTCGTGGTCCCGACTTCTTTGCTCATGTTCTCCCTCCTTCTGCTCCTCATTGAGACTTTGGGAGCTCAGTCCAGTGCTCCAGTGTGGGTCTCTGTCTCTATCTCCATCCATCACCAGATGAAGGTTCTATGATGATATGCAAGATATTCGTCAGTATTGCTCTAGGATAAGGTCATTTCAGGTTCCCTATTCTCAACTGCCCAAGGAACTAACTGGGGACCTCAGCTTGGGCACCTGGGAGCCCCTCTAGGGTCAGGTCTCTTGCCAACCCTAAAGTGGTTCCCTTAACTAAGAATTGTGGTTCCGTGCTCCCCTGTCCAACCTTCCTTTATCCCAATCCTCCTGTTTTCCCAAGGCCCGACCTCCTTCCCTTCTAACTTTTCTCTCCCCATCTCCCCTTACCCCCAACCCACCCCACCCCAAGATCCCAATTTTCTCCCCGGCAATTTTGTCTATTTCCCTTAGCCAAGAGGATAACTATATGTTTTTCCTTGGGTTCACCTTCTTACTTAGCTTCTTTAGATTCACCTATTGTAAACTCCGGGACCCTTATTTATGGCTAGAAACGAATTATGAGTGAGTACAACCCATGTTCATCTTTTTGGGTCTGGGATACCTCACTCAGGATAGTGTTTTCTATTTCCATCCATTTGCATGCAAAATTCGATAAGTCATTGTTTTTTACTGCTGAGTAGTACTCTAATGTGTAGATATTCTTCGTTTTTTTATTACCATATTTATATGTATATATGTATATGTCTCTCTCTATATATATAATGTTTATAAAATGGACCGGATGCAGACCGTGAGCCCTTCTGTGACAGGACCAATGGTTATGATGGAATGTGAGATATTCACCTTGATCGGTTGACGATAGCTCTGTCCGCCAGGTTTCTCAAACGCTGAGATGCTGGTCTCTTAAGCAGTGAGTTTTTAAAATACATATATATATAATATAAATATAATAGTATATATAATTACAATATATTATATATTATAATATTTTTATATATAATTATATAATATTATATATTATTATACACAATTATATAATAGAATATATACTATACTATAATATATAATTACATAAATATAATATAGTATATATTATAATATTTTTATATATAGTGATATAATATTATATATGATTATACACAATTATATAATATATACTATACTATAATATTATATTTATATTATATATAATTATATATATATATTGTCCATCTGTTCCCCAGGATGTCTCACAGCCTCCTGTCTCAAGCATAAATTGTAAAATATATATTATATTTATATTATATACAATTATATATAATTATATATTATATACAATTATATATATATAGCTTCCATTCTATTTCCATTTCAGGGCCCTTTCTCTGTTTTCCCCACTTTACCAGGGCCAGGCGCGTGGGTCTGCGTGGTCGAGGAGACAGATGACAGTTCCAAAATGAAGCATAGAATGATTTTTTTTAAAAAACTATTTTTTATTTATTAGGCATACAATCCTCTAATTTTTATATTTATTTATTATGCATACAATACTCTAATTTTTACATTTATTATGTATATAATATTCTAATTTTTATTTTTATCTATTATGTACACAATATTCTAATTTTTATATTTATTTATTATGTATACAATACTCTAATTTTATATTTATCTATTATGTATACAATATTCTAATTTTATATTTATCTATTATGTACACAATATTCTAAGTTTTATATTTATTTATTATGTATACAATATTCTAATTTTATATTTATCTATTATGTACACAATATTCTAATTTTTATATTTATTTATTATGTACACAATATTCAAATTTTATATTTATTCATTATGTATACAATATTCTAATTTTATATTTACTTATTATATATACAATATTCTGTCTGCGTGTATGCCCTCACGCCAGCAGAGGGCACCAGACCCCATTACAGATGGTTGTGAGCCGCCCTGGGGTGGCCGGGACTCGAACTCGGGACCTCGGGCAGAGCGAGCCGCGCCCTAACTGCTGAGCTGCCTGTCCAGCCGAGGATATACTGATTTTATGCCATTCGATCATAGTTCTCCAAAAAAAGAAATAGCCCCGATCCATTCTGAAGATAAACAGGAAGCAGACTGGTTTGTTTTTTTTTTAATTTTTTATTTATTTTTATTTTTTTAATTTTTATTATATTTTTTAATTTTTTTAATTTGGTTTTTTTTAATTTTTTTATTTATTTTTATTTTTAATTTTTCTTATTTTTTATTTTTATTTTTTTTAATTTTTCTTATTTTTTATTTTTATTATTATTTTTTTAATTTTTATTTTTTTTCAGACTGTTTTATTTATTTATTTTTTTTGTCGCTCATGTGGAGGTGTCCACAAGGAGAGGTGGAGGGGACACTGGGTATCGGGGACAGACTCGGGGTTGATGGGGCGTTCGTTTTAAAATGGGTTTTTTCTTTATGTCGATGTCACATCGCTAAAAAATAAAAATGACCACACCAGTGGGATCCTGTTTCGAAGCGGTCTACACTGGTTTGATCCAGTTTAAACCAGTTTGATCCTGTTTCGAAGCGGTCTACACTGGTTTGATCCAGTTTAAACCAGTTTGATCTGGTCTGATCTAGTTTTGAACCTCTCTACACTGGTTTGATCCAGTCTGAACCAGTTTGATCCCGTCTGGTCCAGTTTGATCCAGTTTTGAAGCAGTCTACACTGGTTTGATCCAGTTTAAACCAGTTTGACCCAGTCTGATCCAGTTTTGAACCTGTCCACAATGGTTTGACCCAGCCTGAACCAGTTTGATCCGGTTTAGAAGTGGTCCACACTGGTTTGATCCAGTTTGAATCAGTTTAATCAGGTCTGATTCAGTTTGATCCAGTTTTGAAGCGGTCTACACTGGTTTGATCCAGTTTCAACCAGTGTGATCTGGTCTGATCCAGTTTGATCCAGTGTGGACAGGTTCAAAACCGGATCAAACCAGATCAGACCCGATCAAACTGGTTTAAACTGGATCAAACCAGTGTAGACGGCTTCAAAACCGGATCAAACTGGATCAAACCAGTGTACACTGCTTCCAAACTGGTTCAAACTGGTACAAACCTGATCCAACTGGATCAAACCAGTGTAGACGGGTTCAAAACCAGATCAAATTGATTCAGACCGGATCAAACTGGTTTAAACTGGACCAAACCAGTGTAGACCGCATCCAAACTAGTTCAAACCAGATGAAACTGGATCAGACCAGGGTAGACTGCTTCCAAACTGGTTCAAACCGGATCAAACTGGATCAGACCAGTGTAGACCGCTTCCAAACTGGATCCAACTGGGTCAGACTGGATCAAACTGGTTGAAAATGAATCAAACCTGTGTAGGTCCCTTCCAAACTGGTTCAAACTGGATCAAACTGGATCAGACCAGTGTAGACTGCTTCTAAACCGGATCCAAGTGGATCAATCCAGTGTAGACCGCTTCCAAAACGGACGGTTCTTCGGTCGCCGATAAAATTTAAATTTTCTCTGAGGTGCGTGGATAAAACAGGAGACGGGAAGCGCGGGTTCGAGTCCCGGCCACTGCAGCCGTACAGGTATCCAGAATAAATAAATATAAAAATTAGGGTATTGTATCCATCATACATAAATGTAAAAATTAGAATATTGTATCCATAATAAATAGATATAAAATTAGAAAATTGTATACATGATAAATAAATATAAAAATTAGAATATTATATATACATAATAAATAAATAAATAAAATTACGATATTGTATCCATAATAAAAGAATATGAAAATTAGAAAAATTGTATATATAATGAATAAATATAAAATTAGAATATTGTATACATAATAAATAAAAAAATAAAAATAATGATATTGTATCCATCATAAATAAATAATTATAAAAATTAGAATACTGTATATATAATAAATAAATATAAAATTAGAATATTGTATACATGATAAATAAATAGAAAAATTAGAATACTGTATACACAATAAATAAATAAAAATTATGTTATTGTATCCATCATAAATAAATATAAAAATTAGAATATTGTATCCAGGATGAATGAATATAAAAATTACGATATTGTATCCATCATAAATAAATATAAAAATTAGAATATTGCATACATGATAAATAAATATAAACATTAGGATACTGTATACATGATAAATAAATATAAAATTAGAATATTGCATTCATAATAAATAAATACAAAAAACAGAATATTGTATATGTAATGAATAAATATAAATAATTAGAATATTGTATCCATGATAAATAAATAAATGTAAAAATTAGAATATTGTATGCATGATAAATAAATAAATATAAGATTAGAATATTGTATACATGATAAATAAATATAAAAATTAGAATATTGTATACATAATGAATAAATATAAAAATTAGAATATTGTATCCTTGATGAATAAATACAAAAATTAGAATATTGTATACATAATGAATAAATATAAAAAATAGAATATTGTATACATGATAAATAAATTAAAAATTTAAAAATTAAAAATAAAAAAATTTTGTCTTTCCTTATTTTTTAAGTGCTGCCGAAAACTGATCATATGATACTATTATATTTTTTAATTTTTTATCTATTTTTATTTTTATTATCATTATTATTGATGGTTGTATCGCCCACCCCTCAGGGATCACGTGACCCCTGGGTCGTCTCCTCCAGGTTCCTGGTTCCGACACTGGGAGGCCTACGTCGAAGGTACCGAGCGCCTGCCTCTGTAATAATAATATAAATATAAATATTAATAACAAAATAATTATATTGATAACCAAAATATTAATGTTAATAATATAAATAGAAATATTAATAACAAAAATATGAATATTAATAACACAAATATTAATATTGACAATATAAATATTAATATTAATAATATGAATATAAATATTTCTGAGACATAAACATTAATGACATAATGATTATATGATTGTACATTAATAAATATTAGCAATATAGATATTAAAAATATAAATATTAAAGACATAAATATTAATATCAACAACATAAACATTAATCTTAATAGCATAAATATTAATATTAATAATATGAATAGAAATATTTCTGAAACATAAACTTTAATAACATAAGTATTAATGTTATTGTATATTAATAAATATTAATAATATAGATACTAATAATATAAATATAAATGACATAAGTATTAATATCAATGACATAAATATTAATATTAATGACATAAATAGAAATATTTCTGAAACGTAGACGTTAATAACATAATGATTATATTATTGTATATTTAGAAATATTAATATTTATTAATTGATAATTAATAAATATATCTGAAACCACTTACGCTGAGCTGCTGCAATGGAAATGAAGCCGGGCTTTGTGTTGAATTAATTTCTCAAAACCTCTATTTCCATAGTTTTCTAAGCTTAGTCATTGGTGGGGTGTGGCCACAGTTAACAGTTCCTTCCTTTTTTTTAATATTTATTTATTCATCATGGACACAATATTCTAATTTTTATATTTATCAGGTATACAATAGTCTAATTTTTACATTCATTTATTTTTATGTATTCAATATTCTAATTTTTATATTGATTTATTTATTATGTATACAATATTCTAATTTTATATTTATTTACTATGCATACAATATTCTAATTTTTATATTTATCAGGTATACAATAGTCTAAATTTTACATTCATTTATTTGTTATGTATTCAATATTCTAATTTTTATATATGTTTTATTTATTAAATATAAAACATTTTAATTTTTATATTTATTATGTATACAACATTCTAATTTTATATTTATTATGCATACAACACTCAAATTTTTATATTTTTATGCATACACTATTCTAATTTTATATCTATTATATATACAATAATCTAATTTTTATATCTATTATATATACAATATTCTAATTTTTATATTTATCATGTGTACAATAGTCTAATATTTATATTGATTCATTCATTATGTATACAATATTCTAATCTTATATTTATTATTTATTATTTATACAATATTCATACAATCCATTCACAGTATTTGAATTAATTCATTTATTCATCCATTATGTAGGCAATATTATAATTTTTTCATTTATTCATTCATTATGTAGGCAATATTATAATTTTGCATTTATTTATTGTGTGCACAATATTCTAATTTGTTCATTTATTCGTTCATTTTGTATGCAATATTCTGATTTATTCATTTATTCATTATATATGTGAATGCAATATTCTAATTTTTACATTCATTTATTCATTATGTGCACAATATTCTAATTTATTTATTTATTTATTCATTGCGTATACAATATTCTAATTTTTACATTTATTTTTCATTATGTGATCAATATTGTAATTTTTACATTTCTTTTTATGTATACCATATTCTAATTTTTGTATTTTTTATTATGTATGCAATATCATAATTTTATATTTATTTATTATGTTCACAATATTCTAATTTTCATATTTATCTATTATGTACACAACATTCTAATTTTTATTTTTTATCTTTTTATTCGTTATGTATACAATATTCTAATTTTTATATTTATTTATTTATCATGTATACAATATTTTAATTTTCATATATATTTACTTATTCATTATGAATGCAATATTCTCATTTTATATTCATTTTGCATACAATATTCTAACTTCTCTTTATTTATTTATTATGTATAACATATTCTAATTCCCTTTTATATTTATTTTTTAATCATGTATACCATATTCTAGTTCTCTTTTATATTTATTTAACATGTATACTATATTCTTATTCTGTTTTTTATATTTTAATTGATCATGTGTACCCTATTCTAGTTCTCCTTTATATTCATTTATTATGCACACAATATTCTAATTTTATATTTATTTATTATGCACACTCTATTCTGATTTTATATTTATTCATTATGTATCAAATATTATAATTTTAGATTTATTTATCATGCACACACAATTCTGATTTTACATTTATTTATCATGCACACACTATTCTGATTTTATGTATATTTATTTATTATTTTATATTTATTTATCATGCACACACTATTCTGATTTTATGTATATTTATTTATTATTTTATATTTATTTATCATGAACACACTATTCTGATTTTATATTTATTTATCATGCACACAATATTCTGATTTTATATTTATTTACTATTTTATATTTATTTATCATGCACACACTATTCTAATTTTATATTTATTCATCATGCACACAATATTCTGATTTTATCTTTATTTATTATTTTATATTTATTTATCATGCACACACTATTCTGATTTTATATTTATTTATCATGCACACACTATTCTGATTTTATATTTATTTAATTTTTTATATTGATTTATCATGCACACACTATTCTGATTTTATATTTATTTATTATTTTATATTTATTTATCATGCACACACTATTCTAATTTCATATTTATTTATCATCCACACACTATTCTGATTTTATGTACATTTATTTATTATTTTACATTTATTTATCATGCACACACTATTCTGATTTTATATTTATTAATCATGCACACACTATTCTGATTTTATGTATATTTATTTATTATTTTATATTCATTTATCATGTACACAATATTCTGATTTTTTATTTATTTATCATGCACACACTATTCTGATTTTAAAATTATTTATTATTTTATATTTATTTATCATGCACACACTATTCTGATTTTATGTATATTTATTTATTATTTTATATTTATTTATCATGCACACACTATTCTGATTTTACATTTATTTATCATGCACACCCTATTCTGATTTTATAATTATTTATTATTTTATATTTATTTATCATGCACACACTATTCTGATTTTATGTATATTTATTTATTATTTTATATTCATTTATCATGTACACAATATTCTGATTATATGTATATTTATCTATTATTTTATATTTATCATGCACACACTATTCTGATTTTATATTTATTTATCATGCACACATTATTTTTATATTTATTTATCATGCACACACTATTCTGATTTTATATTTATTTATCATGCACACAATATTCTGATTTTATATTTATTTATCATGCATGCACTATTCTGATTTTATGTATATTTATTTATTATTTTATATTTATTTATCATGCACACACTCTTCTGATTTTATATTTATTTATCGTGCACACACTATTCTGATTTTATATTTATTTATCGTGCACACAATATTCTGGTTTTATATTTATTTATCATGCACACAATATTCTGATTTTATATTTATATATTATTTTATATTTATTTATTGTGGACACCGCGCTCACCGTCTGCCTCAGGGGCGCAGACTCCGTGGGTGAGGCTCGTGTGCGCGTGTGGCCGGGACTCGAACTCGGGACCTCGGGGATGGGGACGTGTTTTACGTCTACACCGGTCTGATCCGGTTGGATCCGGTTTCGAACCTGTTTACACGGGTTTGATCAAGTTTGATCCGTTCAGATCCGGTCTGATCCAGTTTGATCCCGTTTTGAACCTGTCTACACCGGTTTGATCTGGTTTGAACCGGTTTTGAACCTCTCTACACAGGTTTGATCCGGTTTGAACCAGTCTGATTTAGTTTTGAACCTGTCTACACCGGTCTGATCCAGGTTGATCCGGTTTGATCTGGTCTGATCCGGTTTGATCCGGTTTTGAACCTGTCCACACAGGTTAGATCCAGTCTGATCCAGTTTGATCCCGTTTTGAAGCGGTCTACCCTGGTCTGATACAGGTGGATCCGGTTTTGAACCTGTCTACAACGCTTTGATCCTGTTTGAACTAGTTTTGAACCTGTCTACACTGCTCCGATCCAGTTTGGTCCAGTCTGATCTGGTCTGATCCGGTTTGATCCGGTTTTGAACCTGTCTACACTGCTCTGATCCAGTTTGAGCCAGTCTGATCTGGTCTGATCCGGTTTGATCCGGTTTTGAACCTGTCCACAATGGTTTGCTCCAGTTTGATCCAGTTTGAACCTTTCTGATCTGGTTTGATCCGGTTTTTGAAGCCATCTACCCTGGTTTGATCTGGTCTGATCCAGTTTGATCCCGTTTTGAACCTGTCTACTCCGGTTTGATCTGGTTTGAACCGGTTTTGAACCTCTCTACACAGGTTTGATCCGGTTTGAACCAGTCTGATCCAGTTTTGAACCTGTCTACAGCGGTCTGATCCAGTTTGATCCAGTTTGATCTGGTCTGGTCCGGTTTGATCCGGTTTTGAACCTGTCTACACAGGTTAGATCCAGTCTGATCCAGTTTGATCCCGTTTTGAAGCGGTCTACCCTGGTCTGATCCAGTTGGATCCGGTTTTGAACATGTCTACACCGGTTTGATCCTGTTTGAACTAGTTTTGAACCTGTCTACACTGCTCTGATCCAGTTTGGTCCAGTCTGATCTGGTCTGATCCGGTTTGATCCGGTTTTGAACCTGTCTACACTGCTCTTATCCAGTTTGAGCCAGTCTGATCTGGTCTGATCCGGTTTGATCCGGTTTTGAACCTGTCCACAATGGTTTGCTCCAGTTTGATCCAGTTTGAACCTTTCTGATCCGGTTTGATCCGGTTTTTGAAGCCATCTACCCTGGTTTGATCTGGTCTGATCCAGTTTGATCCCGTTTTGAACCTGTCTACTCCGGTTTGATCTGGTTTGAACCGGGTTTGAACCTCTCTACACAGGTTTAATCCGGTTTGAACCAGTCTGATCCAGTTTTGAACCTGTCTACAGTGGTCTGATCCAGTTTGATCCAGTTTGATCTGGTCTGGTCCGGTTTGATCCGGTTTTGAACCTGTCTACACAGGTTAGATCCAGTCTGATCCAGTTTGATCCCGTTTTGAAGCGGTCTACCCTGGTCTGATCCAGTTGGATCCGGTTTTGAACATGTCTACACCGGTTTGATCCTGTTTGAACTAGTTTTGAACCTGTCTACACTGCTCTGATCCAGTTTGAGCCAGTTGGATACAGTCTGATCCAGTTGGATCCTGTTTTGAAGCCGTCTACCCTGGTTTGATCCAGTTTGAACCAGTTTGATCCGGTCTGATCCAGTTGGATCCTGTTTTTGAAGCCATCTACCCTGGTTTGATCTGGTCTGATCCGATCTGATCCGGTTTGATCCGGTTGTGAACCTGTCCACGCTGGTTTTCGTTTCTTCCTCGTGAATCCAGGGTTTTCTTTTTAAAAAACCGATGTAGTGTCCTTTTATTTTTTAATCTACTTTTATTTCTTTATTTCATTTTGTCATTCCGTGATTCCTTAGATTTATTTTAATTTTCTTCATTTATTTAATTATTTCTCAGCGATGTCAGTTTATTTTCTGCGTACCTACTTTCGTTTGTAGTGTGATTTATTTTAATTTAATTGTTGAAAATT